>NC_064921.1:488119221-488747832 GCF_023897955.1 Schistocerca gregaria
CGCATGCAGAGCGCTGCACAAAAGGATTAAAGCGGCGATAAAACTGTGCTACCAGTCCTACCGACAATAGCTGGCGATGGAACACAGCGGTGTATCCATACGAGGACCGCTTCCTCTGTACGAGCTCTCTACAAGTTTAAATTTATTCCCTGCTACCTACTATCCGCGCAATTCATTACACGACTTTTATTCAGCCTTCAGCTTTGGGCTGAGTAGCTACTTTTTAGAAACGTCTCGCACGAATGAATGTTCAGTTTACAAGCCAACATTGTGAATATATCATGCTTAACCATAAATGGATAAACATAAATTTTTCTCCCTCGTCTAGGTATATAGGAGCAATAATAGAGCAAAACTTAACTTAATCCGAACGCGGATTTAGTTAACTATGCTCGGGAAATGAGTTAAGAGTATTAATCATGAAGAGGTCCTGATAAGGAATATTTGTCTGTAATCTCCAGATACGCTAAATTTATGTTCGCACAACCCATTGGGTAGAGTGAATACTTGTAACCCCAATAAAACAGCAAATCTCTGTATATTTGATACAAACATTTTAACGTTCCCTTGTTGAACTAATATATTGCTGTAATTCTGCATATTTGCAATAATTTCTGTGAGTACTAAACGTCGTAAACCTGTACTAAATGTGTCAAGTGAGATGTGACCCCGTCACCAAACTATAAAGATTCAATGTTTAGTAGAAATGCGGTACCTGAGAATGATAGTATGCTGCTAGGACGACGATCCGACTTTCGTAAACAGATTGCATTAAAAAATCTGTTATTATCGTAACACTTATCGATCTCACGTCAAACTTCGTTAACAGAGGTGAGACGGTTAACACATTTTAAGCGTGATCAGTAAGCCAAACCCGCCTTTGAAACAGTTTTATGAACCGTCATTGTAAAGAAGGAAGAAGTATTTAAATATTTAGCTTTTGTCGGACTGGCTTTAAGTATTTGAAGGCAGGTACGCGGAAGGACGATCCTGTAACTGCGAGTGTTCAGTGTAATTCCGGTGCGAAGCAGGCGCGTCTCTGCCGGCCGGAGGTTAGTTTAGGCGTCTGCCGTAAACAGCCACTGAGCGGCGCTGGCGTCGCGCAGCTCTCCAACAGCCCCCTGGAGGCCTCGCGTATTTTTTAATAACCTCCCGACGCCGGACGCCCTTAATAAAACACAGCCCGCTGTTCCCAGCTGCAGAAGAACAGCAGAGCTTCGAAGCGCTAGGCGGGCCGTGCCGTGCTCGTTTCAAATTTCCCGTCGGCAGTCGCTGGCGATATAACTCATAGCTGTCAGGGGATCACCAGCTTACACGTATGGCATTTGGAGATGGGCAAGTGGAAAGGTTAAGCAGTACTAGTCATAACTGTCCGGCACATGCACGAAGTGTTTTGAGGAACATGCATGCTTGTGACAAGGCCAGGCAGGAAGGACAGAAACGAAGCTGATGCACACGTGTCAGTCTATGAATCCCCAATTTTTAGTTCCTAAAAATCGGCAGAATATGTCAAGAATAATGCGTTTGATATGCTAAACCAGTGGATCACAACCTTTTAGCTTACCTGAACCACATTGGAAGGAAACGAGTATTTGTGGGACGCACATTATATGCGTGGGGAAAGAAAGAACAACCAGCAAGAGAATAGCATCGTGTGGCGGGAGTTTCAGACTGAAAATATTCAGTTTGTCATAACTTCGCATTTTTCTTCCCTTCCTGTCGAGGGATAGATGCTCACTTCTTACGCAGCACTTATACTTGCTTTGGACCGCACACGTCCCGTGGACCGCGGCTTGGACACTATTGTGCTATTTAACCTTAGGTTTGAATCGTTCGCGGACTCACATTTTACGTTTAGGGATTTATACGTTTAAAATTTTGCACACGCACCTTACGATTTTACACACATACTGAAACCGGGTAGCGCTTGCCTTTTTTAAAAATAAATAATTTTTACAACTGTAGCGAATTTTATCATTGTAGTGATAAAAAATGCGTGTCTTCTTTGTCGATCGAAAATAGGAAGCGGTAATGAATATTGAGCCAACTAGTAAAAATTATTCGTTTATCTGCGTACTCAATTGAAAGCGTAGTCTTACAGAAGTACATGCCATGTGATCTAGAAAATAAAGGGAGAAATTTCTCTGCCTGATAATGAAGACCGTGTTTACATTCACTTCTCTTTTAAGTTAAAAAAGGGATGGCGAGTCGCAGAGGAAAACGTCAATTCTCAGGGAATTAGAGTTTTCTTGAAGAGTCAGTGAAATATCGGGGAATTCTGAAAGATTCCTGGGATTCTGAGAGAAACTGGGGAAAGTTCATCTGTTCTTCGACAGAGAGAAATGTTCGGTGTCAACCTGTTCCAACTCCCTCCAACATTTTGCTTCGGCAACATTCAGCTGTGGAGAAGCGCAAAGACACGGGAAGAAGTATATTGTATTGTAGTGATGTATATTGCTTAATCGCTGCTGCCTACAGCGTGTTCATTCGCCTCGGGAGTCTTCGTTACTGTTCGTGTGTGTCCAGGTCTGTTTGTCGTTGTGTGATTACGAGTGCGATTATATGTAACAAGCGCATAAGAATCTGCCATGTAGCCGTCAACACGTCATTAGCAGAAAAGCGATTTTTTAAATTTTTTCACTAAAAATAAATGTTACCATATCAGAGTATTCAGGTTACTGTTTCAAGACAAAGTAGTACTTTGCTGACTTTCTGGCAGTGTCATGCTTCAAGCTAAAAATGACCATAGAGTGAAGAGCGTCCGGTCTTGAGCCATGATTCATCGTTCCCAGCAAAGTCGACTGATATTACATTTCAGGAATATCATTTCGAAGCGTTTTCACGCGAAACTACTCATATCGCAGAAAATGTCGCTCAATGATACGGAATAGTAACGCACAAGGACAGCGAAGAAATTTCTAGGGGCGGTAAAAGCTCATAATTTACAAAAATTTTGAAAACCTTCTAAATCCGGACTCTGGTAAGACTAACCACGAATAAGTGACTTCGGAACATAGAAACATTCATTAGCTGCCACAAAAATTAATAAAGTTAAACTTGCTCTCACATAGAACCAAAATTGGTCAAGGGAAATTTGGAATTTATGTCTACTAGAAGGATATCTTTTGATGAAACAAAATCGCCACCCAGAAAAATGCGTGTATTTTTGTCGTAGTACTCTTAGGACTAATCCATTTTGTTGAATGTTAAAATATCAGTTCTGAAAGATACGCGAAAATACCATCTGCAGCCGGTCTTGCCAGGTTACTGTATTCAACATATTATCACGCATAAATTTCCTTAAAAACGGAAACAGGTAGACGTCAGAGGGTAGGCTCCTCAGTTTAATCACTGGAAAAGCCCAGTTGTGGGTATGTACATTCTCTTGATAAAAGAGCATTCATATATTTTTTCCAGTTAGCAACCTTTTTGTGTATCCATTGATCCTCTTGGTCACGATGTCAGTGTATTCGACAATCAATAAGAACAATCGCTTTTAATTCCTCGAAACATTGATCGTACTTTTTTTTATTTGTGCAGGGCCAGCGCCTTCTGTTTATTACTCTAGTTTCTGGCATGGTGTCGTAAACCCATGTCCGAATCACAGAAACACAAAGCAGAAACTCAGCTTGATTCAATTAGAAAAGGCTGAGCGTTTTAGTTTTGGCCGGTGTTGAATACGTACGACACCCATCGTGCACAATGTTTCGTGCAAATTCTTGTTGTGAACCGTCCCGTATTAGTTCTTCGGATATTCGTACTGTGTCAACTGTTTCGTGCAGCTCTAACCGAGGATTCAGTGGTATCATATTGTGTGTTTTGGTTCAAATGGCTCTGAGCACATCCATGCCCGAGGCAGGATTCGAACAAGCGACCGTAGCAGTCGCGCGGTTCCATTGTGCGCTTTCTAGATCGTTTCTTCTACTGGAGTAGTTTTGTGGCGTCTTTCATGCGGATTACTTTCAAGGGAAGTACAGCCACATTAGAGTTTGAGAAATGGTTTATTAACTGTTATGTAAGGATATAATGGATCAGATTTATTATCAGTCGTCATCGACGTTGAATGAATGTTCGTTGTCGATGAACTTATAAGGACTAACATTTTATGGTTGTACGACATTTCAGATTGTCGCCTGAGCAAAACACACGCAAAATAATTGCTAGAAACATCGGTATATACAAAACTGGTCCGGAGCTTCAGCGGACATTGACTGGCATCATCCCCCAACATAATAAAAACAAAATTTCACTGCTATGAACCACATTCTGTAACACATGGAGAAATTGCGCCTACTAGTAAGCGATTAGTTGCGGTAGGGTATTACAGACCGTTTCGCTGGCATAATGTACCCGATTTTGCGTAACTTAGAGTATATTTAATCATCAACTGCTTTTCTAAAAAATAAATGGTTCAAATGGCTCTGAGCACTATGGGACTTAACATCTGAGGTCACCAGTCCCCTAGAACTTAGAACTACTTAAGCCTACCTAACCTAAGGACATCACACACATCGATGCCCGAGGCAGGATTCGAATCTGCGACCGTAGCGGTCGCGCAGTTCCAGACTGAAGCGCCTAGAACCGCTCGTCCACAAGAGATTTTTTAGTTTCGATCAGTGTGAATACGCAGGTTTCCAAATCGTTGTCTGCGTGTATATGGAAACATTTTTCTCATAAATGCGTTTTGTTGCGAGTAGGAGACTTATTTTAAACCGATTAAAGAGACTCACTCTAAGACTTGCATCGCTACAGCCGGCCGGAGTGGCCTAGCGGTTCTAGGCTCTATAGTCTGGAACAGCGCAACCGCTACGGCCGCATGTTCGAATCCTGCCTCGGGCATGGATGTGTGTGATGTGCTTAGTTTAGTCAGGTTTCAGTAGTTCTAAGTTGTAAGTGACTGATGACCACAGATGTTAAGTCCCATAGTGCGCAGAGCCATTTGAACTTTTTTTTTTTGCATCGGTACCCAATTTTAATGCAGAATAACGCTGGTCGTAATTATATGACGTTGCATTTTTTCTTAACTACGCCGGTTGTGTGGGCTAAATCACATATTGGAAAAATAACTAACAAAAGACACAGCCTCTCCCCCTCCCCAGAGGGTGTGAAATTTCATGTTGCAACCACTTCTTTTTCCCTGTCGTGAGTGGCCCAGATATTCACCAAATTGAATTTGTGTCTGACACCTTAAGAGAGGCGTCGCGACTGCACCGGACTTCCAGCCGCCGCACCTCTGCCCCAGGGCTGCCAACTGTCGCGTTGCCCATTTGCTAGCGAATGTCCCTTCCGGGGCAGTAAGGGACGTGGGCTCGCAGCACCTCCTATAAATACCTAACGAATCTTATTTCCCCAGGGACACTTCTTTCGCGAGTATGCCTTTTTCACCCCCCCCCCTTTCCCTCCCTTCAACCAGCCTGTTAACTCGCCGGCACTCGCCCCAAATACGCCCACACACGCCCCCACCTATCTTCCTTCTCTCGTACCATCCAACACGAGCTTGCGTCACATAATACCCGTAAAGTGGCATTACCGTTCCACACAAGCACTTATAATTAATAACGCGGGACAGCCGTTAGCGCGCTCTTCGGTGGAAAACGTTTCGGATTTACACGGTGGCTGCTGCTAAGACCGCCGTTATTGCTGGACATCCCCGCGTTATTGGCGCTCCCTCGTTTATCTGCTTTAGACGCGGACTTTTATGGTATTTGTGCTGCACTGGTCTTCACTCAGGGGATCTAGTATTGGTCTGCACTTGGCAGATCCCTGGTCTGTAAGTGGGCGCAGCTCTGGAATCGTACACAGCATTCGTCATTGCTGCTTAAGTAAACGACGCTTCCTTTAGGATATTCCATGTTCACAGGTAGCAAAGTGACCGCTGACGGCATATAGCCAACACACGTGTAAGCAGAGTAAACCACTGAGTGCTAACTTTATTTGTCCGTCAGGTGCGAGATAGTTCTTGCGGACATCTACGTCATTATGACACCACAAATGTGCTGTTAGCTCCAGAACAGGAAAGTTGACGGTGGTGCAGAAACATGGCTGCCGTAATTTGCTGCTACATAATGTACAGTGAGATCGCAAACTTTCCATTGACACGTATGGTTGTCATTATTATGAGAGAGTTCCCGAGGATCTGTGTAAGCAGTCTGGATTAGTTGTCTGATATGGTTCACAGACAGAAAAAGAATTGCAAAAGTAAGCGCACATTTTTCTTTCGTCTTGCAAATGTATTATTTCGTCTTTTTTGTTCTGAAGACTGCACCTACCACTTCCACTGTCGGCTGTGCTGTGCAGCGCTGTTCTGAATTCGTACAGCGGATGAGTACTGTTACTGACAAAACTGACACGGGCGTCGTATTTCTGAAAGAGAGTCGTTCCAGCTATAAATGGCCCATATTCCTCAAGCTCAGCGTCAGCGATCCGACAGCGTAATCGCAAGTATTGCTAAACGTAGTTTTGAACGAGTTGCTCAAAAATACCGTTAGTATTCTGCGTAGAGAAGTGTTGCGATCGGCTGTGTTTCGATGCTGAAGCGGAAATTCATTTTTGATGCAGTTAGCGCAAATCGAACGTCCAATTTGCCACAAGATACGGGGATTGAAACTAACCGCCACCCCTGCTTCATAAATAGCAGATGCCCTTTAAATATTTTACTGTCCATCCAGTCTCCCAATCGTTGGCCCCACACTATAGTGAAAATGTTCTCTGGAAACCTGGTAAGTGCCCTTATCTCTCAGATCCAGGCAAGTTAAGTGAGACAGGTCTGTGGTCACGGGACATTCGTGATACATAATAGAAATAAGAAAAAAAGGAACTCATTTTGTAACATATGATTAATCAGATCACCATGTTCAAATTGATTATTACTTAATATAACTACAGTCAGCTTATTTAATTGTTTCTGATTGTTCCTGTCAGCATATTTTAAGTACATTTATCTCTTCCGTATATCCTATTGCATTTGAGGAGAGGTTTTTTATCCCTTCATTTATGATTATCTCTATTTAGAACGGCTAGACTATTTCTATTTTTACTTCATTTATGGCGAAATGTTTGAGATTACGGCACAGTCGTGTTTTTAACCGTGGTAGACACGTTAGATGATTTCGTCTTCCCGTATTAATTCTTAAGAAAGTATGTGCAGACTCCGCAGTTTACTATCTTTCTTTAAACACGTATCAATCTTCGTTTGTGTGTCTATTGATAGTATACTTTATAATTTTTCTCTTACAGAATAGTAACTCGTGTAGTGGGAGAGCACGATAATAAATGTGATACTTCAATACGAAGCCCAATCAAGTTCTCCGCTCCCTTGAGCAGTTACAAGCTGGTGACTTCTCACACTTTCTTTACCTCTTACGTTGTCACGATTATTATGTTTTATTGACGTAGCTTCTGACATTTCTCTGTATGTCTAGTGCAAACATTCCTCTTATGGAATACATCATTCATTTCCAGTGGAATGTACGTGTAGTGGACGCTCCTTAAGACTAGGCCCTGTAACTTTTCTACATTTTAGGCAATTCTTTCACTACATGAAGCACAACTCACAGTGCCACTCACATCCTCAGTTTGTTCCAGATCCCACTGGGACACCTGGACAGCTTGCTGGACCAGCAGGCGGGATCCACTGGCAGGTTAGAACGGACTAAAAGCAAGATATCTGGATTTACGTAAAATCCTGTCCGGTTTTAATTTCTAAATAAGTGTAATTATCCTGACAATTCTGTCTTCGTTCGTTCCTTCGAAAGACTGCATTTCGCTAACGTGGGTGTTATCTCTGCGGAGCAGCTCTTTCCGTAGAATTATGGCCACTCTTGTTCATGAAGGACTTTTTTTATTGTCCCTGACGGTGACTGTCTTCTACGCCGTCTCAAAAGCTTTTGTAACGAAGTGAGAGATTTTTTTCTGATAAATGAAAACCTTTTCATTTACGACTGAACCTTTGAAGTTTCTTGGATATTATTTTGACAACAGAAGTCGTCTACGAATTGATCTCCTGCTGTGACAACGTCCAGTATTTTGCGGTAGCCTTGTACTTTCTAGCACTCGATTTCATATCCTTACCTCCCGCAGCACGTAGACATATTGTTGCAGGAAATGTTCTCGAGCAGGCAGACCGTCGTACACTCAACGTACGGTAGCCACCAACCACGAAGGTCGTTCTTTGTATTACAGTGAACTCTAGTTAACTTACAAGCGCACAGTTGCCCGAAGATAACGGTAGTATTTGCAACGGAAGTTCTCACAACTATAGATCTGTTACGATTTTTGTATTTATATGAATTTTGCATTTCTATGATTTTTGTATTCCTCTTTATAACCTACCTCAGCATGAAATTTAAAATATTTTCTGATTATTAATTCGCGAATGCTAATTGTAATTTATCGGCCTGTGTCTGCAGATTAAGTTCCAAGTTTCCTTCAGCAGCTGATTGTAAATATATCTGTACGGCCTACAAAATACACACTACCCTTCTTTACTCTATTTTCGTGCTACAGTAAAGGCAATTTATCACTTGCAGGGAGACTGGGCGATATTCATAATAAAGTAGTGTAAATCACATAAAGTTCCTGCTTTCAGGTGTTTCAGTTCAGGCTGTCGTAGCATACAAATGAAAAAAGAATCTGTAGTTAAGTATTGATTTTCCGAGAAACTAGTGCCGCATGGAGTTCCCCACGTTACTCGTTTAATGATTAGTAAGGACATCTCTCTCCTTACTTCGGAAGAACTAATATTTAACCTCTACACTGTTTTACAGCATTAAAAAAAAGGACGCTGTGATACAACGTAGAGCCTCATCCTACGCTGCGGTACCCAAATGGAAATGCAGAAAGACTGGGATCTATTTTTTTTTCATCACCTTTTTCATCTTGAGTAAAATAGATTGTCCTTGTGTGACCTGAGAACGTGTGGGTGGACTAGCACGTACTATATAATCAAACTCCGCCCTCTAGGAGTAACGTCGACGACTTTATTCTAGCTACCAGGAAGGTGCAGCACAACTTGTGCAGAACGTAAAGATTTCTATCACCTTGCGAGTTCGTTTTGCTGTGACGGTGGCTGTGTGTGTGTGTGTGTGTGTGTATGTGTGTGTGTGGAGGGAGAGAGAGAGAGAGAGAGAGAGAGAGAGAGAGAGAGAAAGAGAGCGAGAGTCCTTGGAAAGTCATAGATACATTACTTCATGTCTTGCCTCGTTTCTTTATGAACTGCCAAGAACTGTGTAGATTGAATTAATAATGAACATCATAAGAACGGACACGGATATGGGTGACTCTATATATTGTCTATCTTACAACATAATGGCAGCGAAGAACATTAAGCTTGCATCGCTCAGCTTAGATAGAGAGATCAGCATGTAGGATACATGCAGGTCGAACGTCAAGTTAAGCAAGTAGGACATGAAGCACCTGTAACGGTTTCTTGCGGCTTCGCTACTACCGTCGAGAGACATAGGTCTGCCGGTAAACAAAAAGATGGATCCCAGCATCACGCCATTAAATCAGCTGGAATAAATAATATGTCCGCCGGGGCCGCGTCTTGGCTGGGTACAGGATAATCAAGTTATCTTAACGGATCTGCAGTCCAGTTGCCACGAGAAGAATACAAGATTTTCTTTCAAAGAACGTGCTTTGCTCTATTTAAATTTCTTATTCCTGTACGAAATCCTTTAGCAATAAATTTTTAGAAATTCGTTTCTTTGCTTAATCTCTCGGAATTTAATCTGCAAAATGCGTTCATTTGATTTGCTGAGTTGTCTCTTTTCTTGTAAACGTTAAGTCGCCATGAAATACCCGAAGGCTAAAGAAAGCGCTTCCTGTCAGCAGATTGTGCCTTAGTATCCGGTCTCTTCCTCTTTAAATCATTTCTTATCAAGTGTTGAATAATTGCTTCCTTTGATCTCTACACAGGACTTTCTCTTTGAGTTCCAGCTTCCTGGTATCGAATTCTGCTCGGCATCGCTTCCATTTCCTCCCTACATTGTCTTTACCTTTTTTACCGGCGTCTTCGTAGCTTACTTTGCATCTAAGTAACAAAATCATTTTATAAAAATTAAAAGAAACCTACCGATATCCCTCATTTTATGGTGTGTCTTCGCGTTAATAACATACGAAACGTTTGGTCGTTAGTAATTGGGAAAGCGATCGAGCTGTCATAGTGCTCCTCTTCTTAGGGGGAAACGGCTTTTATATTCTGGTCCAATCATCCGCATTTCGTTTCTTTGTGTGGCTTATAAGGCGTGGGTACAGGGATGCTTCCTTTGAAAAGGACACTGTTGATTTCCTTTCATAGCTTTGAGTTCTTCGAGTTACTGGCCCGTCATTGCGAAGTGTTTGTCGACGAGACGTTGGACAATATTCTTACCTCCGTTATTTCAAATGTGGGAATTAAATTTTGTGCGTCAGATTTGGTTCACATTTTGCGAAAGCAGATTATTCTAAGAAAGGGAAGAGTCTCTTAATAAACATGAGGCAGTTTTGTAATCGTCAGAAATTTCAGGTTGTATTATGGGCACAAATAAATAGGTTTTTGCGTCAGTCGCTTCTTTATTTTGCCACTACACTTTTCGATGGTTCACTCCTATATCGTCAGACGGAAAAATGTTTGTTTACGTAGTTGATTTGAGTGAAGGGCACAGACGAGTTTCCAAAGCGGCAGACCAAGGGCAGTGTAGGTTACGTAGCAGTGCAGCCGTAAAAAGTCTGAATAATGCTATTTGTTATATATCATCTCCACCGTACCTTATGTTTACATTGCTGCGGAAAATTTCTACGATCTTCAGTGAAACCAGCTATGTAATTAAGCATTTCTCCACATGATGATGTTGGTGTGAACCACCGATACGCGTAGTGACAAAGTAAATAAGTGACTGATGAGAGAAACTATATCATTTGCATATCTCGACATTCGCAATCCTCATGATGCCGTTCTTTACGGACGAAACATTCATTTGTGCTTTGGCTATAGCACTTATAATTAAGTATGTGAGTATATTAAGGATGAGGTGTCGCAGCTGCAAGAATGGTATGTAGCAGCACTACAGTTGTAGGTGGGCTGCTTCTGTGGTAGCACCGCTGTGTAGTGCTTTGCGCTGGATCTCTCACTGCGCTTTCTTTGTAAGAGACTCGGTGGCTCGTAGGACTCGCTGTTGGGAGTTAGTCGCAGCAGTGATGGAAGTGTTGTTGGGTAGTTGTAGGTGAACAGCCAGCAGTGATGTATGTTAAATGTGAGAAGTTAGCATTCATGGAGGGTAGAGATCTGAAGTGTTAGCGTAGGCTAACGATCTGGAAGTATCCGACTTTGAGACTGAAAATTATTCATGATTATATATCTTTGTACTGGATGTCAGTGACGATTTATATTCATGTTTGAACTCGATGTCACATTATTAAGGTAAAAAATACATTGTGATTCTTCAATTTATCCAAGCGTATTTTATGACGAAATAAATCTCGGGTGAACAGTCTGGTATGAGTGTGCATAGGACACAATATTTCGGCAATCGACCACGTTGCCATCATCAGTCCGCTGATGCACTGTCCTATGCACACTCATACCAGGCTGTTTACCCGAGATTTATTTCGTAAAAAAATACGTTATTTGGTTTGCATCAAAATCTTCCTTTTGCTAACCACATGCCTATTGGTAGTTAGTGGCCTTAGTAGTTAGAATCTTTTATTTAGCTGGCAGTATTGACGCTCACTGTATTGCGGTAGTTCGCGTAATAAAGATTTTCGTGAGGTAAGTGCTTAATGAAATGTGTAGGTTATTGTCAGCATTGCTTCTTATTCAGGGCCATTCTTTTGTTTTAGTTACATGAAGTCAGGCTGTAATTTTTTGAGCAGTCAGTTTGCGTTGCGCTAGAATATTGTGGGTCAGTGTTAACAAGATAAGAAAAAGTAAAGAGAACGTAGGCTCAGTACGTTCAGTTTTACTCAGCTGTTTCAGAATCAAATAACGTAGAAGTTTCATCTTCTCAGTCATTCAGCAATTTCAGTACAGATTCACAGATTTAAATTAAGAACTTCCACAGTTAATTATATTTTATTCTCTGGAGCGCTGTCCCCCATTTCGGAACACGACACCGGAACACTGCATTTGCCTGACTCACCTAAGCTGTTTCCGGAATTGCTGCTCAAATGGTTCAAATGGCTCTGAGCGCTATGGGACTTAGCATGTGAGGTCATCAGTTCCCTAGAACCTAACTAACCTAAGGACATCACACACATCGATGCCTTGAGGCAGGATTCTAATCTGCGACCTTAGCGGTCTCGCGGTTCCAGACTGAAGCGCCTAGAACTGCTCGGTGGAACAGCTGCGTTCAAAGTTCTAAATACTGGAATTTCTTGGAAAGTGTTCATTCTATTTCGTAAAGTATAACGCTGTTGAATACGTCTCCACGAGATGAAGGATACTAGGAGCAGAAATTATTGTACTTCCGTTTGAGAAAGAGAAGTTGATGCCATATCTCTTAACTATTACAGATGTGGCAAAAGACTCTTAAGTCTTCGAGATAGAGGACTTTCTTACAATTCATCCGCTGAGAACAGAAATGCAATATCTTAAATGGTTCCGTATGCTTTTAAATGGGCAGTTCATACGACTCAGCCTGTAGAGGCTGAACCAGAAATCGATCGACAAAATTTCAGAGGGTGTTCAGGGACATTTTCTGGGTATTTCGGTATTAGGGACCCGTGGCTTGCGATAGTTCGTTACGGAGTAAGTGCAACTCGTTTGACCTCAGTTATTTTTGTACCTGTATATCAATGATATTACCTTCACAACAAATGTCGACAGTATGCAGTGTGTGTCGTATTTGGTAACACTTTTTCCATTCACTGAGGGTACTTGTTGTTGACAACTGTAATGCCGATTTTACTCTGCTACCGACGGTCAGCTTGGGTTTTCAGTGACAACCATCGAATTATTTGTTAAAAACAGTCGCCACTTCAGAACGAATAAGTATCCCCCCCACCTGCACATTCTTTAATGAAACAACCACTCGTCCCTAAACGCATCCTAAGGAAAAAATTGTGGTAAGGTCTTATGGAACCAAAGTGCTGAAGTCATCGGCCCTTAAGCTTACACACTACTTAATCTAACTTAAACTAACTTACGCTAAGGGAAACACACCCACCCATGCCCGAAGGAGAACTCGAACCTCCGACGGGAGGAGCTGCGCGAACCGTGTCAATGCGACTTGACCGCTCGGCTACCCCCCGCGATGCATCCTAAGAGAAACGCATTTTCACCAATATATTTGTCTTGGCCTACCATGCTATCATCCTGTGCAAAGTCATGTAGATATTAGGGTGATGAAAATGTACTTTGTTAGAATTATTTCAATGTTAGTATGTTCGTGTGACTTAATCGAAGCTGTTAAATACTGACGGTGACCATTTAAGACACATATGATAGACAAAATTCTCTTACAGCTGTTATGTGGTTTGCTTTACTGTTCCGAACGGTGACAGTTACATACATAATTAATTTACTGTTACGTACATAATTACGTATTGGTGGTACACGCAAATAGAAATGATTTCGGAAGAGGAAATTAATGTGTCAGGTCCGTCTTAACGAGCAGAGACCGGATAATTCAGAAATTTTCGGTTACTACCAGTGATAAAAAAATGTTTGTTGATTTACTTTTGTATACAGCTGAAAATTTGTGCAGAACTCATTAACTGCCACGGCTAGTAGTCATTACTTCGCAGTATTTCTTTTATATTTGTGTTGTGTTGTATGGTTTACAATTATTTTACACATTAAAGATGTTCATATTCTTCCTGGATTCGCTTTGTGTTACAGGAATCCTCCACCGTTCACCAAAACGTTTCTAGACTAGGCTCATTTCAATACATATGTAAATCGAACGTGGAAAACCAGAAACTTTAAGTGTAAACCCTCTCTTTTCTCTTAAATTTTCGAGAAGTGGAGTTCAGCTTCACTACAACTACAGCAGAATGCTTTGTGAGGACTGGTTAGAGGATAGTATTGGTTAGAGACTTGAAGTCGCTGTCCCAGTGTTAGCACCAACAATTTTTGCGAAGCCACATGTGGTACCTGAATACTAATCAGAGGTTGTTCTCTCTCTCTCTCTCTCTCTCTCTCTCTCTCTCTCTCTCTCTCTCTCTCTCTTTTTGAAAACACAGGATCCATTTTAGACGAAAAAAATCTCGCATACCTGTTGAACTGATTGAATTGTGAACTGATTCTTATACAACTTCTTGTTTTATTTATATTTATTTGCATTTGAAGTACACGCTATGCTGCGCCACATTGACATAGGTAATCAAAAATTTGTGTAAAGATGTACAAAGTGTATACTGGTGCTGACAGATCATGGCTACGCTAACGATGTGACAGATACAATCATATTAAGGTTTTTTTAAGGAAAAAACATAAGAATAATATAAATTCTTCGGAACTGAAATTTGTACATAATATTCTGGTTTACAAAAGGTACAATTTAAGCATTGTGTGGAAATTACCTTTTGTGTAAGAAATACGCCAAGTGATATTCGGCTCTTAACCGTTGTCTAACACGCGAAAAACAGTTTGCTGCTACAGAAATAAACGCTGCACATCCAACGACTCGCACGAGAGGATTAGAAGACGCGCAGTGGCGATCTCGAAAAAAAATTTTCTTGCAACAGCTCTTCGATCCTGACGATAAATAAGAAGTGAAATGGAGGTAGTGTTATTCCAAACAGACTTGCAAAGCGTCTTCTAAATTCCTCTCGCGAGAGCTTTTTCTTAAAAAAAGAATCTGTCTTCTCACCTCCTCTATAAACCCCTGACATTAAGGCAACTATTTGACACGTATGAGTTCATGTGGTCAGATATGAATACGATGGTTTTGAGTTCGAAGTCCCGTTTTTTCCGACAGTTAGTATAAGTTTCACCTTTCGTATTGCGTTTTGTACGTGAATAAATCAATTTACACTCCAGCTAGTTTTAACATTAAACAATAGTTTTCATTATAACTGGATGGACGCATCTGTTCTCAAGGCGGAAGAAGGCATAATTTCCCTTACGACCATGTTCAAACTAAACGTTGAATCGAAGACTGCTTCTATTTTAAATTGACTTTGCAGCTGGTTGATTCCTGATAGTGCTGGAACTGTGTGGCTTACCACGTCCCCAGAGACGTCCAAGGGGCGTAACCAGAGCGGTAGCTGGCTCCCGTCTGCCGGAGGCTGCCTCGCCCTCAGTTGACCCGCAAGAAACGCAAACGTACGCAGCTGCGCCGTCGCAGGCCGCCGGAGATGCCAGCCGAGTATTGGATTATCAGGCCGGGCCTTCCCGCCTTCCCGCCTTCCCCCTGCACACTCGTTACTGCAACCCCCACCCTGCCCAAATCCCGCACCCCGCACCTTCTTCTTTTCACGCCCGCAGCTGCGCAGGCGGTGCGGCAGACCGTGGAAGCGGTCCTTTTGTCGGGAGGCAATAAATTGATTTCCGAATGTTCGGATGGCGCCTCGGAAAGACGGGCCGAAGTTCTTGCGGCGAATCGGCTAACAAGCTGCCGGGCCAGTCCGCCTGCCTCGCTCCGGCGATCCTCTCGCACTGCCGCGCACGAGGCTCTGCTTACACGCCTATCACCATCGCGCCGTGTCTCGTTTGGTTGCTTAATTACAGCACCTTTCTTTCATTGGTGTGCGTCCCCATAGTGAAGTATTCGGAATGAGGTGTCGCAGCCTTTAAGACACTGGTCCCGCGTTCGGGAATACGGTGGTTCAGAACCCCGTCCGGCCATCCAAGTTTAGATTTTTTGTGGGTTTCCTGTAACGCTATCGGAAAGTACTGGCATGGTTTCTTTTAAGTGGGCTCAGCAGATATTCTTCTCGTATGAATCTTCATGTTTAAATCTAGCGTCAATCTAGCGGGGATTCAGCAGGAAGCAAACTTCGTCACTTGCTAGCATTGTGGCTGTAAACGTATCAGCCATTTTCGGAGACAGCCCTAAAGATTAACGGTAAAGCGCTATCGTCCACCTTATGTACTGGTAGGGTGAGCGAATTGTGCGTACACGGATAACCTTGTTGGAAGAAATACCACACGGTAGGCAGAGATATAATCTACGGCGATGCCCTCTCTGAAGGATGTGTCTCAAATTGTGATAACCGGAGGAACCGTACCGTTATCTGTGAGTGCTAACTATCGTCAGTGCTGGATTTCACACTTTGCGAAGGCTAAAACCATCATCCATTAATTTTCTCCCAAACGTATCTCAATGGCTTCCCTGAAAACCGAATCCTAGAAGGATGAAATAGATGTTATAATCAGGGCGTTCTAGCAGTCCGTAGTACGGCTTGCCTGAGTAAAGTGCTCTGCTGTGCCAGTGTGGCATGTGCTTCCGCTCCTGCCTCCCTTTATCTCGCCCTACAGATCCTCGAACGGCGTGCATTCCGCCTACCCTTTCGGATCCGCTTATCGTCCCCCACCTCCATCCTCTACCAACATACACAATTAGACAACATTGTCTTCCCTCTTGAACATCTCCGAATACCCTACGTTACCCGTAAACACTCCACTACCCGCCTCCTGTTCACCGATCCTGATACTCTGCTACGCCTCTACCATCACCTTCCGCCAACATCAAACTTCCTCATACTCTCCTAACGAAATTTTAATCGCTTTCCCTTTAAAATTTAAACATTAAAACAGTCTTGCTCGCAACTTTTTATTTTTGTTGGAGTGACACTGAAAAAACATATTACCATTTTTCAGAGTATGAAGATGGTTCTTAAATAGAATCGAAACCGGTCACTCCAACAAAAATAAAAAGTTGCGATCAAGACTGTTTCAATCTTTAAATTTTAATTTAAATATATCGCTGATAATGTTTTCAAAAATTTTATTTTCTAAAATTTTATGCTCTCCCTTTACCCGAATATGAAATGCGCCCCGATATACACCCGTCCTACCTGATCTAGGAGATCGCTACCACCATCCCCATGTCAAATTCCTCTCCCTTCCAATCACCTCCACCAACTTCGTAAGTTTTTGTTCAGAACCTCATCCCTCTACAATCTTCCCCATTCACTGCTCCAAACGTCCACCCACACAAAACCCCTCCTAAGAACTACCTATAAATGCCACTCTCTCATGCTACGCTTATCCCTGGCAGTCTGCATCCACTTCATTCTTCTATGTGTCTATTTTAATTAGTTACCACATCCTTTTTACCCTCTTCAACTGTCCATCTATTTTCATATATTCGCGTGCGATACTCATTTTTCCGTTCATCTGTGTCTATATTTTAATTAATCACCAGATCATCTTTTATATTTTAGCTTATGCAACTGACGATCTATCTTTTATTATACAAAACGTCCAGCTTTTATATCGTGTTTTTAAAATTTTGCTCTTATATGGCGGAAGAGCGGAAAATTGTTTCCCTGCCCATATGGAGTGGGGGGACGAACTAACAATAAAGAAAAAAAGGAGGATTTTTCAGGCTGTAACAGGCGGTGATAGCGTCGATGTTCGTCGTCTTTAGAAAAATCCGGGCGTGACTTCGTCTATAATGACCTCCATGTCGACGGAGTGTCAGAGCCTGATCCTCATTTCAGCCAATCTGCCTCACAGGCGACCCGTATACGCTCCTTGGTACGTTCAAGGTGCTCATCGTTATAAATTTCTCGTTGGATTGGAACAGGAATTGCTCTTCCTCGTAAGAACAACTGAGGAGTTACTTGAAGGGGAAGCAGCAATTTTAGTTCTGCGAGCAGCGTAATGATTAAATATACCTCCAGCACGGCTTGATAAAGAAGCCTTAGACAAATGACAGAGCACCTTTTGATCCGGAGGAAAAGTGTTCTAATGTGATATTCTACCATTACATTAAGTTTAGTTTTGTTTTCTTTGGTATATACACTCCTGGAAATGGAAAAAAGAACACATTGACACCGGTGTGTCAGACCCACCATACTTGCTCCGGACACTGCGAGAGGGCTGTACAAGCAATGATCACACGCACGGCACAGCGGACACACCAGGAACCGCGGTGTTGGCCGTCGAATGGCGCTAGCTGCGCAGCTTTTGTGCACAGCCGCCGTCAGTGTCAGCCAGTTTGCCGTGGCATACGGAGCTCCATCGCAGTCTTTAACACTGGTAGCATGCCGCGACAGCGTGGACGTGAACCGTATGTGCAGTTGACGGACTTTGAGCGAGGGCGTATAGTGGGCATGCGGGAGGCCGGGTGGACGTACCGCCGAATTGCTCAACACGTGGGGCGTGAGGTCTCCACAGTACATCGATGTTGTCGCCAGTGGTCGGCGGAAGGTGCACGTGCCCGTCGACCTGGGACCGGACCGCAGCGACGCACGGATGCACGCCAAGACCGTAGGATCCTACGCAGTGCCGTAGGGGACCGCACCGCCACTTCCCAGCAAATTAGGGACACTGTTGCTCCTGGGGTATCGGCGAGGACCATTCGCAACCGTCTCCATGAAGCTGGGCTACGGTCCCGCACACCGTTAGGCCGTCTTCCGCTCACGCCCCAACATCGTGCAGCCCGCCTCCAGTGGTGTCGCGACAGGCGTGAATGGATGGACGAATGGAGACGTGTCGTCTTCAGCGATGAGAGTCGCTTCTGCCTTGGTGCCAATGATGGTCGTATGCGTATTTGGCGCCGTGCAGGAGAGCTCCACAATCAGGACTCCATACGACCGAGGCACACAGGGCCAACACCCAGCATCATGGTGTGGGGAGCGTCGAGGGGACACTGAATAGTGCACGGTACATCCAAACCGTCATCGAACCCATCGTTCTACCATTCCTAGACCGGCAAGGGAACTTGCTGTTCCAACAGGACAATGCACGTCCGCATGTATCCCGTGCCACCCAACGTGCTCTAGAAGGTGTAAGTCAACTACCCTGGCCAGCAAGATCTCCGGATCTGTCCCCCATTGAGCATGTTTCTGAGTGGATGAAGCGTCGTCTCACGCGGTGTGCACGTCCAGCACGAACGCTGGTCCAACTGAGGCGCCAGGTGGAAATGGCATGGCAAGCCGTTCCACAGGACTACATCCAGCATCTCTACGATCGTCTCCATGGGAGAATAGCCGCCTGCATTGCTGCGAAAGGTGGATATACACTGTACTAGTGCCGACATTGTGCATGCTCTTTTGCCTGTGTCTATGTGCCTGTGGTTCTGTCAGTGTGATCATGTGTTGTATCTGACCCCAGGAATGTGTCAATAAAGTTTCCCCTTCCTGGGACAATGAATTCACGGTGTCCTTATTTCAATTTCCAGGAGTGTATTTGTGATTCGCCTTTTTGGCAGAAAGAGACTCCTAGAGTGTCATAACTCAAATGTGTATCTTCGTCTGATGAAAGAACGTGAACGTAAAGTAGCAAGTATATATATCACTGTAGTTCCAATGATTTACGTGAGTATGCCAGATCATACTAGACAGTAAATTTGATGTTTTATGTTTCTTGTGAGCCATTTGACCCTTAAATTTTTATGAAGTACAAGATGTTACAGAGTGGGAGTGATGCTGCCTACTCTTCTTCATAGAGATGAGAATGTTGTACAATAAAGATTAATTATAAATTAATCGCTTATCTCTCGCATTTGGATCGAGAGTAAAATAACCTCCTGTATTCGTGCAGAACACAACAAGTAGTAAATTATATGACGTGTTTCTGAGAAGGCTGTTAGAAGCAAATGAAAAGCAACTAACAGACTGAAGTGGGTACGTATTAAGGTACCGCGGATCACAATGTCTGTGCCTGTACCCCTAACACTTCGTGCTTCCGATTACTGCTCAATTTCTTTAGTGGTTACAGGTTCACTGTTTTCACGAGAGCATGTAAATAACACCATCGAAACAATAAGACTAGATAATAAGTTAGTAATCCGAAGCCTAGGTCGTGAGACTGAAAAGTTGTGATTCGCATGTGTAGTAATTTTGTATTTGGCGTAAGACATTGGTGGAAGTTCTGGTGAACAGCAACTGTACACCGCAACCTGTCTTCCCGTTGCCGGAGAAATACTGACGATGATTTCTCTACTGGGCATTTTTACCATTACCCCTGCTCAACACTAACGTGGACTGACCAACTGACACACGAAAGCAGGCAGAAGTAACAAACGTAGCGCCCAGAAACGCAGTCACACACATTATTAAACATGTCTGTAGTTACATCCTTTTATAATTTCATATCTATAAATGTGCCGAAAGGTAAGTGGTAGCTCGGAAAACAGGCCAAATAGGTTTTTTGTTTCAGAGAGTAAGAGTTGTTGCTGCTTTATTAACAAGTGTTTCTGTAACAAAAGAGCGACAGCGCTGTAGTTTTGTTGTAATGCGAATCATTTGCAGGGAGTGGAGGGGCTATTGACGGAACGAGTCCCGCATTGTGCAGGCATTTACGCTACGCGCGGCCAACATTTTCGCAGCTGCGCTCTCAGCGCTGCGTGCGCTGTTTCCTCGCGCGCCATCGCTGGCGCAAATAAAAGCGCAAGGCTCGGCAGTCGGTGAAACGATATTCCTGTTTCAGCTTCGCATTGACTCTATTGTAACTCAATTAAGGGAGGCCTAATTAGGAAACAATAACGCATTTGTGTCGCCCGAAAAAAAGTACGCCGTGTTTGCACTACTCTCTCCCCCCCTTTCCCCTCTTCTGTTTTGTTTGGACCCTTTTCCGTACAAAAAAAAGGGGGGGTCGTTCCGTAGTTGAATGTCCATTACGGCTGATTAAAGTGAAATGCGAAGTGATCGTTCCTCGCAGAGGGCAGGCCGTGTTCGCAGTCGCCGATCACAAGCGGCGCTGGTAGTTACACACGCCGGCTGCTGTGCCAGTGTTTGGTTCCGGCAGGAGCACTCGGCATCTGCTAGATACCGGCAGCAGCATTCTGCCTCTCTGTCCATGAATTGCCCTTTGCCCTATACAGGCAAGGGCTCTGCATTTTATTCTCCTACACAGTGTCGGACTTCTCAGCCACTACTGCACACTAGTCCTGTCTCCCGCCTTCTCTGTGTCCCTTATCTCTGCTATCTCTTTCATCCCTCTAGCGCCTCTCTGCCCTCACTACTCTCTCTGTCCCAACTCTCTCTCTTCTCTGTCCGTCTCAGCTCTCTCTTTCACCTCAGTCAACTCTCTTCTCCATGCCTGTTGTGCAGCAGCGCACCGTGTCCTACAACAGCAAATCTCGCAGTGATGCACTGCGCCTCTCTTGTAGCTTATTGAGCACCTCCGTGTAGCTCTTGCTCCGAGTAAACGATCCCGTGACGAAATGCGCCGCTGCTCGTTCATTTGTCTATCTCCTCTGTTAACCCTACGTGGCAAAGGTAGAACGAGTCTTTTGTAAGGATGAATTAAATTTTATTAAGATACTGCCAACTAATCTCATTCTGGCATATTTTCCTGCTGTTTGTTTTCGGTGGTCATTCCACTTTAGGTCTCTCTGGGAGGTTACTCTTAGGTATGTTGTGGTAATTACTGTTTCCAGTGATTTTTCGCCAATATTGTAATAAAACAGTAGTGAATTTCTTCGTCTATTTATGCTCAGTACGTTATATTTATTCATGTTGATGATTAATTGCCAGTTGCTGTACTAGTGATTGATCCTCAGCAGGCGTTCTTGCCCTTCGCTGCAGTCCTCCGCCTGTAGACAACAGCACTATCCTCGAGCAGCCTCACGGAGCCTCCAGCGTCCTCCACTATGTCGTTAACGTGAATCGTAAACACAGCGCGCTACAACACTCTCTTTGGGTAACTCCCAAAATTATCTTCATATTTGTTGATTTTGTCCTTTTAAGTACGACGTAGTGAGTTCTATCAGCAAGCAAGTCTTGCATCCAGTCCCATAACTAGACGGATACTTGGTAAGTTTGCAACTTTTTCAGTAAACAGTACTGTCGAACTGCACCGAAAACCTTCCAGAGGTCAAGGAACACACAAACCGCAGCACCTTTGTGTTTGCCAAGATCTCTGTATGCGGAATTCATGTTAATAGAGAAGGTTTTCGTTTTCCAAAATCGTCATTACGCGTGAGCATGAAACACATTCCATAATTCCACAACAGACTAACAGCAGCGATGTAGGCCAATAATAATACACGTCTGCCCGACGAACTTTCTTGAAATCGGCAATGATCTGCGCTTTTTTCCATTCGCCAGGTGCCCTTCATTACACTTGTGATCTGCGATAAACTACTGCTAAAAGGCGAGACAAATCTTCCACATAATTTCGGTAGAACCTCACAGGTATCTCATCCTACTCCGTTGCTTATCCACTGTGGAGTATTTTCAGATGATTTTCTATTCTGGTACGCTTATCTCAATACCTGCCATTTAGATATAGTGCGGTGGCTGAAGGAAGAATACCGTTATGATTTTCGGCGTTGAATCAATTTCAGAAGACGGAATTCAGAATTTCGACCTTCGCTCTATCACATTCTGTTTCGGTGCCAATGTGGTCACTCAGCGACTAAGTAGGTGATTTCTATCGGTTTTCTAACTTTACATAAGATCTCCTCCTCCCTAAGTATCTCCTCCTCAACCCCTCTAAGTCAATATCTTCCTCTCCTTCTCTCTGTCCAAATGCTCCTTCCCCTTTCTCAGTCCTCTCTTCTCCTCCCTCCCTACATGTGTCCATCTTCTCCTCTCTCTTTGTCCATCTCCCTTTCTCCAGCCGTCTGTCTCCACGTTATCTCAACCATCCCAATGGCGGTCGATGTACTATTTTCACACTGTTTATTTCTAGTCCTAAGTAATATGTGCAACAAGTTAGGTTCAAATCGGGGGGAGCTTTCTACCAGAGGTTTTGTCCGCATACGCAACTGCCACATGTATTTCACGTATATTTAACATATTTCACACATATTTGTTCATGTATTTCACGTGTATCTCCAGCGAAGAATTTTCCCATGCAGCTCAATGTTCATGACGTCATATCTCCTGAACTACTTGTCGAAAAATGAAATAATTTTGCAGGTATATCCAGTGGTATATATGAACAGTATCTGCGAAATTTATTCTGAGTAGACTTATTAGTAAAAAGTAATAATTTTTTAAAAAGCGTAGTGCATGTTTATGACATCATATCTCCTGGACTAATTGCAGGTACATTCGGTGGCATATGTGAATATTGCCAGGAAAATTTCTTGCAAATACAGACATTAATAAAGACGTAAGAAATTATTTAAAGGTTAATGCCTGATGCAGCAGCTTTACAGCAAAAACAGTGAAAATACAGTAAGCGAGAAACTTTATTCCTATCATCATTTTGTGGGGGACGGTTGGTGTAAGCAATGAAAAGTCTCGTAAGGTTTTGAAATTGTGTGTAATATTGGTTACAAGTCACTTAGGATCTCGTTCTCAGGGATTTGGTGAGTAAAGTCTGACTATGTGAGCGTCGTAATCTAAGTTTCTTTTTCACCCCCACCCTGACCTTATTAGAGACAGGTGGTTCTTACCGGAGATGTGGAACATATATAAATATAGACTTTTTTAATACGTATGGATTTCATTCACGGGTTACAGGTATCTGTAGCCATAAGTAATGTAGTGTAGTGCCTCGACGTTCAACAAAAGCCGAAACGTATAATCGCAGTTCTTGGAGAACTAACAGGAATAATGAATGTAAAGTTTGCATGTGAGATAGAGCGTGAACAGGCAGCTGTTAACAGGTTGAAATGGTGGCTGGAAGTGACAGAGCTAGCTCCTCGCTAAACGTGCTCTCTCCTCTGCCGTGCGCACAGAGCTCACTTCCGCCTCGCCGCCGGAGCCGAATGGCAGGAGGGCGGGCCAGCAATCTGCGGGCCATATTGCAGCGCCGTGCGGCCGGGAAGGCGCCCACCAACTTTCAAATTGCGTGCCGCAACGAGAGCGAAATGTGGCCGAGCAAACATTACACGCTAAAATATTGCCCCGTAAATTACTTTAGCAAGAAGTTAGTACGGCCGGGAGGCGGGCGAGCGAGAGCGAGCGAGACATAAAGTGGCGAAATGCGGTCCCTCCGGCGGGCCGCACGCGCGTCTCAACGATGTACAGGGCTCTCCAGCCGGAAGGGTCGGTGCTGTTCTAGCGTCGCTTATCAAGGCCCGGCCTGTGTGTGCGTCGCGAGTCACGACTCTCTATGCGACACCTGAGGCATCGCCTCATAGACACCGTCGATAACTAAGGCTACTGAATTCTCATGTGACAGGAAGAGGGAAAATCGAGCTACCACATCACTTGCGTACTACAAAAAGTGCTTTTATATTTTGAGGAGCGTCGTTAAAATGTCAAGAAATATGCACGTACTCACAGAAATTAATAATGTGGATAACAAGGTTAAAACTTTATGGCATATTGTCAATCGGTGGCAGGACATCCAGTCAGCCTACAAGATAAACGACAATTAAACTAAATGATGACGTTATGACTGTAAATTCACAAGTTGAGAGTGCTTTTAACAATAACTTTCTCTAAATATAGCAGCAGTAATAGGATTAAATTGTTCAGTTGAAGAAGAAAGAGAATGTATTAAAAACGTAACTCCATGAAACTTCAGAAAGTAGGAGTGGTACAAACATACTTCACTGAAATTAACATAATTATAAAAATCCTGGAAGACAAAATCTCACGTGGTGTTCGTGGAATCTCAAAAGCAATCCTGAAAAGTTGTTGCAGCTTGAAGTCATTTCAACAGTGATATATTTAATACATCAGTATTAAATACATCAGTATTAAATATATCACTATTGAAATGACTTCAGTATTTAATACATCAGTATGATAATTAGTTGAAACCCTCAGCTGCCGACAGATGTTCTGGATATACCTCAATGGGGACAGCTGAAAATGCGTGCCCCGACCGGGACTCGAACCCGGGATCTCCTGCTTGCATGCAGACGCTCGGATTCGAGTCTCGGTCGGGGCACACATTTTAAGGTGTGCCTATCGAGGTATATCAACAACACCTGTCGGCAGCTGAGGGCTTCAACTAATTATCATTCATTCTAGAGAAGCTGCATGGTCATCATTGGTATCTGTTCTTTCGAGAACACTCACTATCTTCGTATATACTGAAGAATGGAGGATGCTGTGTTAAGGTATGGGAGTGATTTTCGTGATTGTTTAAGTGTTCCGGGTTCAGAACACTCCCACAAGGAAGCAGAAGTCTAAAGTTATGTCTTCATTTATTAACAGAAAGATTTTCCTCGCCTTAAATGGTCTCGTTTGATCGAGGCTGAAACTCATCACAGACAAAGTGCAAAGATTTCAATAATATTGTAGAAAATGTTAGACTAAACGGGAAGTTCACTGAATGCTGGATAACACAACCCTTCTTTACCTGGAACAGCCAAAGATATTCTCAGTGGTAGCGTAGAGTCTTTCCGCTTCATCGAACACTCGGAAAACGCTCCAACTGGGAGGCGTAAGTCTGAACCGAATGAAAAGGTTCTGGCATGATCCGAATAATGTCAGAATCCCTTCTGTCTCGCCGGACCAATGTGAAAGTAACGAAAGATATCAACGCTGTGAACTATACGCGAAGGTGGCGTTCTAGGTCCTTGGAAGATGACCTCAGATGACTATTTGCGACGGAACTGCCTGGATTGGACGGGCTTAGTCGGCGAAGGGCAGAAGTATACTAAAATTCGATTGGCCGCTCGTGACACAAAGCGGATGCAGCAAAAGATCCGCAGCAGGAGCAACCCCTGTCGGGGTTATGCGCGCCCCGTTTTCTTTATTACTGGTGCCCGCGAAGGCCCTCTGCGGGTTGGGGTGCAGATTTATTGGCTCGCTGGACTGTGCAGTCATTGAGTCGCAGGTGCTGTGCTTGCTGCAGTCCGCCTGCCACAGGTGTATTGGAGGATGGCGCCGCGACAAGCCAGTTATTGTGTGGCCCCTTACTGGGCTTAGGTAAAAAGCTCATTCTGGAAGGATATGAACACATTTTACTCATTGTGTACTGCCTGCGGTAGAGGAACTTTTCGGAGGCGATCATACTTTTTATCAGTATCTGTGAGGCAATGGCGAGGGAACAACAACATTCCTGAAATGGAGTAGCCTGCCCCGTGGAACACTTTTGGTATGCGTTGGAAAGTCGACTTCGCTCCAGATCCCAGAGTCCGATATCACTACATTCTCTGGTTTTGATCCTTAAGGAAGGAAGTGCTACCACTCCTCGGCAGACAGTTTACTGAAAGTGTCCCCAGCGAACTTGAATTCGCGATGAAGACGAGAGTGAGACACACCTAATGTCAATGCCCAATATAAGGTGTCTGGATACTTTTGATGAAATAATGTATATCATACCCCGTCATTGTGAGTAATGCGCGTCACGAAAACTGCTAGTCTGTAAGCAGGCATACGTGCGACGCGTGTGACGCCACGCAGCCTTTAACGTGTAACCGCGCCTTCGGTATAACGGCGAGGGTGATAAGCGCGGCGCGGCGCGGCGCAGCCAGGTGGCGGCTACCGGCCGCTGGCTGGCCGTACAGCGCTTAATGCCGGGTCGCTGTCGCCAAAACCGCAGGGAGCAGCTGCGCGCGCGCCCGACACGCCGCCCGCGGCTCCTGTCTGGGGCGCCCCACCCATCACCCTTACGGCTCCTTGTTCTGCCGCATTAATGCTCTGCTGCTCAGCTATGAGCCGGCAGACCGGCACCGACTGCCCTTAAATCGAGTTTATATCTCGCTATTTTGCTTCCACGATTTGGATATTGCGGTTGCATGTTCAGATCGTTGCGTTCCAAGCATAGAGGGAGATAAAAGTATTGCACATGGAGCCCACCCGTTGTCTATGACCTTATAACCCGCCTGGAAAATACACTACTGCCCATTAAAATTGCTACACCAAGAAGAAATGCAGATGTCAAACGGGTATTCATTTTTACAAATATATTATACTAGAACTGACATGTGATTACATTTCCAAGCAATTTAGGTGCATAGATCCTGAGAAATCAGTACCCAGAACAACCACCTCTGGCCGTTCAAATGGTTCAAATGACTCTGAGTACTATGGGACTTAACATCTGTGGTCACCAGTCCCCTAGAACTTAGAACTACTTAAACCTAACTAACCTAAGGACATCACACACATCCATGACCGAGACAGGATTCGAACCTGCGACCGTAGCAGTCCCGCGGTTCCGGACTGAGCGCCTAGAACCGCGAGACCACCGCGGCCGGTTCTGGGCGTAATAACAGCCTTGATATGCCTGGCCATTGAGTCAAACAGAGCTTGGATGGCATGTACAGGTACAGCTGCCCATGCAGCTTCAACACGATACGACAGTTAATCAAGAGTAGTCACTGGCTTATTGTGACGAGCCAATTGCTCGGCCACCATTGACCAGACGTTTTCAATACGTGAGAGATCTGGAGAATGTGCTGGCCAGGGCAGCAGTCGAACATTTTCTGTATCCAGAAAGGCCCGTACAGGACCTGCAACATGCAGTCTTGCATTATCCTGCTGAAATGTAGGGTTTTGAAGGAATGGTATGAAGGGTAGAGCCACGGGTCGTAACACATCTGAAATGTAACGTCCACTGTTCAAAGTGCAGTCAGTGAGAACAAGAGGTGACCGAGACGTCTAACCTATGGCACCCCATACCATCACGCCGGATGATATGCCAGTATGGCGATGACGGATACACGATTCCGATGTGCGTTCACCGCGATGTCTCCAAACACGGATGCGACCATCATGATGCTGCAGACAGAACCTGGATTTATCCGAAAGATTGACGTTTTGCCATTCGTGCACCCCGGTTCGTCGTTGAGTACACCATCACAGGCGCTCCTGTCTGGGATGCAGCGTCAAGGGTATCCGCAGCCATGGTCTCCGAACTGATAGTCGATGATGCTGCAAACGTCGTCGATCTGTTCGTGCAAATGGTTGTTGTCTTGCAAACGTCCCCATATGTTGACTCAGGGATCGAGGCGTGGCTGCACGATCCGTTACAGCCATGCGGATAAGATGCCTGTCATCTCGACTGCTAGTGATACGAGGCCGTTGGGATCCAGATCGGCGTTCCTGTATTACCCTCCTGAACCCACCGATTTCATATTTTGCTAACAGTTGGATCTCGACCAACGCGATCAGCAACGTCGTGATAGGATAAACCGCAATCGCGTTAGGCTACAATCCGACCTTTATCAAAGCAGGAAACGTGATGGTACGCATTTCTCCTCCTTACACGAGGCATCACATCAACGTTCCACTAGGCAACGGCGATCAACTGCAGTTTGTGCATGAGAAATCTGTTTGAAACTGTCCTCATGTCAGCACGTTGTAGGTGTCTCCACCGGCGCCAACCTTGTGTGAATGCTCTGAAAAGCTAATCATTTGCATATCACAGCATCTTCTTCCTGTCGGTTAAATTTTGCGTCCGTAGCACGTCATCTTCGTGGTATAGCAACTTTAATGGCCAGTAGTATACTAGACGTAGTTTTATAACTCACCTCGTCAATACTTCCAGACGGTGAATGACATAACGGAGACTTGGGATAAAAATATCGCATTTTTGTTGCTCAGGTTACGTTGCACCTCGAAAACCAACTCAATCTATCACGCTATGGTTTCCTTGAGCCGTATCAGGGGTATACTGTCAGTCAGGCAAAATTTGATGGCCGAAGAAGGAGCACAATTCGTCGAGCTGTTTGAATGGATGTGAGCAGTCGGGAAATGCGTTGGACTGCGTTCTGAGTTATGTTCTTAAGATGCTGAAAACTAATCTATGACTCATTTTCACTTTCTCCACTGTCGCTTCGGTTGTGATACGCCGGTCAAGCTCCTCGGTCTTCACGCTTCTCGTAATTCCCGTTTCTTTGCACAGAGATGATCTGCCATTTCGTTCTTCGTCATTCAGACTTGTTTGACCAATGTGAAAGCGCCTGCATCACCTGACCACTGCGTCGTACGATGGTGCATCGTTGCCGCACGGTTCAGTTGTTTGCAGCCTTATTCCCATTCAGATTCAGAAAACGAATTGCCACACGATACTACGCTTTATCAACGGGCCGCGTTGTTTTGTTTTGCTCCTCTAGCGGCGTGCTACGGTACTACCCAATCACGATATTGTTGTACATCTCTGTTATCTGAAACACGGGCTGACGTTACAGTGAACAAGAGCAGTGGTGACTGAGGAAAACACATCCCACTGTCAGTATGTTCAAAAAAAAAAAAAAAAAAAAAAAAAAGGTTCATAAGGCTCTGAGCACTATGGGACTTAACATCTGAGGTCCCCTAGAACTTAGAACTACTTAAACCCAACTAATCTAAGGACATCACACACATTCATGCCCGAGGCAGGAATCGAACCTGCGACCGTAGCAGCAGCGCGGTTCCGGACTGAAGCGCCTACAACCGCTCGGCCACTGCGGCCGGCTGTCAGTTTGAACCAGGACTGCAGCCAAGTACCTGTAAATAAACAAAAAGTTAAATTCTTTCAGTTATTTCCGTTTGTTTCTTTTGTACAATCCAATAACTGCCCACAAATTGGGAAGTATACGTTCTCGTTTTATTATCATAAAACACTGCTCGGTTACTCTAAGTAGCGGATCAGACGATCGGAATTTAAGGAATACAAAAATTTGTGAAAAGTGATTTCTGTTCATTGTGAAACATCCACCGACAATCTCATTTTCGTCCTTTTCTCAGTCGATTCTGGAAATCCTGCTGTTTACGGTTTGTTTCAGATATGTAGAAGTGGTACATTTCTTCGGGTCTGCCAGGTGTATTCCAACTGCGTCGGGCAGTTACGGCCAGATATCGGCCCTGCTGTTGGGTGGTTATTTCGTGTCGCCGTTGTAATGACGTATGACGAACATCCCCAGTGTCTCGAATCCGTCGCAAAAGCCTCGAAATGACACTTTGTGGAATATCCAAGGATACTGAGTCTCCTGTCTGTGTCTGGCCTGCTTCCAGGCGGCTGAATATTCTACTCTGCAAAACAGGGTTCAAATAGCGTTTCTGTAGCAATATGTTGTCATCTTCACCAAGCAATACGTTGTCATCTTCACCAAGAAACTACTTTGCCCACTACGAACGGACATACAAGTCAGAGACATGAGTGATCTCATACACTGTTTGTGTTTACCTTTCGGTTACGCCGCGGGACACAGAAAAGAGTACTTCTTTCCTATATAGAGGGAACAAATAGCATTAGTAGGTAAACATTTATGATGATGTTGCTTGATTGCTCACCCTTTGTCCTTTCAATTTTTTGTTTTCGTGCTTATGTTTAACTTTTGAACACTAGTGTACACCATTGTGATTGTTTGTGACGCATTCTATGAAACCATATCGATTTACTTTAAATTAGAGCTGCGGCTGTCCTATTAATGCATTGTTCTTTGTTTCAGGTAAGAATGGCGTGACGAGGATTCATAAACCTTCCAGAAGAAAATTCGGGAAACGTTCGTAAGTTTCTTGTATACCAAGTTGTATTCGCTCATTGTACTGGCTCTTTTTTCCATTTCCATATATGGATCGCAAGGCGTTAAAGCTGTTGCAGTCAATTCAGGGGACAGCCGACTCAAAACCTGGTTGCGAAAACATTTTTAGGTTTGCTGTGTGACTATCCCTCCCTCAATGCAACAACTTCTTCACCTCACCCCCGGCCAATTGCAATGTCAATTCTTATACCATTCACCAGCGTTTTGCTGTAGCAGTAGTTGGCGGCGATCAGTCCTGATGTGTCAGCGTAGCATGGAATTCAACCTTCTACACAACGACACAAGCTCGGTACAAAAGGCTGTGTGGTGGTAGGATTGGACCATGTGACTCATCAGGCAATCAACATCGACAGTTGCACTGAACATTTATTTGGTACATTTAAAAAAGACAAATAACAAATAAAACCATCAACACATTTTAAAATAACCACACACCTTTAAAATTACCACTTAGATGAGAACAAGTTACTTCAAAATTTAAACATTCATAAAACACGGCACTTATCTCCTATTACACATTTATGGAATGACTTAAAAATTATTTACTCAAAAACTATGATCAAGCTGAAGAGAAATTTACTAAAATTTAACGAGAAAATGTAATCTTTCGTTACTGCAGTGGTTGGTATTACGAAAGTAATTCAGAGTACAGGCAATAACAACTCAGATACCACGGCACACAACCACGTTACTTAAATGGCAGGCACCCTACAATGTAGGATATAAAATATAAAATTTCATGTGGCCAAGCAACCTCGTGGGATCCAGAAAACTACGCCCATAAGAAGACGCCCGCCCACTCAGCTGTTCCCAATACAGGCTCGGCATGGACCCTCAGACGATAGCAGCAATGGTGACGAATAGGTTCAAAAGAACCTCAGAACTAGTGGGTATCTACCACAGACTAACATCTGCCTTAAGTAACTAGATACACAATAATTCATTACAGCACATTTGTAGAATTAATCAACCTAAGCAGTACAAATCTATTATCTTATGTGCGTAACGCCAATTATACATTAAGCCACGAGCGAACTGGATACACGGCCAGCCGGCACGCGCGGGCAAAGGGGGCGGAAGATACACAACAGCACACGCAGGACGCAACCCAGGACCTGCACCCGCTACCAATACAAGCAGCAGAAGTCCCGATAAAACGAAATCAAAATGCAAGTAACTAGCGTGCAGGCTAACGGTGTATCGAGTTCGCCCCCCGACGAAAACACAAAACGACTTACAGCAAATACCCACACTTAAATCTGTTATTAAATCAGAATTAATTACAATATCCACAAACTGTCATTGAAGGAATTCTTGTACTTCCATTAATAGGACCAGTTTTAAACTATTGAAACAACTGGCCTCTCAGTAACATGCAAGAATTTACGAAACTACTCATTTAAAATTAGACACGTGTCTCTCAGACGCACTATCACTTCAGATAGCACTCTCACGTAACAGTAATGTTATTGCAATTCACAGCAAAATACATCCAGGGAAAATTATATCCATGTATATCTATAGCAATTGGCCAGCCTAACGCCGTCGTGTGATAATAAATACAATAACGAGGCGGGACTTAGACAAGGACCAGCCAAACTGTTTTCAACGGCGGTAAAACACTGACAGTAGCGACCTACAAACAGAATGTATCAGCACTCCAGGTCGTAGTAAATACTAATCATCACATCACATACAGTTCTCACTAGAACCTTGGGTACTAAGCAAGTTGAAATTAACACATTCGAGGACAGACTCAGTACGGCTGGCCAAGAAAACGAAAGTCAACAGCACAGAACCCAGTAGTAGATTCCGGCCACAATTTACAGCACAAGCAAGGCCCTCACCTTCTTGCTTGTTCGACAAAGCCATGCACCGCAGATTCCGGTGCCAGGAGACATGCAACAAGCGAAATACACTAACGGCCTTCCCAGTAAAGTGACTGCATCAACGCCGGCGATATTTGCTACGGCGCTGTCACCCGGGTAATCAGCCCCTTTTAGATTTGCTCTTCCTGCTGCCTCGCACGGTGCCTGTTCTGTCCGCTAGACTTCCCAAACGACGTTGCTGCTAGGAGTCGCAAAGCAAAATTCCACGTTACTTACTGCAGCTTACCCCCCCCCCCCCCCCCCCCGCCCCCCTCCCCTATCGGCCCGGTAGGTGGCTCCACCGCGCGCTCTGCGCACACCACCGGAAAGATGACCCATACCGGCGGCGGGAATATCGCTGATCGATCCACACGCCTCAAGTCCATTTGACGAGACGTCGAACATGCCGACCCCTTTGGTGCTATTTACGAAGTGCAAAGCGCACTGGTGCAGATACTGGATTCGCAGGACCCCTATTCAGCTTCCCATCCGGACGTCCAGATTGTACTTATGCGGTATCTACAATACACTTCTGGTGAATTGCGGGATAGTTTACTTTCTAGTGCTTGTATTTGGAGGAAAGTGATGTTTCAATGGTACCGCATCGTAAGGATCTTATAGACGGTTCCGAAAGGACACACATCCGACTGTAGCATTTTAAGAATTTTCTAGCGCATTCTGCGCGCGAAGACAACAAAAGACTATTTGTAGAAGTTGAACAGTTCGGAGAGACGCGTAGCCCGCAGAGAAATATAGGTATTCGGCACAAAATTTCTTTTAATGAAGATTAGGTTCGGAGTACAGAGTGGATAGTGTTTTGAGGGAAATGAGACATTGTGAAGTGAGTTTTGATATTGTCACGTTGAAGGATCAGCACATTGTTGTTACCTGGTGCAAGTACATACAGTAAAGTTTTATTGGCTACAGTTATTATAAACCAAGAAGCTAATTTTTTCAACATTCTGACATATAACGCAGGCTTTCACGGATGGTACTTGCGCTCTCGGTGAATTTAGTTTAAAGACCGTTAGGACATGGTTCAAGTCATACTTCTATGGAAAATATTTCGCCTGCTAATGCTGGCTACATCATCAGAGGCTGTAAAGACTCCGACAGCAGTTTTAAAAAGAAAGAAAGCTTAGAAGCCGAAATTGTTTGAAACTACTGTATGAGTCTTTATAGCCTCTGATGATGTAGTCAGCATTAGGAGGCGAAACGTTTGTCACAGAAGTATCCCTTGGACCACGGCCATTATCAAAATTCACCGAAGACGTTTTAACATTCTGTCCAGTGTATACGCAGAACTATGATGAAGTTCTCAGCACGGTAACAACAATCGACGATGCATTTGCATTGTCATTGTGTTACAACTCAGATATGACATAAAAAACGAATGTGATGGATCCAAACAAGAGAAAGGACGTTTAGCAAAGTTGAATATGTTGTGTACGGCTTACGGTCATTACTATTCAGGTCTGCTTTGAACTTACTAATGCACACTTTGTATTATTTTCCTTTCTTTGACTTCGATAGTACTCTGCAGAAGCACAAACACGCAACTACGCTTTAGAAGCGCCTATCAGAGTCACACATACGAATCAGTAACAAATTTGACACAACTGCCACAGAGCCAAGAATACAACAACAAAGCCGAGCGGTCTGGGGCGCTGCAGTCTTGGGCTGTGCGGCTGGTCCCGGCGGAGGTTCGAGTCCTTCCTCGGGCATGTGTGTGTGTGTGTGTGTGTGTGTGTGTGTGTGTGTGTGTGTGTGTGTGTTCTTAGGATAATTTAGGTTAAGTACTGTGTAAACTTAAGGACTGATGACCTTAGCGGTTAAGTCCCATAAGACTTCACACACATTTGAACATTTTTGAACAACAACAAAGACTTTCCGCTTAGACGTTTCCCATGACTGTCATCTTTATATTCCGATATTGACCGCAAATATTACACACAACTCATTTCTTGCAGAAAATTGCCAAGGCTGTGAATACAGAAGAAACCCCTCTTGCGTTGTAGCACATATGGTAACAGTTACACGAAAAGAGGTTGTCTTCTATTTAGGCTAGATCAGTATAGTGGGGGTGGTACGATATGCTTGCAAAGTGTTACAGGTAGCAAAGCAGAGTAATATTACGAAGAATCGGAGTTCTTCCGCAACATGCGGAACTTGTTTCCATAATTATTCCGCACGCGACGTGCATCTGCTTGCAGCGGCAGGCGCAGCCGCGCAGCGAAATTACGTCGCCGTTGAACGCCGGCCGCCTAGTTTCAAGTTGCAGCGCGCAATCAGCTAGCGCGCGCACTTGTTACTCTGAACGAATTTCGAGAACAAGACAAATAAAGCGAAGCCTCGCAAAATATGAGTGAATTTAATTTTGTTGAGTTGTTCCTCGTTCTGCGTTGCAGTAAAATTTCGGCACAGTGTTCTCTTATGTGTGGAAATAGCGGCCCTTGTTTCCTGAAAATTGTGAAGTGCAGAGAGGAAGCGAGAAATGGTGTCTCAGTATGACGTAGTGTTACAGTCGACATTTCATTAATACGTAACTGGAAAATTAAACTTTGCAATGCCGAGCGGCGAGGATGGTTTGTTCTTTTATTTATGACTACTGGGACATTTATTACTGTGTAACGTTATCTCAAAGAAGGCTATGTCCCGACTGACTGAGGTACTAGCTCATCATCGCCCAGCCTAAACCACTAAGGATAAAAACTTGAAATTTGCAGAGGGTGTTGATCTTACACTGTAGGTGTCGTTTAAGAAGGAACTGTTCCAAATTCCACCCTAAGAACTTGAAGTACAGGATGAAAGGTCTTTTGAAATAAGTCGCTATTAAGTCAGTGTTGAAGGTAGACCTATTGGTGTTTGCTTTTTCAGTCAAAAGAAAAAAGTTATGTTTTTCAGCATTCTTGGAAATATAACCCCTATGGGGGTGAAATAGTGTATGAAAGTGTGTACGAAAATAAATCATTATTAAAGAGCTATTAAAGTATTTCAAAATGTGCATATGTGAAAATTGAAATTTGACTTCTAGGTTTAGAAATGAAAAAAAAACGTGTTTTTACTATTTTGGGAAATTCTACCCCTAAGGAGGGCCAAATAGGGCCACACTGATTCACTTGCTCGTCATCGCCCTGCCTAAACCGCTAAGGATAGAAACTTGACGTTTTCAGGGAGTGTAGGCATCGTTTAACAAGGGATTGTTCGAAATTACACTCCTAACGGGGTGAAATAGGGGATGAAAGCCTTTTTGAAAATATGTCGCTATTAAGGCAAAAAAAAGGTTCAATTGGCTCTGAGCACTATGGGACTTAACTTCTGAGGTCATCAGTCCCCTAGAACTTAGAACTACTTAAACCTTACTAACCTAAGCACATCACACACATCCATGCCCGAGGCAGCATTCGAACCTGCGACCGCAGCGGTCGTGCGGTTCCAGACTGTAGCGCCTAGAACCGCTCGGCCACTGTCGCCGGCCTATTAAAGCAGCTTTGAATCAATAACTATGGAAATTCGTATTTACTTTTTCAATCAGAAATAAACAAATGTGTTTTTCAGCATTTTTGGAAATTTAACCACGAAGGTTTTTTTTAATAAATTATTATTAAAGAACTACTAAAGCATTTTTAGAGCAACTTCTGTGAAAACTGGTATTTGACTTCTCGGTTATAAGAGAAAAAACACGTGTTTCAGTGCTTTTGGGAATTTAGTGTCCTAAGGAAGGGCAATAAGCAAATGGGAAGTTTAGTGAAATTATTTCATTGTGAAAGCATATTCAAAGTTAAATCTATGAAAATTTATATCTGGATTCAATGGCAGAAATAAAAAAAATATGTTTTTTAATGTTTTCCGCAACTCAACCCACAAGGGGGTAAAAGAGGGAATGAAAATTAAAAAAAAAATATTTTGTTACATAATAAATTTTAAAGCTAACTCTATGAGAATTGCTATTTCGCTTCTTGATAAGCTATAAAGAAATAAGTGTTACGGGATGAAAGATTCTGTGGAATTATCACCGTGGGAAGGCGTGTTCAGACCGCACAGCCTATGTGAGCGAAGCGGTGGGCCATAAGCTAGTTAGGATATATCGAAATATATTCTCTCTCTCTCTCTCTCTCTCTCTCTCTCTCTCTCTCTCTCTCTCTCTGTGTGTGTGTGTGTGTGTGTCTATGTATGTGTGTGAGTTATTTCCTTCCCCATTTCCTATACCTTCATTTTTCTCATGGTCTCTCAGATTACCATTTTTAATAAAAGTGTCCCAAATTATTACTATATGAGCAAAAATTTCTTAAAGCTTATTGTACAATATACTTTTATCAGTATACAAAACATCTACATGAGCGTCATGGTTAGTGTAGAAACCAACAACGTGAATTGCTTGTGTTCAAAATACTGCTCTAGATATGTGTACCAAAACATTTGTATTGAAAGAGAAAGTCCCTCTGCAATATGTGTGTGTGGTTTTTTTGTGATGTTACCCTACTATTCTGTGAGCATAACCGTTATACAAACATGGAGGGAGGGAGTGAATGATTGTCGCTTTATAGGTTATCTCCTCATTGCATAACGACACTTTTAGTCATTTTATACAGTTCATTTCTTTTAATACGTGTTAGGGCGATGATAACCTCGGCGTTGAGCACCTGTAAGCTCCAAACAACACACACACACACAGACACACACACACACACACACACACACACACACTGACTCAAGCACACACAAGCAAGCACGCACGCATGCTTCTATAAGAGTTCTCATTTTATATTAGTTGCAGGTCTGCTTTGGAGAAAATAATCGCTTAACAAAATCACAAATCAGCATGAAATGTGCTACACTCTTGGATACGTGATTGATTAGCATTTCGGTACAGCCGACCAAAGTCGGCAGAAAGGTATAAGGAAAGATTAATCAGCAGATTTCTCATTCATAAATCGGATTTGAATGATGGATGTTAGTGAGAAGATTCTGTTACGCCTCATGTAAGACGTAGAAACGTCTACCAACAAGTGTCAGAACTTGACAGAACCACGGTGATGGTCTACTGAGGCTGCGGTTTGTCACTCCAAGATATTGCTGCTCCCTACTTGTTGGGATCCCGTGATTGCCATGAAAATATGGATCCGATGGGTTCGGTAAGACCATACTGAATGCCATGTGGGATTTCAGTAGCCCAGTGTGACCACCAACCATGGGGACGGACTTCCCCTGTCATACAGTATTGCTGAGCCATGTACAGGAATTGAGTCAAGAGATGGGCTTGTTTGCAGCAAGACAAGTATCCGGAAGGAGAGTGGGAGGACGTCTGAAGCAGCATGGCGACCATTGTTATATCTTCTTTCCTCGTCGAGGCAGCAGAGAGAGGTGTGCCGACAGTGGTACATCGGATGACAGCTAGACATAGGAGTGGCACCATACGGTCTTTTCAGACGAGTTCTGTGTGCAACTTAACGATGGATATAAACCTAAGACCGCATGACCCCTTGCTGACGTAATCTAAACCAGTACCTTTCGTTTTCCACAGCTGCTCCCAGTTATATGATTTCCAGTTCTCTCACACACTCAGAACATCTGGCTTTGTGTTTCTGAGAGACTGGCATGCCACCAGGCATCAGCCTCTACAATTTTTGAACTCTGGCAAGTAACTGAAGCAGCATGGAACGACATAACCGCTTCTGTATCTAATTCTACATGATCCTCAACCGTCAGAGCCATTATTGATGCCAGAAGTGCCAGCTCCATGAACTAAATTTCACACTTTCTGTACCCCAAATTACCTGCAAATTTAATAATGTGTTCTTACTAGTATAATGTAAATGCACAACAAGTAAACTTCTATTGTGTTACGAACCAAGATAGTAAGAGAATGGGAAAAAGAAAATATTTGCAAGTCCCTACAGCCTTGCACTGATCAAGCACAAGTCACGTGCATAAATTTCGTCACATTTGCCAAGAGTGTGACATCAACACTTCCATGTGTGAGTGCGAGCGAGCTCAGTGCAGGCAAGTGCAGACCAACTTGCCTCCACTACTCCCATAGGATTATGTAAGAAGCACTAGATAGGATGTAACAACGCACATGAGGGGACTGATGAAGCTGTTATGATATCGATGCAAATTCATTAAGCCAATACAAGACAGCGAAAGTCCACGGACGACTTGAGACTGATTCGGTCATTACAAATAACGTCGCACAGTAAAGCCGCTCCTCATCACCATAAATACTCCTCGCCACTAACCTAGAGTCAGTCGATCATTTGGACAGATTGCGTTCATCTCACCTGCACTCGGTTCTCTGATTATTACATTGTAACGTCTTGTGTGGGATTGTTCCGGTATTCATCATAGTCTTGCTGCCTGAGATGATGACCACCGATGACTATGAACTAATATCCAATACAGAGGCTGCTGTTCTAGTTCAGCGCACCAACTTCTTTGGAACTCAGCATCGTTCGGGTCAGGTGGCCAACTCAACGGTCAGATGTCCTACTGAACCGGCGGGCCAGGATCAACATTCAACATGATATGACAGGTTCAAATGGGCCTGAGCGCTATGGGACTCATCATCTGTGGTCATCAGTCCCCTAGAACTAACCTAAGGATGTCACACACATCCATGCAGGATTCGAACCTGCGACAGTAGCAGTCGCGCGGTTCAGAACCGAAGCGCCTACAACCGCTCGGTAACCGCGGCCGGCGATATGACAACATCCGACATTGGGATCCATATGGTGGGACAACACGGGCAGTGACCTGAGAGGGACAGAGCACTCCAGAAGACGTATGAGCAAAACACACCCGCACGACTGTCATGGCCTCATCAATAGCAGACCAGCCGACAGGAAGTGCCTTCTGAACAAACGGGTAGGCAACCCGCCACACTGCGAGTCACCGGCCTGCGATCCAGGGCGACGCAACCCTGTCTGTGAATTCTCAGGAATAAAAGAAATAATACTTAATCTGGCTTTATTGCGTCAGACGATGCTACAGATCTTTTCTGCCTCCATCGTGACGAAACATTAGGTGTTTCCAGCTTGGGAGTGGGCGACCCCTACAGTTATAAGCGATCATTCCTGCTGTTGCAGCTTTAATGGCCAGTGGCCGGTGACGAAGTATGATGTACACTGTGTGATCAAAAGTATCCGGACACCCGGATGAAAACGACTTACAATCGGTAATGTTGTAATTCAATATGGTGTTGGCCCAACCTTAGGCTTGATTGCAGCTTCCGCTCTCACAGGCACCCTTTCGATCGGGTGCTGGATGATTTCTTGGGAAATGGCAGCCAATTCTTCACGGAGTGCTGCACTGAGGAGAGGTATCGATGTCGGTCGGTGAGACCTGTCACGAAGTCGGCGTTCCAAAACATCCCAAAGGTGTTCTGTAGGATTCAGGTCAGGACTCTGTGCAGGCCAGTCCATTACAGGAATGTTATTGTCGTGTAACTACTCCACCGCAGGCAGTGCATTATGAACAGGTGCTCGACCGTGTTGAAAGATGCAATCGCCATCCCCGAATTGCTCTTAAAGAGTGGAAGTAAGAAGGTGCTTAAAACAATAATTTAGATGTGTGCTGTGATAGTGCAACGCAAAACAACAAGGGGTGCAAGGTCCCCTCCATGAAAAATACGACCACAGCGTAACACCACCGCCTCCGAATTTTACTGTTGGCGATACACACACTGTCAGAAGACGTTCAACGGGCATTCTCCTTACCCACACCATGCCATCGGATCTCCAAATTGTGTACCGTGATTCGTGACTCCACACAAAGTGTTTTCACTGTTGATTCGCCAAATGTTTATGCTCCTTACACCAAGCGAGGCGTCGTTTGGCGTTTACTTCCGTGATGTGTGGCTTACGAGCAGCCGCTCGACCATGAAATCCAAGTGTTTCTCACTTCCCCCCTTACCTTCATAGTACTTGCAGCGGATCCTGATGCAGTTTCGAATTCCTGTTTGATGCTCTGAATAGATGTCTACCTAGTACATATTGCGACCCTCTTCAACTGTCGGTGGTCTCCGTCAGTCAACAGGCGAGGTCGGCCTGTACGCCTTTGTGCCGTACGTGTCCCTTCACGTTTCCACTTCACTATCACATCGGAAACAGTAGACCTAGGGATGTTTAGGAGTGTGGAAATCTCGCGTACCGACTTATGACACAAGTGATACCCAATCACCTTACCACGTTCGAAGTCCGTAAGTTCCGCGGAGCGCCCCATTCTGCTCTCTCACGATATCTAATAGTTACTGAGGTTTTTGATATGGAGTACCTGCAGTAGGTGGCAGCACAATGCACCTAATATGAAAAAGTACATTTTTGGGGGTGTTCGGATACCTTTGATCGCACAGTGTAGATCACAAAATATACATACAAAACGTGTCGTTGGCTGGCGTTAACTACGGCCATGCGTGACATATGTGCACCCTTTTACAGGGAGGAGCAGGGCGAAAAAACTGCTGTGCTCCAGGAGCTCATTATGGCTAAGCACAGGCGAGTCTTCAGCTTTTCTGGGAATCTCTCTTATTACGGCGACAGGTGTTTTCAGATGACCGTTGTCTCAGCAAATAAATATGAATCCGAGCCTGTCTGTAGGCGGCGCGTCTCTTTAATTAACCGCGCAGCGAGGCAGGCGCGAGGGGCGGCGCGCAGCAGACCGCGGCGCGTGTTATCCCCGCATTGAGCCGAGCCGCCCCGCCCTAATCTCACGTAATAACTGCCGCGAGAGGGTGCGACACGGCCGCTATATTATGTATCTGCCCGGCGGCTGTAAATTATCTTCTCATTAAGCGCGCCGCGGCGTGCCGTGCGCACACATAAATCTGCCGGACGGCGCTCTCACCTGCCGCTGCACGTCTCCTCCCGCGCCGACAAGTGCTGTGCTGTACTTGCAAGCTGCACCCTACACGACAGGAGCCGCCGAGGCCGCGGAATCTCGCAGCGTGGACTGTACTGCGCTCGGCGTGGCGCGGAAAGTTTCGAACCATCGGCTGGCGCCAAAGTTACAAAGTCCGGCATTCACCTCCCCATACGTGTGGCCAGATTGATGACACACTGCCGGAGAAAGGTACCAATAAAATCAAATTACACTGGCGGAAAAAATGGCAACTCCAAAAATGAGTTGTGCAACATAAACGGAAGTTGGTAAGTGTTTCTACATCTGAAAATGACGCCTGTTCAAATTGCGCAGCATTTCCGTAAGAGTGGTGCTAGTAATGCCACTATGAGGATGAAAATCAGATTTGTTTTAAATAAACGCTGCAACAGGCGTGAGCGTTAGTTCTTGAGATTGGACGTGCTGAGCTGATGTTAGTCAGGAATGCCTTTAAGGTGACAAAGACTGTAAAATGACTTTTTTTTAAAATAATATTAGCAATACTTATATATGTGTTTGGAGAGAGAGAGATTGATTTTTGATTGAGACTTTTACTTTAAGTCGTAACTCGTACCTGAATTTTGGTTGCTCAACGATCAGCTTCTGGACCAATTGTTGACGTATTGCTATTTGGAGGAAGTTATTGTACTTTAAGGTTTAAGATACGACTCTGTTAGTTACTTGGCCGTATTGCGGCAAGCTTTGAGCCCAAGTTTTCGTAGCTTTCATACCTAATGGACCGCTGTTGTAAGTCAGATCATGCAGCAATCTGCTTTTCGTGAGAAAAGGAGATTGCTTGACACACAAACTTCCTTCAGACTACACGTCCTGCACATCGAAATTGGTTAGTGGAGTTCAGCACCATATTATTGTACAAGAACATAATCCAATTATTGAAACTAAGAAATTATGAGAGGTTGTTACTTATTGAATGAAAACTATAGATAATGCATTTCTTTTCCTGTATTTTGTACACTTACAATTCTGTCGATTGATAGACGGCATCGACAATGAAGTTCATCTACTTTTCCGAAAACAAGATATTTCTATTCTTCACTTCCAAAAAATTTGTACACGTAAATGTTTGGCAACTCTTACTCATACTTCACTCAGTTTTATCACTAGAATATCGGTTTTCATTAAATATAACAGTGCGTTCTGAGCGACGGCCAAGCAACACTTCCTCTTTCTACAAGATACAGAGTAACAGTCTATTTTTCTTAATATAATCAATAGTCTTTTTTTATGAGTCCATACTCAAAGATTCTCTAATACTATTGTTGCGGGGATTGCGCGCTACAGAGTTTGTTGCTGTCCAGCTGAGCTTCACTTCACTTTTTGATTTACATTTACGGTATTTACATACATTACTAGGCTTCTCAGAATAAAATCAGGCACAAATTAGTTAAAGAAAAAAAGCAGTGAGGCACACATAACATTACAAGACGCCGTTATCAACGCCTCACTGAGTTTGAAGGAGGTCGCGTAGTAGGGCTACGAGACGCTGTATGTTTCTTCTGCGATATTCCAGGAGGAATTGGCACGAACGGAGCCGCTGTACATGATTGCTCTCAGAGGTGGTCATGAGACTGGACGGCCGCGTGGCACTACCGACAGAGAAGACCATCATGTTCGGCGCATGGCTCTAGCACATTGACTGCGAAAAAAATGGTTGGGTTGGGTTGTTTGGAGGAAGAGACCAAACAGCGTGATCATCGGTCTCGTCGGATTAGGGAAGGACGGGGAAGGAAGTTGGCCGTGCCCTTTCAAAGGAACCATCCCGGCATTTGCCTGGAGCGATTTAGGGAAATCACGGAAAACCTAAACCAGGATGGCCGGACGTGGGATTGAACCGTCGTCCTCCCGAATGCGAGTCCAGTGTGCTAACCACTGCGCCACCTCGCTCGGTAAAAAAAAATCGTTCAAATGGCTCTAAGCACTATGGGACCTAACATCTAAGGTCATCAGTCCCCTAGACTTAGAACTATTTAAACCTAACTAACCTAAGGACATCACGCACATCCATGCCCGAGACAAGATTAGAACCTGCGACCGTAGCAGCAGAGCGGTTCCGGACTGAAGCGCCTGGAACCACTAGGCCACAGCGGCCGGCACATTGACTGCCTCAGCGGCAGCAATTTTAGTAGCAGTTGGCAGCACAGTGACGCAACGAACTGTTACAAATCGGTTACTTCAAGGACAGACCCGAGCGTACATTCCACTGACCCATAAGCACCGCCATTTGCGACTGGAGCAGTGTCAAGCGAAAGCTCATTGGAGTGCAGGGTGCAAGTCTGATGTGTTGGGTGGTGAAAGCTGGTTGCGCCTCTATGTCACTGATGGCCATGTGTTGGTTAAAAGAAGGACAACTGAGGGTCTGCAACCAACCTGTCCGTTGCCTAGATGTACTACATCTGTACATGGAGTTATGTTTTGGGGAGCGATTTCGTATGACAGCAGGAGCACTCTCTTGGCTATCCCACGCCTCGAATTGTACGTCAGTCTGGAGCGTCGTCCTATTGTGCTGCCATTCATGATAAGCATAGCATGGGGTATTTTCCAACAGGATAAGACTCGCCCACATACCACGATTGAAACCCAGAATGCTCAAGAGAATATCGACATGTTGCCTTGGCCTGCTCGATCACTAGATCTGCCTCCAGCCGAGCGCATCATCAGACGACAACTCCAGCGTCATCCACAGCCAGCATTACTTGTCTCTGACCGACTAAGTGCAAAGACACGGAACTTCATCCCACAAACTGACATCCCGCACCTGTACAACACAATGCATGCACGTTTGTGTGTTTGGATGCAACATTCTGGCGGCTATAGAGGTTTTTGATGTACTAGCACTTTATTGTCAGTGGCTTACCTCGTGCTTACTTTGACCTGTGGTCTTGCAATGTTAATCACGTAAATATGTTACCTAGACAGACGTAGTCCCGAAATTGCGTTACTCCATAATAATTAATTTTTAATGGTGCATTTTTTTCAGTCAGTGTAGTTCTTACGCGGTAAGTGAAGTTCACGATGCGTTGATGTTACAGATTTCATACTAACGGACCGGAAATGGACGTCAACCGCTAACTTCATCTCATTTATTTCAATTTCTGCAGCGTAAGCCTGAATGCTACCGACAGTATTTCCGAGGTTGTCCGGGGATATTTTCTGAAAATTTTGGAATAAGCGGCCCCTAATATCTGGTAGCCCGCCACAGAGTAATGGGCAATCACCTTAGTTGGATTCCTCGTCTCCATTATTTTTTATTGCACTGAAGATATCTGCACAACAGCGCATATTTCAACGGTATATTCTGTGTCTCGTTTGTTAATAGACTTTTTCTCTGTCCCTCATTATACCTGCTGCTGCTGAAAACTGTAATGTCCACTGCACTCTTGACCGTACATTCAGTACTGCTCGGTACTGTCTCACTTCTGCTTTTCAGACTGCTGTAGTTTCTCATTAAAGGCGATACACATCAGTACGATTAAGTATACAAATGATGAGTGCAAAAGCTGTGGGTGTAGGCCTGAGCTTTAGTTGTAGCTGGCAGAACAGTTCAGCATAGCGTCGTTTTGCTAGTCTTCCACTGTATTCAGTGAACCCATACACAAGCTAGCCTTTCATCATGAAACTATCCGTACCGCTGTGTTATTATAGTCCACGTGCAGTACACTGACGGAAAAACGAAACCGAAACAGAACTGGACATACTGAATGCCAACTTGAGTACAGTCTGCATTACTGTGGTCAGGATCAGCAAGTGCAGTGAATGAATGGAATAAGGTTGTCTCAAACAAGGTACGCAGCGCATGTCGTCGACATTTCCAATATTGTGCTCATAATTTCATTGCAGTGCAGAGACGAATTAAAACAAGATGAGATTACTCTTTAACGAGATACCGGAGACTGAAGTAATTCCGACAGTGTCCCTGAACGATATTCCACATTTTGTCGTTGTAGTTCGGAATGACCCTGTATATTCTAACGTCTGTATTTACGGCTCTCTCCTTGCATTCTTGCATTTCAGTGTATTTCTAAGTCATAAGGCTTCATTTTCAAGCCCAAATGCTGTCGATACACAGTACAACTTCAAGTATATCGTTTGAAAATGAGAAAACTGCTCATCCATCCATCAGCAGCTAGGAAAACACAGTATATATAGCAACCGATGCGTTTTAATACTTATTGGTGACTGAATGTTCAGACGAGATACTTGCAGCTGTACTGCCCATCGATTTCCGCATCTAGGACCTGAAAATGGAGCCTTATGGTTTCGAAATTGATTGCTGTTCCAGAAAAAAGCAATCAATACGGTGGTTTACATGTAGAGATAAAAATGGGATAAATATTACTTTATTCCCCACCGAGGGAACAGAAAGGATTCTGTCTGAGGTGAACACGCTACGCCGCGATCAAAGAGCAACTATGCAAAACTTAAAGCGTGCCGGTGGTTTCACGTCGCTTGATATGAGTGGCGAACCTGCATCTTTTGTCTCGGCAGCGGACGATCGTACTTTATCATTCGAACGATTTTTTTAGAAGAGAGTTCTGGTACGAACCTGTAGCACCAGTACTATTGAACTGTTTTGCCATAATTATTTGTAACATATAAAGAGGTTTTTTCTTGTTTTCTTACATTTCTAGTCAATTAATTTAGATCTTCAGTACTTTTGCCTTCTAATTTTACTTTCGTATCACACAATATTTTGTACCCCTAATAATGAAAACTGCAAATTGTTTCTTTAGTATTTCTTCCATTACCTTTTCTTCAGTGTGCAGTTGATGTTATTACTTACAGCCTGTCGGCAGCAAAAAAAAGTAACACTCTCGTCCAGATTTCACCACTGAAAACATCACTGCGCTGATTTAGAATATTCTCTATAGAGAAATAAATAAATTAGTGTGCAAGAAAATAAACCACTATTTCAGTGGACGCGGTTGCCCATCGCAGCACGTCGCAGTCTTTGTGTTGCAGGGGGAAGTGTTTCGACGAGAATTACCGGCCGCCTGCTCTCGTCTCGATTTAGCCACCTGTGCAAGAGCTTACCAGAAGTTAAACTTCTAGGGAGGCCCGGGGTGCTCCACTAGACACGCTGCGCACTCTGTGTTGCCGCAATCACCAACAGCCAGTATTCCGATATCTATGCTTACGCTGCTTACTCCTTTCTTTTGAAAGTAGTATACTGACTTTATTTCTGCGTGGATAACTTTTACGAGAGTATTTTAAGTCTCAAAGTATTGGCAGTTTAAGAATAAAAAATATAACTCGTAAGTGTAGGCATTTACACGTAGGTTTAGTCTGCCGAGGCTGGGATGTGTAGTAATTGATTTGCCGCAAGTAATTTAAGGGAACCACCGTAAACCTAAATTAAAATGGCTTCACGGAGACTGTAGCCTTCATCCTGCCGAATACAAGGCCGTACTGTTAAGTACAGCGCAACCTCGTTCAGTTTACTACAGTGTACGATGCTGTTTTGTGCAACGTTCCTGCAAAGAAGTTATTTCAGTATGTGAAAAGCCATTTCTACACTGTTCATTCACATCTGCATACCACTAACTGCACACACTGACAGTGCCATCTGAACGATGATGATGCCGTTTGTTTTTCATCTTGTACAACGCAACTTCCCACCAGCTAGCGTGAAATATTGAGTCAAAAACAGAATAAATATTCACTTGTAGAGCTTTGGAGTGAGATTAAAAACATTATTGTCTTTTTCTATTGGAGGGATCTCTACAAGATGATACGAAATTCGGAGACTGGAGGCAAGTAAAAATACATCTGGACTCCATGAATGATGACTAGTCTCTGGATGTGAAATTTATTACAGAAAAATGAAGGGTATGTATGGTGAGGGAACCGCTCTGTCGTAAACGGACTCGTGTTGGTTATCAGATGAACAGCACTACTGCTAATCCCACTCAATAGGTTTCAGGAGAGGAAACTTCTTCAGGAGGTAGTGAATCATTTTGACTTATTCTGCTCACATACAGGGTGAGTCAGCAGCCATACCGATTGGTTTTATGCAACCCGCAAAGCCTTCCAAAACCGTGCGCAAGATTTTCATATTCTCTTGCTGACTACTGCTGAACTATTAGTCCTACTGGAGAAATGAACAGGACTTTGTGTAGGAAATTAATGTAATTAAAATCTTTTACTAGTATGCATTTTCGCTAGAGGCAACGGTTTTCTAGTTATTCAAGAAAAACATATTTGAAGTTCATTTCTGTACCTTTTTTCTTGAGTAATTCCAAAACTATGGCCTCTAGCGAAAATGAATCCCAGTACAAAATTTAACTACATTAGATTTAGTGCCGAAAGGTCCTGCTGGTTTTTTCCGTGTGACTAATAATTTGGGCATAACAAGTGAGAGAGTTTGACTGATGTGCACATGGTATTTGAAGATGTAGCGGGTTGCATAAAACCCAGCCGTAGGGGTAGCTGAATCACCCTGTGTATCTGGCCAAACAGTCGTTACTGTCCTTAATTTTTCCCACTGTGGGAGTTACCTCTTTGAGGATAGATACTTATACTTTGTGATACTCAGAAGGTTTAATGTATATGATATATTACCGGTTCTGGAGCAAAGTGAAACAGGTTTCTTCATTGCTTAACGATTGCTGCATGCAGATGTTGCTCTCACACACTGTAATCTGTTAAACCCTATGTAAATGCACTAAAGAATATTTTTGTGCGAATATGTATAGACTGCAACGCCATCGAATGAAATGTGTGTGATGTATACAATAAATTCAATATTTCATTTGGAAACTAAAGGTTTTGTTCATCTGCTTGGATATCTTCTCTCAGTCTGTGCATTACAACTAAACAGTAGTACGAATGAATGCAGAATACTCTTAATACGGCCACAAAATTGTTACAGATAACATTACCTAACGCGGATTTTGAATGAACTTTGCCAGATTTCACAGACTAGATTTTCCCCTCGCTGTAACGTAGTATAGCCGTAAATAATAGACGCGTGCGACGAGCGCACATTGTGTCGTTATCTTGACAAAAATGAAGCTACAATGGCGCTGTTGTTTCCATTTTGGGTGTGGCGCGTATAGGCCGGGCGAGCGACAGCGCGGTGGCGGTTACTGCGCGAAATATACGCAGTGCTTCACACGCTGCCGCCGCCGGTACATTTCACCTGCAGCGTAGCACTGGACATCATCGCGCAAGCAATTCGTCAGTGCAACGAGTATTTACGGCGCCGTATTTCGCTACGACATTCCAGACGCCAGTATTGATAGCACCAATTCATAACTCTGGTATGATAGGCTGTCGTTCAGGTACAGCATTCGAGAACCGCTTCATTTGACAGAATGGCAGCGTGAACTGGTGGCGTTACTGTTGCTCATAGTCGCAGTCCATCGCCTGCGCATGCACACCGCCACTAACTTCAGCGTGACAAGATCACTGTTGCTTCTCATCCGTTTTAACGACTTATTTCCACAGTTGGTGCAATTACACGTGACCAAGTATTGACGTAGCGAAACGCTGCTAGTCACCTCTCTGACGTCGATGAGATTGCAGACTAGTCACAGATTACTACAAACTAAAAGATAATTTTTGCAGCCCTACCGAGTTAATAAGTCTGTGGAATTAATCCCGACATACGACTAACATTGATAACCATCACGTAGAACTGTAAAATGGAATGATGAGATACCCCATAAAGTAGCATAACGAATAGGCGAAGAATGAAGTGCAAGAGCAACTTTACTAGAACCGACTCTGATTGCATAAGGAACTGTTGAGCACAGCGACCGTAGACTATAAGGACGGAGAGGTAAACAGCAGTCAGTTGCAATCCTATTAGTTTTTATTACGCTTGCGTATCTAAATTTCGTCTGTAAGTAGCAATCTTCTATGCATTTGAGCTAAAATCCCACAAACTCGCGGTAGTAAATGCCACCATATGATCTTACTGGTGTAAGGAAACTGTCTATACACCAATAAGGTCTTATGGTGACACGTAATGTCGCGACTTTGTTGAAATGTAGCTCAAATGCACTGAAGATGGCTATTTATTGCCGAAATATAGATATGCTAGAGTAATAGAAAACAATGGGACTGCGAATAATTGCTGTGTAGCTTAACTAGAAGCGTAGCAGAGGGAGAGAAAATTTGTGTGCCCGACAAAATGAAAGAATGGTTTGTATGTTGAAGGGAAAGTTGAGTGTAGTAGGAACATGGAAATGGAAATACTAGAAAATTGAGATGATATGAGTGATGGGTTCATCCCAGACGAAATAATGATGGCATATAAGACAATAGTTAGGTTCAGCAGATGGGTGGCTTCAGTTCGTTGGGAGGGCAGTGATACATCTCTTGTACGAAACAGGATGCTTGCAGAATGGTTATGCAGCCAGTGAGGAGGATAAAATGCCAATTACCCTTTTCTACGGAACATTTGTTACTACAATTGTAAGATAAATCTAGAAGCTAAAACTAAAAGTAAACTCCGTCCGAACAGAAATGGGAAGGTCCAACGGAACTGACCGAACGCCGTGCCATCCTCAGTCTAGAGGCGTGGTCAGCACGCCACTCTTGCCAGTTTACGAGACGGGAACCGCTACTTCTCAGTCAAGTAGCTTCTCAATTTGCTTCACAAGTCCTGAGTGCACTCCGCTTGCCAACAGCGCTCGGTAGAATGGATCATCCAAGTGCTAGCCAAGCCAGACAGCGCTTAACTTCGGTAATCTGATGGGGAACCGGTGTTACCACTGCGGCAAAGCCGTTGGCCAAATCTACAAAAATAAAGTTAATTTGTGTACTTCGCTTTTATTGAGGCATCTGGTAACGTTTTATTCGTCTCCGCTTACCGCTAGAGCTCTCGAAGATTTGAGTAATTACGTTATGCACAATATACAGAGCCTCGCACATCCTTCACTTAATGAACGGATGAACTTAGTGGTTAATGATATGGCATGTTGTGATACGTAATGGTGTGTATTTCGATGAAAATCTATTCAACATAATGAGCGTCAATCTATATTTTACATTGCGCTCACGGTTCGATCGTTTCCACCTACCTTCTTACCCCAGAACAGTAGTAAGACGATTTTTCATTTCTTAGCCATCTCGACCGTCTAAACATGCTTATGTGTGAGTGTGTGCGTGTGAGCGCGCTCTTGTGGCTGGACGGGGGGGGGGGGGGGGGGGGGGGGCATACAAAAAGGAATGCCTTCGTGCCATCTCTGGAGAGTAAGGGAGGACTAGCAAGAGTCATTAATCTTACCGATTTGTTATACCAGATTTGGCAAGCGAACGTTAACGCTATTATGTTCGCATAGAAGTTGGAAGGGGCAATTTTTAACAGTTGCAGGGTTAGTACTTACTAGGAAAACATATTGTCGGCACTACCTTCTAGGTTGCCTAAAACTATTTTATCTTCGGTCGTTCAACTGCAAAGGCGTTTCTTCATTCCATTTTGCTACTTTCATGCTTGACGTTCCCTACAATTTGGTCCGATCACCGCGGAATACATTTGTCATATATCCAAGTGTAGCTACTGAACTGTACTGCAGTTGCTCACTAAACTGTCACATCTTAGCTAAAGATGTTTGCCAGATGGGAATCTGAGTTCCATCTTCTGCCTTTTAAGGGCAGAATTCTTTTGACTGAGCTATATGAACGCGACTCAAGGATTGATTCAAACCGTTAACTTGCCAGTGGTTCCTTCCAGATGGCACAAAAGCCTCGAGCAAATTGGGGTGGTGAAGTGCTCCATTACGAGTGCTCCGATGCTCAATCTCTAAAGCACTGTGTCCTCTGACACGATCAGGTTGCAGCTACGATACAGAGTTCGATAAAGAGTCACTGGGCAGTAGAAACGCAGCCAGCCTCAAAGTGGCAAGTGGGACGCCAACTGCTGTCAGCGCTCTTCTGATCAAAACAGTGTGACTTTATATTAGCTTTTGCCTAGAAGGCAAAACTGTATAAAGGGCTGTTCACGGTAGCTGAGACAGGTGGGGGCTTCCAAGAAGAGCTGCGGCACCACGGAACCAGGAGACAGTCTCCGGGGGTACGGGGGCAGAGCTCCAACGGCAGACGACGAGTAGAACTGTCTCGAGGGTCCCGAGAGGGGCAGCCGACGGGACGCAGGAGAGGAGTAGATTGCCGGGAGGCTCCCACAGGTACCAGCGGCAGCGGCAGCAGGCAGCGACCACTAGGACCGGAGCGACGTCTAGCTGCACGCTTTCGACCCCTTTAGGTATTCAACTGTTTTTAAATTTATTCTTTAAGTGTTCGGTGTTTCGACTGCTTTCTTTCTCTCAATATTTTACTATTTCACGCTGATCCTTTTGTGTCTACGCGGGTATTATGCTCAGCATCGTATGTAACTTGCTTTTAATATCATATTCTTTATATGTGTTTATATCCGGAAAAAGACGGATGCCACGTTTATAATTCATTAAGGCGATGACGGCCAGCGATCTCTCGAGTGCAGATGCACACCAAGCTGCAGCTCTTACGGGGATCGGCCAGATACCGCGAATAATGAGGCTAATGAGCTGGGGCACTACATCAGTAGTGTGTGGTATAATTTGACAGTTTGGCTTCGACGGGAGGCGTGCTAGGATATGTGGTGATTTATGTGTCCGGATGGTGTAGTGGTCAACCCATCTGACTGATAAGCAGGAGACCCGCACTCGAACCCCGATCCGGTACAAATTTTCATATTGCCCCATTTACATATATCAGTGCCCACTGGCAGCTGATTTCTTTAATTCCTTTGTGTCTTGATCATGTACTTTGCCTTCCTCTACTGTTTTTTCGCTTGTAATGCACTTTACAACGCAAAGTTGACTATTCCTGGATGCGTAACAGGTGCACCAATTACATGGTCCTTCCTTCTGATCCTGCCAAATGCATCATAGTCAACAAATGTATCTCTGAATCACCTTTTGCGAACGCCAAGTATTGTATTCATATTTTTCTTGTGACTTTGTCCGACATAGGAGCATGGTTGGTACTGTTTTCAACCATTTTGGCACCGATAATTTTAATTGGTGACCACATGCGTTTCCTTTGGCCACACCGTTGTCTCCCGGGACAGAATATGTGTGCCACAACTGCTGCCGGCCAGCCTGGATGTGGTTTTTAGACGGTTTTCCGCATCCCCTTAGGTGAATACTGGGCTGGTCCCCACGTCCCGCCTCAGTTACACGCCTCGCAGACATCTGAACACTTTCGCACTATTCCGTGGATTACACTAGTCGCAGGCAACTGGGGTTCACTTATTCCTTGCGGGGGGGGGGGGGGGTGGCGGCAGGAAGGGCAACTAACATTGTCACATCCGATTAACCATGCCGACCGTGCGTATCCGCGAGAAAAAGGGCACGAGTAAAAGAAAGAAAGAAAGAAAGAAACAAACAAAGAACTGCCTGTGTATTGTGATTCATTTGAAAGTGAGTGAAAGTTTTATAAATTTCTGCGAGCTCTGTAACCGAGGCGGGACGTGGGCATCAGCCCGGTATTCCCCTAGTGGGATGTAGGAACCTCCTAGAAAATCACTTCCAGGCTGGCCAGCACTCCGTCCCTTGTTAATACGCCTGACGGATTTCATTCGAGGCCGGAGCACCTCCCCGTACCGGATATGGCACTTTAACACGCACGGCTGTCAGGGCGGTAAGAACGATATCCAGACGGGACACTTTCTCGGATAGGCGTCTCAGTTGCCGCGACGGAGTAATCAAAAATAGAAATATAGTCCTATCAAAGCAAAACGTTCCCTGAGTCTTGCACGGCCTCCACCGTAAGCGACAATTGCCAGCGAATGCCAGCTGTCCGGGCTTGGATACCTGCCCGGTATGCAGTTTGCGATAAACTCAACCGTTACTCATCAAGAAGAGGAGGAAAAAAAAAACACTTTACTATTCAAATGATTCAAATGGCTCTGAGCACTATGGGACTCAACTTCTGAGGTCATTAGTCCCCTAGAACTTAGGACTAGTAAAACCTAAGGACATCACACACATAGGCCCGAGGCAGGATTCGAAACTACGACCGTAGTGGTCTCGCGGCTCCAGACTGCAGCGCCTAGACCCGCACGGCCACTTCGGCCGGCCTTTACTCTTCGGAAGGTTAGTTCTTTAACGGGTCACGAAAAATTTCGTGCGATAGTTCCTGACTTTGCAGCCGGTTGAAACTCATGTTCTCTTAATCGCACTTGTCTTTAACTGTGTAAAACGACGATACACGTGTTTTGTATCTACATGCATTTCTGTTTTTTTTTTTCGGTAACGGCGACACTTCCAACGGAGCACACGGTGGCGAAACCACGCTGATCCCAGCGCCGCGCGGACTTAGGCGAACGACGGCTTCCACAGAGGCACCTAATAAGCCTGCATGCTGCGCTAATACCTGAGTGATGCAAACCATAACTCATGGTCGAGTGGGAGGGCTTGTCCGGGGGCCGCGCGCGTGTATCACGGCGCTGGCTTAGCGCGCACGTGACTGGCGTTCGGAGCGGCAGCCGCACGCTGTCTGCGGCGGGCGCGGCTGTTTGATATGTGCCACTTCAAATCCAGAACGACATCGCTCCGTCGGCAGAAAATAGCTAAATAAGTGCAGATAAGCAGGCACTAAAAATTCAACGCCAGTGGCGGCCAAAGAATACTCTTCGATGCTATTTTATACGATTTCTTCTTTGGAAAAAGATGTAGTCGTTAGTTTGGAGATAACTCGATTCTAATTCAGTTGAAGTTGTACTAAGTCTTCCACCTTCTTTGCTCTCACTTCCACTTATTTTTCACGTAATTCGTAACTTATTGTTTATTGTTCAAATGTGTGTGAAATCTTATGGGACTTCACTGTTAAGGTCATCTGTCCCTAAGCTTACACGCTACTTAATCTTGGTCCCGGCAGAGCTTAGGGACTGATGACCTTAGCAGTTAAGTCCCATACGATTTCAGCACACACTACTTAACCTAAATTATCCTAAGCACAAACACACACACCCATGCGCGAGGGAGGACTCGAACCTCCGCCGGGACCAGCCGCACAGTCGATGACTGCAGTTTATTGTTGCTATCGGGAACAAGTGTATTAATTAAATATTTATTTACTTTTAATGGAACTGCCAAATTGCAAAGTTGAAACATATCGTCTTTACTCCTTTCTTGAAAAGCGCCAACTGGTCTTTCTTTCTTCCCCTGTGCTGCGTCCATGCGTCCAAAAAAGTAGCGGCTTCCAAAGTAAATGTTCGATCGATTCTCCGTGTTGACCGACACTCTGGAACCTTTACCAGGTTTTAGTGGTATAAACGATTGAGAAGTTACAACGAAGAAGGACAGAAAGTATTGAGAAGTTCCAGTGAAAAGTGGCTTGTTTCGTCAAGAAGAGCGTACGTTCAAAAAGCGTTACCTCCTCTCACATAAGTCTCGCGAAGTGATGACGGCAAAGGCGCCGACCCCTCTATCCTACCACCTCCTTCATCCAAAATTCGTGAAAGGAACAGTGAAGCGAGGAAAATGACAGGGGCACCAGCAGGACCTCCCTACAAACACCGTAAGGTTGCTTTCGGAGTATCTCGATGTATAAGTTACTAGGCAAATGAAATATAAATCAAAGTTAATAAAATCTTACACCGTCACAGCACAAGGCGCGCGAGCACTTGGAATTTACCACTGGACATTAGTGGTGAACGCAACGATTGGAAACTGTACGTTGTTAATACTCCTACATTAGGAAGCGTCCTTCGGCACTAATATGCGAATTACCTCTGCTAAATATGACGATAAGCAGAATTTTTTAAGTCAGCCTCAGTTTTGTAATATTGCGAACATATCACATCAAAAATGAACAATGATGTTTAGGGACCACTCGCAGCGTCCAGTTCCAACTGTTGCCGTTTTTCTTCATCATATTCTCTCCTGCGTTAGGTGTCAGTTGCGGTAGACCGGAGAACACGGATAACAGCATCCGATGTGCTTACAACCGCTGAACGATTTTAACTGTCGCCCATCGTAGTTTCTGAGGCGAATATTGGAGACCAGCGCAGGATTTGCCTAACGGAGAATAAAGTTCGCCTAACAACCATATTAGGGCTGTTCAGTGTACCAGGCCAGTGGCAGTTAATCCGAGTCGGGCTCTTGGATATCTCCCTTTCTCGGAAGCTAGCACGCCTGGTATCTTCAGCTGTACCTCAAGATGGACAAGTCGTAGGTCATCTTAATGTATTTCAATTGAACAAGGGTAGTTAATGAAAACAAGGGGATACAGAACAACAAGGTATAAGAAATTTACTTCTTCCGAGGGCCCACTCTCCCAAAAGAAAATTATTCAACAGTTTGAAACAATAACATTTTTTTGTTATGACAGAAATCGCATGCCCTTTTTCCATGTGATGCAGCGATTTCAGAAAAGATCACCTTATAGTAGTGTTTAATTTTTCCACTGAGATCGCTGCGGCATGTCAGCTGAGAAAATCCGGAAAGCACAGCATGCAGAAAGTATCTATAAGCAGCCTTGGATACCTCGCACATAGAAGTGTCCCGTGTCGGGATAGGAGCACGCGGGCCCGCAGAGTGTCTGCGCCAGTTGCGAATGAGTCTGTGGATGCGTCGTGACGCTGGAAATGCAGCGGCCGCTTGTGCGGACACTACTGTGTTGTGTCCGGCAGCGGTCGATACGGCATCTGTCCGGTCTTTCACCTTCCGGGCGGTCACCTGTGCACATGACACGACACCATCTACAGCACCGCAAGCGGTCTTAGTTAACTTGGAATTTCTTAGGAAAAGACAGAAAACGGCTGGTAAACTCAGACCTGCCGGATACTTAGGATACCTTCATTTCCGACTCACTTCATCGTACTGAGGAAATAATGTTGTATTCACTGACATGCTCTTCAGAACGACTTTCGAGTACGGTAATTTCCTGCACCGATCGTATTAGGCAGAAGATACGGCCCAATCAGATGACCGTGAGCAATAATTTATGATAAATCTCTATTTATGGTGGTACACCATAGTTAGAATATTGGCCGGCCGGTGTGGCCGTGCAGTTCTAGGCGCTTCAGTCTGGAACCGCGTGACCGCTACGGTCGCATGTTCGAATCCTGCCTCGGGCATGAATATGTGTGATGTCCTTAGGTTAGTTTAAGTAGTTCTACGTTCTAGGGGACTGATGACCACAGATGTTAAGTCCCATAGTGCTCAGAGCCATTTGAACCAAGCCAGTTAGAATATTCCCTGCTCCTCGACTGTCGCGTCATGCTTCTCCAAATGAGGTGCACAACGGGTAACTAGTTTAGAGCGTAATCAGCCATTAAGAATCTCTAAACATCAGTAGAAAGATTCATGTTAACATAATATAGAGTTTAATAATGCAGTTGTTTGTCCAGGGACGTGGACACTGTTAACAGTAATGAAAATATATGCATACCAGCCATAACCTTACGATCACCGACCTACTATCGGCATTGATCCGTTCAGTTGATCACAGCGTCACCTGACCAGGAGCGACTGCTGGCCAGACATACGCACGGTGCGTGCACCATCAGTGAGCACGTTGTCTATGTGTAGAATGGGGAAGGCGCGCGATCTATCTGAATTTGATCGAGTGCAGATTGTGATGCCCCCCGAGACTCGGCACGAGCATTTCGGAAACTGCACGACTTTTCGTAAGTTCGAGGAGCGCTGTGGTGAGTGCCTTCATCAGTGGCGAAACCCAGGGGAAACCACGTCCAGACGGGGAGGGGCTGGACGGCCATCCCTCATTGCAGATGTCTGACATCGTAGGCTGGGCGAATCGGTAGAACAGGACAGGCGACGGACTGTGGAGGAACTAATGTCAGAGTTTAATGTTGGACAGAGTACAAGTGCGTCTTTACACACAGTGCACCCAACACTTCTATCGATGGGCCTCCGCAGCCGATGACCCATGCATGTTCCAATGTTAACATCATGACACATGACATCGGCAACTACGACTGAAACGGGCACTGGACGTTGGGGCAGTGGCAGACTGTTGCATAGTCTGATGAATCCCGATACCTTCTTCATCATATCACTGGGAGGGCGTCAATCCGTCGTCTTCAAGGGACAGCTTCTTGACACCTGTTGTGCAGGAATAGACAAGCCGCCAGCAGCCCCATTTCTTCCAGCCCAATACAAGTTCCTTACCTCATACAAATACTTCTGAAAATTTGTGATTGTGAATTTCAGCAGCTGTCGAAATACTAGTAAGATCTGAAACGAAAAAGGCCTGTCTCATGCAACACATAATTGACCTATAAATAGTTCATCTCCTAACTATTATCTACTGTATATGCACTATGTTTTTCGTTATGAATCCTACAAATATTTTTATTTATTAATATTCAGTATATCTATTAAAAACTCACATAACAATTTTCAGAACTATCTGTATGGGGTTAGGAATCTGTACGATGCTGGGAGAAAATATTTTATACTTTTTATTCTGATTTTAAAATGTTATGTTAAAATTTATTTTATTTAAATAATTACTTTTAGCTTTTTAGTCTTGTTTTGTTGTTGCAAACTATTGTGACTGGAATCTGACAAGGATAGGGACGACTAAAAGAACTTTCAAAGACTCGTCAATCCATGAGGGTGCATCAACAGCAGTTGGACAAGTGCCAATAGGAGGACAACTACAAGAGGAAAATGGACACAGAGACGATAGCAGAATAAACTAAGTTCAAATGAGTAATCCAAGAGTGAAAACCTAATGTCTAGCTAAATCTTTGACCAAACCATTGGGATGATGAAAACGATACGAGAGTGAAGCGAATACACAACTGAAGGTACAGTCACAGCTGTCATCCAGTTCCTGGAATGCATTCCAATACTACTTGACCAACACGCCAGTCCTGCAGGGCAGCCGATTTGTCAGGCGTTGCCATCCATTTTCGTCTCCACGCCGACCCCTTTGGGAGCTACAGAGATCAAATAGACAAGAAAGCGAGTTAACGTTGCGTTGTCATGCACTTCTGAGCTAAGTTTAATATTTCCAGTCTCTAGATCATTGGGAAATTTATTTAAAATCAACTGCAGAATTTACACCTGATAGACAGGCATACAGACGTATTAGAAAAATGATGTCCACCCAGCTATAAGTTTATATCGGTCTTGTCTGTAGCATTTACCCCACACAGCGAATTTAGTCACTGCTGTACTATTCATGGCTAGCATCCCACAGATCTAGGGGCTGTACAGATCTCTGCACTGCGAAAACAGTAGTGGTGCCTAGTGTTGCGATTTATTCTGACGCTGCACTAATGGCTAGGACCGCAGCCGCCGGTAACGTGCCACCGCAGAGAGATTCATTTAGGAGCGCACTAACAGTATTTGAGAGTACAATGGCACGGATCCACGAAGGCAGAAAACACAATTAAACTTTCATTTGCAGTTTCATAAACTGCAACACGCCCTGAGGGAGGCGGGCCGTATAGAGGTAGGGGTGGGGGGGACGGTAATTCCATTTGTTTATGTGGCGTGGCGCGGGTCCAGGATCAGGGTAATCGGCGGCCGCCTGCCTGCGTCACCGCCGTGCTTTGATCAACGCTTGCCCCGGGCCATGCCGCTGCCGCAACGCCAAAGTGCGCGCCCTACCTGCCCTCGCGTGGCTTCGCTATGGATACTTGTCAGCACCAGCGCCTTCCTTAAATAACTTAGGCCCTCTCGGCTTCTCCGGCTTGCAAGTCTCTGTAATTTTCTTACTCTCCGTCACGAAATACCCATCCGCCTTGTCAAATTCTCTTGAACCTAAACCTACTCGTGACAGATTTTCACCGTACTGGACTACTTTGCGAATGCTGTGACTGATTAATAACGTACAAATATTCGATGGCAGTCACAGACCCGCCTGGATAGCTGAGCGATTTAGTGCGCCTCTTCACGGATTCGAGGGGATGACACTGCTGGATCGAATCCGCTTCGAGGATTAACGACGAGGCCTGGTAAGATGGGCCGCCTTAATGTGGTTTGTAGGCAATTTCCCACATACAACTAGGCACATACGAGGCTGATAACCACGTTCCTCCTTAGGTACACGTTACCAAAACTTCTAACAGACGTTCTCGCACTTGAAGATGATATTTACTCTAGATGAAGGCAGGTGGGTACACGGATTCTGTCCGGAGGGAAGTGATGGCTTCAGGTAGGGTATACGACCACCACCTCTCACTAACACAGCTGAAACTGATATAAGAATCACTGATCCCGTAGAGAAACGGGAAAATGCAAGAAAGAAGGAGAAGAAGAAGATTCCATCACATTAATAGTTCGATTAGTTACTCCTCACGATTTGTACAGGGAGTATTACAATTTTAATAGTGAAAACTGAGACGAGTGAAAGTGTACGATAACAGGAACAAAAATGTTCCAGTTAATAAACGTCCGCAAACGAACCGCGAATGCTGAAAGGTTTATACACTAAATTAAATTGTAGTTAATCAAACTTAGTTTGGTATTTTACCAGTTGGTGCAGCTTTGAATGCAACTATAATGAACATTATTTATTTGTTCGGAATACTGCCACTTTAAATATCTCTGCATGCTGAACACATTCTCAGGTTGCCATAGGCTGCATTATTGAGAAAAGCGCGGGCAAGCTAGTAGGTAAATGTGGAGTTGCAACCTTGTGCAGTAGTGGAGACAGGAGAATGGATCATGGCGGAATAATCAGCTTGTATCGCAGATGGGCCCCACAGATTTCTGTTTGAGATATTGCATGATATGTAACCTGAGGATGAAGGATGATTTTTAAAATGATTGTACAAGATGACGCACTTCAGAAAAAGGTAAGATTTTTGAGTTTGTTTTCTATAATGGCGTGTTCAGTAATCATTGATGTGCAGAGATTTCTCTGTGTGTAATAATATCTCCGTTTTGGTAAACAGGGAGAACTTTCAGTTCTCTGTTCAATATTTTAATTAGCCCTTTCCGTTTAAGATTGGTTAAATAGTACTGCCTTAGGAAGCCCAGGAAACAAATCTTTGTAATTTCTGTAATTTTGAAGAAGCAGGCATTATCGAGCGGAGAGGGAGAACGCTGATTATTGATATTTGTAGGAATTTACTTCTGTGCCATTAAAGAGATTAAATTTCAAAGTACCTCTTAGTGTCATTTATAAATATTTTGCCGGCCGGACTGACCGAGCGGTTCTAGGCGCTACAGTCTGGAACCGCGCGATTTCTACGGTCGCAGGTTCCAATCCTGCCTCGGACATGGATGTGTGTGATGTCCTTAGGTTAGTTAGGTTTAACTAGTTCTAAGTTCTAGGGGACTTATGACCGTAGAAGTTAAGTCCCATAGTGCTCAGAGCCATTTGAACCATTTATAAATACTTCACAGAGCAAATCTCCGATGTTCAAAGAAACAAATTAGCTGAAATTTTCATTGTCATGCCTTGCAGTTCTTCGTGAACAATAATTAATAATTTTGAGAAGAGAATAAAAAACAAATTTGCTAAAATAGTGGTTTATATGAAATAAGAATAGGAAGGAAAACAGCTGCGCAATGATTCATTTCTGATCAAAATTTGCTGCAGTGCAGCCAAAGCAGTATCAAGTTATCCGTTGCATGGTTAGAATTTCTTGTAGGGACTAAATGAACATGTTTAACAGAATATTAGGAACAGATTACTGTCAGTTAAATTTCATTTAAATTCAACAGATGTATTTCTATAAAAGGGCTCGTTAAAATTATGTAACAGTCAGTCAGATGTATTTCAGATTAATTAAAATCAGATTCGTAAAAAGTAATTTGCATAAATAGAGTTCATGATCAAAAGTATGGTAGCAACGCCGTTTCTAGACCTGAATCTGGAATCGGAATTTAGAAATCAGTCAGTTTTTAGACTGATAGCAAGAAATTCAAAAAAATGGTTCAAATGGCTCTGAGAACTCTGCGACTTAACTTCTGAGGTCATTAGTTGCCTAGAACGTAGAACTAATTAAACCTAACTAACCTAAGGACATCACACACATCCATGTCCGAGGCAGGATTCGAACCTGCGACCGTAGCGGTCGCCCGGCTCCAGACTGCAGCGCCTAGATCCGTGCGGCCACTCAGGCCGGCCAAGAAATTCAGGTACACGCAGTTTCAGCATGTAATTTCTAACTACGCAGTTAACTTCCCATGTTTGAGTTCAGTATACAATATTGCTGTACTTAGCACAAATGTGTTTGAAATATAAACTTTTCGATTGAGCCCCCATGTAACTGGGCTCACATTTCACCAACGACCTACCTTAATAAGAAGTACTGCTTCATCTTGTTATGCGTTCCAATTTACTGCTCTCTCGTACCTGTTAAAGTAAGTGCTATAAATGTCGCAGTGAGTTATGATTTCTTTCAAACGCCCAGGGATCATTTTGTAAACATTGTACAATTCGCTGCAGCAGTTCTTCTGACTTACTAACGGCAGTGCTGTATATTTCACTCTTGAGATGACCCCTGAGAAAAAAGTCGAAGAACTCAGGTCGGAAGACTTTGGAGGACCAGGTACAAGGCCTTCGCTAACTGCCCATGCTGGACGACTTAGCGTGGTCTTACATCTGCACAAAAGTTTGGCGGTACGCACGGACTGCCCATGCACGCCGCCTTTCTTAATCCAAATTCCCATTCGTGCCTCAGCACATTTGGTAGTCCTCCTAAACTCGAATAGCATTGCAGAGGCTCTGAGATGTGAATGGGAATTTGGATTGAGGAGGGAGGCGCACTGGGGTAGCCCGTGCATTCGTGTAAAGCCACTGTACCAGGATGGCGTAGTGGTTAGCACATCTGCCTAGTTAACAGGAGACTCAGGTTCGAATCCTGGCCTTGGTACAAACTTTTTTCATCGCTTCACTCTGCAAATATACATTACTAATTGAAATATTTGATTTTCAAACAAATTTTTGCTTAACTAGGATAAAATTTCAAACTGAAGTCAGTAGTGGGTGGTAACAATACATTCGCAATTATCTTACAATCGGTTCGTGTGTGAGACTTGTGCCTACCGGCATATTCTTACTTCTACTAACATACGCTGTCACTGCTATCTTATTCGGTACACTCTGTTGGTCAATGAGGCAGTGGATAACATAGGATATCCTATGAGGATGTTCGCTGACGATGCTGTTACATAAAGAGCAGTCACAACTCTAGAAAATTGTGGCGAAATGCAGGAAGACGTGCCGAACATCGACGTTAGGTGAAGGGATTAGCAGTTTACCCCCATCGTATACAAATGTAATATATTTCCAATGAATAGGTAGAGCGGCGTGCTATTCTTTGCTTATACATTTGTTTATCAGTCACTTAGAACAGTGACATCCGTTTAATATCTGGCTGTGTGCTTACGCAACGATTCCAACTGCAACGATCACATAAAGTTGATCGCGGGACTGATATTCATTGGAAGGATCCTCAGCAAGTGCATATTGCGTACCAGAAAAAGCAACTCTGAGACTTTTAACAGACGTGGACGCGTAACACCCCTGAACTGAAACCGTCGTAGAACGGAAGTGGTACGTTTTCGGACATGGCTTCCTATTCAAAATGTCATATACTCACTCTCCTCTACAAGCCCTAGACGTTTGTAACGGGGACATTTGAACATGATGTATAAGTGTTAATTTTAGCATGGTACAGACTATAATGTACGCTTGTAGTGCGTGGGACAATGTATGGAAGATACTGTCTGGCGACTCGTTCCACAACGTGAACTTACCAGATTGTGTCACGTATTAGCGCTAATATTCGAAAAATTTAACCATTGGTAACTTATGTAATAGGTATTATCATCTTACGCTATACCGATAATAGTAAAGATCTTTTGTTTTTACCCGTTAAAAATTACCCTTTTACCTTCAGTACACTATGTGCTGGGAGGAAGGATCCCCAAACACCCTACACTACTGCTACACTGCATGTCCCTATTTGTCAGATTTTCAGTGATCTGCTGCTTGTGTTCTTCGCGGAACACTGATAGAAGCTAAAAAAGTTCGCCGTTACATGCGAATACGCACCACAGAGCGAGTGTCAGGTAGACGGCGAACTAAACGAAGAAATAAATGACGACTGAACGGCGGCAGGGCTTAGCAGCCCGCGAGTGGTAGCTGGCGCCTTCCCCTCAGCGAGAGAGGGCCGGTGTAATCCATTTCATATTTACATAGCAATTACGTCAGGCTTAATGCGATATTAATGGCATTACTGCCGTCATGTTTGTGCGCTTTCGGCGAGTAAACAAAGCCGTATCGTCGGGCGGATAATCAAATCGGAATGACTCGAGGCGAAAGTGCAGCGGTGCGCTCCGATCGCTGATTGCATTCCACTGCGCTAGTCAAAGTGGCCGCCGTCGGCGCGTGCTCTTCGACTGGCCGATTCCCGATTTCTCCAATACGGCCGCCCCGAGCAAGGCGTCTGCTGCTGCCGAGAGGCGGTCTCAGCTTTCTCGTCGGCGCTCTCGCCGACGAGCTCGCGTAACGAGTCTTGCATTTCAGCGCGTCACAGGTGACGGCTGAAATGGTACTAGTGCGTGAGCTAAACGTGAATCTTGTTTGATTTTTCTTTCTTTTTCTGTTTCTCAGGAAGAGGGACCGAACTCTTTAGATCACTTTCCCCATTCTATCTGTGTCAGTGCCTTTCTTGCTAAATACACACTTCGTCGAATGTTACTTGTTCCCTAACCGAATGACATGCGCAGTGGCTCTCCATATTCGTTGTTAGACAGAACGAATTTCAAATTCTCTCCTAGGAACCGTGATTGAGACAGCCTGGGCGTACTGTCCCAGGTAAACACTATGACCGTCTTGCAATTTTTTTATTACACACGGTGTTTCGAAACCTTTGTATCAGATTCCTAGGGGTGATAGATGACGTTAGGGAAAAACGTTCGCTGATACTTCCTGGCAACTCTAGACGTCCTGTGGTACTGGCCGGCCCTGGTACGAGGAGATGTTACCGGACAAGCAGGGTCTGCTAACCAGGTGTGCTGCAAACTACCTACTCTAGTGAATTTCACAGGTTGCTCTAAACAGGGGGACTCTGTTGGTTGTGCTGTTGTTTTCCCTGATCGAGTCGTCAAGTTACGGCTTCCTGCGGCGTTTACCATCCTCGATGCCGAATTGTTTGCAATCTTGCGGGCATTGGAGCAGATGAGATGTGTTACCAGTCTTTTCTGACTCCCTGAGTGCCCTTCAGACCATGCAACACTTGTACCCAGCGGATACGGTCGTCCAGAACATCCATGATGTCCTACTCCACCTGCAACGGCAGGGGAAGGAGGTTTCTTTCTGCTGGGTGCCGGGGCACGTGGGTATTAGGGGAAACGAACTGGCGGATGTGACTGCCAAAGATGCATGTTCCCTCCCTCACGTTGTTGAATGTGCCGTCCCCCCTCCATGCTGTAACCTCCCTTTTGCGTTTTCGTGTTATGCATCAATGGGAAGAGGAGTGGTTGGCAGTTTCTGACAATAAGCTGCGTCTGGTAAAGGCCACTACGCGACCATGGCGTACGTCCTACCAGTCATACAGGCGGGATGAGGTTCTCCTCACTCGCCTCCGCATTGGACACAGTCCCTTCACGCATGGTTTTTTACTCCGGCGGGAGGACCCCCCAATCTGCAGTGCTTGTGGCGTCCAGATACTGTCCGCCACATTTTACTTGACTGTCTTTTATTCTCTGACCAGAGGGCGGTGGTTTCCTTGCCACCGGATTTGCCCTCTATTTTGCAAGACGACGCAGCGACTGTGGTTAAGGTCTTACGGTTTTGTGTCCTGTCCAATCTGTTGCCTCGGATTTTAGGGAGAAGGTTTTAATGTGCTGCTGGGTGACTGGCTCACCCAGGTTTTAGGTAAGAGGTCCGCCAGTCACGATTACCTCCTTGTTTCCCTTCGGTATCTGTTCTCTTTTCCTTGTGTTTCCTTTCCTTTTTTAGTGTGTTTCTTCTCCTCTTGTTTTGCCTCTGTATGTGCGCATTTGGAACTGCGTCAGGCCTGTGTCTTTTAGCCGTTCTCCTTGTTCGGCGTCCGTCTTCGTCCCTTCACCGCTTGTGTTCCTGTTTCTATGCGTTTGGGCGCTGATGACCACGCTGTGTAGCGCCCGTAAACCTCAAACACACACACACACACACTCTAGTGAATTGATGGATTGATTTTCAACAAGAATTCCTTAAGAATTAGTGTCTCTAAGTGGAGAAAGAAATTTCAGAAAGGAATGAAGAACTTAAATCTCTGATTCTACCCCTTTTCGTACGGAGCAGATGACTGGATTATAGGCAACACATAATGCATACACACACTGCAGAATGCCTGCATCCCGCCGCTTCCAAGAAGCAAAACCGATACAAGAGGACGCTCAGCCTGCTGGGAATCGTTGGCGAACATTTTGTCCTTAACAGAAGTTGAATCCTATGACGTGATCTATCTCTCCTAGACGTTTGATGCCAAGACTTTGAAACGCTGTATATTTCAACCTCAGGTCACTCGACTGTTATCAGCCGGTTTAGACGTATTGCAAGACATGTCAGATGATCTGTTGAAAGAGAAAGGAAATGCGGATATCCAAATACTAGAAAACTAAATTATAAATCAAATTGGCTTTTGTATACAACCATGCCTCCTTGAATATGTTGCACAGTGACTCGCTCAATTGAACAGGCCTTGAGGCGTGATCACTGTGTAAACACGTCTACACTCTACCAACAGGAGTGAAGGCTGCAGCTGCTATGTAGCAGTAAAGACTTGGTAACGCTTAAATCGCAAATACAGCATTTAGACTATTCACAAGGTAAAATAGATTTCGAGGGAAAGCCATCTCAAAGTGAAAACCAGTAAGAAAATTGCTCAAGTACAGGTGTAGGTGAGGTAACGGGCACTAAAAGCCCGCGTGTTGACGTGATCCGATCAGTGAGCTGCGAATTAAAGTTGTCGCTTGCACCTATACACTAAACTACCTGTATGGAAGATCTAATACATCAAGTCGCTGTCAGACACGTGAGAGACATTGGAAAAAGGAACCACACCTAAAACAGGAAGAAGGAACAGCATGATAGATGATAAAAACACTTCGAAACAGGATTTGTTATGAAATCGGTTTATTCAATTAACTACTCGTGAGGCTGTTCTGTTTAAATTAATTAAGACTTTCACGTTCCAAGTGGCATTAGGTACTTGCTCCACCATTCTTGATTCGTAGCAACTTGATCATGCGAATACGCTTCCTCCTCTACGGGACTTCGATTGCTCCCAGCGCTCTCGGCTACAGGTTGCATGTTTTGTTGTTCCCTGAAGTTGCTATCCCCTCTCTCCCTACTAATATTTTTATTGCCTGGTGGATTAGTTCTGCACTAGTCCCACTAATCTGTCCGTTCTCCTGGTTAAAGTTCTGCATTGGATCCTTTTTTATTACATTCTACACGTTTTAGTTTCGTGCTTAATCTAGTCGTTTAATTTTAGCATTTTTCTGTAGTTCACGTCTATATTTTGCTATGCTGATAGGATGAATTTCAAAGAACTAACAAGCATTTAGTATGTACCATGAGCTTAATGAGCCATATACAAGTGAACGGTAGTGAGTGCGCGGGTTTGGTATACAGGTGTAGAAAATGACAACATAAAATGTCTTTACAGATGAATACAACGGCTAGCTGAGCAAATAGAGAAAGTGCTTCCGAGAACATACACCGAGGCGTAACGGCAGCCATTCTTCCTACATGACATTCGAAAATAGAATAGGAATTCAGGTAAAAACGATGAGGATAGCTATATGTTTGTATCGTCCGTCATACGCCATACAGCCATTTGCGAACTGCAGGCGTAGACGACGACGGAAATCATGATGCCAGGGCGGTCCAGCGCAGAACGCCAATTAAGCGCCTCTGACCCGCGAGAGAAAGATCTGATATGTTGAACCATAATCCATTTGCCAGCTGGCTGCGCGTCAGAGTCCGAGCAAGGGCGGCGTGAAAGGAGAACCTGCAGCATCCATACTGAATGTCAGCTGCAAATAAAGCAGAGGGATTGTACTGCTATGAGTGTGATGAAGTGCAGTTCACGGACAGCTCGGGGAAGAAACAGAGTAACAAACACATTACCTCGGTATGCATACGAGCTCGCATTCTGCCGGTGCGTTGTTCTCCGCCACTGTGCAAGGCATGTCGCGGACGTTAATCTTTCACCGGCGACTGACGCCTGCTATTATACGCGCCACTTGGGTCGTGCGTACTGTAGCTGAAATATTTAAATGAGCTGCGCCAGAATTCCTGCGCACGGAACGGATTGGGGGAGGGGGAGGGAAAAAGAAAACAATGTATTTGGGCTTTTTCTCTCTGTGCAAATATGACGGCAGGGTTTTTGTTAAGCAAATGTTTCCACGCCTGAGAGCACGCGCTAGTTATCATCCTACCACCACTCGCGATACGTGCGCGTGCGACGTGGGCTTCCCCGAAAAAAAGAAGAAAAAAAAAGAACGGCTGTGGTGCCTTTCGGAAGCTCACGCCATAAATATTTGTGTTTCCTGTCAAACAGAGGGTACTAACCACTCATTAGACAAACTTCTCCGGTTATTATCCTTTCTCATGCTGTTGTCAAACAGACCGAAACGTTGTTTGCCACTGAAACAAGATTATTTCATTAAAACGAATGACTCATAGAGAGGGAGAGAACTGAGAGATAAGAAGAGAAGGTAGAAAAACTAAAGAGCAAAAACTTCATTCTGCAAGTTTCAGCTACCTACAAAGATAATGAAATCGCAGAAGCACTTAAAGGTAATCCTAGATACAGACGATATGTGACAGCGGACCCCATAATAGCTACGGGTAAGTTTCGTAATACAGTGATCGCTCAGTGCTGATATCAGAGCGTAAAATGGAAATTGGAAAGTGATGGTAAAGTGAATATAACACAGGTCACTAATGGTGATATTAATTCACATATGCAAATCGCGAGGAATTCAGGGAGCAGGGGAAACCTCGTGGAATGTTTTAAAGAATAATCAGATGAAATGGAGAACTAAGCCTTAATTATTTCCAATATGAGGCTGCAGATTATGCAGCATACGGTGTAATAATGCTGTCACTAAGAACATACAGAAAATTTTTTAATACGGAGATGAGGGAACAAGAAATCAACGCGACTACAATAAACGGGAGCAGATTTTTGAATTTAAGAGAAGCTTGAGAAAGAAATTTTTTAAGTTTTTTCCATCGGATCAGACATTTTTTGTAGATCTTTTCTGATCTCACATAAGTATTCTAGCCATAAGTCAGATGTGGTAATCGCTGTAGGACGATTGAAAGATTACAAGAAATTCTGCTCAAGATTTAAAAAGTTACTCTTTCGGAGTCCAGTTGGTTCGAACAAGGAAATGTACAGTTAAGACAAGTTTTCTGAGCATTGTGCGGCGATTTATTGTAAATAATTGTCACTGATGAAACCAACTTTTCGACTATTGTTGCCGCGGCCTTATTCTGGATCTACTGGTCAACGGTGGCCGAAACGGTTTTATCAGTGATAGTTACTTACCACACGTCGCGATAAAATACCTAAAAAATCTTTTATGTTAACTGACTAGTCACAAAAGCCTAAGCGATTATGACATAAAAATGCATTATCATTTATGAATACAGAAACGCAAGAAGGAGATAAGTGACTGAAATGAAATTCGTGCCACATATTAGGCACTTGACAACAAACAAATGATTAGCGTTACACAGTAAACCTCCAGTTCCTTAAAGATTCGATCTCCTTTACACAAAACATCCTGTAACGTCCGATTACTCTACAAATGAGTTGATTGGTTAAATATTTGACTTTAAAAATGTAAGCGCGAAAAAAGTCTAGGAAAGTTTCGATATTATTCTTAACGTTTGTTGGAAGTCGTTCAGTACGAAGGATTGAAATTATGTGTAAAGTTCGCTGGACTCGCTAAGTGCTCTCAGTCTCAAATACTGGATGAATGAAGTCCCGGTATTTGCGCGTCGTCCGTTAGATTGTCTGAAGACATACAGTTTCTCACTCTAATAACGAGTACTTGTCTTTTTGTGTTAAACTTGTGACATAACCTTATACTTCTTAATAGGAAGATTATGACAACATTTTAAATTTTTAATTTCGATCAATAAATACGCAAAATATTGAAAATTAAATTTTTGTTGACCCTGGAAGCCGTTAGATAGGCAACTTTCGACTGGTAATGGGTTCTGGTATTAGTAAGACGTGTAGACAATTATACATAGTCTCTTAACTTCAAAATTCAGCACGGTTCGCAGCATGTATGTTATGCCATCAGAAGCTCTGAAAGAAGCGGAATGGACTAGAGTTAAATTGCATTTGTTCGTCAGGAGCCTTCTGCATGCGAATCCATAAGACACACATTCCACGCAGTAGGGAAGCAATGGTACCTCATTCTTTGAAGAAGGCCGGCACATTCGTCGTTACATTTGCCGAGTTCTAAAACGTCCCTGAGGCAGTGATTTCTGTTCGGATTATTCTCAAACGTAGGAGTTAAAATCGGCCGCTGTATCCAATTGTGCCGTAAAGAATGACACTTGGCGTTTGTCCGCTGTGCCACTCAATAATTCTGGCAGCCACACTGGGAACGTACGGGAAACGTGTGGCTTCTATGCATCTGTGACTGTGGGAAAGCAGGACGCGGAAGTCGGCCGAAAATACTACTTTTTTTCGTGATGAATAAATCCTATCCAGTTGTATTTGAGAAGTCACTTATTTGGATACAATCGTACACGCGACCCAGGTTTCGGGATGTAAATCCCATATTCAGACTCTAGGAAAAAGAGCTATTGTTCATAATATTATTTAAAATTAGAAGCTCCCATTAAAAAGTCAACGCCGGCCTCTGTGGCAGAGCGGTTGAAGGCCCTTCAGTCTGGAACCGAGCTGCTGCTACGGTCGCAGGTTCGAATCCTGCCTCGGGCATGGATGTTTCTGATGTCCTTATGTTAGTTACGTTTAAGTAGCTCTAAGTCTAGGGGAACGAATATCTCAGATGTCAAGTCCCATTGTGCTTGGAGCCATTTGAACCATTTTTAACAAAAGTCAACATTCGGTTATACCTCGCCTGAATACTAGAATGTCGTACCACTGAATGAAGCTGATTTTTCAAGTAGCATGCGAAATCTCGTGCGGGTGAGGCATGGAAAGTTCCTCTGAGTCAACCAATACCATACTGGGTGAAAGGGGCGCAACCGAAACATGAATGTAACTGCAGATACGCACACATTACCAGCCTAGTGTGAACTATGAACCAACTTCCAACGGCTATCGAAATGTGGCATGGGTTTAGAAATTAAAATGAAGGCATAAGAGCAGCAGAATACGAATTTGTTAATCAGAAAAGTAGTTTACTATACAAGTGTCAAGAAATATTGTGAAACCCAGACCGTGTGTACGATTTTACCCAAATAAAGGATTTGTCAAGTACAACGGGAACGGATTTATTAATCAAGAAAAATATTAGATACAGTTTTGGATATCCCGCAAAGAGCATATTACTTTTTTTTGGCAATAGAAACAGACGACGTTTAGGTGCTAGTAGCAGTCAAAGGTATTTAATGTTGCTGGACGTTGGGAGTCGATGCTATGCCACGCCTGTCACTAATTCACGCCGCCGCAAGTTGCGTCGCATCATCCACGCTGGCAGGTGCTCAGCCGTAGCAGTAGTTCAGCGTTGGGTAGCACTTTCGGTCTGCAGTCTGTTGCAATGATCGGTGCTTACGTCAGTCTTTTATCCGTTAATCCTTCACAAGCATCACTTTTATGTTAGAATTCGTTACAGAAGCCGATGTCGCGTTATAGAGGAGAGAGTGTGGCAGATATGATACACGAGTTGGGATGGAAGTCATTACAGCATAGACGTTTTTCGTCGCGGCGAGAGCTTTTTACGAAATTTCAGTCACCAACTTTCTCTTCCGAATGCGAAAATATTTTGTTGAGCCCAACCTACATAGGTAGGAATGATCATCAAAATAAAATAAGAGAAATCAGAGCTCGAACAGAAAGGTTTAGGTGTTCGTTTTTCCCGCTCGCTGTTCGGGAGTGGAATAGTAGAGAGATAGTATGATTGTGGTTCGATGAACCCTCTGCCAAGCACTTAAATGTGAATTGCAGAGTAGTCATGTAGATGTAGATGTAGATTTGTTAAATCCACCTCCCAGAGATTGATCATTGGATATCCTGTCGACGATAAAGAATATTAGCACTTGCTTTCTCGTTCCTACGTTGTTTGTCTGCTCTCCCCTGACTCAGCTTGGCGTTACACAGATCTGAACAGGGACACAAGATTAAGTGCAGAGTTTAGAGCGCTGCCGGCGTACTAGAGATACGGATTGGAGAGCCACGGTGCCGCTGGGACAGTAGGGCTAGCTGCTCGCGTAACAACGGCCGCTGCGCAGAGGACGAGTGCCGAGGCGCGCAGGAATTTGTGCGCTAATGCGTGGGGCCAGACAATGCGCGACGTAACGTGAGACGCCCTATTCAGGCCGCTCCCCAGATATGCGCCGCCCCGCCCCGCGCCCTGAGCGAGCGTCCTTCCCACTGTGCGTGCTCCAGCGCGCCCAAAGCCGCTGTGCCTCGTACAAGAGCGACGTCACACAGCGCACTGCTCGCTTACCTCTTCCACCTTCACTGCTCATTCGTCCTCAAACACACACACACGCAGTGATGTTATAGTGGATCGGAAACTGAGCATGTATTCGCGACGAGCGGTGTTCAAGAGCGATCTCTCAGGTTTTATTGGCGTGATTGATGTGTTTTCGGGTGTACAACCGAGTTTGTTTCTTTCATTTTTTGCACAAAATTTTGACGACCGACCTAGTGGCCTTCTTCCGGTTGTTCATTGAGCTGTGTTGTACTCGCTGGATTCCAAGAAGACTGTGTAGTTCTGCTGGTGACGCGCCAATATTTATTGCGGAGTTCGAGTCCTGCGCCCATTACACACTCCGATGCCCTGTTTTTTCACAGTCTTATAGCCCGCACTGTTATTCAGTGAAACACACAATCTGTCTGAGTTTTCAGCTCTTTTGGATGACGTGCAAGGCGACATTTTGATCTTCCAGACTAAGCTTGTTGAAACTGAAACTTCCGTCATGGTATATTAGTCTTTATTTCAATCGGCATCTCAGTTACATTGTGGATGTCTGAAGAAGAAATAGTGAAAATTTTCACACTAGCTCAACAGCCGTAGAAAACACTCAGAAAACCAGACCAATGTTCTTGTGAACACTACTTGCAATCCGGACGCGACTTGTCCCTTTGTGTCGAAAGTTAGCGCTCTACGCACTACACTGTCTGAGAGTAGCATTTTTAACTCGCAGCACCCTTCCTGTAACGGACATCTGTCTTCTGAAGAAAGCTTATCTTGCTTAGCCACAGTTCACTGAGGTGACATAAGTCATAGGATACCTCCTCACATCGTGTGGGGCCTCCTTTTTCCCGACGTAGTGCGTAGACTCAGCAGGTCGTTGGAAGTCCCCGGCAGAAGTACTGAGCCATTCTGCCCATAAAGCCGTCCATCATTGCGAAAGTGTTGCCAGCGCAGGATTTTGTGCACGATCTGACCTCTCGATTATCTCCCATTGATTTTCGATGGGATTCATATCGTGCGGTCTGGGTGGCCAGATGGTTTGCTCGAATTGTCCAGAACGTTCTTCAAACCGTTGTTTGGGAACATGAAATTTATGAATGGCTGCAGATGGTCTCCAAGTAGCCGAATTTAACCAGAGGATTTATTCCATCCCACGTGCACACAGCCGACGCTATTATAGAGTCACTATCAGCTCGCACAATGCCTTGTAACTGAAATCTGCTCATCTGTATGGCCCAACCCATATAGTCACGAGCACGGGGAAGGCGCTGCAGGCGATGAAGTGCTGTTAGCAAAGGCACTCTCATCGGTCGCCTACTTTCATAGCCAATTAACGCCAAATTCTGCAGCACTGCCCTAACAGATACGTTCGTCGTACGTCCCACATTGACGTCTGTGGGTATTGCTTGTCTGTTAGCAATGACGACTGTACGCAAACGCCTTTGCTCTCGGTCGTTACGTAAAGGCCGTCGCCCACTGCGTTGGCCTTGATGAGAGGTAATGCCTAAAATCTGGTATTCTCGACACACTAGTCACCCTGTGGATCTCGGAATACCGAATTCCATAACTATTTATGAAATCGGATATCCTACGTGTCTAGCTCCGACTACCATTCCGCGCCCGAAGTCTGTTAATTCCCGTCGTGAGGGCACAATCACGTCGGAAACCTTTCCACATGAATCACTTGAGTACAAATGACAGCTCCGCCAATGCACTGTCCTTTTATACCTTGTGTACAGAGATGCTACTGTCATTTCTGCATGTGCATGTCGCTATCCCGTGACTTTTGTGGCCTCAGTATAATGCGACAAGTTTTGTGTTACAGGGTGGGGCAAATAAAAGTGGCCCGAACCATTCGTGGTGGCATTAATAGAGGAGGAAAAGACCTACAGTCATTTGCAACAGGATGGAACAACTGCCCATACAGCCGACAGAACCTTGGAGCACATTTAACACAACCCTCACGAATTGGTAGCAGGAGTCAGTATGGTCGCTGCCATACCAGGCCACCCAGATCACCTGATCCGTCAGTGTGCGACTACTTTGTATGGGGAGCCTTCGAGTCTAAGGTGTGTTGCAAACACCCCAATAGTCTTCAAGAACTGCAGAAGAAAATTTTAGATGAGACTGCAGCAATTCCAGCAGTCCAACTTCGAGCTACCTCTAGCAACTTGCTGACCAGCGCCCACAGATGCCAGACATGAATGTTGGTCAATTCCAGCAGCTTTATTTCCTTTCCTCTGCTGTGTTTGGTTGTAACGTGGAATCCTGTTCTCCGAGTCACTTTTACTTGCCCCACCCTCTATGTCCGTGCGTCATTGATGTGATATGAATGTTAAAGGTTTCGTTGTTGCACCTGGATGTACAGCGCACTGTGGAGTGGTATTGCAGCTGTGAACCTTATATGTTTCACCTGTTTTTAAGAGGAACACCGAGCTGACATCTAACTGCAAGTTACTTATCAAGTGAAGGCAGCTTTGAGCATGCGTCAAATAGCGGATAGTATTGCGCCTATCCGCTAGAGAACTGCAGTCCCGCAAGTGTCAGCGGGCCAGCGGGTTGCCGCTCCGACTGTCCGCAGGCGTCACGCAGCAGATTGACGAACTGACGGTTCTCGTTAGATTGGCGCCGTTTTTCCCGCACAAAAGCGTCGCTCCATTTAAAGATGTTGTTTGATAATCAGTTTCACTGCTTTCTCCTTCGGTGATTTCCAATATGGCTGCACCATATCTTCACCTGGTCACATTCCAATGACCGACCACTGGAAAAACAATGCTCAGCTCCGCCATAGATTATCAACGTGAAATTCGTTGCACTGTTCTTGCATTGAATGAGTACTCTCTTCTTTGTATGACCAGCCGCACTGCCATTAGTTCGCCTACAAGAACTCCATTGTTTCTCAGTAGAGAAAGTTCTCCTCTCCTGTTGTTTGATGATCCTAGCTTGTTTGTTGTTTGATGATCCTAGCTTGTTTGATGATCCTAGCTAGTTTGAGGTAACGCTTTTCACGTATGCAAAGAAATCCACTGGCTTGACATTGTCCTAATTTCTTTTCCTCACTCTAAATGTCTTTTTTTTCTTCCATTCTCGCGGAAGTAGCGAGGAAGTCAGCTGTCCGACAATGATGATCACGGTCTTCTTTTTTTCTTTCTTTTTTCTCCAGCCGTATTTATTGGCTTGTCGTTGCACGCTACCGCTTGAGAAACTAACTGGGTCAGTCTTCAGGCGTCTTGAATCCAGAACTGTTAGTGCCCAATTTAATTGAAAAAGGGTCGGACAACAGTAAAAATAAATCGTCTATACTGGGGAGATGAGGCATAAAATGTAATACCAACAAATACAATTGAAGGTTTTTTTGCTGGAAGAATCTTCCGCATGTGACGGTGAGAACATTACGTCCATTAGTACGTACCAACAACGATAGGCACACTAGATTTTGGTTGGTTGTTAATCATGCTTGTGGAACCGTCCTATGTTGTTTGGCTGGTAGGGGAAATGTCTGCCTTAAATGTGCTATCTGAGCGGCCTGTATTGTTTGTGAGCTACAATCAACATATATTTTATTGCGTGTTCTGTTAATCGTGTCTAGCTTTCCTCACATTCAGACTGACGATTTTCTGAACATATCGATGAATCCGGATTGAAGTAGGGTAAAGTAAAATATGAGGGCTCCTCATATGTAAAATGAGAAACCAAAAGGAATCTTGTTCTTGGATTATATATATATAAACGCATTTACTACCGTAGCAGCAGTATTTAATCAACATTTCTATTCAGGTTAGACTAAGTCAGTGGTTCCAGAACTTTTCCTCTAATGGAACACTTTCAGAATACTGGTATTTTGATGGAACACTTTATTAATTTTGAAGGTTAGTAATTTTTTTTAATGAGAAAATTTTAGTTTTATTCAGTGATTACTTCAATTTTAAACCATGACTTTTTATAACACAGAAACCACAATAAAATTTTTAGAAAGTATTTAGTATTGTCAAAAAAGATGCTATGTTACTAATAGTTTTTCGTGGAGCACTTATTCTCTTCCGGGGAACACAGTTTGGGAAACCCTGGTCTAAGTAGTGTCGCTCAGGCAAGCGAATCAAGAGGGGGGGGGGGGGGGGGGAGCGAGGGTGATCAGAGCATTCGAATGCAATTAATTTGATACTATCCTCATTCCTTGTGGATGAAAGAGACGTTCATAGAAGCTGCAGTCTTTCGCTCGCCTGGATAATCATGGTGGAATTTTTATATTGTAAGTTCCTTTTTTGAATTTTCGGAATTATTTCATTGCTAACGCGCTCTTCATGCTTGCGTCAATGGACGATTTTTCTTTCGGAAGTGCAACCCTGTCAATGGGTGCAAAGTTCTTTGCATCTTTAGCAGCTTCACGGCCTGAGGACTGAACACTAGGGCGTTTGTCGCCAAACGTAGCGTTCATGTACAATCTGGTTCAACACCTCGGGAGTATCAACAAGTTTGTTTTGTCTTACTCGCCTGTTCCCTATTTGAAGTGTAAATTGTCTAATAGAGACAGCAGAGTTCTTGCACAATCTGCCTAGAAACCGGTTCTCTGAATTTATTCAACATTGAATCGTGAGAAAACGTCACCTTGCAACAAATTTTATTTTACTTCCGCTGAACATGTTAGCTATTCCAACATACGATTCCAGCAGGAAGCAGTCTTTCAAACTGACTTCATAAAAACACCTAAACATGGCGACAGTAGATTGCACTTTAGGCGTCTACACGGTTTTCCTGAAGTACTTCCAGCAAATCGTTATCTGCATTACTTTTTTCTGTGTCGATTCCATTTTTTATCTGATCGTAGTATTTAAATATGGGAGTTTCCAGCAGTAGTCCTACAGTCAGATAATATCGACTTGTTCCTCTTGTTTATGAGCTTTAAATTACAATTATCCACATTTAACGAGAGTTTTTGAGCAAGTCAAGTGAAAGTAGTTCCTGGGTCGCTCTGAATTTTCTTATAATCATTTGTAAATCGATACATTCCTGCAGGTGATAACAAAGACAGTGAACAGAGAGCTGCTGTTGTTGTTATTATCTTTACTGCGAAGACTAATTATATGCAGCGTCTCACCTACTCCGTGCCGTGCAAGCGTGACTCCCTGCTGTATTCAATATTCGATGCTGGGTGTCCCTGTACAGTTCTCCCTCTCATAAGCCCAGCACACACAATCCATTGCCAAATTAATGATTCCATAATCCTCTCAATGTATTCTGCGTGCTGAACCCTTCTTTTCTTTAAAGCGTACCATAAATTTCATCCCCCCCCCCCGCCCCCCCCCCCCCCCCCGCAATTCCACTTAGTACCTCCTCATTAGTTATTTGTTCTACCCCGTCTAACCGAGCAAGATGGATCTCACACTGGACCCCCATCTTGATTTAGGTTTACCGTGATTTCCAGAAATCACTTCAGGCAAAAGCCGAGATGATTCTTTTGAAAGTGCACGGCCGATTTTCTTCCCCGTCCTTGACACAATCCTATGGGACCGATGACTTTCCTGTTTGGTCCCTTCCCCAAATCGAACACTAATCTACCCGTCTGATTTTCAGCATTCTTTCGCAGCACCACATTTAGCAAGCTTCTGTTACGTTCTCTCATTCTGGTTGCTCCTGGCGGAGTCACTCGCATGTCTACACTGTAGCGAAACGGTTGTATCTAAGTGCACCGCAGGAGCGCTTCCGCTTGGGCCGGTTTCGCCCTCTTAACAGTTCGCCACAGGGGAGCCACATTGCCAGAGTAACAGACGCACCAAAGACACGGGCGGATTTACGACTGCGGGCAGCGCATGTTTTAACGCGGGTGCTAAGGAACTCGTAAAGGCGTTTACGAGCGACTGCACACCGCCCACCGCCCACGGACTTCCGGCGCGGGCATAATCTGCAGCGCTTAGCGCGGCGCGCCGCCACCCGCTCGTCGGCAGACACCAGCGACGGCGCCGGCCCCCGTCCCGCCTTTTTGCTGTCAAAATTTGCTCCGCCCTCCTTTCTTTTCTCGTCCGTCCCGTCTCTCCCTTTTACTGTTATTATCTGGCCGATTTGCTTTTCGGCCTCGACTGCAGCGTGCTCGGAGGCCGCTCGACTTTACGGCAGCAATAAAGCTACTTGTAAACTCCCCTGCCGCCGCAGAAGTAAGTTTTGCCGTTATTGAAGGAGAAGCCGGGGGAGCAGGCGTTTCTTTCCGTCTCACGGGCAACGCGGTGTGAGCGGAATTTTGTTTACCGACGCTGTCGAGACGTCAGGGTATACGTATCCCGAGGAAACATTCTGCGCATGCATTCAGCACTCCTTTCAACCCCTCTTAACAAAGTTTGCATCGGAAAATGGTATGGAGTTTGCACCTCAGGCAGACTCTGTTCTGCTTTTAGTACGGCAAGTTAAGGCAGTGTATCTGCACTCCATCTCCGTCGACAATGCGTTCTTGTCTTTTGTGTCTGTGCATGAGAGAGAGAAAGAGAGAGAGAGAGAGAGAGAGAGAGAGAGAGAGAGAAATGGTGTTGAGGGTGGTGGGAGGGAGGGAGGGGGTACAGACTACCCTTCACCGACTCATTTCCTGAAAACTGGAGGCACTCAAGGGTGCCTCACGCTCACGGTTTTGTTGCACCTGAATTTCTGGAGTCGTAGAAGTCAAGTCTGCGTCTCACTAATAATGTTTCAGTGGAAATGACTCTCCAGCTCATCCCACGTAACAAATGCGTCTGGGAAAAAGTTTGTGGTTATAATGTCTTAGTGGGCTGACACGATGGCAGATAAAAGAGATGCAGAAGACGGAAGTGGATATTTTTTTGCTCTTATATAGTAATATATTTCTTTAGCACACAACGGATCCGCACAGTCACATTAGATGACGTAACCTTGAAAGTAGGTAATACGCTCATATTCCAGGATACATTAATTTAGTTAATTTCGTAGCCCAGGGTTGAAACAGTTGCATGGAAGATCTGACGTGCCTTGTGGTAATTACTATATGAGGGAGCTATTTTCCACGTTTGAAAAGAGCGCTCGCTGTTTAACAATTATTATCAGTCCTTGTTCTGTTTAAAGAAGGGCATATTCTTGATACAGCGACGCCTCGTGAACTGTGAAAGAAAGCATGGATATATATTGTACATTTTCCAGATACATCTGTTGTTGACGCATAGGCACTGGACGGTCATTCACAGTACGCCACTTACCAGTCAATACAGGGTGTTCTTGGACTGCTAGGCTATCTGTGCGGTCACGGTAACATTGTACTAGTAGCACGGGTGTTCTTCTGAACCGGTAATAGGGAGGATAGCCATCTAGTAAATGACAATACTTATTTCGCTCTAACGGAGGCCTGACGTAACTGAAGGCTGCTGAGTTATCCCATTCCACGCTGTGCGCCAGTTAAGATTTCATATATGGTTTTCTTTGTGTGTGTATAGTGCCACTTAAATATGTAGGCAATGCAACTTGACTATACAGACACTACTAGCCAAACTTTCAATCTTTGGACCTGACCTTTTGTGTGCGGTGTTACTACACGTACAGATACAGGCTGTGATTTGCGCCGGATGGGCTTCGCTTGACCACATTGTTCGGAGAACCACGAAACATTGACAAACACAGTACGAGAAATCGATTCGTACGCTTTAAAAGTTAATACATGTACCAAATACACATTCTTCGCTTTCATTACTATGTCACAGAATCGTAAAAAAGTGCTCAAGTTAACTTTCGTGATAGTACCAGATATCATACAAAATCCAAGTTCACAAGGAGGTCGTCAACAGCGGGATAGTATGCCGCGTTCCGAACAGCTTCGTCTGGCGGAGTGATCTGCTCTGTCGTACACAGCGGCAGACTTAATAGAGCGCTTCACGCCAAGGGGCTCGTCCAGCGCGGTCGCCGACAGCAGCAGCCTCCGCCTACAGGTGATATGCCCTATGCTGGTCCCACCGACATCCTAATCCTGTGGCAGATCAAACGTCTTTATGTCTTCGCCACTGCCAGATGAGAATGCAATAATCTCCACAATCCATTAGGACGGAAGTCTCCCTGCAGCAGCGTTTTACATCTCACCGGATGCGACGGAACACAGTACGTTTAGCTTTCGTGGCTATGACGTACATTTTACTTTATTATTTTTTCGTTTTTGCTTTCTTTGGTATCCATTAGGTACACACTTGCAACGAAATCTCTGCTGCCGAATCATTTTCATCTTCTACCAACGGCACAAGGAAAATACAAAATCTATATTCATCCCTTATTGTTCTAATAATGCCCCAAAATCATTTATAAAAGGGAAGGGATAAAAATATTGATTGAATCAGGCCGCGTACTAATACACTAGCTATGCTTTTCTTCGTAACCCGACATTCTATATGTTACACTACTCCGAATATCGGCAGTGGTGGGCTCGCTTCTTTCCTCAGATACACTGAAGACTTCATATTTTTATCTTATACAGGCTGTTCGGAAATTCCTGTTACAAACTTCTGGGATCTATAGAGAGGAGTAACTACAGAATATTTTGAATTGCAACCCATGTCCGTAAACACATTGTTTCCGTAGTACAATCATTTGATAACATTTTGGTATCGCGACCACCTCTACAAGTAATTTGTTGGGCGTTATGCAGTACATCACTTGTTTACAGTTCGTGCCGGCTGCGGTGGTCTAGCGGTTCTAGGCGCTCAGTCCGGAACCGCGCGACTGCTACGGTCGCAGGTTCGAATCCTGCCTCGGGCATGGATGTGTGTGATGCCCTTAGGTTAGTTAGGTTTAAGTAGTTCTAAGTTCTAGGGGACTGATGACCACACATGTTCAGTCTCATAGTGCTCAGAGCCATTTGAACCATTTGTTTAAAGTTCCACTCACTAATAACCAAAGGAATTGATCGTGTACTCGTTCGCGGATTCTCTTCAGTGTTATGTAGTACGGCATCTTCCACACCGGGTGTTTAGCGTCTCCCAAGAGCACCACTATCACGCCTGCTGACTATGAAGGTATCCCGTTGTCGAAGCCTTGGGTAATTGTGGCGAAAAGGGTTCAAAAATGGCTCTGAGCACTATGGGACTCAACAGCTGAGGTCATCAGTCCCCCAGAACTTAGAACTTCTTGAAGCTAACTAACATAAGGACATCACACACATCCATGCCCGAGGCAGGATTCGAACCTGCGATCGTAGCGGTCGTGATGATCAAGACTGAAGCGCCTAGAACCGCTCGGCCACAACGGCCGGCTGGCGAAAAGGGTATGCGATGGAGTAATACGTTGTGGATCTTGATACGGGCTCTTCCATTACCGTGAACTTACCCACGCAGAAGGCTCACGGCGGTGTATTCTGCGAATTTCTACTCAACCATGTTGCTGTAGCAATCACAGAAACATGAGCGAGGCTCGATCCAGGTCAACTGACGTCAACCAATCCGAAATATGGACCCGCCTGTTGGATACCCACCTAGCAAACAAGTTTTCAAATGGCTGTAGCACGAAAACGGTACGTTTCCGGTCATGGGTCCCAATTCAAAGTACTGTCTGCTCAGTCCTCTACACGTCCTAGAAGTTTATACCAGGAATTTCCGAACACCCTGTTCTTAATTACAACATATCGTACCAACAATGACGTGTTTTCGCGAGATCCTGAATATTTGAAGCAATACATATTCATAGGACATACTTTGTAGTTTAAAACCTGTCAAATACGGCTTCTCCCACTTCCTAGTATTCGATACGATAACCAAAGCTGAGAGACATTCCCGACAGTCGAAGCGGCACGTAGACACCATAGTGACGTCATATAGAAGTGTACCCGAGGTGAATCTAGCGTGTCCCGAGCTTGAGCACGCCCCTCGGGACCCCGTCCACGCGCTCCCCTCTCCCGTTGTCGCCCACGACAGCGGACACCTCCGGAGCGCCTATAGTAGAGTGGGCTGCGGAATCCGGCCGTAAGCGCGGCGGCTGCGCCGACACGCGACGCACCACGTGCTCGGCGGGGCGGCCAATTACAAAGCAATTAAGGTGTCCGCCGGGCGGGCGAGAGGCGCCTCATACGCCGCTGCCTCATCGATCTGCGGCACTGCGCGGCTCGGGATTAGGCTACCACAATCTGCGAGGATTGCGCCGGCCATCGGACGCTCGTTAGCCGGATTTCTCGGCCGCGTCTTGCCGACTCGGCGCTGCCCGACCGCGCGCTGCTCTGATGAGCGCGCCCCGTTTCCTCCCAGGCCTGAGTTCGTCCCCCCCCCCCCCCCCCCCCCACCCTCCGAGCCCTGTCAAGCTATCGACCGCTGCCTTCCTGAGCAAACCGTGTGCGGCGCCAAATATTCTCGTCTATTTCTCCACTACTTCTCATTCCCGAGCAGCATCAGCACCATTGTCCATTCATATTAATGTGACCACAGCCCACGTTCGACGTCAACGTGCAGTAACTACAAACAAACAGCAGATGGCGGCACTAGCAGTGCAAGGGTATATAAAGTGTGTCGGGGGGACGAGGAAAACAGTGCAGTAGCTGTCGTAATGCAGCAACGGAGGGATTAATCTGATGTCCATAGGGTCATGATCATTGGCTTTCGACCCAAGTATTGAAGCATTTACGAATTGGCTAAATTTGAAAACTGTTCGCATGCCTTCGTGGTTAAAGTATACCATGCACGACAAAATGGCGCTACCCAAAAGTGGCGCCAGAGTAACTGTGAGGCACCACGGGCGACAGATGACAGGAGTGAACGCCTGCTGCGGGGTTGTCGACAGGCGAATAGGCGTGCAGCTGTTGAGCAAGTAACCGCCCACATGGACTAGAGGGCTACCAGCACTGTCTCGTAAACGACCGTTCAGCGAACGATGAGTGTGGGCCTCCGCAGCAGGCGTCTGGATCGCTGACCCGTGCTGACTGTTGTTTGTCCACGGCGAACGCTGGAATTGGCACACCAATACTGCAACTGGATTTCCACAGAGTGGCGACGGGTGGTCTCTTCAGACGAATCACCTTTTGTTTCCCAATGGACTGAAAGCAAACATCCTACAACAATCGCCAACAGGAACCAGCGTGAAGGAGCAAGCATTATGGTCTGGGAAATGTTTTCGTGACATTCGCTGGATGATCCCGTCATTTTCGAAGGCATCCTGGATCAACACATGTATGCATCTATCCCTGGAGACCTTGTCCACACCTACAAGCAGTCTATTATTCCTCGACACGTTGCCATCTACCAGCGATACAATGCGACATGTCACTCTGCTCATAGTGCACGTACGCGGTTCCAAGAGCACCAGCGTGTGTATGCACCCTCTTCTAAGAGTACCAGCATAAATTTACTGGCCACCAAACTCCCTGAATTTAAACACAGTCGAGAATCTTTGAGACCCTCTCGATCGAGCTGTTCCCATCGTGGACCCTCAACCAAGAAACCTAGCGCAGCTGGTCACGAGACTGGAGTCACAATGAGCGATACGCTAGGGACGTGCAGTGGTTTAGAGGCAGATTGCCTTCAAAGGAGAAAACCACATTTGCCCACAAAGTGCAGATTTGGTTAAGTCCAGGCAGCGGGTACACATAAAAACAAAACTTATAGCACCTGAAGAGGGCTGTTGGGTCGGTCATTGAAGTTTTGTGCATAAAATGGAAGTTCACTATTAATCAGTCGTCCCAACAAAACATGAGAGATCATATCCTCCTCATTTTCCATTTGCTTGCCATCATAATTGTAGTTTTTTGGCTATTAATTTTAAATTAAACGTTTTCGTTGTTGTAGAACATTTAGCAAGTAATTCTACATATATTTTCACATTCAGCTAGTAGCTTAATACCAGCTGCAAATCTTACCTTGTGAAAGGAAATTCTGTTCGCGTTAACTTGAGGTATTTTTACTTTGGAGAGCTTCATAGCGTCTCCAGCGAAAAATTTAAATAAATAAGTGAATAATGAGTATACTTGTCGCGTCCGCTTTGTAATTTTTTCTTACGTTATCTACACCACTTAAAGACAACGTTAGCTATCAGCAAGATGAGTTCGTGAGTTATTCTAATCAAAGATCTGATATTTAGAACAAATAGTAAACTTATTTCATTAATTTCCTTTGTAAAGTACCGGCACACAATGACTGACCAGTCTAGCACCAATCACTCGCGTGGGACCGATGTAAAAATTCAGTTTGTAACAGAAGCAGTGAGTGGATTACAACACTCCAAGCGAATTTGGCAGACTCCTTGGTGGACACGATCGAGATTCATGGATGCTTTTCATCACTTAGATACACAAATGGAAGTTGTTTGTTTGTGATTATCTGTCGAAATGATTTTTCGCACAGAAATATTGAAATAGCCATGATCTTTTTTAACTGCTATCCTAATCTGCATTTTGCAAATCTAAAGAATAAGGACTACAAAGGTATGATAGTCGATCAGATAACGAGGCACAAACCAACCAGTGACAGCTGTCTCAGCCTTAAATTTTTTTTTGGATCTAGAATGTCGTTAAAATGATTTGAAATTACACTAAAAATCTCCGTACTTAAAAAAGTAATAATATTGACAGTGAAATAAAAGTACGAGTATCTCAGATACCGCATACTATCACTTGCTTAAAATCTTGTCTCGATCCCCGTAAATGTTCTTAGCATAATAGGGTGCTATCTAAGTTATCGTGTATGGGGTGTGTTTGAGTGTGTGTGTGTGTGTGTGTGTGTGTGTGTGTGTGTGTGTGTGTGTGTGTTTACATGTATATATCGTGTATATCGGTCTTTTGGCAGAAGTGTCTAAAAAAAAGCTGTTGCGAAATGCAAGAGTTCCAGGGAATCGACTCTTTGTACAGGGACTGGAAGTTGACCAAGCCCATGAACAAATGTGACGTACTACGAAGACATTCATTACTGTTCAATTGCACCGTTGCCAAGGTAACTCAGGGGGAACAGTGAGAATCTCTGTACACATATGAGTAACCGACCAGAGCATAGGAGAAGCAGACGGCAGGCGGAGATTCTTTGGAAGAATTAGAGGGAAATTAATTCATTCACGAAAGAAGTGACTTACAGAACACTCGTTTTGATTGATTCTTGACTATTGATTACCATTGTGCAACGTATTGTAGGAAGGATTTAGAGAAGAGGTGATTGATGCAGCTACTAATTGCGTTAAGAGAAGAGATAATCAAGATCCATCGAACAGTCGCGCGTTTAATCTCGGTTTCGCTTAGTAAGCGATAGTCTTACGGAAATTGCTCTTCAAATCCCAGTGGCAGACACTACAAGGGAGGTGTGCTTTACAGATAAGTTTACCGCTGAAATTACGAGAATAAAATGTCAAGAGATGTAATAGGGCAGGACCAGAAGTGTTGAAACAGAAATAATCTTACCATATGCGCCGTAAAAAAAAGCTAGCACAAAATAAGAGGAAATGTACATAGCATCTACAGAGTTGGTGGTGAAAGATTACCTGTGAAAATAAAGAAATACAAATTAAACGGGAATCGAGATCCTGGAAGACCGAGGAAAATGTGGAGTCCGTAACAGGCAGTGAAAGACCTAAACGAGTAACGAAAAAAAAGAATTGTGCTAAGGTACACTGCAAAAAGGGTCGAGCGACATATTACTTACTCCCACGTACTTTCGCGAAATGACGACGGCGAGAAAATGAGAGAAATTCGAGCTGATGCGGAGTCTTAGCGAGAATGCTTCTTCCCGCGCACCATCGCGAACGGAACAAGAAAGTGGAACGCTCTTGCTTCCGTAGCGTCAAGCGAAACACGACTCGCGGCTGTGGACACTGTTCACAGTCTAAGCGATGTGTGGCGCGCGAAGCGAGATACGCGATGTATTGCTTCGCAGATGTACCCGGAAGCGTTCTTTTTATTTTTTTTAGCTTATTGGACTTAACTGCTAAGGTCATCAGCCCCTAAGCTTACACACTACTTAACCTAAATTACACACACACACACACACACACACACACACACACACACACACACACACACGCCCGAGGGAGGACTCGAACATCCACCGGGACGAGCCGCACACTCCATGACTGTAGCGCCAGACCTCTCAGAAGCGTTCATTGCCGGAACTTTGTTAAATACGTGCATTGCTACACTTATGGAATCAGTTACATAAGTGCTGCGAGCCTCGGTATGGGTTAAACTTCACACTTCCCCACAGACCTGTCTAGTTACCCTCAAGAAAATTCTGAGAGAGGGCCAGTGGACTGGGATACGTACTCCGTCATTATTTTATACCCCTCTATTTAAGGCGATTAATCTTGGCTCAAACAGAACAGGATAGTTTAAAGTCAGTGGGGAAGAAGCCGTCTACTAAAACAACAGAATTCAATTTCCCTGAAACAAATATAATTTGTTGGCTTCAGTAAAACTTCTCCAAGTGCGTCCCGTTCACAAGACAGCATCATCCAGCTACCTATTTGGTTTCACAGCCTAATTTGAGGTCTATGTCAACTGAATGTGCGTACATTCACTAAACGGGAACACTCGTCTGGAAACTGGAAAAAGGAATCAATCAGAAATCCACTCCCTCACACGGAATCGCACTCTGTTTCTTTCGGTTCGGTACTACAAGAAATAACTTGGTTCGCGGTGGATCGCTTTGTCTGCCGACTTCAGAAATGCGCTACCAGAAGACCACTTCCAGCTTGTTGGGGGGGACGACTTTTACACAGCACAATGTATGGCGGCCGACTTGGTGATTTCGCGAGCTCTACAGAATTATTTATCATTTAGCGCAGGGTCGCCGGCGGCGTGGAGAACTTGGCGCATGCACGATGTGCTCCTTGCGTGCGGCCCTACATTCGGCCTGTCTCGGCACATCTCGGCTTTGCTCGGTTCTTATCGGAAGTACTCCGGACACTGGGACATTTTACTTATCACTGCGATGCAACATTGCTTCTTTCGGCATTTTATGCGGAATTTTCCTGTCAACCCGACTTTTTCGTTTCTGGATAATCGTGGTGTCGACACCATGCAGAAAAAATGTAATGATATAGTTGACGATGAAAGAGCAAAAAATTACATCAATCTACAGACGATTTGTACGGTATGCAGTTGTGCTGTACGTCAAGAAGCAAATTAGGAGGCATGGAGTACGTGATGAAATTGATGATACACATTATTACAACGTAAATTTCAACCGTTTTTGAAGGAATTGAACGAAGAGTATGGAGAAGTTATATTGTATATTACTGAAAAGAACCTTGGTTAAGTCAAGGGACATGCGTGAAACGATTTTTCTATTTAATATCCGATATTTTTGAGTTTCTGGTCGAAAAAGAAAAAGCAGGAACGATAAATAGAAGATCCACAATGCAGGAGGCACTTTAAGTGGAACGACGGCTCACTACAGACAGTAAGACGTTGCTGTCTATTTGCTAATATCGTGGGGACGCATTTAAAAAGGGCTCATATTGTGGGAAAAAATTCATTTGCCTGTGCTGACTTGGATTAAAGAAAAAACGAATTTGGAAGAATTCATTGAGGGGTTGGAAGAATTACAGAAACAGTTTTGGAAACATTTTGAGACTGCCAAGCTTGGATTTGTTTGCAAGCTGTTTTCGAGACTGTTTTCCGTTTCATTTGAAAGCGCCCTTCTACATGCGCAGATGGAACCCATCGATCTGCAATGTAGTTCCCGTTTAAAAGACAAATTCCCTTGCGGTAAAACTGCCCAGGAGTTGTACGTTGATTTCTACGTGTCCGTAATGAGGTTGCATAGGTAATACAAAGTTTCGATCAACATATGTGCGTGGAAGTGTCTTTTTTTCCAAATATGAAACTAATTGAGTCATGACTATGTGGAAATCCAAGTGATAAAAATCTGCGAAATTGTCTGTGTCTGTCCGTACGCCGGCAGTTTGTACCAGGTAAAGATTTTATTGTGTCTACGGCGCAACAAAATATAACCTAGTAATACCGAATTTTTTGTTTGTTTGTGATCTATGTTGTTATGAAATATGAAACTAAGCCGCTTGCAAGACATTCGGTGCTGTTTGTACGGTTTCATTGTCGTCTAGATGCGGCGCGTTCGCAGTTTCCTCCTCTTACCGCTCAGATAGCGTGGCGTGATACTGGAGGAAACATGCAACGAGGCGACAAAACTCGGCACACGAGCGAGAGGTTGTGCAAGATCTTGATTGTCACTGGTTTGGCACTTCCAGCGAAATACCTCCAGTAGCCGAGTACACATATTTAGTTAGCCATTTTTTTGCTCCCACTAACAGCACTAGGGACCGCTTTCTGCGAGAACTTTCGAATTTTCTTTCCTGTAAGTGAACACCTGGTGTCATGGAAAGTCGCATGTTCTTAAGGCAGCCACGTAGGATCCTAATATTTAGAAGAAATGGAGGAAACTGGCCAATTATCGTAAGGCTGTAGAGGGGATGCTTCCCCACGATAACCGAAACCAATTTTAGTGGACACAATAACCACAGGATGAGCATCCAGAAGCATGAAGGAAGTGTTTACACGGGGATTAGAGGCGATATTGTTACCAGAAGTACCCTCCACTAAGTACACGCTGTGGTCTCTTGTGGAGTTTACATGTAGATTTTAGAGAAAGAATAAATGTAGGAAATGTGTGATTTCGTTTGCAGTGGTTTGCTGCAGTGTGGCGCCAGCACGTCCCCATGGTGACGTCGCGCCCCGCCCGCCTCCTGGACGCTGCGACGGCCCGCCGGCCGGTCGTAATCCTAATGCGGCCCAGCGTTTTGTCTTCGCATTAGGGCGCGCGCCATCTCGCGGGCCACTCCGCCGTGAAATGATGTCGCGGCCCGCCATAAGGGACAAGATTGCCAGTTTCCTAGTTAGCCCCGATATTCTCGCAGATTCGCTGTGAACTCGCACGGAAGACAGATAACCCGGTTCGCTCGCAGTTTCTGACGACCTGGATAAACGCGTTGCTCTTCCGCCGTATCGTTTCCTCCACTTTATAAACCAAGATAATGTGTTTTCTGCTCGTTTCGATTAAGCGATCGGCGCAGTCTCTGTTCGCAGCAATAGCAATTCCAATTTCAGACGGAGGAATTATACTTGGTGGGGTTGTGAATCTTCCTGTGTCCGATAAATGGTATTTCTTCCACTTATTTATTAAGTCTGGTTGCCTCAGCCTTCCAGGCGCGCTCGTAACCACCATGTCGTATTCTGGCAGCCACTAGGTGGAGTGGGCAGCAGGTGGCGTTGGACATCGGACTTCTTGCGAATTTCCGCTGCGCACGTCTGACTCGTATACGCTTTAGTGTCATTTTTCGCACCGCTATGACGACGAAGCAGCAGCTTCAAAGAATGTTAGCTTGTGTTCATTGGCACCGCCTGAGGCAGCTGCCAGAGACTTCCCGATAAATCGGCCGACAGCTTGGTTACAGAGCGTCCGATTTCATTCGTCAGGTTTTCGTAACTTCCGCGAGGTTAGCTTAGCTTAGCTTAGGCTGGAACAGGCCTGACCAAACAGCTATCCTGCGTAGCTCTCCAAGAGCAGCGGAGAGTGGGCCAGAGAGGCGAGGAGAAACAGGAAAAAGATGAAGGCTGCAACCCGACGCCGTAGAGCAAAACAGTCCCCTTACCAGACGACAATCTGTCTGGCGAGAATGTACTTGCGCTAATTTAGATTTACGTTGATCTTTAGGGACGCTATGGGGTCTACGCACTTGTCCAAAAAACGTAAAGTGCACTACATCATTCAATGCCGAATGGGAATTACCTTACGTTTCGTATCGTACAAAGAACACGCAAAGTTCTTAATATGCCGTCGAACTCGTATGCGCTAGAAAAGCTCTATTGGAACGTCATTACAACGCCAGCCACAAAGTCAATATGTTGCACTTGCTCACTGACGAACGGCAGTAAATGCTGGCTGAACTAAAGGCGGCCATTAGGGAAAAAACTGAGAGTGTTTATAAAATCTTTTATGATCGACAACATCATTATTAGAATACGTTAAGTGTCTTAATTTCAAGGAGGAAATCATTTAGTATCAGATATTGCTGAAAAGATTGATACTACCAAACGTGTGGCCGTGCGGTTCTAGGCGCTACAGTCTGGAACCGAGCTATCGCTACGGTCGCAGGTTCGAATCCTCCCTCGGTTATGGATGTGTGTGATGTCCTTAGGTTAGTTAGGTTTAAGTAGCTCTAAATTCTAGGGGAATGATGGCCTCAGATGTTGAGTCCCATAGCGCTCAAAGCCATTTGAACCATTTTCTACAAAACAGAAAGTAATCGTTCGGAAAAATTAACTTCAGATTTATGACGGAACATTTCTCGTTATTCAAGATAGTAACTTGTGGACCAGATATGATTGGCTACGTTTCAGTAATTGATATATTTCCACGAGTTCTTCAAGAGATTCGAAGACACTGCAAGATTGCAGACTGATTTCGATTTATTTGTCAGACCGTACTCGCTTTTGGCTACGAATATATCTCATTAATATCAATTTTATCCTTCAACGCATGCGCGCGAACTTTTTTCTGTTGTAAACCTGACAAAGTCCTGCCAGAGTTAGGGTTTAACACTTTTGATCTGTGTAGCTCCATGCTTTTCATTATCACGAATCACAGATAAACTAAAAATTCTAATATCGAAATGTGTATAAATTTAGAGACATCTTTTACGTTTAATGACTGCATGTAAAGCTTTCTGTAGTTCTACTCAACATATTATCACCATCTAATGTACTTGTTTAGTGAAATAATAAAAGTTATTGCTTTGGCAGAAAAATAACAAGTTGAAAATTATCACTGCTAATACAAGTGTGGTGCAATTCTCGCGTCATAGAAGTAGTCGCACTGTGTTGTAACCACGTCTTCCTAAGTTTCCAGCGTGTGCAGTCTTCTTGCATATAGCAGCGTCACACACACTTGCTCGGAACAGCGCAGTGGTGGGGGAAGCCGGAGCGCCGGGCGAACTCGGCTGCGCTCGCTGTCAAGCAGTTCACCCTCCTTCGGCCGGATGGATGCCACGCCCCCTCTATGCTTGGAGGCGAGTGCTGTATTGCAGATTTTGCTATTAAAATTACGCTATCGGTGTATATTAATATGTCTCGAGAAGGACGTGGCGGGTACTGAAACTGCTACCTCACTTATTGGAATAACCAGACCAGTTTCACGAATATATCAGATCAAGAGAGAAACGTTCTATTTTATACTCTAGATGATTCGCAGTCACACTGAGAAGCATTCTTCCCACTTGAACAAATTATTTTTTTGAGCTTATAAATCACGCCAAACATTTCCTATAAAGATTGTGCTTACTTCTGATTTCCAATAAAGCTGCGAATTCACTTCATAGATTCAGAGCTATATCCAGATTATGGTATTTTTCTTCAGCTGGATGCCACAAAATCCTCCTTTCTGAGACCAAATTTACCAATTTCTCACAGTCCTTAATTTCTTGTGTAAGAACGTCGGTCGAGTCTACCGAAGAAAACAAACTGATTTTTTGAATTACACAGATTGTCGTCCGAAGTATGTACGTTCTGGTGATGAAATCGGCTGCATTGTGTTCGCGCACGTAGTAGAGTACTGATTTGAAAGGATCGGAATCCACTGATGTCGGTGGCACTGTGACTGCAGCCTTAGACAGACCCGGAATAAGCCGTAATGGTTCCATTTGGGACAATTTGCAGCTACTAATTCAATTTTGTTAGGAACTTGTGTCATTTCATGCTAGATGAATGAGGTGCCCACGACAGTGTTATCAGGTTTTCCTAAAGTTGCCCTTCTTTACTTTTACAGCTATTTAAAATAAGAGTGCTTACATTTTATTTTCATACCTCTTTTAGATTCTGCGCACTGGTGGATTAAAATTATAAAAATTGATGCTTTATCGATAGCTTATCAGTGTAGTCTCTTCGCATTATAAGTTAATTCACTGCGATAACACCTCAACAGTCATAAGTCACACATTTCATATTCACTAGTAGAGACTGAATAGAATTCCCTTCATTCCTATTGATTTCACTAGAAGGCATCCAATTTGTTATTTAGTTTGCTTAGAACCAAGTCAACGGCAGACTGCCGTTTCGTTAGCAATAGACGCCGTGTAAGTCGAAGTAATAAGGATACCTCGTAATGGAAGAACATTCGTACGGCCACCACTGTCTGCTGTACTATTATGGTATCTATGTAATTAATTGTCGTACTGACCTGTGTTCCTATAAGAGAGCAGGATGCATGAGGGTGCAGGTCAGGGCGTTAGTGTTTCACAGAGATGGCTCTGAGCACTATGGGACTTAACAGCTGTGGTCATCAGTCCCCTAGAACTTAGAACTACTTAAACCTAACTAACCTAAGGACATCACACACATCCATGCCCGAGGCAGGATTTGAACCTGCGACCGTAGCAGTCGCGCGGTTCCGGACTGCGCGCCTAGAACCGCGAGACCACCGCGGCCGGCCACAGAGATGGGAGAGGTTGGCACACGTGGCACAATTCATTTTCAAGAGAGTTGCGTGGTGCTACAACTGTATGTACTGGTATAGGTATACGTGTTTTTGTGAAACAGGGAGTTATAAAACGAAGAATTAACGCTTAAAATGGATGTCATGTACGGACAATAGAGCGTTAGCATTGAACATGCGATTTTACTTCGATGGCAGTCATTTAGCTACCGCCGTTGGTGGGACGAGTAGTTCCGATCTCTGTTTGAAATGCCACTGAAATTGTATGGAGTGTGCTGTAGCAAACGAACCACACGGGAAGAGTTTCAAGAAGAAATTAAAAGCAGAAGCGTTTTGTTTAGCATTTGATGTGGACAAACTAAGTCACTAAAGGAGCAGAAACCTGAAACAAGTGAGTGGACGTCCCGATGTTTTTAAATAACCTTAAAAACCGTGAAAGTTGAAAGTTATTTGTCTTCTTATCGTTATATCACTTGATAATGACTTTTCTTTTTGCTGAAAAGTGTAGACATCATACAGTAGAAATGTGTTATTTATGTGCTGCTTCGGAGTGTCAACCGCGCGATACAGGCGTATTCAACCCTTTCTACCTACCCACTTTTCTGTCTCCGTCAGCAGTGAAATTTTTCAAAGCGCCCACCGGTACCACAGTAATGGTGATTCATGAAGTAGGCTAGTTATTTTACTTTATGAAATTCATAAAGCAGAGATACAAGTTAAAGCATATTATACAAGTATTTAGAAATATTTTATTTCAAAATTTTATTAAATACGTAATCAAAATGTTTCTAAAATCCGAACCGCCTGCCACCCAGCGTGAAAGCTGGAACGCCCGCTATAGGGACGTGGTTGACTTCCACTGGCATAGTAGATATCGAAGGTTCACATCGATTCCTGTTGTCGCAGCAGCTCCCCGCAGTAATGTGCTACCGTTCCGCAGGAAACCGATTCCCTCTTATTGCACAATAGCCTGAAGAGATCGTTTATAATTGTAGAGATCTTGTCTTTGCTTTGCTAACGTGATACGCACAACTTCACTCCACAAGGGTAGGGATAGTGGGAGAAATGAGTCACATCTCCAGAAGGCCCTGGTGGGGGCAGTCTGCTATTTCCGTTCTCTATGACCTTCCCCAAGCTCTCCCACGTATTATCTCACACCAGTACGCCAGACTTTGCCACGTAAACAGTTTCCAGACCAGCCTGTTAGAGAGTGATGGGGAGTGACGTAGTCGGCGCTGGTGCATTTTCCCCCTGCAGACCGCGACGCGCCGGCAAAGAGCCAGCCAAATGCAAATGGCTCTCTGCTGGCAGCGAATTAGCCCCGGCGGACACTTAAGAGCCGGCCTGCGTTTACCCAAGCCGCGCCAGAATAATGAATAAATGCATCCGCTATTGCGTTTGCTTTTGAGTGCGGATTAATTAAACAGCGGAGGGCTGGCCGGAAGGAAATTATGTCGACTGCTTACACAGAGCGGACGGAGCTGCAGCCGGGGGAGATAGAGGGGTAAGAGTTTGCGGCGCGGTCGCTCGCTTCTTCCCTTTGCAGTCAGCGTTGCCACTGTTTCGTTGACGTGTTCCATGTCATCTTCTATCCTCTTTGCCTTCTTCTCTCAGAGGTATAGCCTGCGGCAAAACCTGTTCCGGTATCCATTTTTTCTAGTCTTCCAGTATCTCTCTTTGTTTTAGAATATTATTCACGCCTGTATTTGATAATCAACAGCCTGCCATAGTTTAACGGTGTTCACCCCATTTTTGTTTATTACATACATTTTACAACAAGGTAGTAAACTTTCTTTTCTAAAATCTTTTAGCTAGCAAAGTATATATCATACATCAATCTTAAATGTTACATATTAGCTTCCTCAATTGTATTTTGTGATCTGATTTCCCGTTCTGTATAAGGCCACGAGCAGATTAGCGGTTGGGGAGTTCTGCTCCAATCTGATCAACGAACATAAGGTAAAAAGTTTTTTGTTTAGTCCGGGCCAGCGACGACTTGTGAAGCCATTCGAACATCTGTCGTACTGTAGCTTGTAGCTGTGTTATATTATATTAACCAAGATTTGAAAGACGAACCGGGACTAGCGCCAAGGGAAATTGAGTGAAGCTATTAATCTCTTTTGCAACAGATTTTAATTAGGCTGAAATTAATGCTCAGCTAACGGTACCATTCGTTTGTGCACCGTTCGAATTTTACTTGCCAGAACAATCACCTTTCGGATTTTACGTCAAAACATTCACCCTTAAATAACTGAAGTCTTGAGCGAGGCAGGTGCTTCAGGTTTGGTCCACCGATGTATCGGATCTCGCTCTAGGATAAGTTCTAATCGTTTGAAAAAATCCTGCTTCCTTTGGATGTTACGTCCAAAAACACTTTTTTCGGGGAAGGTTTTGAAGTGCGCCACTTCCAGATTTTAAACAAATAGATAAAACGATTTTTTTACTCAGTAATATTTATCCGTTGTCAAGATACGATATTGTAAACTCGACTTAAATGAGGCACGTAAAATTCGGTTTTACTCGAACTGAATGCACGGAAACGGTCTGAAGTGAGGCAAATAAATAAAAAAATACATTCTTACGTTAAAATCGGAAAATCGCATTCAAAAATCTAGCTTCGTTCGGACTTAAAGTGCAAAAAAACTGTGCAAAAAAACTCGTTGTTTTACGCGAGCCGCTTCTGTGTTTCAAACTTGTGCGATTCGGTTGAAATTTTGTAAGAAGATAGGCAAATACATGAAATTAATGTTTGTCAAAAAATTACCACAATATCAGCAACATTGTTCGAAAGACAGCAAAAAAAAAAGTGCAGCTACGAGTGCTGCATCTCATTTTCCATTCGTGCAGTATACTAACAACCCAGCAAAGATTCGACGAAACAGATATGGTTATTGAAAAGACGGAACACCAGATTGAAGAATTTCTTCAGATACAGTGGACTGGATTCGAATACGCCTCCGATTAGAACTGCGACCAGATATCTCATATGGCGATTCTACTGTAGTTTTACGGAAAATATCGTTACTATTAAGTTTGTTCCGCCGGAGACTGTAAGATTTTTATGGAAATAAGAGGCAGGTGATTGGCAGCGGGCAGTACTCGATACCATTCCGGTATAGAGCCTCTGTCGGGGATGGAAGTGATCCGGGACGGAGTAACGTAGCGGCAGCGCGTATCCGCGTGCACCTCTCCAAATTGTGCTGGGAAGCCGCGGTAGTCGGCGGGGAAAAAAACTGCCGGCGAATCCGGCCGCCTCCGCCTCCTCGCGACTCCTGAATTTCAGATTTTACGCGAGCAGATACGTCGCGCCGGGCCGCGCCGCGCGGCGGATCTCTGGAACCGCGCCCGTGGCCCTGCCGCTGCTGTTCATTTGCATGGCGGCGCAGACCCCCGCCCCATTTGCATTCTGTGCTCGCCGCGGGTGGCTGCCTGACTGGTGAACCCTCGCGAGCTCGGGACGAGTCCGAGCGGAAGGATCCGACGTCACACGGCCGGCACGCCGCCTTAGCGTCTGCTCTCAGGTACAGCCTACCTCTTCAGGAGATTACCGCATTACGCGTTCACTTTGACCCGGGTTCGGACGAGCCCCTTCCCACCTCACTTACTTCCTTCCAAGCGTATTCTCTATAGCTAACAAGCGAGGTGGTGCTTGTCTGAGGCACCAGACCCACATTTGTGAGGAGTTTGGAAACCACTTCTAGCCACCAAGTTTAAGGTTTTCTACGGTTAGATGATTCTCCTAAATGTACTGTGGTTTGCGAGGTAACTGCCAATTTGTGGTTTCGAGCAGCCACTCACCCACAAAAAATTTTCTATTGGGTACAGACGTATTTGAAATACATTGTTAATGCGTCAAGATTGGCCAGGAGGGGAAAGTAGGCACCCTTTGAGGTGAAGAATAAAACATTGTTTAACCTTTGTGAAGTTTTAATGCCGTAAAGAAAGGCAGGCCTGGAGAAGCCGCAGAAACTGAATGGGCAGCCGCCCAAGAGAGCAGGTGAGGAGGGCATCTGGTCGGTTTGGAACCTGCCAGCAGAAGAGAGCGAACGGCGTATCCGCTCCCGGCAGCTGGCCGCGGTTCCACCCCCACTTGACCACCTCCAAGCCTCCCTATTGGTCGGTCAGGTCGTAAGAAGCGCAGTTCGGTAGCGTTACCTCGTCAGCAACACGTGAGTTTAGGTGCTGGTGGTTCAACACGTGAGTTTCAGGGTGGTTCTATCCGGTTCTGTGCAACGTGACAGAGACGCTACAACTTACCGCCAGGCAGAAGGCACAGGCGAACGTCAAGTGAAAAATAAGAATCATATTTTTATATTAATAAACCCATACAGCAACGGCCCCCTTCAGTATCCGATGGCACGATCGTGTTCCCTCAGCGCATTCAGTCAACACCTGGGTCCGCGATTTTGAAAAAAACTGGTTCTACAATGAAGAACCAATCTGCACTGCAGAGAGACCCCAAACCGCTCGTACGTAAGACAGTGTCGAGACTGTGTGAACTGTTTTCTTAAGAAGCCCACAGTGCTCGGTTCCGACGTCACGCAGAGTCTCTACAGTTGCGCGTCGTTCGAGTGTTCAACGAGTGCTGAAAGTGGGTTTAAAGTTCCATCCGTACAAGCTAAAGATCGTTCCGTAACTTCAATCCAGCAATCTGCCAAAGCGTAGACAGGACGCTGCATTCATGTTAGCAAAAGTGCACGACGACGACAATTTTATTAACAACGTGTGGATGACGTGTGAAGTTCACTGCCAGCTTCCAACTCAATGGCTCTGTCAGTATACAGAATTTTTGCTGTTAGCAAAACCCGCTTCAGCTACACATCGTTACTCTATGGTGCGCCACGTCATCGAGTGGCGTTATATGCTCCTCTTCCATTGAAATGATCATGGATACTGAATCACTAACGTTTTTTTGGCATTTTATCATGATGGAAAGTTTAGTTGCTGATGACGTACCCAATTTCCCTGCCAACAGTTGGTTTCAATAGGGCGGAGCATCTGACAGTACGGACGGATATCGATAGCAGCTGTGGGACTCATTTCAAGGCATAATGACCTGACAGCATGTGATTTTTCTTGCGGGGCATCTTAAGAGCGTCATTTGCCGTATTCGACGTGCTACCACTGAAGAACGTGAAGCAAAAATACAATGTTTGTTCGAGTCATGCATAACTTTCCTATCAGGCTGTACGAGTGTCTGCCGAGCGGAAGCAAATCTGTCGGATGCGATATTCAAGAAATAAAAATGCTTGTGACATTCAAGAATGGCATAAGCTGTACTGTACTCTGACATAAAAAAATACGCGTGAAGTAATTGTGCTCCTCAATTAGTCTCAAAAATTCCCTATTGTTATGAGTCACACTGTACTTCGAGGTTCAGTCCCCATTAAGTTCGGTTCATATGTCACCCACAACCTACATTAACAAGCTATACATTACCATTCAGCACATTACGCGCTACTGTTTCCTTTACACTCCTACCTGCTAAAGAAGGTGCTCCACGTTGCCACCTTCGCATTTTTATGCAGTAGTGCACGCTACATTTTCTTTTATACACCCCTAGATCATCTCATAAATGTTAAAAGATTGCTCCAGTTCAGCTTATCAACTGGAGTGCTACTCACTTCACTCTTTGTAGTAACCCCGAAAGGATTTAGGCCAACTGACATTGAGGACGCTGGTGCCTAGACCTCGTCTTTCATCAGCAGAAAAATGTGGCGGTGCCCTATCATTCATCTACCACATTCCCCAAGCACTGGCCATGACTGAAATTTTAGCCCAACTTTAAGGGAACTTAAACATTCGTAACTATCTGAAAGCGGCTCGTTTTCGGACTCATGATAACTGGAACATTTTCTTTCTGTTATAGGGTACTCTCATCAGTGTTATTTTTCGCTGTTAATTACGATACACGCTGTATAATGGAGTGTAATTTTTCGCTGTTAATTACGATACACGCTGTATAATGGAGACGTTAATGGTGCGAGATTGATTGATTTAATGATTTAGTTCACTTCTTCCCTTGATCTCGACTGACTTGTTCGGTACGTCTTCTATCTTCCCAACACGTCTTCATACTCTTGCTGCTCTTGGTTCTCTCTCCTTCTGTGTTTTTAATTTTCGTCCTGGTAACAGTACAGCTACGATCCTCCGCCGTTTTCCTGCCCTCGTTGATTTCCGCTTTTTTCCTGTCCTACCTGACTTCCTTCAACGAATTATAACCTTTTAAACATGTTGCAGTTCATATGCCATTATGTGCCTTATGAATCTCTTTCACAACATGTCTGAAATGGGTTCTGCGCTCTCATACAGCTTATGTCTTCATACATGTATCCAGAGGCAATCTTGTAATGTTCATTTTTTTCAACTCGTAAGTGCTAATTAGGTCCTCTCCAACAGGATAAATGCTCTCATACCCAAAGTGATCAGACCCCTTACAAAAAACGTGATTTCTGAATACTGCCACAATTTCGTTCTGTCAAATAGGTCCATCATAAATTGTCTCTGCACCCCATCAAAGTTTTTCGATTATCTTCTCTCCTTCTTTTAAGATTCCGTAGCACAGTCGGTAAAAACGGAGCCCTTCTGGATCGCTTTGTTGTTTGTCTGACCGTTAAGAACACCTTTTCTTAGGGACGGGTAAACCCATCAAGTTGAAATTTATATCAGATACTAATCGCTAAGGTTCCTTGACGGTGTAAAAGATTTAATCTTCTACGTCTATGCAATCACGAGATAGGGCTGTTCATGTTACATATTTTGATACTCTCAGATTCGAAAATCAAAACCAATATGGTACTGCCCGTTGACGTAGAATCGCGAAATTTGGGAAGAACAACATTTGACACTACAAGTAAAGGAAAAAAGACAATGCGCCATGTCACCAGGCCACAATTTTTCGCGGTTGGTTTGAAGGACATTGTCGGCAATTCTAGCCAATGATTTGGCCACCAGCCAGCCGGTGTGGCCGAGGAGCTCTAGGCGCTACAGTCTGTAACCGCGCGACCGCTACGTTCCCAGGTTCAAATCTTGCCTCGGGCATGGATGTGTGTGATGTCCTTAGGTTAGTTAGGTATGAGTAGTTCTAAGTTCTAGGGGACTGATGACCTCAAAAGTTAAGTCCCATAGTGCTCAGAGCCATATGAACCACTTGGCCAGCAACATCGACCGGCCTGAATTCCATCGATCATTTATTTAACATAATCGAGAAGTCAGTTCGTTCACAAAGTCCTACACCAGCAACACTTCCGCTGCTGCGGACGGCTATATAGGCAGCATGGCTCAATATTTCTGCAGGGGCTTCCAGCGACGTGTTGAGCCCAGGCCTTATCGAGTTTCAGCACAACACCGGGTAAAAGGGGATGCGACACAATATTAGGAAGCGGTCTATTACTTATGTCACCTTAGTGTGTTGGGGGCATTCCCCTGCGGGGTAACCGCAACCCAACGCGACTTCAATGCAGGTATATATGCACCAATTTGTAGGCAAGATGCTAGTCTAGTCTTAGAAGGAGACTTTCTGATCGCTCCTTTTAAATAGATGAAGGGATGATTAAACAATGACTCTAGAAGAATCATCTCACTGATACTGGGAAAAATTACATTTTCACCACACTGTCCCATCAAAACTTATCTTAAATAACGCAACACTTCTTTTTAAGGCCAAAACTAAGACGCAAAAGGTAAGTTACGAAATTACAGAAACAGACGTAGGTGGTGCAGTTAACGAGCCATCATACTCATTTTCTTTAATAACAGCAATAAAAAAAATGAATAATAGACTTGCGAACTATTGCTTTGAGTTTCCTCGGAAACGTACGAGATGGCTAAAAAAAAAAAAAAGTACGAAATTTGTGCCCATGAATGCGAGACTATTCGTGCCCAGTTGCGAATAACCTGCAGAAGAGTGTACTGGGAGTATAAAAAGAGCACGTTTCCTCGAGGATGGCATCAGATCGGCAATTTGAGAGGCGATCGGCGACCGACATAGAGAGCGCCGGCGTGCTGTGTGCTGCATAATGCATGTGGGGGCGTACGGCGGCGCTGATATAGAAATTACGGGCCACAGCAGGAGCTTGGGTAGAAGCGAAGAGACAAGGCGCCGCTTCCGGGCCGCCGCGCTTCCGAATTTCAAGCGGCCCGCCCCCGACACAGCGTCCTTTCTGGAGTGCCAGAGGTGTTCCCAGGGCCGCATGCTGGCCACCAAATTGTATTTGCGAGCAATACACGCGTCGCCAAAGTGGGACCGGCCGAAACTCTCGCGAAAGGCGAGGCGTCCGAGTTCACGATTACCCGCAACAGTTTCGTTGTCGGTTGCATGTTACTGTAACAAACTCACAAGTTTCCTGTTACCTCGGCTATGTCTGTACAAGTAAGCAACATAGGATACTCGAAACGTGTCAGGAAAATGAGTAAGTGACAAAATTATGTATTCCCGACATTGTGCCGGAGTGAAGGTGGTGCGCAGTGTAATAAACTCAGAAGAAAAACTTCAAAATTCCAATATCGCTAGTCAAGCATTTATTTCTATAACCGGTTTCGGTAACACTACTTTAGCATTTCCGGATATTATGCTCTACTAACTCACATAATGGAAGCACTCCGGCTTCAGGCCACAAGTGGCCCATTGGGACCATCTGACAGCCGTGTCATCCTCAGTTGAGGATGCGGATAGGAATGGCGTGTGGTCAGCACACCGCTCTCCCGGTCGTTATGATGGTCTTCTTTGACCGGAGCCTAGCTCCTCAATTGGCATCACGAGGCTGAGTTCACCCCGAAAAATGGCAACAGCGCATGGCGGCTGAATGGTCACCCATTCAAAAACCGGCTATGCCCGACAGCGCTTAACTTCGGTGATCTCACGGGAACCGGTGTATCCAGTACGGCAAGGCCGTTGCACATAATGGAAGAGACTATGTTAATTTGTAGTGCATAAGATCCAAAGATGGTAACGTAATATGACCGAAACCAATCATCGAAATAGATGCTTTACTAGCGATCTTGGCTTTTTGAAGTTGTTCTTCTGCGTTTGTAAGTGGTAAGTGAATTTGCCTGTATTAAGCGACTGCCGTAATACGACTTGCACGTTCTGAGCATATGTGGTAACACTTGTTGAACATTGTTGCAACATTACAATGTTGCGCCCGTATCAGCCGTTGCACTGACACGATGAAATTACCTGGACCATAGCTAGTCTTCAGACGGAGTTTAGTTAGTTTATTTTATGATTCCGATTTATCCTATCATCACCAATTTTCTGTACCACTGCATTTTAAGGGCTTCTGTTCTCTTCGTGATTGGACTATTTATTGCCAACTTTGGCTTTCGTCCAAGGCTAATCTAACTCGCTCAGCTTCGCCTGACTTTAATTTCCTACAACTTATGCCTGTAACACTCATTTTTCATTGTGCCATGAAAGTCTGCGATAAAGATTCGGCTACGCAGCTGATGTGGATTTTCCACGAGTCATATACCGAGTATAGATTTGTTCTCAATCTGACTTCACCTGTGACACGAACCACTGACAGAAAGCTATGTTTTCCATCGTCTTTACATAACAACTTGTTAACAAAACAATTGTACGGGTATATCTTTAAATACGGGCAATGCCGTGTAGGTGGACCAGACTGACGAGATAGGTGTCCACGGAGGTAGTAGGACTCATATGTTATTCATCTTCCAAATATACTCATCAGGTGTTAGCACTTTCAATCGATTCTTTTTCGACTGCATCGAATCCTTCGTTGTCTTTTGGAGCATGTTATACAGCTGTGTGAAGGCAGAGCTCTTTGATGCATCCTTACCACAAATTTCCATGAAGCCATTTTGAATTTCAGCATAACTAGCACGTGTAATTCTCAGCTGAAATGCGTGACCCGTTTCTTCCTCAGTTAAATAAGGGCCATACCTGCAATGCCGTAAAGCTGTTGAACTTTAGAGAGAGACTACAAATTAGAAGGCGATACTCTAAATTTGACATATTACCATCTCCAGGGGGAAAATTTGAGAAGTCTGGAGAGAAAAGAAGAGATGTATTTGATGTGAGCTTATGGCTTATGGTGAGTCTGCGCTTAATCAGTGTTGGTAGTATATTCATAAGTGACCTGAAAGCACTGACCTTTCCAGTATATATTTACCGTAACGTAACCGCCTGTTTCCGGTAACGGCCAAACGCAGTAACAGCGTCGTAGTAGACCCAGTTATTAATTTGACTCAAATAGAAATACGAGGAGTAGTCGTAAGTTTTAATTAGCACCTCGGGAAGATGAAATTACGTATTTAACTTCCCGTTTCTTTCAAAGAACATATATGCAGTCAGGGTACACATTTAAAACCCCGCACCACAGTTCCGTAGCACGGCGATAGAGCAGTGAAAACAAAATTCTGCAGTCCAGTTCTTCTAGAGGCATATTATTGCACTATGGCCACAGATATGTTTCTGGAAACAAACAGAAAATTATGTAACTTCATCTTCCCGAGCCCATAATGAAACGTATACTATTACCTCTTGTGCAAACATCTGTGCGGTAATGAGTCTTCAAGATAGATTTCTGGAAACGGAAGTGTGTGATAACGTACACTGACAGTAGTTTAGAACAAAGGTTTTAGCCTTTCGCCATACGTTGCCGTTGGGAAATATTTTGTTTTTATAGTTGTTTGAAAAATATTTCAACCACAGACAAGATGAAAATCAGAGTCCATAATATGCAAATCAGTGCGGCGTCAAGAAAGACAAAAGTACCCATTTGGTGCGGCCTTTGCATTCACATCGTTGCGCCGTCGTCTGCGTTTGTCATTCGGCCATTCTCTGGAGAGAAATTAATTTATATGAGATTATTTTGTTTCGGGCAGAACTGTTGACACACGGGGGTCGAATTTAATTATTTCGTCGAGCGGGTGACTTTTGGGAGCGGCGTTTGTTGCGGAAACAAATAGAAGCGGCCGGCCGACTGCATTGGCCACGTGTTTGTTTTTAATTATGTCGGTGTCGGGGGACGCTCGCCACTGACCGCTATCGCCGCCGCCACCGCAGCAGCGGCCGTGGCAGCGGCAGCAGCAACCGCCTCTTCAGACGGGCTCTACCCGCCATCCGAGGGCTTTCGTGCTCCAGCAGTAAAACTGTAGTGTAGGGTGACACGGTTCTGGATACTCGCCAGACACTAAAGTGGTGTGCGCTACACTACTATCACCCCACCCACTTCCGTACTCATATAAGCAAATAAAAAAATTGACATCAAAACCAGTTAAAGAAGCGTAGTCCTACACCCTTTCTCATTTAGCCTTTGCAATAAGAAAAAATCTGATTTAAAGAAACAAGTGAATTGGTAGGGAATCCTTAAAACATCTACCGCAATCTTCAGCTCGTGTCAGTTAGTGGAAAGTTTGCAATCAAATATTTTAAAGAACCCTCTAAACGCTAAAACAGCAAGCAATCAGTCACTGCTCCAATTTCTAGTAACTACCTATCACTATTAAATGACGCTAGACAGTTACACCAAAATAAAGCTTAGACCATTTACAAAACAATGAGACAGTAAGAGGGTTCAGTTACTTAAACTGATGAGGAGTGGCATTTATAAACCTTGGCAACAAATGTTAGAACCAAAACATTCCCCAAATTATTCAGAACACAGTTTTTATTAGTCTGGCCAGTCGTTACAATCATCAAAAACTCAGGCTTACACGCACAACATAACGTTAAATAATCATTAAGAAAAAGGAAATGGTTCAAAAAGTAACTGGCCCTCTACTCGGCCAGGCAGACAAGCATCGACTGACACTTACTCGTGAAGGCGGCACTGATTCCTCTGTACCGGGCCGGAGTCAACTTTCGTTAATCAGCATCCAAGTAAAAAAAGCCCGTGCCGAGCCACCTTACGATGCGCAACATACAAGCAGGCCTCTACAACAGGAGAAGGAACGCAATAAATTTACATATCTTAATAAGGCATTCAGTCCACCAAAAGGAACGAGCTCCAATACAGCGTAGGTAAGAGTATGGAACAGTTCAGCACTAAAGTAAGTCACGGCCGCAATGATTCGCAAAATTATCACGGAACAGGTAACAAGACAGTAGTTCGGGGCCTTACGGGCGTAAGCAGTATTTTCTCGAGCATGTAACCAAAATGTGCCAGGCACAGTCTGCACTGTGACACGTGAACGTGTCTAGGCTAACAGTGAAGCCAAAAAGTACTGCATCTGACACCTTGGTAACACGGTTGCCTTTGCAGGAAACAGGGAATGTGAAAGATCCTCACCAGTTATAGAACAGCGGAAACGGCCGTTAGGTCCACGTCCCTTGGGTTGGTGCGGCAGCCACACCCTACAGCACGCCCTCCCTCCGCAGGCGCCGGAAGCTGTTTTCTGAGGTGTATGTCCTCGTCTGCGGCAATAACGGGATGGCCTCCTTCTCTACCAGTTCTTCTTGCTTGTACCGTGCTGCCCCAGCGAAGATCACGTGTCCAGGCCGCCACAGTAAACACTACGAAATGATTTCGCATATAGAAAATATGCAAGGTCATTGCATTGAGAAGCTGCAGACATTGTACGGATACAGACATTGTAACCATCAATGAGGTATCCATGCCTCGACGGGCTAAAACGCAATCGCAGCGTGACATATGGAAGTTTGGATCGGTTCTGGATACTGCAGCTGTTCAGGCGACCGCTCTCAACAAGCGGGAAATCCACTTAGTTGTGTCGTAACCAGCTGGCGTCAGCGCATATTCCCAATATGAGAAACTATTTTAAGGGAATAGAACAGCTAGGAATAAAGTACCGAATAAGCACATAATGCACCAATATTCTCGCCTAAACCGAAAGTCTCTCTGCAGGTTTTCATGACGCGAAAATGTCTCGTACGGCTGATGACGGTCCGTCCACCTGATGAGCAAGTGCGGCAGCCAGTACCCTGCTATTCAAAATGTGCACACGGGCTGCCTGTGTCGCGCGGCTGCATACCCGATAAGGGGTCACTGTTTTCAACATCTGAGGATCCCGGCGGAGCATCCAGCAAATGTCGCGGCAGTGCTTGCAGTGACATATCCAGTCCATTGTCCTGAGGCGATCGTTATGACGTTCATACATAGAGCTGCACTGTGAAGTAAATTAAGCTTGTTGTGAGCTTATTTCTTAAATGAGACCCATTAGATACCCGCCTTCTACACCATTCAAGAGCGGTACGGAGACGAAACGGTATTGTGTAGTATCTCTAATGGTTCAGACTCTTCACAAATTAAATACAGCAAATGTACTCATTCCCGTAATCACAATTACAACTCCAATTTCCCCCTTTTTTTTATACAAATTATTTATTTTTACCAAAGTTACATACTCTAATGTTGAACGAAACAAAAGAAACCGTATCTTCTCCTGTAGTTTCTCCACGAACATACAAAATCTACCGTGTAATACTCAGCTTATCTGCTGCGTTACTCTTCTCATCGGTAGAAAAACCATTAACTCCTCCATCTGCCGTACTGACAATCGTCCAACTCGTATGATGAGTAAACACTTGGCTACGGTTGCATAAATTCAGCACGTGTCGTACTCCTGGGACCCTCGCGGTTATCATTTTCTCGGCAAACATCAGAGGTATCATTCATTTCAAACTTTCTGACTCGATATGGACCAAGAATCTTAGCCTTCAGTTTTTATTTAGATCCAATTTGTGTCCGAATTCGGGTGAAACGAATCGGTTTTCTTCTTGCATATTACTGCTTTAAAATTTAGCTTGTGCCCTCACATCGTTTCGTCTTTCTTCAAAAGAACTAAATCTCTTCTTCTGGTTATTTTGTGATGTTTGTGTGTGCGTCTTAACTTCCATTAAAAGTTGCAGTCGTGTTCCCCAAATACCTATGTGGTATGTTGAAATTTATAGCACATTGATCGATATCACTCATAGTTGAGCTACGGAGGTAGACATAGCTGTCTATGAATTTTCCTGCTTCTCATTTTTTTATAGGCACAACAGCTTTATTCTCCCTGTTCTCCTCTCTCTCTCTCTCTCTCTCTCTCTCTCTCTCTCTCTCATTGTATTCAATTATATTCGACACAAAACCACAGACAGTCGCCTGTATCTATCGGTTGCACTTGAGCCAAAACATTCACATTTCTTTAGGGAAAGGAGCCAACATTTGCGAAGAATTTATGATACATTAGGGGAAACCTCACAGCCAATAATGTCACTTGACATTATTTTTTCTGGTGCCACTGTCATACGGCTCTTTCGCCTGTAACTTGTGTCAGGTGACGGCATTGCTACTGAAACAAAATGATGCGAGAAACATCACGTGATTCCGTATCGCACGGAAATGATCTGCTGCACTTTTCGTTATCAAAGGAGCAAAAAGAAATACTTAAATGTGTGAAAATCATTGTTAACACGTTAAGTAACACATGTATGAACCCAAGTGGGTACATATTTGTAAATGTTTCACCCTCTTCAGCCTGTCCATCATGAGAAACAACACAAATACGACGCAAACTCATCGAATTAACCTGCACTAAATAGTTACAGTACAGACACGACACTCACTTCGGGAACGAAGAGCGCCGAAATGATGCAAAAAAAAAAAAAAAAACCAACCTTCCGACCTCGGCATCTGAATGCCAAAGGAATAGCTTATCCAACAACGTCAACATTTACAGTGGACTTAAGCACCATCTTACTTCATTCACTTGCTAGACTGTTTGACATCCAAAGTTTCGGGATACTTCACTTGGTGCTGCATTGCACACGAAACGAGTACACACATGAGACTGATTCCATCCAGACATAGAGATCAAATTTAACTCACGTTATATTGCAGAGTGTTACGTAATTCTGTAAGGATTACTTTCGCTGTGCTGAAGTTATTCTTAGTCGTACCGTTCATAGAAAACTTACTAGTCTTCTAAGACATGCGAAGTCATTTGAGGGGTTCGAAAAGAAGGGAAAGAAGTACTGACAAGAACAAATTTCGACGTTTTCGAACAGCTCACTTAGTACGACATTAGATACAATATATTAATCCAGACCGAAACGTGCACCATTCAGTGCACCGGCAGAGTGGCTTAAACCAAGAGGATAGTACTTTTTCAGAAGTCGCAAAATACCTCGCACATAACATGTAAAGAATCCTGTACTAAAGCAACTGTGCAAAAATAAACGAAGGGAAACCTAAATCATTCTTTTTAATTTACTTCTTTTGGCCTATAACTTGTTAAAAATATTTACAGAATATTGCGGGAGTGACAAATGAAACGTTATGAGATACATAAGCGCTTAACTAATTTAAATTTTCGAGAAAAATCCGCATGTATCTTGTGCTACTCAGTGCTCTGCAAAGATCCAGCCAGCAGTTCTGAGTGCCCTCCCTGGTCTTGTTTTTATTAGCCGCAGAGTTAACTGCCTTACTGGGACGATACCTAAGAAATATAGTCTTTCTCCCACAGATTAGTTCCGCAATTTTCCTGAATTTATTCTCTTATCCTGACTTTTCAATTTGTAGCCACGGTGTTACTGTTGACGAAGCGCTTTCACCTTACTCCCATGCCGACAAGCACTAGTTTCGTTATTTTACGTACTCTAATTTTCTGCCTTCCTTTGCATAAATTTTCAGTTAAACTATATGTATATTTATGCAACTGTTTTACACTGTCAAAGTTTTCTATGAGTGGTGACAGTAATTGCGAGAAAACACCCTTTAAATTTTGGAATTTCCCAGAACATACCATTACAGAAAAAGAGTCATCCCATATACTGTCAGAGAAACGTTTTTATTTCAGAATAGTGTTTGTATACGGCAAATTGTCTAAACATGGTTCACCTGTCTGCCTTCGACGTAACAGGAAAATGACTCGATGACCTGCTACTCATGGCAACTGAACTATCCGCAAAGCTTCATTTTCAATTCTGTTGACTAAAAGTAGTTGAGAACTTGTTTTGGTACAATACCCCGCACGAAAAGCGCGCTTAACCGCTGTTAGTCGAACGCTGATGATGTATAGAGGACCAGAGCAGGTCTTATTCCAGGAGTGCGACGATACTCTGTTGTGGGGACTGACGCGCTAATGCATCACTCCTCTGACATGAGTAATCTCATCCGGCGTTCGTAATTAACGTATTTACCGATTAATCGCCTGACATGACGCAGAAGTGCGGGCCGATGAATCACAGCGGATCACACAGTAGTAATGCCTTGTTAGTCGCTGCAAACATAGCCGGTTATGGTTTGATTTCTGACATATCTAAGCATTTAATTCCTCTATACACTGCATGCATAATATTTACGCTATATACAGAATTCAAGTTTCGTCATAAGTAGTCATTCTAATACACAAATGTGCAAAAGTTAAGGACGAAAGTACTCTCGTATGATGTGTTACTGACAAGTAACATAGCTCGATGAAACTTGGACCATACGTAGAAAGAACTGCTACAATGTAGTGCAGAAGTAACTGATAGAAATATACAATTAGACGAACAGAACGGACACTTTTATTCAAAGACAATAATTACACTAAAGTCACCCGATTCATGAAGCTCCCCTGTGGACATTACACAAGGCTGGAGATAGTTCTCAACAGGCTACGTGCCCTCCCGGCTAGCAGCGCGGTCTAACGCGCTGTTTCCCGAGCGGGAAGGTGTGCCGGTCCCCGGCACGAACCGCCCGGCGGATTTGTGTCGAGGTCCGGTGTGCCGGCCAGCCTATGGAAGGTTTTTAACGCGGTTTTCCATCTGCCTCGGCGAATGCGGGCCGGTTCCCCTTATTCCGCCTCAGTGACGCTATGTCGGCCATTCTGCGCAAACACTGTCTCCAAGTACGCGTCCACCAAAATTACCCTACCATGCAAACATTTGGGGCTACACTCGTCTGGCATGCGATGTTTACGGGGGAGAGAAAGGGGGGGGGGGGATGTTCGACAGGGGCCGAAGCGCACAATAACCCTCGGTTCGGTGTGGGGCCTCTTGCGGGTTTGTAGACCACTGAGGACTACGGCGGGACGAAGCCTCTGTGTAGTTTCCAGGTACCCGGTTGAATACACAATACACACAGGGTATGTGATCACCACTGACAGCAACACTGTACAATGTGTTTCTATGCTGGCGACGTGATTGACAATTGCTGGATGGTCATTGGTGCATATGGACTTGCTGCAGTATGCCTTTCCAACGCATTCCACATTTGCTCTGTGGTATCTAATTCGGGAGAATGGCCACATCAGTTCACTCACCAAATATTCAAAGACCCCTTTGACCTGCGCTATCTGATGCGGTCGCGCATTATCACCTATAAAAATGAAGGCAGGACCGATTGCACTCATGAAGAGACACGAAGTGTCACAGTAACGTTCAGTGTTGAGAGTAGCCGTTTCAATGGTCTTGAGGTCTGTACAACATCGTGTATCTCCACATCATAACATCTGGACCACTGGAACACGGCAATGCGCTCCAGGAACATTGCCACACATGATTGTTTTGGTGGCCTAAGTGTTATGGTGTCGTGACGTATAATGTTGCACAGGCGTATTGACCGCCAGATCGTTGATTTCAGTACACTCACCGGTCAACGTCATTTTAACGCTGTACTCCTTCCCGATGTGCGCCTTTTCATGGGTGCATTCGGCCTTGAGATCATTTTTGTAGATTACAATACACTATCACATCGAACCGCCCAGGTCTAAGAGCTCTTGGAACGAACGGATGATCGGCGAGTGGAGTGGTCTACCCATTGCCCGCTTTAAATCCCACCGAGCACGTGTGTCATGCTTTGGGGACCCGTATGTCAGCACATCCAAACGAACCAACCAGTAGTTGTCAGTAACACTGGTGGAAGAATGAAACCCCCTACTACAAGAGCCACCGTGGTGGCCGAGCGGTTCTAGGCGCTTCAGTCCGGAACCGGGCGACTGCTACGCTCGCAGTTTCGAATCCTGCCTCGGGAATGGATGTGTGTTATGCTCTTAGGTTAGTTAGGTTTAAGTAGTTCTAAGTTCTAGGGGACTGATGACCTCAGATGTTAAGTCCCATAGTGCTCAGAACCATTTGAGTCTTAGATGTGTTTTCTCCGCTGTATCGGAACATATTCCACATTTAGTTTTAAATAATAGAGCTACTACAGTATAGTCTGGTGCTATATTCAGTTGGAGGATACTTACTTGCGGTGATAGCAAAACACGAAGCATAATCAGAGATTCTAGCAACAACCGAGGTAAGCCTGCTGCACGCGGCGTGAGCCACGAAACTGTAGCCTCTCAGAACCGTCAAACAGAAAAAGTATTAGGTCGCTGTTGCAATAACGGATTAGTCTTTCTACTTTGCTGTCACCGGCAATACCAGAATTCAATACAACAATGTTGGAGGTGGTGTTTACAGTCACGGTGAAGTAATTTCGAGCTCTGTGATAATAGAGAACCTGCGCGTGAGATTTCCGTAATACCACCGACGGTAGAAATGGATAGCAGCAGGAACTAGTGATGTAGCTGGAAGATCGCGAACCAGCCCAAGCAGAACATGATGTTTCTGACTCTTAATACGACTGATGGAACCACAGTGTTGCAGCTGTGTTTGCCAGGAACGACGGATATCGATGTGCACTAAGCAGTCCAACTACATGTTCCGCGTTCTGACGTTCAGGTTTTGCTCATTGAATTGTATGTACCATTTAGGCATAATTCTTGCAGTAAACTTGTTGTTCATGAACAGTGCCTGAGGATCAGTTGGCTAATCATGTTATTTCATTCCGGATAAAGTAAACGGCACCAGTAGATAGTGTTTTGTAAGATATTTTTGGTGGTGTGTTACGGTTCAGATAGCTTCAGCATATTTATTCTTTGATTTTGAACATAAAAATCTATACAGCTCTATCAGAAATTGATATTTGTAACATTGTTATTAGTTACAACCTGTAATCAGAACCCAGGTTGAAGGCCATGTTGTTTCAGCAATAAAACAAAAAGAAAGTCACCGGCGATAATTACATGCTCGATTTTTCTGCGAAAGTAGTTTGTCTAACCAGAGAACAGGTACACGCCCGACAACGTGTCCGATCTTCGACAGACGCGATGAAAAGTTCAAGTAGTTTTAACGTGTCCTGTCACAATCTTTGTCCGAAGCACTTTTGCTCGTCATAGTCCTAGAATTATGGAAAAGTTAACCGTACTCTTATAGAGGCTCAAAAAAGGCATTTATTATTATAATGAAGAAAGAAATTTAATATTTCACTGAATGAAGGAAGAACAAAAGTTACACGTTTGCAGTTGCATTAATATTAACCCGCTTTACCTAAGCACAACAGGACAAAATTTACTAAATACAAACATATTAGTAATTATCTGCAACTTCTTGTACTTGTGATTTCGTACGCTCATTTCTTACGTTTGTGCATAAGTTCGCAGCGTCTTTGCTTGGCATGTTGGTATTCCGGTTGCTATGGGTTTAGTTATCGATTGTCATATTATATTTGTAGTCCACTATTACTGTTTGAGTTTACGTATTGGCATTTTGCTTTTTTGACATTAGTGAACCTCCACGTACAGAAAGACCTTCACGGATTGATTAAGACCGTTTAAACACCTTAATCCACAATGACCATCGGTGGTGTACGCGAGAACCGGTAAATGCGATGAACTACGATCATTCCACATTCATGTAACATCTTCATGCAGTGGGGAAGGTTCCAAAATCGGGCATATGGGTGCCGCATGCTGTAATCCAAAACACAAAAATCTGCATATTTGGTTGCTTGTCATCAATTGGCTCGTGAATAACACGGACCATTGCAATCCTGTATCGTCACTGGTGACGAGAAATGGTATCTTTACGCTGACATAAGGAAAAGAAATGAATGACAGAGCCCAATGAAAGCAGCAACTCCCCGTACAAACATCTGCCTGCATCCACAAAAGATAATGTTGTGCATCTGGAAGAACAGCGACGTGTGATGTACTACGAATTGCTTCCCCGAGGTGTTACCATCACTACTGACATTTACTATTAACGACTGAGACGTCTGCAAGACGTGATGCTGTTCCACGATAATGCCTGCCACATGCTGCTAGACTGACAAAAAACTCTATACAGGACTTGGGTTGGGAAGTCATTCCACACCCACCTTATTCGCTTTATCTTGAGCACTCGGATTTTCACCTTTTCCGCTCTGTATCAAACAACCTCCAAGGAACTTCCTTTCCAGATGAAAATGCACTCCGAACATGAAAATTTCTCTTCCGACACTGACAATTTTGAGTGTTTATGTAAAAAGTTCAAGGCAATCGTAAAATGCGTTTTAGACAGGTGTGTGCCGAGTAAAATTGTGAGGGGCAGGAAAAACCCACCGTGGTACAACAACAAAGTTAGGAAACTACTGCGAAAGCAAAGTGAGCTTCACTCCAAGTTTAAACGCAGCCAAAACCTCTCAGACAAACAGAAGCTAAACGATGTCAAAGTTAGCGTAAGGAGGGCTATGCGTGAAGCGTTCAGTGAATTCGAAAGTAAAATTCTATGTACCGACTTGACAGAAAATCCTAGGAAGTTATGGTCTTACGTTAAATCAGTAAGTGGCTCGAAACAGCATATCCAGACACTCCGGGATGATGATGGCATTGAAAAAGAGGATAACACGCGTAAAGCTGAAATACTAAACACCTTTTTCCAAAGTTGTTTCACAGAGGAAGACCGCACTGCAGTTCCTTCTCTAAATCCTCGCACAAACGAAAAAATGGCTGACATCGAAATAAGTGTCCAAGGAATAGAAAAGCAACTGGAATCATTCAAAAGAGGAAAGTCCACTGGACCTGACGGGATACCAAAAAAAATGGTTCAAATGGCTCTGACCACTATGGGACTTAACATCTATGGTCAGTCAGTCCCCTAGAACTTAGAACTACTTAAACCTAACTAACCTAAGGACAACACCCAGCCATCACGAGGCAGAGAAAATCCCTGATCCCGCCGGGAATCGAACCCGGGAAACCGGGCGCGAGAAGCGAGAACGCTACCGCACGACCACGAGATGCGGGCACGGGATACCAATTCGGTTCTACACAGAGTACGCAAAAGAACTTGCCCCCCCCCCCCCCCTCCCCCTACTAACAGCCGTGTACCGCAAGTCTCTAGAGGAACGGAAGGTTCCAAATGATTGGAAAAGAGCACAGGTAGTCCCAGTCTTCAAGAAGGGTCGTCGATCAGATGCGCAAAATTATAGGCCTATATCTCTGACGTCGATCTGCTGTAGAATTTCAGAACATGTTTTTTGCTCGAGTATCATGTCATTTTTGGAAACGCAGAATCTACTCTGTAGGAATCAACATGGATTCCGGAAACAGCGATCGTGTGAGACCCAACTCGCTTTAATTGTTCATGAGACCCAGAAAATATTAGATACAGGCTCCCAGGTAGATGCTATTTTTCTTGACTTGCGGAAGGCGTTCTATACAGTTCCGTACTGTCGCCTGATAAACAAAGTAAGAGCCTACGGAATATCAGACCAGCTGTGTGACTGGATTGAAGAGTTTTTAGCAAACAGAACACAGCATGTTGTTATCAATGGAGAGACGTCTACTCCCACAGGGGAGTGTTATGGGACCATTGCTTTTCACAATATATATGTAAATGACCTAGTAGATAGTGTCGGAAGTTCCATGCGGCTTTTCGCTGATGATGCTGTAGTATACAGAGAAGTTACAGCATTAGAAAATTGTAGCGAAATGCAGGAAGATCTGCAGCGCATTGGCACTTGGTACAGGGAGTGGCAACTGACCCTTAACATAGACAAATGTAATGTATTGCGAATACATAGAAAGGTGGATCCTTTATTGTATGATTATATGATAGCGGAACAAACACTGATAGCAGTTACTTCTGTAAAATATCTGGGAGTACGCGTGCGGAACGATTTGAAGAGGAATGATCGTATAAAATTAATTGTTGGTAAGGCGGGTACCAGGTTAAGATTCATTGGGAGAGTTCTTAGAAAATGTAGTTCATCAACATAGGAGGTGGCTTATAAAACACTCGTTCGACCTATACTTGGGTATTGCTCATCAGTGTGGGATCCATGCCAGATCTGGTTGACGGAGGAGATAGAGAAGATCCAAAGAAGAGAGGCGCGTTTCGTCACAGGGTTGTTTGGTAACCGTGATAGCGTTACGGAGATGTTTAACAAACTCAAGTGGCAGACTCTGCAAAAGAGGCGCTCTGCTTCGCGGTGTTGCTTGCTCGCCAGGTTTCGAGAGGGTGCGTTTCTGGATGAGGTAGCGAATATATTGCTTCCCCCTAGTTATACCTCCCGAGAAGATCACGAATGTAAAACTAGAGAGATTAGAGCGCGCACGGAGGCTTTCAGACAGTCGTTCTTCCCGCGATCCATACGCGACTGGAACAGGAAAGGGAGGAAATGACAGTGGCACGTAAAGTGCCCTCCGCCACACACCGTTGGGTGGCTTGCGGAGTATAAATGTAGATGTAGATGAAGACTCGACGAGTACATCGCCCTCAAAACCACGTAATTTCTGCAGTCGTGGAATCGAACGGAAATTACCCCAGCGTTGGTAGACTGTTATAAATAGTGCAGGAGGATATATTATTAATGACTAAAGCCTCTGTTACGTATATCTGTTGTGTTTATTAAATTTATGGAAAACGCTACAAACTTATCCATCAACCTAGTATACGTCACATCTGCGAAAATACAGTAAGATACATGGACAAAGACGTGTGAGTCGAATATTTGAGCACAAAAGCTACAGTGTCAGTACAAAGTCTTCGGACAGGGAAACTGTTAATCTAATTCAAAATCACTTTGGCAGGTGCACTTGAGGACCGGATATTCGAACTACAGGTTTTTTTTTTTTTTATTTCATGCAGAGCGAGCACTCGTCCTGTAAAGGAGAAGGAAACTGCCAATTTCTCAACTATTTTCTATAGATAGTCGAAGAAGAACGGGTGGTCGCGTGCTGCAGTGTACTGCGCCGCCGCAGGCGGGAGGAAGTTGCTGTATTTGAAATTGGACGGCGTGCATCGGGCAGCCTCCCCGTGCCTTTGTTCACTCCCCCACCTCTGCTCCATCCGCGGGGCGCCCAACTTGCACCGGTACACATTTCTTCTGGCCGTGTTCAGTGCTCCGGTTATTCTTCCGAATACATTAAAACAGTAGCAGCCGAGGCGGGAAGAAATACAAGCCGTGCTGCCTCGCAGCCTCGCCGGCGGGAAGTTATCGGGAAACGAGGAGGAACAGACGGATGCGACGGTCTTTGCCCCAGGCAGCCCTCCATAGCGCGACGGCCTGTGTTACGATGGAAAACAATAGAAATTAGATTTTAGAGTCCTGTCGCCAAAGAGATAATTGCAGACAGAGCAGAAGCTTGAAAAAGGCAAGAGTGAAGAAGTGTCCTTTTTCAAAGGAGAGATACCGGCTTTAATCGATTATGAGAAAACTCGGGGAACCTAAATCTGGATGAGTAGTTTGCAGCTCCGGTTTTCCACGTACAATGTAGACTATATCTTCCCACGTTGCAGTATCTCAATCAACGGAGATTAGAGAAGCAAGTAGAAGAGAATAAATTTTCGCATACTTGTGTCCTTTTCATTCAGTGAGAGGGTGAAGTGGCTCTTAGCAATTTATTGAAAGTTTCCCTGTCCGTTCGGAGAACTTTGATTTAAAGATTAGGTTCCGAGTCTAACATTTCCTTTAACAGGTTTTCGTGTGCATATTTCTCTTTGATTTTAAACCAATCCCTCTACCAGCGTCTCGCTTCCTTATTCTGTAAACGCAATGCCAGAGTCAAAGCTAGAAAAGCTTTAGCTACATTTGTAGCCATTCCCAGTAGTGTCAAAACACATAACACACGAACATCGTCTGCTACAAAATTGACGTTAAATTGATAAACTTGTTATTCGTGTGCGGCTTTGTTTGAAAATGCCGTGGGTAGACAAAATCGAATTTGAGAAATAAGTCTGTTCCCGTACTACTAAAGTCCCGTACTACTAAAGTCCTAATTTTAGTAATTCCTAGAGTCGTGCAATGTTCTCCCATGTATATCTACAGAATAGTCAATATTGTAAAATTTCAGAAATTCGATCTCGTATGTAGACGTACCGACAATCACGCTTCACTCGCATCTTTGGCGAATGGAACAAGAACGGCGCTTGCGGAAGGTGTGTTACTCTTTGTTGCATGTACTCCACATTTCTGGCACGAGCAGTGGCGATAAGTGTGCGGTTGAACATTAAAGCAGAGACAAGTGTTTAATTACTGGCGCCAAATATTTCATTCATCCTCCCCTTTTTTCCTTCTCTCTTTTTGTCGCCCACAGACTTGCAGCCGGCGGTGGCCCTCGTATTTCACTTAATTAAAATAGTTTTGAATTCCGCAGAAAGTGGTGCGAACTTTTTGCTTTCTTCTGCAGTGCCGGCGCGCTCGCGAGCCCCGGGGCAGGGCACCTAGGGGCCTCGCGGTTGATTATAATTCCTGTACGCAGCACAAAGCGCCGGTTGCAAATTCCGTCTGCCAGCAGCCAGATACACACACGTGTTGCTCGTGCGAGTTAAGTCTGCATTTGGTACAAACCTGGAATGCATGTGTCTTTTCCTCCGCCACCGTAGGTTTCGACTAGTGTCTGGGGTGAAACACTTTGGAGCTCTATGCTCCTTTACTTTCATCACAGACTTCGAAATTACTGGTTTCAGAGAGGAAAGTTAGGTCTTTTATAGACAGTAAAAGTTTCAGAGAGGGCGAAAGAAATGAGAAATACAGAGAAATTAAATAAAAGCGGCTTTAATTGCGTCTCTCTTGTAGAAAACCTCCACGTTACCTACAATGTGACGGAATTGTGGCAGGAATATGTAGCAGCAGCAACACCTACTGACAGCCTGCACTTCAAATGTGTTTTGTACTCAATGGTATACGTGCAATGTCCCAGCACTTAACACGATAAAATATGCTTTATTTATACCATAATTATGAAATTTTAAAAAAATATCCTCGAATGAAATATCGGACGTGGCCGTATATTTTGTTCATGGGAACGATGTATAATATCATTGCCGGCCGCTGTGGTGGAGCGGTTCTAGGCGCTTCAGTCCGGAACCGCGCGCCTGCAACGGTCGCAGGTTCGAATCCTGCCTCGGGCATGGATGTGTGTGATGTCCTTAGGTTAGTTAGGTTTAAGTAGTTCCAAATTCTAGACGACTGATGACCTCAGATGTTATGTCCCATAGTGCTTACAGCCATTTGAACCATATAATAGCATTGGTTCTAATCTCTGCATCTACAACAACACTCTGCATACCACTGAAGTACAGTGCAGACGGTACTTCTCACTGTATCACTTATTAGGCCTACTTCCCGTTCCATTCACGTATGGAATGACTCCTTAGGTTCCTCTATGCGCACTGTAATTTGCGTAATCTTCTCTCCACCATTCCGACGGGAATGTAGCATCCTCAAGCGTCTGCCAAATCAGGTTTTAATGCATCTACGTGAAGCTCTCACGTGGGTAGAACAATCCTGTGACCATATGTGCTGCCCTTCTTTGTATACGGTCGATGTCGCCTGTTAGTCCTGTTTCACACGGTTTGCGCACTTGACCGTTTTTCGAGGATGTGTCCTACTAGCGTTTTGTAATTATTCTGATAGACATACTGTATTCTCATAGCTTTTTACCAATGAACCTCCGAACTACGATGTTACACTACAATCGTCTTTTGCTTCGACGGGAAGTAAAACTCTATAATTTTCCGTTTCTTTCTTTATCAATGAAACGAAGTCTGCCACCTACGATTGAGCCTGTTTGTTCATTCCGTTTCATATCCGTACAGGGTAGTTGGGAATTCCATTTGTACTTTCAATAGAGTCAGGAATAAGCCTCAGCTGTCCATTCCGATACAGCTTCCCAAAAACGTATGTTGCTAAAATTCCTCCTGGGATGATGTTATTTTCGATTCCGTCTCGCACCTTTGTACAGCTTATTACTTCTGCTTCCCTAATGGTCAAATGTTCCCTTTTGTTTCTTTCTTATATCTTATTTTAGCTTGTTAGGAAGCTTTTTCGTCGTTTTTGATGAGTACGAGTGAGCTGGGTTGGAACAGGGTCAACAGAGATTATGTAGATTGCGTCTGGTGTTTCTTATAGTGAAGGTACCTAATGACACTGAAATTTTACACTGATGACATTAACCGAACGAATTATTCAGTAAAATCACTGTTCCACGGTGATCAACTTGTTGCTGCCGACACTGAAATAGCTAACCAGTAGGATTGTCAACTGAAATTTGGTAAGTGCGACTCACAAACTCAAACTATGGACACAGCAACAACAAAAAGTAACACCAACAAAAGAAACAGTAGTAAAGGGAAAAAGACCTTCAATAAAATTTTGAAAGTACTTCGTAGTTACAACTGTGACATAAAGCAACAAGTCATTGTACACTTCTTTTTCTGATGTCTTTGCCCCGCGTCAGCGCAGGATTGTCATGGTTATTAACTGATTTGTCATGTTTAGCCGCATACCCTTCGTTTCGTCACCACGTGCTCCCCCCCTCTCTCTCTCTCTCTCTGTCTCTCCCTCCCCCTTCCCCCTCTCTCTCCCCGCCCCCTCCCATCCCCCAGCGGGACGGAATATTTGTGTCTGCGTGTATAATGTTATGTTATTGTTATTCACGTAAAAGTGAGCGAAAGTGATTTAAATGTTTGCGTATTGTACAACCGGAGCGGAACTTGGGCGCCACTCTGGTATTCACCTAGTGGGATGTCGGAAACCACATAAATAACACATCCAGGCTCGTCGACTCACCGAACTTCGTCGTTAACCAGCCGGGCGATTCGATTCGAGGCCGGCGATGCTTGTCGTCCCGGTATCGGCGTTATAACGCGCATGTCTCTCCGGGGTGGTCACAGTGATTCTTACACACTGCCGGATAGAAAAAAACAGTACAGTTATAACTGCAGAAACTTGATTGTATAAGAACGATAGTAGGCTACCTACGCATCAGGCAGCAGCCGAGAATGTCCTTAAACAGGCACCAGATGTCCAAGAAAACAGCGAGTACTATGGAAACGATTGGACAGTCTAGAGTTCAAGAATTAAAGAGGGAAGGCTGGCGAAATCAATTCTGAACGATCATCCTTTCCGTAAAAGATACGTTTATAGACGGTGGAAGCGATGCAGAGACCAGTACGTTATACAACAACTTCCAAACGATTACCAAAAACAGTAGTAATGATTTCCTACAGGTCGCTTCGCAATAGGTTCCGAGCACGAAATTCTGAATGATTCGAGGTGAGCTCGTTGATCTTGAAATCACATATTTAACTGTCCTTGTTATTGGACGATTAGTTTTCATATTTATGATGCGCACAGGAATAATACAGTGCAGCAGAATTACGTAACAGAAACAAATGACTCGTGTGCGGCCACTGACTAGTGACGTCTGGGACTGGGGTTCTCATCGACCATCGTTGCTGTCACTGGAGCGCCACTCTGGTCGTTGGTGCCCTGACCGCCTATTCCAGCACCTTATACTGCCAATGAAATTTTATTGTATCGGGTCTTATGTCTACTTCACGATATAGGGGTTCGAAGAAAAACACGTTTTATTATAGATATAAAAGCCGATTGCAACACGTACTGAAATATTTTTTAAAGCCAAGGGCTTTGATTCTACTAAGATTGCTTTTATCGCTAGGGTAGTCGTGCCAGCTCAAGCACCTAACTCCTTCTTCCGTCGACCCGATTATCTGGGTTACGGCTGTGGCAGCTCGTATGATTGCCAGAGTAATCGTCATGGTTAATGCTGTTTACATCTTCGGCTTGCGATGCCGTACGGAGTCACTGACGTAATGCGCACTCTTGAAAATTAATAATCAGATCAAGAATTAACATTGATTATTTCTTAATGGCACAAACTATGTGTCATGTAATGTAAGTAGCCTTTGTCTAGATAAGTGTACTGTCTGCAGGTAATATTCCACAGGGATTACCGAATTTAAATTCCATAATTGGTAAAGAAAGACACGTACTTCAAATGCCGAAGGCTGGTTTGAACGCCGTCCTGGTTTAGTAGGCGAGGCCCTGGCGGACGGGTTTATCCCTGCCACCGTCTGACGTATCCAGTCTGCTGTAGCAGTACGTATAGTTTAACGTGGTCTCAAAACTATAGAGCAAGTCGGCAGTTTTCAAAAATCATCGTCAGAGATGAGAGAAGCGGTAAGTGCCTGAATAAACCCATGACAAATTGCGGATTGAAACATACACTTTTGGATTTTTAATTTCACAGTTATTTACTTTTTGCATCAATTTTTTATTTGAAAAATAGTGACATGTTCTGTCATATCATAATAAAAGTAAACAATTTAAGTTTATAAATTATTACGTGCATAGCGCACATTCGGTATGGAAACTGTGAGAAAGTGTTCTACTTACTGTGCGGACTAATGTGGCAACTGAGCACCGCATAGGTGCTGTCATAAATCTTGCTTCGCTGTCGTCGTATTTCCGATACCTCCGTACTTTGTTGTGTTGTCTAGCGCTGTAGTACGAATGCCAGTGTTGTCTCGTTTTTTTTCAATGGCAGGTAGTATATTATGCAGTTGATCAGTAACCAGTGCGACTCGTTTTTATTCCTTTTTGGGTACAATGAACTCATGGAGCAATCCAGCCGCACATACTTAATACACCCACTTGCTTAATCTTCTTTTTACCATTAACTACATTTCAAATGGACATAAACACAAGAAAAAATTGTGCAGTATTTTTATTTTATGTGGTTCGTAGCGAAATCGCTGGTAAAATAGTGACTGTTCGCTTTTTATGATACTTTGCTGTAAGGTTGTCATTACTCATGCAGAGTGCATGGTTAGAATATCAATCTGGTACAATAGCGATAACTCAGTGTGCCACAGAATCCACATCTTCTTGTTCATTTACAGTCATCTGTGCCGCTTCATCTAACTGTTAGGCTGTGGAACACAGACTAAATAACAGCTGAGGCGTAGTGGTCTGTTCTTGTCGTTGGAGAACACGTTGATGTCGTTGGAGAACACGTAGATGCTTCACAGGCCCTGCAGCTGTCCCAGTAAAAGTCATGGCTTCTCTGTTACACCATGCTAAAAGAGGTAGTCGACCTAAGAAAGATTGTTTCACACACTAACCTCTGGCAAGCTGAGAAGGAGGAGGGGATTAGTCTTTAACGTCCCGTCGAAAACGAGGTCATTAGAGACGGGGCCCTATCTCGGGTTGGGGGTAGATGGTGAAAGAAATCGGCCGTGCCCTTGTCAAAGGAACCATACCGACATTTGTCTTAAATAGCTTAGCGAAATCACGGAAAACCTAAATAAGGGTGACCGGACGCTGGTTTGAACCGTCGTCGTCCCGAATGCGAGTCCAATATGCTAACCACTGCACCACCTCGCTCCGTCTGGCAAACTGAGGGTAAAAGGAGCGATGCTTATACCGGGTTGAAGAAACTATGAAGCTCCCAGTTTGGTGTAAAAGTAGTGGGCAAAGTGTAGGAGATGGTATTTTGCACATGTCGTGGCGCGTTGTTGGCGGTTGTCTTCACAAGAGAGTAGGGCGGCGTGCGTCGGCCCGGGGCAAGGAGGCGCTCCGAGCTCTAGCGGGCGCCGCGGCGCCTGTCTGCCAATATTTGCCGCCGCCAGCGCCACCCGCCTCACGAATGTAAATTCATCCCTGGCTGCCGCGCCCGGAATCGAGTTAATGGAATGCTAATTACGGGGGCAGATCGGTGCAGGAATCTCGGCAGCTCGCCTGCATTATGCGGGCCGGCTTCGCGCAGACATCCTCCGCTCTTAATTGCCGCCGTCAGACTCGAAATAAGGTCTGGATGGTCGCGGACACCAGCACTGGCAGCGGATTAGCAGCGAGGAGAGACAGGCTGGCACCGTGCTAGTCACAGAGGGAGCGTTATCCTTCCGCACCGATAAACGTATCGAGCTGATCCTGTCGTTCCAAACTAACACCAGGGGCTTCCCAAGTGTATCTCCACTTACAAATGGGTGCTCTGAGCTGTACGTAGGACGAAAGACGACTGCGATTTTCTGTAACTAGAGCTGTAAGACCACGGTAGTTTTCCTAGTAGCTTTGGTCAGTTAAGGTCGTTCCCGCGTTACTTGTACATTTGGTGTAATGCATACCTATCGGGCGTTATCTCAAAGGTCGCTTTCTTTACGTAGTATGCGATCAGTGTCTTACTTGATTCCCCTAAATACCGGAAGCGGAAAACCGTCTAGAAATTGAATGAAGATGCATCGGGTGGTTATAGTTAAACTTTACCTATGTCACACGTTATAACACGGAAACTAATTACAGTATGAGTATCAAACTTGGTAGCATTAATGTCCAGCGTATGGGGTGCATAATTTCCATGCGTTACGACGCCACCACCAGCTCCAGCTAAGGCCACCAGATGCTGTGATCAGTCATCGTGATTCATCGTCTCACAAACCTGACCAGTCCCAGTGCAATTCTTGGTGTGTCAACATGAGCTTGCAAAAAACGCGGAGGGAGGTTCTTGGTAAAGCTGTATTATCAAAAACTGTAAGGCTGCAGCTGCGCTTCCGGAGTATCCCAGCTGAAAGGATTACGGAAGGGTCCTCTTTCGCGAAATTTTGTGCGGAGCATGATGAAGTTGGAATCAACTGGAGATCTGGGCGTCGCTACGGGAAGAGGCCGACGACCGCAGGTGGTTGACGAAATCACTCCGCGCAATTTCCGTGCACGTGCTGTGTCACGACACTTAAACATCCCGTAGTCCACTGTACGGAAGGTACTTCGAACCATTCTCAAATGGTATCCGTACAAAATCTATATCATACAGCAGCTTGCACCACAGGACGCACAAAGGCGTGTTGACTTCGCTCTCCACTTTCTCCCAAGGAGTGATGTTGAATACGGCTGGCCCTGGAATATGCTATGGACAGACGAAGCTCAATTTTCTCTGACGGATGAGGTGAACACACACAATTGGAGAGTTTGGGGATCTTCACCTCCAGTCACAGTGCATGAAGTCCCTTCATATCGTGAACGTGTCACCGTATGTTGTGGCTTCACGACTACATTCATCTTTGGCCCATTCTTTTCTGAACAAGTTGGCGGTCAAGGACCAAAGACGTGTAGTATGGCTGGCCAGAGTTACTGCGATATAATTCACCAGCATGTCTTACTCGCCGTACAGGAGGGTGACGCATTGAACTCAACAGTTTTCATGCAAGATTGGGTCCCATTGGACATCGCTCGTGAGCTTCATATGCTTCTACGAAACACGTTTGGAAACGATAAAATTATCAGCCGATCGTTTCCAAACGCTTGGCCGGCACCATCACCTGTTCTTACTGCCTGTGATTTCTGGTTGTGTGGATACCTCAAGGACAGGGCTTACCACGGCAACATTCACATAAGTGCTGATTTGAAGCGTATCATATCAAGAGATGTAACCAGCATAGTTACGTGCATGCGTCGTTCTGCTGTGCAGAATGCAATCCTGCGCTTTCAGGCACTTCTGGACACTAACGGTCGCAATACTGAGCTTTTTTTTTGTAGCTGTAATTGTACAAGTATGTAATGGTATGATGTAGCAGTGCAGCACATTAGAAGCGTTTCAATTGAATTGATTCTGCTTTATTTCTCTTCCCCGCGTCCTTGACATTAATGCTACCAAGTTTGGTACTCGTACGGTAATTAGTTTCCTTATTATAACACGCTAAATAGAAAAAGTTTAATTTTAACCACGGGGTGTAAAGGGCCTCGTAACCTACGGAACGAATTTACTCTACATTTTCGCTCTACATAGTTAACCCTCTGTCTTTTACGTAACAACAAACCGTATTTATAGCAGAATTGAACTTGCCAATGTTAAATACATGTTTAATTGAAAAATGATGGTTTGTAACGTGAAACAGAATGATGTTCTACTAAAAATAAAGAAAACAGAACCGATTTATCGTACAGTGCTAGAAGACGAATTTTTCTCAACAAAAAGGTAAAATGAAATAAAAAACGCAAATAACTGTATCAGACGTCTTTTAAATACATCGTGGAGCTTATATAAAACATTTTACTATTTTATCGTTTATCACTAATAACAGGAAACCCTTGCCTTTGATTGTGATGATGAACTTTCTGTTGAGCACAAAATAACAGCAACAATAATTTTATATTTTATTGTTTGTACATGTAATCTGTACCTGCCCCAAAAATAATTGCTTTGGTTACATAAAAGTGCAGAAGTTACATGGTCAAATAATTTTGATTACTTAGAAAATGCAATTTATGTTCTGTAAAAATGGAAAGTACACAATGGACTAACACTGCAAGGAAGAGACAAAGAGAAACCTTCGGTTCCCAGTTTATTCTAACCTATTCATTTATGTTTCTTTCCCTGCCAATTTTACTGGCAATCTTATGACTTACCCTTCGTCATTCATGTAGTGTACCAACACTGTCGTTGCTCTGCATCATTCACGTAGTGTACCAAAACTAGCGAACCGCAGATTTGGTAGAGCTGAACTCAACTGTAACCAATTAGAGCTGTTATAAAGTAGTATTTTGGAGCTTGCAGATCTTATTAACGTAGACTAAAGGATGGAATCTGAAGAATTGAGAGACTTCGGCACAACTATCAAGAAACTGCTGTTTAGAGAAATACAGTATCTGAAAAGCATTCCTCCGAAAATTTTAGCAGTAACTCACATCCTCTTGCAACTAGAACGAGAACTGTAAGAGCAATAAGCTCTCACAACTTTGACGCTAGAAAAATTTGCGCGATACAAGACTGACCTGGTCCCGGCGGAGGTTCGAGTCCTCCCTCGGGAATGGGTGCGTGTGTTTGTCCTTAGGATACTTTAGGTTAAGTAGTGTGCAAGCTTAGGGACTGATGACCATAGCAGTTAAGTCCCATAAAATTTCACACACATTTGAACAAGACTGGCCTGTGTATTCACAATTATCAATATTTCACTTAGCACTACCACTGCAAAGGTCCGTAGACTGTTACTGTGTGCGGATGTAACTAACGGAATGTTCTTTCTTTCACTCATTTCCACCTACCTTCGGGCAGTCAGTTGTTCTTTCATTTTTTAAAATTTTATTTTAATAGATAGAAACGAGACGCGCTTGCTATTTCCTTTTTGTGTCTAAATTTCCTCAACTTCCTGTCGTTTTCCTGTCCTGTATCTGGACCCACGAACCCAACCTGTCGGATTTGTTGGAAGCAAGAGCTATAGTCAGCGGGTAATGGATGGCGTGTTCGCTACAGGTGTCAGTAGGCAAGCCTGTTCCTATGGGGAAGAAACTGCAAAGTAACCTTTGATAAACGAAAAACTTAATATTCTAAAATCTGAAATTTATTTGTAAACTGAAACACGTTAACACGTAGACACTTTTATTGAATTCGCTCGCCTCCTTGAACGAAAACCTGTTCTGAGCATTTGGAAGAAACCACAAATCACTCTTTTCTACAAAAAAGGTAGTAGAAGTGAACCACAAAACAAGCATCACAGATAATTATCTGTTGTAGAACCTTACAACAAAATCTGAGCTCAAACATAATGATCTTCATGAGGAGCAGCATGGATTTGGAACACATTGGTCATGTGAAACCCAATTCTGTCTCTCAATGACAACCTGAAACCCATGAATTAAGGCATAAGGTAGACGGAGCAATTCTGTAGTTCTGAAAAGCATTGGTTCAGTACCAAAACAACGCTTGTTAATGAAAGGTTTTATCACACAGTGAAACAGAAGAAATTTGTAACTAAATTGAGAGTTTCTTGGTAGGGGGAAGCTGTATGCTATCTTGGATGGCGAATTATCGACAGAACTACTTCCTTCAGTTCACCTTAACCTATTCGTTTTTTCTATTCTCTCCTTTGGCGTCAATTATCTTCCTTCAGGTTTCTGATTGTATATCATTTAGTCCACTTATTAACTGTATTTTCAAATTCTTCATTGAACGATGGAAATTTAAAAGGTTCTAAGCACAAGAAAAAAATGAAAATAAATAATTTATTTAGAAGGTTTTAAATGCCATAAAAAAACTAATTGGTTCTAAGTGCCAATACGAGAGTTTTCGTTTCAGGTCCCATTAATACAGAGGCACTACGTTTTATTTGTGATAAAACTCGTACAGAAACATAGCGGTTTCTCTTTAAGTGCAAAATCTCCGTCGTAACTGAAAAACTATGACCACTGCCCCGTCACCAAAAACGTTTGTTTTACCTCTTAAAATCATCCCAGGTGAAGAAGAGGAGGCCTTGACTTCCGGCATTTGGAACTCCAGAGTGAACCATTGTTTGGGACAAAGACCATGTGCCATCTACTAACGCATGTTCGAAATACTTCGAGCATGATTTTGGCATCTGGACCAGTCTAGAGAAATATACTATAGTACCGAGAACATAACAGCACTGAAAAATTAGTTGTGAAGAAATGGCGTAGGAAAGTTTTCAATTTCCAATCTTCAATTAGTTACTCGTAAACTAATTTCCTTCAGATTTTCTAATACTCTTAGAAGCTTAATAGGTTTATCATTCTTTGAATTTGCCGATCAATCATTGATTGTGTGTGTATGTCTGAATGTGTCTCCGCGTATGTGTATGTTCAAGTAATTCATCTCTAATTTCTCTACGGAGACGTATACTTCCGTTCATTTTAGAAATATTCCTGCCACAAGTTCGTCTCTCGGAACGCAAGAGTGCGTCACATGAAGAACTTTCTATCTAGTTTTTACTTCCGTACCATTTTTCCCTTCCAGGAGCGGCTGTGTCATGCGTGGAAAAGAATATTTAACCCTTTTAGTATTTAAGTGCTTGTACGTATACTTCTGCAGTTACTCTACTGCACTTTATTTTCCCTGGTACATGGCTCAAATGGCTCTGAGGACTATGAGACTTAACTTCTATGCTCATCAGTCCCTAGAACTTAGAACTACTTAAACATAACTAACCTAAGGACATCACACACATCCATGCCCGAGACAGGATTTGAACCTGCGACCGTAGCGGTACCGCGGGTCCAGATTGTAGCGCCTAGAACCGCTCGGCCATCCCGATCGACCCCTGGTAAATGCTCAGACTTTTTTTACTCGTGCAACGTGATAAAGTGTCATGTTTAGCCTGCATCAAATTATATGATTGTGTGAAGGCTCAGAGGATGGTGAAGTGCTTATAGGATGCAACTGATACTCTCACAAGGCTTTTATGTGGGTGACATTCGTTATTTTTCGCGTATGCCTTCGAATTTTCAGTATCTGGAGGGTGAAGTGTTAGTCATAATTTGGTGACTGACATATAGTCGGCAGGCGTCGAGATTACTCCAGGAATGGGATCAACAGGTTACACCTTTATCGGTGTTTTACTCACAGCTGCCATGTCCTAAGAGCCATTCACGCTGTCAAAATCCAGTGCGTGTTTCATTAAATTTTTAAACTTTGAAGCACCATCAAAGGAAGTCGCCTCCCGAGGAGGCAGCTGTAAACACGGTCGAACTGTTCGGCCCCCCTCCACCGCCTTTCAGCTCATTTTGCGGTTCGCTACCAGCGATGAGTTACGGTGCCAGCGACTCCTGGACCGCGCCCAGCCTCTTTCCGCCGGAAGACGTTTATTAGCAGCAGATCGACCAGTAGGAGGCGTCCTCGGCCGCGGTAATTCTCAATAGATTTCAGAACTTGAAATGTAGAATCAGCTCTGCCTACACAGACCGTTGACACTGAGCTCAGCAACGTGTCGCTGCCAACAGAACGTACAGCGCGATTCCAAATTCCGTCATCAAAGTTCCGGAGGTTGTTCAGGGACATCTTCTGACGATTGAACAAGGTGCGTTCAGTAAGTTATGCTGCAGCACATGTGTTTCTGAAAGCAGGTTGGTTTTACTCAGGATTCCAGTACACCATATTATTCCGCACTCTTCTGGCTACAGAACCATTTTTTGTCAACATTACCTCCGTTGAATGCGACGTCCGTACTGAGACGGCCTGTATGATCGCATGCTACCACTCCACTGGTCGACGTCGGAGTCAACGTCTTGCTGCATCAGTAACCTGCGCAACATACGCAGAGTGCATCCTTCTTCCTCCATGGAGAGTGTTCGCACGTTCCGGCATTGCACAAGTAACAGCTGAGTGCGGCCGGCCGGCACGTGGGAGATTGGACAGGTTTGCACTACCTTGTTGCGATGGTCATAGACGCCTCGCCCAACGACTCATCGTGTTTTTTTTTTCTTTTTTCACTGTTAGGCTTCCGTAAGCGCAATAGGAAGAAATGTGCTTTTGAAAAAGGGGAATGTGTTAACACTGAAATCTGTTTGTATGCAGTGTAACTTTGTACGGAAACGTGGACGATAAGCAGTTCAGATAGAAAGAGGATAGAAGCTTTTGAAAAGTAACGCTACAGAAGAATGTTGAAAAGTGGGTAGGTAGACCAAATAAATAATGAGGAAATAACGAATCGATTTGGGGAAAGTTAAATTTATGTCGAAGCTTAGCTAAAAGTAAGGATCCATTGATAGGATGCATCCAGAGGCATCAAGGAGTCGCCAGCTTCCTAATGGAAGCTATCTTGGGACATAACAAGTGTAGAGGGAGACATTTAGGCTTGAATACAGTCAGCAGGTTTTAATCGCTACAGTTTTGCGTTAACTGTGTGGAGATGAAGACGCTGAAAACCTGACAGACCAGCATGGAGAGCTGCATCATACCAGTCTTCGGACTTAAGACAATATCAACAACTACACCAGTTACCTAACCAAAAAAAAAAAAAAAAGTTTTAATCTATAGCCATAATAGTTTTATTTTCCCTACTGCCTATTGGTTTCGGTACACAGTACCAGCCTGAGGACATCCTGTGATCAAATAATGCCAATAAATATTTAGAATAATAACGCGAGACAAATTTACAACCGTCCGGGGTGGCTGAGCGGTTCTAGGCGCTACAGTCTGGAACCGCGCGAACGCTACGGTCGCAGGTTCGAATCCTCCCTCGGGCATCGATGTGTGTGATGTCCTTAGGTTAGTTGGGTTTAAGTAGTTATAAGTTCTAGGGGACTGATGAACTCAGAAGTTAAGTCCTATAGTGCTCAGAGCCATTTGAACCATTTGAACAATTTACAAAATATTTTTTCTATGTGATAGTAGACATATGATACAGAGCATAACGCTAAAGTGTGTTATCCTGGCCCGCAGTCGTCACGCTGGCGTCCCTAGTAGGTGTGTAAAATAATAAAAGTAAAGAAGAGTGTTGGCCTTCAAATACACACATCAAAAAAGTTACGCAACACCCCGGTTCCCAGAACTCCTGAAGATCGACGTCGACTGTGGATATTGTATCACAGACACAGTCTCTTTGACTGTTCAGAGATGTCACTAAATCCACCCAAAGATGTAAGAAACAATGCATGAGCAGCGTTTATTAGACGGAGGGGGCCCGTCAGCCGATCAGTTCCAGTCACTCCACCACGAAGGAGGTACACAGCTCGTGTTGTCTGTAGTTCAGCCATGCCTAGACAGTCAATACCGCGGTTCAATCGCGTCCGCATTGTTACTTTGTGCCAGGAAGGGCTCTCAACAAGGGAAGTGTCCAGGCGTCTCGAAGTGAACCGAAGTGATGTTGTTCGGACATGGCGGAGATACAGAGAGACGAGAACTGTCGATGACATGCCTCGCTCCGACCGCTCAAGGGCTACTATTGTAGTGGATGACCGCCACCTACGGATTATGGCTCGGAGGAACCCTGACAGCAATTCCACCATTTGAATAATGCTTTTCCTGCAACCACAGGACATCGTGTTACAGCCGGCCGCTGTGGCCCAGCGGTTCTAGGCGCTCCAGTCCGGAACCGCGCTGCTGCTACGGTCGCAGGTTCGTATCCTGTCTTGCCGCGCGGGATTAGCAGAGCGGTCTGGGCCTTGCGGTCATGGACTGTGAGGCTGGTCCCGGCGGAGCTTCGAGTCCTCCCTCGGGCATGGGTGTGTGTGTTTGTCCTTAGGATAATTTAGGTTAAGTAGTGTGTAAGCTTAGGGACTGATGACCTTAGCAGTTAAGTTCCATAAGATTTAACACAGATTTGAACATTCCTTTTTTCGAATCCTGCCTCGGGCATGGATGAGTGTGATGTTCTTAGGTTGGTTAGATTTAAGTAGTTCTAAGTCTTGGGGACTGCTGACCACAGATGTTAAGTCCCATACTGCTTAGAGCCATTTCAACGTCGTGTTACGACTCAGACTGTGCGCAATAGGCTGCATGATGCACAACTTCGCTCCCGACGCCCATGGCGAGATCCATCTTTGCAACCACGACATCATGCAGCGCGGTACAGATGGTGCCAACATGCCGAATGGACCGTTCAGGATTTGCATCACGTTTTCTTCACCGATGAGTGTCGAATATGCCTTCAACCGTACAGTCGTCGGAGAAGTGTTTGGAGGCAGCGCCATAGACACATTGTCCAGCGAGTGCTGCAAGATGTAGGTCTCCTGCTGTTTTGGAGTGGCATTATGTGGGGCCGACGTACGCCGCTAATGGTCATGGAAGGCGCCGTAACGGCTATACGATACATCTTCCGACCGACAGTGCAACAATATCGGCAGCATACTGGTGAGGCATTCGTCGTCATGGAAACAATTCGCGACACCATCATCCACATCTTGTGAATGACTTCCTTCAGGATAAAGACATCGCTCAACTAGAGGGACCAGTATGATCTCCAGACATAAACTCTATCGAACATGCCTCGTATAGATTTAAAAGGACTGTTTTGGACGACGTGACCCACCAACCACTCAGAGGGATCTACGCCGAATCGCCGTTGAGGAGTGGGACAATATGGACCAACAGTGCCTTGATGAACTTATGGACAGTATGCCACGACGAATACAGACATGCATCAATGCAAGAGGACGTGATACTGGGTATTAGAGGTATTGGTGTGTACAACAGTCTGGACCACCACCTCTGAAGGTCTCGCTGTATGGTGGTACAACATGAAATGTATGGTTTTCATGAGCAGTAAAAGGGGTGGAAATGACGTTTATGATGATCTCTATTCCAATTTTCTGTACAGGTTCCGGAACTCTGGGAACCGAGGTGATACAAACTTTTTTTGTTGCATATATTACTCTATTACGAGTGACCAGGGACCACGAGTTCCTGATACCGAAATACTCAGAAAATGACGTTGAACAGCCTCCAAAATTTTGTAGGTGAACTTCGGTTTTACCACGCACAGTTAGTCCCCTCTCTTTAACTATTTCGAGTGGACTGAACCTGTCGATAGCAGACGTGACAGAACAATTTGGAATCAGTCGTATGCAGTCCTGGGCAGAATAGAACAATAACATATGTTTCCCTTGTAGGTTGTCTGACAGACTCATCTGTATCATTGTTCGAATTTAAAGCTAGGCGGGAATGTGACTACTTGAGAATAGCGAACCTAACAATATGATGTCATCAGAATGGCTATAATCCATGTTGTGGCGCGTATTTGACGCGTACTGGATTTCAGTGAGTGGTTTGTATCCACCAGTTTGATGACGTTGTGTATGAAAGCAGAAGGGTGCTCTCGACAGGTTTAAGGGAAGAACATTACGTTTAGTTTTCCGTCGACGACAGGTATTCAGAGACGGAACTCAACCTCGGATTATCGAAGAAAATAGATTGCGTACTTTTAAAAAGGAACAATTCCGTCATATCTACAAATTCTGTGGATAATTCATTTAAATATTAACAGTGCAAGTCGCACTCTAACCATCCTGGTCACCTCACTTATTGCTAGAAGTGCTAACACTTGTCTTTAAGAACGGCTATGTGAAAGATGCTCTGCACCTGCATGGTGGTTCAACTTCGAATCTCATAGTGGATGAAGTAAGAACTTTGCGACTGTCGCATATTCGTTAATAGCCCCATCTTTGCTACATAGTCCACAATCAGTGTAATTGATATACACTAAACGTCGTACGGAATGAACATCTTCCCAAGAGCAAACATGAAGAACTTCGTTAAGAGTCTTCGAATCCATTGAAAATTAAGTATAACTTTTTGATCGACTGCAACGGGTTAATGGTCTGGCTGCGTATTCATGAAGCTGAACATCCAGAAACTTTTCTCTGCGAGTACTGTTGCGTATCTAAGTACCTGCGGCAGGAGCAGGAAGCACACTTGGTTGCTAGGAAAGGAAGAGGAACGGACGTTGAGTTTGCAGATACCGAGGTCGTCATCACTCCGGTAGTACCGATTAGTGATAGTAATTCTGCAACTATTAGACAAATAGCTGCCGACTTCGTAAATAGTTTTAGTTCTCTAAGTTACCTAATTCATGATTAGGTGACGGAAAATGTGGGGATATAAAAGGAGGTCTGCCCACTATATGTTCAGACAACCTCAATGTCCCATCACAGCGCTATTGAAATTGCTGGTCGGCTCATAAAGAAGGAGCCTGGGACCTTCGAACGGAATAATCTGGTACCTTAGGCAACATGAAATCGTGGCACATGCAATGGCATTCATCTAGCAAACGCTGGGAGTATTTCCACCGTTCGTTGGCGCTGTGGGTATAGCAAATAAGAGCGACTGTTCACTTGAGTTTGCAGAAACTGTGCGGAAGTAAAGTAACCTAATTTCCTATTCTACTCTACTCTCTGCGGTTCTTTGCTGCCTCTTGCCATTCTCGGTCTGTAAGTCCAAGTTGAAATGTTTGCCCGAGTCGGCTGAGACTGGAGTATTTGTTATGCGTTAGTACGTCAGCGATTGCGCCGCCCGTCGCTCGCAATGATTGTTTGCTCACGTGCTGCGTGCTTCCTTCAGACGGCGCAACGCTCCGCTCCCTGAATCTCAATCCGGAGTCTCTTTCGAGATTCTCAGACGCCTTTTTTTTATGGAGAAATACGCTTTTCCAATATCCCTCGTTAGGATTTTCGTGTCATTACATCTTCACTCAGTACGTACATTTTTGGAACGTAAGCGGAGGCGTAATTGCGAATAGCACTTTTTGTTGTAATTTGACATGGCGTTCTTTTAGGGTTGTTAGATTGACTAAGAATAGAACAAGAGAACAAGATTTCACAAGTTTGGTCCATGAAGCATGTAACAGAGATATCTCGTCCTTGAAGTAGCGTCAGATATTGTCGTTTAGGATAGGTAGAAAAACAAATTATGGTCTTTCACTTACGTGGCGGAGATGCTTTTTATCTTTCTTTCCTAAGTTACCCTGAAATGAGTTCGCGCTGTCAGTTGGGTGGGGAGTAGATAGCACGAGCGATGTTGCTGCTGCTGAACATTGTCACGGCACAGTGGGTGTTGTGAGAAAGAGTCACCGAGACTTTCAGCCAGGTCAGGTGGCAACCCCAACCAGAACCGAAAAGGGAGCAAGTGGCAGCGGTACACGAAGAACGCTGCACCACACATGTTAAGATGGCCTGCGGAGTGTAGATGTAGATCGATGTAGTCCTTTGAGGGGGGTAATGGGAGGTGGGTGGTGCATCCCAACGTCGGTTGTTATGAATCTGAACATTAGGAAAACTTTGTAGCAATGCGCAGTATATTTGGCTGTGTACAATGAGGTTTGGACTTTCAGTGGCGTATAACTATGACAACGAGGGTCCCTGATAGTCCATTTACTTCTGCCTGGTAATGACGGAAATCATACAACAGATATGTCGCTTGTGTTCGGAATCATTACAACAAAATTCCCCTCTCATCGCTCGTAACGATCCCTTCCAGTCTTCTATGATCATATTCATACAGACGGAAGAACTACGTAGTAGTGTCTTACAAAGTTTCGGTACAGTTTTTGGGAACTCAGGTCTGTGGATATTTAGCCGTTTCCGAAGTCACCAAGACTGCTCTTTTCGTAGTCCAAGGTAAAGTTCAATACACCAACAAAATAAGAATAGTCTTCTATTTATATTATTAGTATCTTAGTATCCTGGTATCTTAACTCATTCGAAATAAAAGGGAATTTCTTTGTGAGCGTTTTTTCTTCAGTTTATTGGCTTTCGGAGCTTGTCCATTCAGCAGCTAATCACAGAAAAAGCCACATAAGAGCTGGTTTTGACAATTCATCGTAGCCTGGTACGATGAAACATAGAATTAACAAAGGGCTGATTCGACATAAAATGAGATTCACAACCATAGTGTATGAAAACGCGTAAAAGAGACGGAAATGGAACACTGGATACACACAGGCCGTATACTATAAAAAGAAACTACTGTTAACTCTATAAGGAATGATGAATCGCCGTTGGTACAGATATGGGCTATTTCCAATTCAGCCCACGTTAATGACTATAGATGTGAGCGAAAATGCTGCCACGGTTTTTACAATAGTAGGTCCCATGCCGCAAAGCATCCTGAAGTTATACAGCTCAAGTTAGGCGGGTAATGAAAACCTTGTCGCATTAATTACTTAAATTCCAACTATGCGATCCACGCAAACTTGGCATACGGTAAAACTTATTATTTTAATGTACTACATTTTGTTCGGCGATTTCTTGTTGGAATAACAATGTTGACTGTGCGACGCAGAGCGAAGAAAGCTATCTACTTTCAAGTGCCTCTCTTTACGTTTCGTGCCAGATCTACAAATTTAAATTGTTTCGCTCAGTTTCCCGCAGAGAGTACCAAACTGCCCGCAAAAGCAGTCGTTGAACAGTATTTCATTAAACCACATCTTGCGGAAAGGAAGTGCAGAAGTTAGCAGACGCAGCGGAAATACAAAATCCTGCGGAGTTTAGAACCTTTCGCGTGCGCGGAAAGGTTTCGCCGAGAATCTCTTCGAATCAAATCAAAGGGAGCGCGAGAGAGAGGGGGGAGGGAAGAGAAGAGAGGAGGAGGAAAAGAGGAAGTTTGCCGACGAGGCACAAGTTTCGCTGCATAAACGATTTCGGCGCAACCGAAAGAAAGGATACGGTGGCGGTAGCGGTAGCGGTGGTGGAGGCGGTTGCAGGGGCATTGCTGCCCCGGAGCGACAGACCGGCCCGCAGCGCGCGTGCCACGGGGGAATTTTGAGGCGCGTTCGGTCGGCAAAGAGAGGAAGGGACGACGGGAGAGCAGGGGAGTGCGGCAGAGGTGGAGTCTGCTTCGGGAAAAAATTTGTAGCCAGTTAAATAATATTACGGCGTATTATGCTATCAATAGCGGCCAATCAGAGTTGGGCGCAAGGGTTAAGAAATCTGGCCTGCTTCTTCCCGCCAGCGCCAGACAAAGGCGGTGATTGCGAGCGGTAATTACATCGGAATATCGGCGCTTCCGGAGCGCGGTGGCGGGCCGCGGGAGCCGAGCGGCGGCAAGGCGAGGAAGGGCGGCGACGGCAAGTTTCCCGGGGTCGTGGGACGCGACCCGCAGGCGCTGAATTATTACCGAGGGAAGCGGCACCCGCCGCCGGCCCATCAGCCCGGGAGCGGCCCAACTCTCTTTGCCACACTCCGGGCCGAGTTGCCTCCTTTCGTCAAGTCTGTTGCAGGTGCAGCGGACAAGTAGCGCAGTTTAATTAGGCTACCCCCTTTTGGCTTCCAGCCAGTGGCCAACTTTACATTCTAAAAGCGAGGAATCGTTTGATCTGACGAGCAGCGCAGTACTCCAAACCCACCTTCCACACCCCGTTTCAGGCGCCTTCCTGCACCACCTCGACTCTCATGTCATAGACCTTTTCCTTGATGCCAGTAAGACGCTGACAGCCAGCAGTTACGGTTCGTGCACGCTTGTGTTCCGATGGAACAGGCACTGCGGAGACAACACCCGTTATGAAATACGTGAAATGTACGCGCACTTGCGAATATAAACAACTGTCAGCTGCATATGGGAATGACGACGAAAAAAAAAAAAATTGTGCCGGACTGGAACTCGAGGCCGCGCGGGATTAGCTGAGCGGTCTGGTCTGTGCGGCTGGTCCCGGCGGAAGTTCGAGTCCTCCGTCGGGCTTGGGAGTGTGTGTGTATTTGTCCTTAGGATAATTTAGGTTAAGTAGTGTTTAAGCTTAGGGACTGATGACCTTAGCAGTTAAGTCCCATAAGATTTGAAACACATTTGTACATTTTAGGCCGGCCGGTGTGGCTGTGCGGTTCTAGGCGCTTCAGTCTGGAACCCCGTGACCGCTACGGTCGCAGGTTCGAATCCTGCCTCGGGCATGGATATGTGTCATGCCCTTAGGTTAGTTAGGTTTAAGTAGTTCTAAGTTCTAGTGGACTGATGACCTGAGAAGTTAAGTCTCATAGTGCTTAGAGCCATTTGAACCATTTTTGGGACTCTAGCCCGGATTTCCCGCGTTACGCGAGACGTCGCCACAGCTGCTTTGAATATCTGTGCAAGACTCACGGCAAGACCCAAACTTCCATATGACGTCGTTCCTGAATCATAACCGGTATTCCTCCACACAGTATGTAATTCCCGTGCAGGGAAGGACATTTTAGTTGGAAACCACTGCGGGTAAATACCGTATTGCATTGCCTCTTGCTATTAATAAGAACGATGCAGTTTTCCTTCGGACATGGTGATTGTTCCTACTCTCAACAGAGAATACATTTCATGTAAAGTCAACTACCCCGACAAATCTGAGGTTCGTGTTGCAATACGTTTTATGAATGCAAAGAAAAGTTCGCTCTAAATGGCTCTGAGCACTATGGGACTTAACATCTGTGGTCATCAGTCCCCTAGACTTAAAAACTATGTAAACCTAACTAACCTAAGGACATCACACACATCCATGCCCGCAGGATTCGAACCCGCGACCGTAGCGCTCGCGCGATTCCAAACTGAAGTACCTAGAACCACTCGGCCACACCGGCCGGCCTCTCTGAGACGCTTTAGCGCTTACTAATGAACTGTTTCACAACATACGCTGCATTTTTTTAGATCTTCTCATTTACCTACAGTAACTGTATCTGGTAAAGGTCACAGCCTTAGGAGCGATGTTCAGCTATGTTCATGAGGAAGAAAGCTCTGAGACTGTACACTTGGAACACAGCATTTTATGGAAGTGGATCATGGACTAGGATGGGAGTGGGAGGGGGAAGAGAAGACGAAGAGAATAGTAGCGTTGGAGAGTTGCTGATGTAGAAGGATGTCAATCAAGGGAAATGACAAAATAAAATATAAAATGAGGAGGTTCTCTGTAGAATCAACAAGGAAAGGAACATACGGAAAACATTTGCAAGTAGAAGAGACGATATGATAGTGTACATGGTTAGATATCAAGGAATAACTTCCATTGTATTAGAGAGAGCTATAGAGCGGGAAAAAATGTAGGGGAAGACAGAGGTTAGAATATATCCAACAACTAAATGAGGATGCTGGATATAATGCTTTAATCTCAGTTGAAGAGGCCGGCCGCGGTGGTCTCGCGGTTCTAGGCGCGCAGTCCGGAACCGTGCGACTGCTACGGTCGCAGGTTCGAATCCTGCCTCGGGCATGGATGTGTGTGATGTCCTTAGGTTAGTTAGGTTTAAGTAGTTCTAAGTTCTAGGGGACTAATGACCACAGCAGTTGAGTCCCATAGTGCTGAGAGCCATTTGAACCATCAGTTGAAGAGGTTGGCAACGAGCGAAGTGGTGGCAGGTGGCATCGAATAAGTCAGAAGATTGACGGCCACTATAAAGCGCTCCGTGCGCTAACGCCTTGTTGTTTTTCGACAACTGTGAATGAAACGGTGACGGGTCTTCTCGCCTCTTTGTGAGTAGTGCGTTACATCTGTTTATGTGGATGATCAATTGCTAATCTCTTCACAGTGCGTTCCAGACTAGACTGATACTGTAAGACGATTCTACACATGATGACTAAAAATAAAATGAGACATAATTATTGTCGAATGACTTCAGTATTGTACAGAGTTCGTGAATTCACGTAAGTAACATAGGACAAAAGTTGAAAAAATAACCCCATCAAAATGAACTACTTGCATGTACTGAATGGATAATCATAGTGCACTTTAGTTCTTCTGATTCGCCTTTGTCTGCGATGTTGCGATGGGGGAGCGACATTTGACGCGAAATTTCGTCGCGGTGTCGACCGGTAATTGCACTAGTCTCACAATGCTAGGATCTTCATTTTAAACACGCTACAAAGCAGCTGTTGCTACTTGTCTCTGGAAAACTCATTTACGGGCTTTCTGTGCCTGTGTACAGAAAGCAGATTAGAGTGTATCCTTCAGGTGGAAACCAATAAAAGAGGAGTGTTCACTAATCTGGGGCGGTCACCAGAGACTGAGAGGTTCCAACGAAGAGCGGCCACGGGTTCGTTCAGTAGGCGCGAGAGCCTTACAAAAATGCTCAACAAATTCCAGTGGCAGACATTAAAAGTGAGGCGTTGTGTCTCACGGAGAGGTTTAGTATTGAAATTTAGAGGGAACACTTTCCGGGAACAATCGGACTCACGTACAGTACATCTCACGAAATGACGACGACAAGAAAATTCGAGAACTAAGGGCTAATACATCGCCTTACCGACAATCATTCTTCCAATGTGCCGTTTGCGGATGGAACAGGAAAGGGAGGGGTGAGTTAGTGGTACCAGAAGTACCCTCTGCCACACGCTGTTAAGTGGCTTGTGGAGTGTGCTGTGGATGTGCTGTTACGAGAGCTGTTTGCCTCAATGGGCTCGCCCCGTGGAACCACAGCGTGCAGCAACGCTCTCGTACATGCCAAATCACTCACGATTAAACAGTGGAGCAACTAGTAAAGTTCTCATTAGCTGCTTAATGTTTCTCCGAATTTACCAGGCGCTCACGAAAAAAAGGAAAGGTAAAATAACTGTAGCTGTGCGAACCCAATTGTTTAATGCTGCAGCAACTACTGCACTACTGATTTAATTCCGGAATGAATTAATGTTGAAACACTCGTCCTAATATGCCAGCAACGTTAAAATTTCTGCGTCTGGAACTGATAGTCTGTGAGTTTTACGAGAAAAGCAGACTTAATTTATGACACAGTTCCCTTTTGTGGTATGTAGGAAACCTGCCTTCTCGGATCGTTAGACAAACCACAAGACCACTCGTATTAATGAGTTTTATTACAATAATAAAAGCGACAATACTTTTGCAATTACACAGATGTGTCGCAAGCAAAGGGCGACATACAAAATAATAAATCTTGTTCAATATACACAATTCCAAGTCTGTGCTGCATAGAGAGTACAAGCAAACTGACTAGAGGTGACTTTGCTATACAGGTAAGAACTGTGTGTCACCAGTCGGTCACGACGCTTATGCCTTCTTCGCATAGGGAGGTTCGGTCAGCGTGCGATTGGCTGATCTCTTCTCACAGCCTTCTCTTTCTTGTTACTCCGTAGCACCTTTAAGGCTAATGCATTTCGGCTATTGGAAAAGATCCTCTTTAAAATCGCTCATTATCCTCACCGTCAAAGAAATTTTACTGTCCTGATGAAAAATTACGTTTCCAACCAGTATATTTCGAATTCTTCTTTGGATACTGATTTGTTCTTTGTGGAGCTACAAAATATATATATATATATATTTTACGTTCTAGAAAACACGTGGTAAAGCTTCCTGCAGATTAAATAAATTTCGTCTTTTTTTGTTTACGACTGCTGGTTCCATCTTTTACATTAATTGCCTTTACGTTTAAGGCGTAGAGTGGTAACAAACTGTGGCACAAATTTAGTTGAGTTCCTTGTAAAACGTAATTCAGATTCTTTTTCGTGTTTGTTTTTGATTTTTGGTCAGCAATATTACGTTAGGACGTAACATGCACATAGTAACATGTCATTCGTATCAAAGCATCTGTTTCACGGCTGGGAGTTTTCGCCTCGTCGCTTGAGAACAACGTTGTGAAACGATTCTGACCCCGCAGCCTTTCGCAGTCTGTGATAGAAAAAAAACAATAATCGTCACCCACAGACAAGTACTTTATTGTGCAAGTAAAGCTACAAAAACATTAAAAGATATCAACGGAATACAGTTTTTCCGCAAGCGGAGAAATCAGATATCGCTCCGGGCATTTGTTCTGTGTTCTGATAGGTGTAATTCGGTCTTGCGTCGTTTCTTCTTGCCAGTCTCTCAGTCTCAGAGTAGTTCCCATAACCAGAGTGTTCAGTTGTTTGTTGTATCTCTATTTACAACTATTGAGAGAATTTAAAATGCTGTCAGAATCTACTCGTTAAGAGGTATAAGCTTAGTGTAATTGTTTAACTGAATAATACAAATATTTAAGATAGTAAGTATGTATGTTTGCCTTGAGCCAGCGTAACACACGGCACGCAAATTACTCACACTAAATTTATCCGGTATTAGAGAGTAAGTTCACTTAGCTTAGCGAATTTAAAAAAAAAAACTTCACATATAATTTAAAAGATTTTCGAATGTTTTCTGGTTGACATCCTCGCACAAAGTAACAAAACGGAAAGATTTCATTGTTAACTACTTTCTTGATGTTCGTGCAGTATAACTTCAGCATTAGGCTCGGTGGTTTATTCTTTATTTCTTTACTATTACACCTCTTTCCAACGATATCTGCAGACTGTATCCACGTATATAACTCTTAATGTACTTGCAAAATTATATAATTGTGCGTTACATAGTTCAGGAAATATGACGTCATAAACATTGAGATATGTAGAAAACTAGTTCTTCTTAAAACGGGGCGCAAATGATTCTTACTGTACTGATCAAGTGCTTGGTGACTATAACACTTAGAAACTTCAAAGTTTTTCGAACTTTTTCTTGTTTATGTGCTTAACGTTCAATGGTTCAAATGGCTCTGAGCACTATGGGACTTAACTTCTGAGGTCATCAGTTCCCTAGAACTTAGAACTACTTAAACCTAACTAACCTAAGGAAATCACACACATCCATGCCCGAGCGGTCGCACGGTTCCAGACTGTAGCGCCTAGAACCGCTCTGCCGCCCCGGCCGGCTTCTTTTAACGTGAAATGTTTGACAGCAAAGGAGAAAGACTGTATTCCTGCCATTGAATTCAGGTTCCCCGCTACGAAAGTGATTGATGTTACTCCCTTTCACAGTGTCATCAAGGCGGCAAGAATGTTGCGCTTGTACTACAGTGCCAAATGAAAAGAGCCGCACTAGATAGGAGACAAAAAGCCGTATGCGGCTCGTGGTCCACGTCGTGACCACCTCTTCAGCTTTTCTGAACACGTTGAATATTTTGACCGCCTCCGTAGCCGATTAGTTGTCATAATTGTGAACTTTTGAAGAAAAAAAAAAGTTGTTAAGACGACCGCTCGCGATAATTCGTGAGCCGTCCGGTGTGGCCGAGTGGTTCTAGGGGCTCAATCTGGAACCGTGCGACCGCTACGGTCGCAGGTTCGAATCCTGCCACGGGCATGGATGTGTGTGATGTCCTTAGGTTAGTTAGGTTTAAGTAGTTCCAAGTTCTAGGGGACTGATGACCTCAGATGTTAAGTACCATAGTGCTCAGAGCCATTTGAACCATTTGATAATTCTGGTGCGGCGCATCTATAATGAAAGCAAAAGTATGGTCAGTGTTGCTGCCTTCGGTGCAAAGGGGCCAGCGGTCGTTTCCTTGTTTTGATGTCTGGAACGGGGTCCAGTCTGACTCGTAAGGCCAGGTGGGCAGCAGCACATTCAGGACTCATCTACTCGCGATAGCGGCTGTAGGGATTGGCAACCTGCTGATCACATGTCCTATGGTCATAACTCGCTCTTCGTACGGCCTTGTACGCAGCAGTTGGCAATCCGAAACAGGCGTAAGACATAATCCGTGAGTGGTGTGGTGGTGATTTTCGACACCTTGTGGCTCTCTTGTGACGCGGTATATGGCGTTGCCGGGCTGGGAGGCGGGCGCCCAGCTTCCCCGCGCCACGGCACGCCACCCGGTGTCCTGTGTCGGCGCCCGCATCGCGCCTCACACAAGGCGGCCCCCGGAATAACAGCTGACAGACGACACCGGCGATGCCGCTGCGTTCGCTTACACCTCCCAGGCACTGCACTGCTTCCTTGCTGTTAGCCGAGATTCATTGGGTCTGGTGAGGAAGTGATAAATTACGGATTACCTCTGTATAAGGACGAAATTCATCTGTGGCAGCAGTCACGTCCATGAAATGCGCGGTGTTTATAACTGAACTTTCGTTACTTGAGCCTATGCAGAAGTGAAACTATTTACCGTATGGCTAGCCAACATTACACTGAGATGAGAAAAGTGATCGGATAGCGTACGCACTTTTATAGATAGCGGTAGTGTGGTCTACACAGTGGTAGTTGGAGCAAGACGCATGAGTCATTCCATTTCGGAAATCGTTAGGGAATTCAATATTCCGAGTCCACAACGTCAAGGGCATGTCTGAACATTAGTATATGAGCTGTATTGGAGTAGCATCTCACCATCGAACGAAACGGGAGATCCTGCCTGAAACCCAGGCACAGGTTCTTTAGTAAAATGAAACTATGTTGTTTTAGAGACTTTTCCAAGTCTCAAACATCTATGATGTATGTAAGCAGACTGAAGCCAAGAATGAAAATTTGTAGCAAGGGCGGATTCGATCCCGGGTCCCCTGCTCAGTAGTTGGATGAGTGAGGGCTGAATGAGGATTTGGATTGACGAGAGAGGCATGCTGCGATTGTACATAGCCCCTGTGCCAAGGCGGCTTGTGATTAGCGCGTGTGCCTACGAGCATGAGACCCGAGTTACAATACCAGCGTTGGCACAAATTTTCGTTTCAGCCGGGATATATAGGACATAAATTAACTATTATTATTCCGGGCGGGAAGGAGCGCCTGGTCCCCGGCACGAATCCGCCCGGCGGATTCGTGTCGAAGCCCGGTGAACCGGCCACTCTGTGGATGGTTTTTAGGCGGTTTTCCATCTGCCTCGGCGAATACGGGCTGGTTCCCCTTATTCCGCCTCAGTTACACTATGTCGGCGATTGCTCCACAAACAAGTTCTCTACGTACGCGTACACCACTATTAAGAGTAATAGAGGTGTACATAGGGGTTACACTCGTCTGGTGTGAGACGTTCCCTGAGGGCGGAGGGGGGGGGGGGGGTCCACTGGGGGCCGAACCGCACAATAACACTGGGTTCTATGTGGAGCGGCGGAGGGGTGAAGTGGACTGCGGTAGTCGTAGTGGGGTTGTTGGCCACTGCGGCTGCGGTGGGGACGGAGCCTCTCCCACGTTTCTAGATTCCCGGTTAACATACAATACAATACAATACAATACAAATACTATTAGTCTAGGATACAGGTCAGCCCAGGAGCGCTTTTTCGACAGTTTTCCAGCTTGTACGCAAATGCTGGGCTGGTGCTCAATCTCCGCCTCAAAGTAAACGATACACAGTGTTAAAATACGAAGGCACACAGAAGAATGTTCATACGATTCACAGACAGGTGGCGCGTATGGTTATCGGACGACTGTGACGACAGGGCTCATAGTTGCAACAAAAGTGATTTGCCAAATCATGAAAACATCGTTCCGGTACGGCGAAATAAAACTTAGGAGAGAGAGACTCGGAACGACTTGCTTCACAATTTCTTATACGTAGGATGATCGGTAAACTGCATCCCCCACCTTCTTTTTCAGCAGGGTTTATTTCCCTAGTACCTTATCCTCCTCATCGTTTGATACGTCCCTGTGCGTCGGCACACAGTACCAAACTTGCCATAGCTCATGCAGAGTGGTGCTGACAAATGTCGGATTTCTCGGATGGCGCTGCTTCACTCAGAGATGACGCCTCAGCTGGAATTTCATTACTGACGACCATGGAAGAATCCCGCTCAAAGAACCATTGCCGAGATAGCTTATAGGCAAGGCACTACCGTGAACTTCCAGAGCCCTCCTCTTCCACTAAAGATTCTCCTGCGCCCGCCGTCGGTATTCCGCACGACTACCGCCGAGGATTTAGACACGCAACGAAATTATTAACGGGGAGGGAGAAAAGGAAGGACTGAGAGCAGAGGCAGGTGCAAGAGCGACGGTAAAGGAAAAAGTGTGGTAGCTGGAGGGGAAAAGTGAGTGAAAAGAAGAGGACCACGAATAAGAAAGGGCGGAAAAAAGCGGCTAAATACGGACGTCAATCGGCGCTTTCGGGGCCGGAGGAGAGTGCGGGGTGGTTAATTAGTGGCGGCCGCGCAGTATCAGCAGGGTCGATGCCACTGGAGGCCCGGCGCCGCCGCCTCTTTGCCGGACGGCGGCTTTTGAGCCGCTTAACCCGCCGCGTAGGCAGCGCCGGGCCCAGGTGGCGCCGTTTCGCAGCCACTGTGCCCCGCACCCAGCCCAGTAATTAGCGGCGAGGCTGCACGCACTGCGCCACGAGCAAGCCTAGGTGCTCTTCTCGCCGTCTTGGCGTCGCCGCACGAGAGCTCTTACATCCCCAACATCAGATTGCAGATTTCCACAGGGTCCAACTCCCACCAATGGCTTGTTTTGTAGTCAATCGTGTGCCACTAGTATCTCAGGCATCGACATTTCAAGTAAATAACTAAAATATTGTTACTTAGTAAAAAACTTTGAAGTTCGCCGATGATATTGTAATTCTGTCAGAGACAGCAAAGGATTTGGAAGAGCAGTTGAACGGAATGGATAGTGTCTTGAAAGGAGGATATAAGATGAACATCAACAAAAGCAAAACGAGGATAAGGGAATGGAGTCGAATTAAATCGAGTAATGTTGAGGGAATTAGATTAGGAAATGAGACACTTAAAGTAGTAAAGGAGTTTTGCTATTTGGGGAGCAAAATAACTGATGATGGTCTAAGTAGAGAGGATATAAAATGTAGACTGGCAATGGCAAGGAAAGCCTTTCTGAAGAAGAGAAACTTGTTAACATCGAGTATAGATTTAAGTGTCAGGAAGGCGTTTCTGAAAGTATTTGTATGGAGTGTAGCCATGAATGGAAGTGAAACACGCACGATAAATAATTTGAACAAGAAGAGAATGGAAGCTTTCGAAATGTGGTGCTACAGAAGAATGCTGAAAATTAGGTGGGTAGATCACATAACTAATGAGGAGGTATTGAATAGGATTGGGGAGAAGAGAAGTTTGTGGCACAACTTGACTAGAAGAAGCGATCGGTTGGTAGGACATGTTCTGAGGCATCAAGGGATCACCAATTTAGTATTGGAGGACAGCGTGGAGGGTAAAAATCGTAGAGGGAGACCAGGAGATGAATAAACCCAGCAGATTCAGAAGGATGTAGGTTGCAGTAGGTACTGGGAGATGAAGAAGCTTGCACAGGATAGAGTGGCATGGAGAGCTGCATCAAACCAGTCTCAGGACTAAAGACTCAACAACAACAGTACTAAAGAAAAGGTTGTATGCCATTGCTAGCTGCGTTAGCTGCCTAATCGCCTTTTGCTGGTGATTACAATTGGCATTTGATTTTAATTTAAATTAAACAGAATTTTGATGCATACACAAACGAGTAAACGTCAGGATGTTTTCATTGAAAACCCCACTTCCGGTTTCGTTCCGTGCCCTTCATCGAGAAACCAGATACTTTGTCTCCATCCTACATTTATAAGCCGCAAGCCGCCTTACGGCGTGTGGCGGAGGGTACTTGGTCTATCTTTGTATGTCTCTCTCTCTCCCCACCCCCACCCCTCCTCAACCCCCACCGCCACTTCCTTTCCTTTTCAGTCGCGACTGGTGCTTGGGACTGACGACTGGTGGTGAGGTTCCGTGTAAGTTCAAACCTCTCTAATTTTGCATTCATGGCCTTTTCGCGAGATATGTGCAGAAGGATGCAGTATGTTGTTTGACTTGTAGCAGTGTACGCTCTCGGACGTTTAACAACAAACGCACGGCGTCTACCACTGGAGTTTGATAAGCATCTCTTTTGTGCTTACTAAACGAACTCGTGATGATGCGCGCTGCTGCTCTTTGTACCACCTCTATTTCTGATCAATCCTACGTAGTGAGGGTCTCAGAGGAGCAATCTACATCTATATACATACTCCACAAGGCGCAACATGTTACGTAGCGGGGAAACGTTGTAGCACTAATAGTCATTTCCTTTTCTTTTCCACTCGCAAATAGAGCGAGGGAGAACAACTGTCTATATGCTTCCGTACGAGCCCTAATTTCGCTAATCTAATCTCCGTGGTTCTTCGGCGAAATTTACGTTGGTGGCGGCAGAGTCGTTCTGCAGTCAGCTCCAAATTCCGGTTCTCTAAATTTTCTCAATAGTGCTCCTCGCTACGTGTCTGTGTCAGGCAGCGTACCACTAATACTGTGTTCGAACATTATTGGTTTGTTTTTCCTACTTACCTGCATTACCTTACGTTTTACTACATTTAGAGCTAGCTGCCAGTCATTGCTCCACTACAGTACTCAAATAGCTACCAAAGAAAGTTTAGTGAGCTACTTTCTTCGTGGGTGGCCAATATTTCCAGAGGATTCTTCCACTGAATCGCGCCTATGCAATCAAGATCACCTGTGCAATCGTGTGCGGTGGTGTTTCTCTCGCTTATTGCTAGTTTGACTCCTGCAAGTGGAAGAAATTTGCGACGATAGTATTTCAGCGGCGATGGTAGGACGGGTGGTCGCGTGAAGTTCCTGATTCCCAGACTCCGCGTCGCTATATTGGATTATATTCTACAACTCTCTGCAGAGTCTCGTGGAGTAAGGCAGAGCAGTGCTTGGTGTTACCCTTGTTATGCGATGAATGATACAGTGACCTGTTCATTGGAATATATGTGCCAAATTAGCAGAACATAACTATGGTAACTACTAATTGGAACACTATATAAGTACTGACCACATGGTCTAACTTACATTACAGCCGAGAGGAAGGAAGGAGTAAGGATGGACTGACGTAATTTAACGTCTAGGCGAGCTCTAGGATCAATTTAGGTAACCGGCAGAACGTTGAGTAAAGCGCTGCATCTTCCACGTACGAGACTAGTGTCTCAATCACTATACGATATCGATCGCTGTTAGAAACGGGCAGACCGACATCTAATGGCCCTGGTGCATAAACCAGATTGTCTACTTTTGGCCGAAAATGAGATTTTGCTACCATTGTATAGTTTCAAAATTTCTTCATCATATGATACAAGAAACAGACTTGTTAATTGGACGAATTCAGAATAACATTTTGTATCGACTTGTAAACGTGGACTGTTTGAGGTAAGAACGAGACATGTCCGTGACTTGCCCTGTCGTTGCAGCGAACAGTATTCAGATTCTGGCACGTGACAGGAGAAGAAGATAACGCAGGTATTTCTGCAGTGTCATCTCTGTCCACAGAATGTACAGATTACTTTTCTAGCCTAAAAAAACCGTTTAGGTCTACATTAAAAGTACTGATAATGAGAAATTTACTATTTCGAAGTAGAGGCTCTTGGAATACTCCACTGAATACAAGCTTGTAATTCGCTGTAGTGCATCCTTATCACAGCTTATTCATCATGATGTCGTGAATGACAAAGCCTCAACTGCACTGGCTTTTCGTGAGAAAAATTTTATTAAGTGCCTCTGCGGATGAAATCTGAGAAATTTGAATACGTCATGAAGCTTGCCAAGAAGCATTTGTCTACCTCAGACACAAAATTTTGTAATAAGTTGGCTTGCGACTGAACCGTTACGGTTGCTACATCAGTACATCAGAAGGAAAAGCACAAGGAACGTCTTTGTAACCTTCCACAGCTATGACTTTTATAATGGTATCCATTTTATTTAATTTTCAGATTGGTCACATTTACTAACCTGTAAAGTGCTAATAGTTGTTTCGTTAGTTGTTTACTAATCAGACATCTTGTTCATAAAACAGAGCTGTTTGACTGCGCGTGCGAGAGAGAGAGAGAGAGAAATCAAATTTTTAAAAATTCCTTCAATATCGTAATAAATTTTAATTTGGTTATGTAATGAGTTTATTACGATGCATTGATGGCCTATGTAGAGGCTTGAAAAAGGCACGACCGATTTAAGTTTTTTTGTATTTTGCTGGAAATTATGCAAATTTGATTTACCTCGCTATTTCACCAGTGCCTTCAGTTTAATTCAAGAAGTAATTTTTTTCAGCTGTCTAACAGTATGTCTTTTCCACTTCCGCCCTCTTGTTAGAGATTCAGTAAATTCTTCCTGTTACAGAACGGCGTCAGCTTTTAAACCAATTTTTATGCAGAGGGAATTTCCGATAATGGCTTCCACGATGTGTTTTTATTGCATATGATGTCTGACAGCACTGTAAAAAGAAACGCAACTATTTATCTCGCTTTTGTCAGCTCTCTCTACAACCTTTTTACTCGAAAAACAACCGGACTATCCAATTAGTACTATATTTTGTTAATTATTTGCTCGCGGGCCATGTCATTCTGCATTGTCCGCTTTGAAATTACCCCATTTCGGAAATATGTTGAGTCGTACACTTTCGGACGTTAACAAGCCGTCACAGCGGTTAACGAGCGCGCTCCTTCCATTGTGCCTGCGTTCGGCCAGTTCGCCTCCTCGGAGCGGCTCTGTCAGAGCAGCCGTCCCTCGATATTTAATTAATGTCGGCAATGCCCGCGATGCATCAGCGGACAGAAATTCGCCCGGTGGCCGCGGTACATGATTTATTGGCGGATGACACAACGAGAGTCATAGCTGAATTAGCTTTCATGTGTTATTGAGTACAAGGTGTCAGAATGTTGTGGAAGTAATTGTTTATGCGCTGGGAACACCGCGCTTCCCCCTACCCCCCCCCCCCCCCCCCTCCACCCTCCGCACAGTAAATGAAATTGCTCTTCTGAGTGCCATCTACGACATTACTGGTGAGATTGTGTGGGATTCACATTAGCCTGGAATGACAAGTGCGAGAAAAAGCAGCAAGGACGACCAGACAATTCTGTTCGGCTCAAATGAGAATGCAGTATGGAATGTTCATTTCTATGCCACAGCTTCATCATCACTGCTCCTATAAGGACCTTCAGCAATTTCGCAACACACCAGGAACGCATTTCTGTGTTCCTGGTGCTTTTTTTTTAAATGTCTGACATCACAATGGAACAACTCCCCTGATTTCAACACACACAATGTATATATAAAATTAAAACTCCCATGCTGTAAAATTGAATTTAGTTGGCACTGAAGTCCCATAGAAGATTGCCCGGATGCAAATGCCATCTTTTGTCTGTGAATGTTCGAAATGGTTCAAAAGGCTCTGAGCACTATGGGACTTAACTTCTGAGGTCATCAGTCCCCTAGAACTTAGAACTACTTAAACCTAATTAACCTAAGGACATCACACACATCCATGCCCGTGGCAGGATATTAACCTGCGGGCGTAGCGGTCGAGCGGTTCCCGACTATAGCGCCTAGAACCGCTCGGCCACCGTGGCCGGCTCTGTGAATGTTGACCCATAAAAAATATTATCACAAAGCAGTCTTTCTTCAGTATATGAGTATTTTAAGGCAGACGAACTTACTTCTGGCAACGGTTGAAGTAGGCATCTACATCATTTAGATCTGTAAAATGATAGCTCGATCGTACGGAAAATTCCCATGTTCCGCCTTATAGGCAATACATGTGTTTTGAGCGTTCTTCGCCCACGACTATAATTCAATACATCCTTCTATCAGGAATCGAATAATATAGAGTTTTCGTACAAAACTGCATGGAATCTGACGTAGTAAGTATAGACCAGAAGATCTCGAGGGAAGTTTCGTTTTGGAGCGTGGAAGAAATTTACTAAAATTGTTGCAAACGAACTCACGCTACCTACATGCGTGTGACACTTGAAAATAAATTCTCATGAAAAAGATTGCCATGCTGAAGGCAAAACAGCACATTAAGATCCCATTACTGAATAATGTATAAGACCGTGGAAATACGGCACCTTGACAATAACGAACATTTAAATAGATATACATTTTCAGTTTACTGAGGGGGCTGTGAATAAACGAAGGAGATTTTGTATCACTTGATAATTTTTGAAACCCAAAAGGTAGAATTAATTTACATGCAACTCCATGACTGATATTACAAGAACCACGTCATAGCTACGCCACGGTAAAATAAAGATTTCGTTCACAAAGTATTCGCGAAACCAACGAAAATGCAAAGAAAGTTAGATGAATGAACGTATTTTACTCAGCTCGGTTGCGAATCAACCACACCGTTCGGAGAAAACGAGAGCTGCCCTACACTGAACGAAACCACAAGCCCCACTTTGCTATTCATAACGGCTCAGTACAGACAGGAAGCTCTCGGCTCAATATGCCTCGCCAAGAACGCGTTTGCAGCAAATACTGCCTGTTTCCCAGCGCACGTCCACAGAGGAATGCTCTCCACGATTCTCATTGTAATCTGTTACACAAAAACCCAGCCTGCAGTCATACATCACTCTCCTTACTTCGCAGCAAAAGTCACAGCAGTCGCCGTGGCACAGGCGAGAACCAAGCAGAACGGAAGCCAGATCAGAACAGGAATCTTTTTTTCGTGTTTAAAACCTCGGGCCATTTTATCTACTTAGCGGGCTCCACTTCTCTCTCTCTTTGTGTCACCGGTCGCCCCAGGCACTGTAGTCAGACAAACCAGAGTAGCTGAGTCAGTAGTGACTACACAGATATTGGGTACGGATAGTACTGTAAAACTTGCTGGCGAGTAGCAAACGCGAAGAACATGATAACGTGGAAGACGACAATTATAACATACAACTTTTAACAAGAAATCAATAACGTTCACTGACGTGCGTTTTTGTCGCGGCGAAGGTCCTTGCATAACAGTAGAATCCTTGAGAATGAAGCCGTGACTTCCATATGTACGTTGGCGCTATATTAAGTTTTCTAATTACTTTACTGTCTCCGTGTGCCAAAAAGAGCCACTATGGTTGCCATGTAAAATGAGTATGTTACAGTCTGTAGAAAGTGAATGTACAACACTCAAAGATCGAAGTTAACGACACTGAGAATTTGTTTGTGATGCTTCAGAGGCAGAAGTATTTGAGGAAATCAGGTAATGTGTTGCAGTCCCCCGAATGCTTATCCGTGGATCGGTCGTAAGACGGATTTGTGTTGCAGCAGTGTCCACAGCATTACAGGTTGTAGAAATCTGTGGTTAAGAATATAATTAACTATAGTTGATGCAAAGACATATAAACTCTCTGTCTCTCCATCCGTTAACAAACTGACGATATTTTTATTAAATCGTACAACTTCATGAACTACAAGCATTCGGTTATGTATATTAACCAGCTGGAATCTGACACCCTGAACGTGTGCGGCAGGACATTATCTGGAACTGATGTTGGTGTTCCTCGAGCAGTTTAACCCAGTTTTAGCTTCACAATCGTTCCGCTCCAAACCTGGGATCATGTGAGGAGGACACTGACACAGATTATGAAGAGATGTCTGTGACCAGCATTAATAAATACGTATTCATCATTTGTTCTTTAATAAATTTATGTCCCAGGAAGACTCTGGCGAATGTTCCGGACAGCGTAAGTGAAACTTTGCGCGGCACGTGTGCGGACCAGAAGTTTTCCTGTTTGACGACATTTTCTTGCACGACAATCAATTTTGTTGCGATTAATTTGATCAAGCAACTGATTTGTTGTTCCAGAGCAACCAGTTTACGGCGTTCATTTTCCCCTGCAACGACAGTATTGACAGGCGCCCTGTGGCACTCTCACTGATCGTGTGCTGAAGATCTCCTCTATCACTTGCTTTACTTTACAGAGAGGGCTAGCGTTCGTCGTCCGTTTCCTTGGAGGAGGAGCGGACGGCTTCTCGTATCCTGGCTGTCCCACCGCAAGACACTAACGATGGCATCGTGGCAACCGACTAGCCGGTGCCATTAGTTCGGGCCAGGTCGCTAAGTGCAGCAGTTTTTTCCATCCTCGCCATATAGAGTACGCGAAAAAATTTATCCCCAGCAATTCTTATAATCCTTTTGTATTGTGTCACATTTAATACCCGGGTTCGATTCCCGGCGGGGTCAGGGATTATCTCTGCCTCGTGATGCCTCGGTCTTGTGTGATGTCCTTAGGTTAGTTAGGTTTAAGTAGTTCTAAGTTCTAGGGGACTGATGACCATAGATGTTAAGTCCCATAGTGCTCAGAGCCATTTGAACCACATTTAATATATTTGATCTAGTCTTCCTAATTTTCCTTTTGAATTAACGGTCACAATGATATGAAGAGAAGGAACATTTTTTCTGTCGATGGAATGCACAGAAGCATCGGTTGATTGCTTCGTGTATTATTTAATACGAAATGCTTTGCAGGAATCGAATATGTGTGTAGTTATATCGCACGAAACAGGCTGCTGCACTGAAGATCGGGCCGAGCTGACTCATACAGTCAGCTAGAGGCTGTAACGTCTCTGAAGTAAACTGGCTTGCCGAATTACTAAAATGAGTGTAAGGAACGGGGGAGACATACGTTGCAGGTAAATGGAGAGATTTTTCTCGGCATTTCGGTTCATTTCCGGGAAGTGCATGGTTAGCGTAAACCTCCTCTTTCTTTCTTTGCTTGTGCCGTTTTTCCCGCTGATACGCAGGGTCGCCATGGTTAATCGGATGTGGCAATGTTAGTTGAAGGGGTGGCCGGATGCCCTTCCTGCCGCCATCCCGTAACCCCGGTAAGGAATTAGTGTACCCCAACTGTCTGCGACTAGTGTAATCCATGGAATAGCGCGAAAGTGTTCAGATGTCTGCGACCCGTTTAACTGAGGCGGGACGCGGGGAACAGCCCGGTATTCACCTAGGGGGATGTGGAAAACCGCCTAAAACCACATCCAGGCTGGCGGGCACAGCAGCCCCCGTCGTTAATCCGCCAGGCGGCTTCGATCCGTGTCCGGCGCGCCTACCCGAGTCCAGGAAGCAGCGCGTTAGCGCGCTCGGCTAACCTGGCCGGTCGGAACCTCCTCCTCTAAAGTAGCCATTCTTGTTACGTGTTTAACGTATCTGTACCTGGTTTTAACGCGCCTATGACTACAACCGCGCTTATATAATTTGCAAATATCCCTTCCTGTTCAGTTTGGTAAATTCGCCTACTTCTACGAAGACATTTCCAAAGCCTTCTTTCTCTTCCTCTTCTCTCTGATAGCTCTTCTTATTTTATTTTTTCCACTTAAATTACAAGACGGCTTATAGCACCATATTTGAAATGCTACCAGTTTTTACTTCTCAAGTTTTCCAAACCTCTTGTTTCGTTTCCCGAAATAACTGAAATGCTCCAAAAAAAGCTGAGAAGGAAGGGAACTAATATTTCAGTGAGCGGAAAATTGAAAGTTCGTGTGATAATGGAATAGTGTCTTCGCTGCATTTATGAGGGAGGAGGTAGAGTGAAAGTGGTGATGGAGTGTTGTGGGCTCTGTACCTGCGCACATTAGATTTTGTGATAAATGAAGGAGTTGACAGACATATACTACATTATAAAGGTTTCAGGTCTGCGACAGCGAACTTAACAGCCAATTTGCGACCTCACCCGAAGGGCTGCCGAAATTGACATGCGATCCCTCGCAGTTAGAAACCATAGCTGTTTCTCGTAACGTATAAGCTGGATCGTTCACGCAATTATTCTCGCCACAAAATCCATTACAAACGCCGAGGTGCGGCTGATGGGACGCTAACACCAATCAGACATCAGGCACGCACACTTACAAGCACAATTGTTGAAATGACTACAGTTCTATTTCCAAACCACACAGTTATTCAGTGACAAGCAAATACTCAACTTCAAGAGATCTTTTTACGATGTTCCCAGTGTATGGCAGTCCTGCTCTGAGGCAAAGTCCAACTGATGCACAGTAAGACCTCTATCCGGCGTAGGCACTGTCGACAACCGGAGAATTCTCCTCGGACAAGTGAGTAGCGCTGGATGTAGGTGTGTCGGCGACTGCGACTGGAACTGAAGCTAAGACACGCTGCTCATTAAGCCGCGGTACGCTACTTGTATACTAGTGAGCGGCAATACTATGATCAGTGACGTTGCTCTACGTGATGTGTGACGTGGAACGTAGTTCCGCGTCGCTGGGATTTCCGCAGCGTCAGAGTCTGTTATCGGACTCGCTTCGACTGGACGTAAAGGCTGCGCTGCTCACCCTCCGCTGCTGTTGGGAAGTCCATCCTGCTAGGATTGCGGCTCGTCCACACCTTAGTTGAAACGTCCGAAAAGTGTGGGAGTGATGTGCCTGTTGAAGAGGGTATCACTAGAGATTTGTCGGCAAGTCGGTTCGCTCCCGTGTGTCCTGGCGACACAGGGGCCGCAGCCAGCTTCTAGTGCCGGACCACTGGCCACTGCACGGTCCGGCAGAGCCGCACACAGAGGCGGACGCCGCACTATATCAGCGTTAGCCGGCGCGTGCAACCTGAGTGCCTGCACGTCCGCTGCCGCCCACACGCGTTACAGTGCAGCCCGCTGCGTTACCCGCATACCGCCGGCAGCCAGCCGCATCTGCAACTGCCGTATAGGATGCTTCTTCACGAACAGAGATCCGTCGTAACCACTCATACGTGTACTCTTTAATAAGCATCGTCGGCAGACTATGAAGATACCCTCACGCAGTTATACACTACTGGCCATTAAAATTGCTACACCACGATGTTGACGTGCTACAGACGCGAAATTTAACCGACAGGAAGAAGATGCTGTGATATGCAAATGATTAGCTTTTCAGAGCATTCACACAAGGTTGGCGCCGGTGGTGACACGTACAACGTGCTGACACGAGGAACGTTTCCAACCGATTTCTCAAACACAAACGAGAGTTGATCTGCGTTGCCTGGTGAAACGTTGTTGTGATGCCTTGTGTAAGGAGGAGAATTGCGTACCATCGCGTTTCCGACTTTGATAAAGGTCGGATTGTAACCTATCGCGATTGCGGTTTATTGTATCGCGACATTGCTGCTCGCGTTGGTCGAGATCCAATGACTGTTAGCAGCATACGGAATCGGTGGGTTCAGGAGGGTAATACCGAACGCTGTGCTGGATCCCAACGGCCTCGTATCACTAGCAGTCGAGGTGACAGGCATCTTATCCGCAGGGCTGTAACGGATCGTGCAGCCACGTCTCGATCCCTGAGTCAACAGATGGGGACGTTTGCAAGACAACAACCATCTTCACGAACAGTTCGACGACGTTTGCAGCACCATGGATTATTAGCTCAGAGACCATGGCTGCGTTTACACTGGACGCTGCATCACAGGCAGGAGCGCCTGCGATGGTGTACTCAACGACGAACCTGGGCGCACGAATGGCAAAACGTCATGTGTTCGGAGGAATACAGGTTCTGTTTACAGCATCATGATGGTCGCATCCGTGTTTGGCGACATCGCGGTGAACGCACATCGGAAGCGTGTATTCGTCATCGCCAGACTGGCGTATCACCCGGCGTGGTGGTATGGGGTGCCATTGTTTACACGTCTCTGTCCCCTCTTGTTCTGACTGACAGCACTTTGAATAGTGGACGTTACATTTCAGATGTGTTACGACCTGTGGCTCTACTCGTCATTCGATCCCTACGAAACCCTACATTTCAGCAGGATAATGCACGATCGCATCTTGCAGGTCCTATACGGGCCTTTCTGGATACAGAAAATGTTCGACTGCTGCCCCGGCCAGCACATTCTCCAGATCTCTCACCAACTCAAAACTTCTGGTCAGTGGTGGCCGAGCAACTGGCTCGTCACAATACGTCAGTCACTATTCTTGATGAATTGTGGTATCGTGTTGAAGCTGCATGGGCAGCTGTACCTGTACACGCCATCCAAACTCTGTTTGACTCAATGGCCAGGCGTATCAACCCCGTTATTACGGCCAGAGGTGGTTGTTCTGGGTACTTATTTCTCAGGATCTATGCACCCAAATTGCGTGAAAATGTAATCGCAGGCCGCGGTGGTCTCACGGTTCTAGGCGCGCAGTCCGGAAATGTGCGACTGCTACGGTCGCAGGTTCGAATCCTGTCTCGGGGATGGATGTCTGTGATGTCCTTGTGTTAGTTAGGTTTAAGTGGTTCTAAGTTCTAGGGGACTAATGACCACAGCAGTTGAGTCCCATAATGCTCAGAGCCATTTGAACCAAAATGTAATCACATGTCAGTTCTAGTATAATATATTTGTCCAATGAATACCCGTTTATCATCTGCATTTCTTCTTGGTGTAGCAATTTTAATGGCCAGTAGTGTGCAAAGAACACGCAAAGTCCTTAATATGCCGTCGAAATTGTATGCTACATTGGAACGTCACTACCACGTCAGCCATGTGACAGTCGTATCTAATTAACGGACAGCCTGAAACGGACTAATGTTAGACCGACAGTTGACATTCATATCCAGTTTACTAACCATGCTTAGGAAGCTCACAATAAACTAAAAGTGCTTCAATTACTAACAGGCCGATCATGGGATAGAATCTCTCATCTATCTTCAAAACCTTTACCTGGCCTGACCTTTCTTGGGCTAGTGATGCCTGGATATATGGCCCATCATTGTTCTGTCATTCTCTCCAGCTGTTTGACTGCCATGAACTACGCCTTGCCTTATGCTACGTTTACTTCCCCCCCTCCCACCCCCCCACCCCCGCGATACATCATTTACCATCTCATCAATTTCTCACTTCTTCTTGCCAACTGAACACCTCAGTACAACCCAGTTTAGCCAGAAACACGATTCCATAAATGCCATTGTTTGTCCTCTAATCGCCGGCCGGTGTGGCCGTGCGGTTCTAGGCGCTTCAGTCTGGAACCGCGTGACCGCTACGGTCGCAGGTTCGAAACCTGCCTCGGGCATGGGTTTGTGTGATGTCCTTAGGTTAGTAAGGTTTAAGTAGTTCTAAGTTCTAGGGGACTGATGACCACAGATGCTAAGTCCTATAGTGCTCAGAGCCATTTGAACCATCTCCTCTAATCCTGGAATTTTACCGCGTTTATACAGACTCCTCTCATCAGTTACACAAATGCACAATAAAGTCCGCTTCGGTATTTATCCGCCTTAACTAGTATTACTCTTTTCTGTTCCAAACGGCTGTTCCCCACCTCCCTTTCCGTCATAAGCTGGTACTTTCCTCTTAATACTAGGCTCCGTTTCTTATACCCAACAGTCACCACGTACCTACTCCCGTCACAAACAACACACTCACACCCTGCTACCCAACACAACCTCAATCTACTCTTTCTCATGTCAAGTCTTTCCTTTTTCAGTGCATGTGTAATTTTTTATTTCAGGATCTTACACTTACTGCACTAACTTCCTATTCACAAACAAAAAAAAGCCAATAGTTCGATTTTTCGCATCACGACCGAATACGACCGAAAGGCACTACCAAGGAAAATTCGTCTGATATGGCTCTGCTGGAAATGAACGGCCATTCACAAACTCAGACAGTACAACAGTCCTCAACAATAACCAGTTATACCTCATGATACTTTAACGTTTAAACGAATTAACTTCACAAATTACTGTTTAAGTCAGACTGTCAACGAGGGCGCTTCTTTGCACGTTGTAACGTTATGTCAGTTTCTATATTACTATTAAGTGGTGGAGTTCAAAAAAATGGTTCAAATGGCTCTGAGCACTAGGGGACTTAACGTCTGTCGTCATCAGTCCCCTAGAACTTAGAACTACCTAAACCTAACTAACCTAAGGACATCACACACATCCATGCCCGAGGCAGTATTCGAACCTGCGAGCGTAGACGCCGCGCGGTTCCAGACTGTAGCGCCTAGAACCGGTCAGCCACCCAGGGCCGGAGTGAAAGTGTTATCTCCCTATTATAATCTGAGAGTATTTCATTCACTAGAGCATGAACGTTTTCAGAAAATCGTTCTTTGTTACCTTTTACAAGCATAAAAAATGTTTATGATATTGCAGTGATGTGAAATTGATGACGTATTCCTTCAAAGCCTTCAGTTGCCTAAGCAATAGCAACAGTGCCATTAAAACAGTCACTTGTTGCGGCAGTGAAACTGATTTCTATTGGGCATTGAGCGTCTCTCGGGTTTTTCAGCTTGTAAGCTCATGTTAAGTCATAATCTCGTCTTCAAAGGCCCCCACTGCTCACCCGCGATCCACGTAAGTCGCTGCTAACTGACATTGCTGTTCCATTGTAACAAGAGCGAACTTTACCTACGAACATTGACATTCGTGTCCGTTTCTGACCTTTTTGCCACTCTTTGTCGTTGTCTTTTCGAGAACAAGTTGAACATAGACATTGTCATTTTTGAGCCCTAGCTCACACTTATTCATGAGGCGATTTTGCCTCTCGTGGCCTTCCATTTCTGCAATTGTAGTTGCATGCAATCTGGACGTGGTAAATGCCAAGTTTTGTTAATTCCCTTAATATGAACAGGCAGTCCCGTACTGAATAATCTCGGAAAAGACGCTTGAGAGGAAACGGATTTCACTCTCGTGAAGCAAGGTGCGCCGGCGGACGGTCAAGTCAAAGGCAGGCGAGCCTCGGCCGCAGCCGACAGGCAGTTCTTCCGGTTCGTCCCAGCGACGGCTGCGTAATGTTTGCCGCCCTTAATTGGTGCCGGGTATTACGGAATGGCAAATCAGATTTCTAGCCGGGTCACGGAAATCGAATAGAAATTACGCGTAGCTTGCCGGCAACGTAAACTCAATTTCCTCAGTCCTGTGCAATCACGAAAATGTTTCGCTGCGTTAATTCAACCGAAAACAGCGCGGATGTTACAATTAGATGTTGTTGTTGTTGCTGCTGCTGCTGCTGCTCTTGCCGTGTTTACGCCTCCGGAAAGTTTCAGGAACTTAAAAAAAGGGCGATCAAATAATTAATTCTGCAGAAGCGTGTAATTATTTTGTCAAAGCATCGTCCTCTCATTATTCATTTCTGCGGGTGCTTGTTATTTTGAAAATTGTAATTAAATGCTATAATAGAAACGAAATGTCGTTCTTCATGTGTTACTGCTCGTCTGTATTAATAGGAAACATATGTATTCGATTTATATTCAATTCATTTCTCCTGTGGGTGCTTATGTGAACAATGGCATATGTTAGAGGAAAACCAAATTTATTTGCTCCATTTCACACGGACAGTTGAGAATTTTAATAAAATTCATGGTTGACACGTCGATACATGATTTTCACATAATTACTGCAGACTGCCTAGATTCTTGGCGGTCATACATTCTTTGAAAAACAGCTACTTCCGTTTCAGGGTGAAGGTGATAACGTGTATTTTCAACATTTATGTTGCACCTAGTTTAGACTTAAAGAATACGTCTCCACTCGAAATAAGAGAACTACAGTAGTCGAAGGTCGCTCGAAATGTGAAAGGAATAACAGTAATATAAATACTCACAAACCGCCACATTTTCTCATCGAACTTTCCATACGTCACCTCGATCATTGAGTAATTTGCCTATACTTCATATGAATTATAAATCGTCTGCTACCACATTGCCGGCCGCGGTGGCCGTACGGTTATAGGCGCTTCAGTCAGGAACCGCGTAACTGCTACGGTCGCAGGTTCGAATCCTGCCTCGGTCATGGATGTGTGTCATGTGCTAAGGTTAGTTAGGTTTAAGTAGTTCTAAGTTCTAGGGGACTGATGACCTAAGGTGTTAAGTCCCATAGTGCTCAGACCCATTTGAACCATTTTTTGTTTTGCTACCACATCGTGAGACACAATGGCTATTAAACAAATTGCATAACAGAATCTATCGGTCTTCTAAATACGCAAGGTATCTACTCTGACTACGCTCTTCGTTGAGTCGACACATTAGTTGCGTTCATAACATTTTCGTCATAGATCACAAATCTTCTAACAGTCGGCGAATGCAAAGATTTTTAATTTTGAAGAAAAAACAATACGTGAAGCTTCGAATTTCTCTCTTAAAACTTTTGTTCTGAAATGTCTTATTTACCTTTTACCAGTGGTCGAGAGCTTACGAAGAAACATGGGGCACAAGTTACGGTAGGACAAAGAAATTTTTTGTCTCGTTTTCAGTGGAACCATTCCAACGTCCACCTCAACTGATTGATGAAAAGCACAGAAAATCTAAATATGGGGTTCTTCTTCCTTCCAAGCTGAAATGTTTCTGCTGTTCGATATAGAAAAAAATAGTTATTCTTCAACTGTATATATATATATATATATATATATATATATATATATATATATATATATATATATATATATATATTCAACTCGTTTATGTTAGTTCCTTCAGTCCCTCTCTTACAATGGACCAGACTTACACACATAGAGCATTCACAGTTTACATCACACTTACCTAAGAAATAACAATGATTTTAATAGGACAAATAGTAGAATAGTAGTATATACAGTAAATGATTTGCATGTATGTAGAGAGATAGTTAATACCTTGCATCGATAAATATGTCTAAGGAAATATTTATTTTTACAAATCAGGATACAGGTTGGGAGTGATAACGGCACTTCTCTCGTATACTTTTTCAGTATTATAACTCGTGTGCCAGTTCGCTATGTGACACATAACGGTGGTGTCACTTGTAGAAGCCAAAATGGTGCAAAATTTTTCTTTCCATTTTCTCCCCAGTAGTGTATCATTTTGTACAAACACTAACAAGCAGTGGGGCAACAATGGCATTATTAATGAGACTGCCTACGCTCTCTATGAAGGAACTTGGTCATGCGTCTCAACATGGTATCTGGATTATTTGCGCTTCCATCGGTTTGGTGTAGGATCTATAACTCCTCCGGGGCCAAATTAGCACGATATCATAGATGACAATGTCTTCAGTTTCTGAAGTTTTCCCCTACCGAGGAAGGTGGCGCCCTAGTTACGATATAAGTACTCGTATTCAGGAGGAGAAAGGTACAGATCTCTCTCTGTCCAACTAGATATCGATAATCAAAAGGTTTCCCTACGCCGTCGAAGGAAGGCTTTTTAAGCAAGGCAACGGGTGACATACGTCCTCTGATGCATGCAGCCCTTGCTGATGCTTCGTCTCCAACGTCCCCGTCGTCAGTACTAACCTTTTCTTTTTCTTGCGCTCGTTTCCCGTGTAAATGTTCTCCTGCTTCTGTGTTGGGTGCTTGTTGAGTACTCCTGAATCTTATTTACTTACGAATGCTTTCAGTACACCCCTTTTATTTTACTTACACGAAACTCTTCATGTTGGAGGCAGGTAGCTGTGGCGTGTAATGCGAAATAAAATGAATAACTCATTCTAAATGTTAAGTTGTTCGTTCTACAAAAGTAAAAACACTAAGATACTGACCCATACAAGAATTTATTACTCTCGACACTTTCGTAGCGCAAACAACCAGGGTGCGAGAAATTACTGTACCGGTTTACTTATGACAAAGGCAATCTGCAGTATTACTTACATTTGCGATCAGCAGGAAGTCGTAACTTGTTTACAAAAATCGCTACACGCACGCAGGCTGAGTGCGATCTTTCCAGACCTACACTATCTGACCGAAAGTACCCGGACATCTACTAGTGGGCGTTAGTATGGTATGTGTCCACCCTCCACGTTTATGGAGCCTTGAACTTTCCTGGGCACTTTCAATGAAGTGTCTGAATGGATGTGGAGGAATGGCGTCATAATGTTAGTCTAGAGCCGAAACCAGTACAGGCAGTGATGTTTGACCTGGAGCGGTCGGCGTTATAACACATACCAAAGATGTTCCACTTGATGTATTTAGATGCACGAACGGATAAAAAGATCTCTACTGGAGGCAATGTACCCAGGTAGAATTTCGGTTCCCCTGGGTGCTCAGCACTGCCGTTCCCCCCGTCTGCCAGGTGTGCAGCTCCCAGGACGAGCCCCCCTCTAATGATTCCGGTGCTACGCCAGCACCAGCCTGCGTTCTGTGCGAACCTAAGTGAGCTGCAAGGCTGCCCTTCCTGAGGCTCACGCGAGCTCTGCCCGGAAATCGCTTGCTATATCCCGCTAGGCACGCCAGCCGGCCATCAAGAGAGTCGCTGCGTTTCCCCATCTCTACCTTCCTGCTAACGTCTTCATATCGCCCGTCACGAAAAACATCGTTTCTTTTCTCCACGTCCCTGTCGCACTTTTGTGAAGGAAAGAAGGTGCTAGTTTGAAGACATTCAGGTACTTGCAGACAGTTTTCATAATAATGAGAACACCAGTGTTCCTTACTCTTAGGTCTGTACGAAGTGTCAACGCCGATCTTTCGTGCACTGTGACTTCCGTTTGTCATTATGGTATGATCAGGATCACGAAGAGCAACAGACGTTATCTGCTACGACCAGTAGCGGATGTATATCGAGCCTCAGTGATCATCGAACATTAAAAGAGGATTCTCAGAAAGTACGCTAGAGTTAACCTTCACGAAACGAAAAAAAAAATTTTAAAGTAGACGCCCCGCGAACGACGTAGTCATTAGGGAGGGAACTCCTCTCGATACCACTATCAGTGATTGCAGACCGAGCGCCGCCACACGGCAGGTCTAGAGAGACTTCCTAGCACTCGCCCAGTTGTACAGCCGACTTTGCTAGCGATGGTTCACTGACAAAATACGCTCTCATTTGCCGAGACGACCTAGCAAGGCGCCACTATCAGTTATTATTGATATTGAATCATGTACCGTCAAGACCGACGTTCGTCATTAATGGATTAAAGTTAAGTATTCCACCAGCTACATCCGTTGTTTCTAAATTCTAATTTCCTTGTACTGTTCCAGACCTCATGCCAGCCTGCGTGAGCTAAATCGCGTGCCTTTCGGACTCCTCTCGTAACACGGTGTTGGCTCTACTGCCAACTACAACATATATATATCACACTAATGAAAGTGGAAAAAAGTGTCTGTTCTCCCTGTAACTATAAGCCCGTGCAGAAAAAAGTTGCTCATCCGAAGCGTGTTCATTTTGCATCCTATCCTAATGCGTGGGTAAATAATGTTGCAAATCAAGTTTGTCTGATAAGTCACTTTAATTTGGCGCAGTTATTGTGCATTCACTGTAGACGTAATAGCAGCGGGAATTTTCCTTAAGCTGCAGGTAAGGTAGTCAATAACGCCCCCCTCGCCACTCAAACCCCCCCCCCCCCCCTCCACACGCACACCCTCTCCCCCACATTCACCACCCCTAACCGTTCTCCGTCTTAAACTTCTAATAATAACTTCAACGCAGACAGTTGCATGTCGCCACTCGACGTTCCACATGTTAACACAAGTGCTCAAGGAAATCGAAATTTTCAGCAATTTGTCTTGCTAATTAATAACAATCGAATTAAGCCGGATGTTCTACCTGCTACTTATTAAATCCAAGATGATCGCTTATGCCAAAATTCCCTGCATCTGATATTTGTAATTAGTAGGTTGTGTGAAATTTCTACAAAAATTTCGCGTGGTATTACAATTTTGGGAACTTGTTTAACGATGTAGCCCCGTTGTCCCTTTAAACATTAGCGAACGAAACGAGAGCCATTTGAACAATTATTCTAATGAATGTTTGTGCAAAACTGCGAACATTGTGTGACGCAGCATGTGCAGTTGTTTCCCACGAACTCTAAACAGGACTTCTTATGCATGCGGAATATTTGTAATACAAACAAGCGCCCTCCGCTTCAGGGCACTAGCCGCGGCCAAGCCGCCCTGACATAACCGCTGCAGTCCAAAAAACTACACAAGCGCCAGCGATGCCAGTGAACCAGGAACTAGCTGATTACTGGCAAGCTTGGAGTGACGTGAGGATGAAACAGTATGTGAAAGTTGTCTATTTGCACTGGTGACGAAATCGATACTTTAGAAAAAACAAAGATCTACTAGCATCGGTATCACGTTTATTAGAGGATAGAAATCGTCACACAGTAAATTAATGTAACACAACTCAGTTTATTCTTGAATTAAGATTATTTTCTAGAAATTCTTTAATTAAAATGTAGTTTAAAATTACTTATTTTCCCTACTCATCCTCAGCGCTAAGACTCTTTTACTGTGTTAGTTAAATATAATTTCTTGCCCTATAAAAGTTTAGCATTTATCAGCCATGTGCGGTTCAGACTGAAGCAGTATGAGCGCCAGGTACGCGTTGTGCATGTGCGACACGGAAACTTTACTTCTGAACGCTCTCTTCCGTTGAATTACTATCCGGTTTTAGGAGTATAATAAACTGCTCACTCAGACAGACTGAGGTATGGCACTGTTTGTAGAAATACATTACGTCAGATACGAAAATAGATTTCTGTATCTTGCTAGGTGACAGTACGTGCCACATCATTAGGCGGGGCTTTCTTTGCAGTTCACGTGGACAGAAGTATGAAACAGATTTTTCGGCGGGTGTATAATTTATTGAGGTTATCGTTTATGCTACTGTGTATTATAGTGGATTCAAAATTTCTGAGGGGGTGGGGGGTGGGGGTGAGGACAGCATTCTTTCTTCAAAGATGTGCGGAAAAATTTAGCTGCAAATATTCGGCGATTTAAAGAAAAAAAACTGTGCCTCTAGTATTCACTTATATTTGGAATGAATTTTTCGTTGACACTACACTACTGTACGTGGGAACTACGTCCGTAAAATATATTTTTTTCTCTTATTTCCCGCTCCGTCTTCAGGTAAATAGGGGGATTGTACCTTTGTAACATGTCCGTGAGGGATTTCCAGTCAATAGTTCTGCCTAACTCTTTGTCTATTAGCTAAACATTCATAATTTACGACTCACAGAAGACCGAGGCTCTGAAATGCGCTGATGTCTCGTTAGATGAAAGACAAAATTCATTTGACTATACTTACATTTTTGCCCTCCGGAAAATGAGAATGTGAACCGTCCCGAGGAAAACAGTAAATGAAAAATAAAAGTAACTAAACTGGGCGATTATTTCCCGGAAGCTAACTGAAAGCAAGTAATAAGAAACACAATGTGTTTTAAGTATACTTTCCAAACTAAGTTGTCAGTTTCCGGCGGTAACCCACATTGGACGCCCTCGTGTGCAGTTACATGGTACTCTGTAATTCGTTTTAAGAGCCTGACCGAGGCTTCATCGAACACCTCTGACACCATTTTTCTGACGTTCCACTCCCCAGCGGGCAGAGGGAGAAACAAGCGCTTCATTCTGTCCATTCGAGCTCAGATTTCCCTAGGTTTCTTATGATGATCGTTTCTCCCTATGTAGGTGAACGGCAACAAAATATTTTCGCATTCGGAGGAGAAAGTAAGTGACTGAAATTTTGTGAAAAGATTTCCGCGAAGAAAAACGACTTTATTTAACGACTGACATTCCAATTTGCATGTCATATCTGTGACACACTCTTTCCTTTCGCGATAATACAAAACGAGCTGCCCTTGTATGCATTTTTCAATGTCATTCGGCAATCCTGTGTGATAAGGATTCGCACAGCAGTATTCTTGCAGAGGACGGACAAATGTAGTGTAGGCAGAGGGTTTGATGCATCTTTTTAGTGTTCTGCTAATGAACAGCAATCTTTGGTTTTCCTTCCCAAAAATTACGTACGTGATGGTTTCAAGTTAAGTCGTTTGTAGTTGTTATCCCTAGGTATTTAGCTCAACTGACACCCTTTACATTTGTGTGATTTATCGAGTAGCCGAAACTTGACGTATTCCTGTTACTACTCATGTGAATGATCTCGCATTTTCAGTTATTTACAGCCAACCGCCACTTTTCGCACCACTCAGATATCTTGTCTGAATAATTTTGAAATTGCTTTTTAATCTTATGATGACTTTATTTTAGGTAACTGAAAGCTTCATATGCAGATAATGTAAGATGGCTGCTTACATTGTCTCCTAAATCATTTATATAGAATAGCAACAGCAGAGGGCCTATAACACTTCCTCGGGGAACGGCAGATATCACTTCTGATTTACGGGATGACTTCCCGTCAGTTACTACGAACTGAGACGTTTCTGACAATAAATCGCGAATTCAGTCGCATAACTGAGACGATACTCCATAGGCAAGCAATTTCGTTATAAACCGCTTCTCAGGAATGGTATTAAAAGACTTCTCTAAATTTTAGAATCCTTGTTTATAGCAATCATTACTTCACGAGAATAGAGAACTGGTTGAGTTGCACAAGAACCATATTATCTGAATCCGTGATACGTGTCAGTAAATCGTTATCTTCGAAGTAAAGCACAGATCACACACGTCCACAAGAAGGATAGTAGAAGTGATCCACAGAACTACCGTCCAGTATCCTTGACGTCGATTTTTTGTAGAATCTTAGAATATATTTGGAGTTGAAACATGATGAGGTATCCTGAACAGAAAGACCTCCTCAATGCCAACAAGCGTGGATTCCAAAAACATCGAAAACGTGAAACCAAAATCGACTCTTCTGACACGACATACTGAAAGGCAGTCAGGTAGGTGCAGAATTTTTCATTTCTGAAAAGCGTTTCACTCAATACTACAACTGCGCTTATTGGTAAAAGTACGGTCATGTGGAGTAGCAAGTGAAATTTGTGACTGGACTGAGGACTTTTGGTAGGAAGGACGCAGCATGTTTTCTTGGATGGAAAGTCATCTTCAGATGTAGAAGTAACTTCAGTTGTGCCCGAAAGAAGTGCTTTGGGACCTTTGAAACTCATTTTGTATATTAAAGACCTTGCAGATAGTAATAAATTAATCTCAGACTTTTTATATGATGCTGCATTTTCTATAATGAAGTACTATTTCAAAGAAGTTCATAAATATTCAGTCAGATCTTGATAAGACTTCAAACTGATGCAAAGATTGGCAACTTACTCTAAACCAGAAATCTAAAATTACACACTTCATAAAAAGAAAAAAAAACGTAAGGTCTTATGACTATAATATCCACAAGTAATTGTTGGAATCGCCCAACTGGTAAAAGTACGTGGGAGTTAACACTATTTCGGGATGAAACGGACTAATGACATAGGTTCAGTCGCGTGTAAAGCAGGCGGTAGACTTCGGTTTATTGGAATAATATTTGGGAAGAGCAATCAGTGCACAATGGAAAATGCTTACCAATCACTTGTACGACAGGTTCTATAATATTGCTCAAGTGTGTGGGAGTCGTACCAAATAGAACTAACATGGGATACAGAAGCATACCGAGAAGGACAGCACGAACTGTCTCAGGTTTGTTTGATCCGTGGGAAAGGGTCACAGAGATGCCGAAGGAACTGAACTGGAAGACGTCAAGATAGACGTAAAACATCCCGAGAACGTTTATTAATAAAGTTTCAAGAACAGGCTGTAAATTATGATTCTAGGAATATACTACAATCCCCTACCTATCGCTCACATAGGGATCGTGAGGATAAGGTTACAAAAATTACTGCATGCAGAGAGATTCAAGGAATATTTCTCTCCGAGCTCCGTACGTGAATGAAACGGGAATAAACCCTAACAACTGGTACAGCGGGACGTACTCTCTGCCATGTACCTCACAGTGATTTACAGTGTATTGACGTAGATGTTGATTTAATTCATAATGTTCGCACACATGTTCCAAGATCGTACAGGAAATCGATGACAGTGATACTGGTTTGTAACTCAGCAGATTACTCGTATCTCCTTTCTTGGGTAATGGTGTGACCTGTACAACTTTTACAGTTTGTAAGTACGGATCCCCAATAGCAACATCATGAAGGAGCTCTGTAAGATAAACCAAAGATGGTAGGCATGTTTCTGCACCTGAAAGATGACGTCTATTCAGATTTCGCTACGAGAAGTTGGATGTTCCTTCCGCGATATTACAGTCGCGCAAGCTCGTTTGTGTTATCGAAAAGTAGGGGAGGGAATGTCACTTACATGATACAGGATCTGGGGTGGAAATCACTATAAAAATATTTTTTCTTTATGGCGGGATGTTCTCACGAAATTTCAATCATCAGCTTTCTCCTCCGTGTACGAAAACGTTTCATCGACTCCGATCTCCAGAAATGATCATCATAATAAAGTAAGGGAAACCAGAGCTCTCACGGAAAGGTGTAGGTGTTCGTTTTTTTCCCGCGCTGTTCGACGTGGAATAATAGAGAATTATTGTGAAGGTGATTCGATGAACCCTCCGCCAGGCACTTACGTGTGATTTGTGGGTTATCTTTGTAGATGTAGATGTGGGTTATCTTTGTAGATGTAGATGTGAAGCCAACATGTTCTGCAGGGTGTCGACATGTCTTGGCTCGCTTGCTCACGAGATCTGTCTCCAATCGAGCACAACTGGGACATCATCAGACGCCAGCTTTTAGCGTCATCCACAGCCATCATTAACCGTCCCTGTATTCATCGATTAAGCGCAACGGACGTGAACGCTATATCACATACTGAAATCCGGCATTTGTACGACACAACTCGTACACGTTTACATACTTACATTTAACATTCTGGTAGTTACACCGGTTATTAATGTTCCAGCATTTCACATTTGCAAAGGCTTTTCTCTGGCTTACATTAACCTGTGAATTTGCAATTTCAGTCACTGAAGTATGTTACATAATAAACATATTCCGAAAATTTCATTGGTCTACACTAATTATTTCTTCGTGTTGGGATTTTTTCCGTAAGTGCATATGATCGCTAAGTATGGAGTTGTATCAGCGTAGTCTGGAATGGGATCTAATTCACATGCAATATGGACCGAAAAGCTTGCCTTTATTAAGTTCAAATGGCTCTGAGCACTATGGGACTTAACATCTGTGGTCATCAGTCCCCTAGAATTTAGTACTACTTAAACCTAACTAACCTAAGGACATCACACACATCCATGCCCGAGGCAGGATTCGAACCTGCGGCCATAGCAGTCCCGCGGTTACGGACTGAGCGCCTACAACCGCTAGACCACCGCGGCCGGCCTTTATTAAGTGCGAGAAAGAGGGCTGTCGTCAGACGGAAGTTGGGCGGTGTAGCGTGGAGCCCCTGCTGAGAGCTACGCAGGCGCGGGCTAACAGTTAAGTCCTCTGGATCTGCGGCGCCCGCCGTTCGGCAGCCTCGGCCTACCGCCAGCCACCTCGCAGTTGTTGGCGGCTCTCCACTGGACTACCCTACCTGCCGCGATATGAGAAATGCGCTCCGCGCCCGCCAGGCGGGTAAATTTAGGCAACTTTGTAGCGCTTATCCACCGGAGAAAATTACAACGAGCCGCTCTTTTCTCTACGAGATAACTCGGCCGCGTGGTTTACCGCTAAGCCGAGGCATTTCTTAGGATTTTAAGCTCGAGTTCGAGGTAAATTGGATTGCATAGTGCTCCACAACGTGGACCTTTAGTTGTCTCGAAGATAAAAAACACACAGCAAGCCCTGCAATTACCTTACACTGCGCTTCCTCTGTCAATGCACGTGTAAACGTAAGTCCTCAAACCCAAGATCAAGGAGAGTCTCGAAGAGACTGTATCTTTTTAAAAAATTGAGACATATGCTAACATAAATCCGAATAAGTGCAAGTACGACTCGCGCACCGAGTGTTCTGTACGAACTTAAACTCTAAATGAACAGATCGTTTTGAAACAGAAACATTACACAGAAAATTTTATTGAACTTGTCCTCTCAACCACAAAATGAATAGAAAAACAAAATCTACAAACATATCAGTGATCATGTTACCATGAAATTAAAAATAACCACTGGAAATCGTACGTTTAAGAATAAAACGACATCGGGAAATTGTCATAAACATTGCGCATTACAACAATGTCTGGTATAACTAAGTAACAAAAAAAAATTAATTTCAAAAATTGAAATATTGCACCGAGCTATGTACTTTACACAGATAGCATGAAGACAGTAATCAGGCAAAATAGTCCCTTTATAATCAATATATATATTGTAAAAGTAAGTGTATAGTGTTCGTCCCGCTAAAACGGAGAAATTAGTCCCGCTACGATCAAGGGAGTTATATGGTATGTTAGCCCTTTATCCTCCCTCTATGAAAAAGGTTGCAGTTTTTACATGAAAGACGTGCTTTTGAAGGTACAAAGACTGGGAAGTACCGCCTTCTCGAAATTTCTAGAACACTCGAGAGTATGCTAGAACATTCCAGATCGTTCGAGGGTATTTGATAGCATTCCACAACATTCCAGAATGCTCCGGAATGTTCAATAATGATCTTGGATGTTCTGCAATGTTCGGGAATAGTTTGGAACATTCGGGAAGATTCCAGAATATTCGGAGACATTCCGGAACATCCCAGATCACAATGGAACATCCCAAAATACTCTCAAATGTTGTGGAATGTTCTGAAACATTGTGGACCATTCGAAACCTTTTTGGTATGTTCTAGAATTCGCCACTGCTGGGACTACCAACTGGTAGAGGTATATAAAACAAGACACGTCGTGTATTCGAACGTCGTTCCTTACCAGTGATGAAGGGAGGAGCATGGGATCATTACTACCTCTACCCAACAAATTCCATAAATTTCTGCAAGTATATTTCATCGGAAATGAAGGAATAGCAGACGAGCTCAAATCATGTTTGAAAAATCACATCATTGGTCATACATACAAAGTCTGCGACTAACAAAAAATGACAGTTGACCTATTGAAAGACGGAACAACACCTCAACAACTTTTACGAACAGGTCTAGGCACATATCCTACTGACTGGATGACAGGCCTCATTAAACTCAGCAAGGATTTCTGCAACATAGTCACTGCAGAAAAACAACTCATCCACTATATTTATCCAAACGTTGTTCACAACTGGACATTATGGAAGCCGAACTTATGCCTGGACAGTACAAAAGACGCACACTATTTTCGCCAGAATACCACTGATCTCTACTGAACTGTCATATCAATTTAAAAGACTGCAATTTCCACTCAGCCTAGAGTTTTACAATTATCAAAGCGCAAGGGCAACCTTTAAATTTTTGCGGCATCTCCCTCAAAGACCCCTGCTTTTCTTACGGTTCACTATACGTAATTTACTCCCAAGTAGGAATCCGAAAAATTTGTTCATATATACACCGCATAACGAAACGAAAAATGTTGTTAATAAAAATGCATTGTAAATGCTTAGAATATGTTTACAATAATAGTTTTTACCTCTTACACTTAAAGTTTATCCTTTTATTCCAACTACAACACAATCTCATATCAGCTCACTGAACGAAGCGGGATACTGCAGCTAGTAAACAATACTCATATAATCGAATAAAGCACCGTTTTCGTCTCCTAGCACAGTATATAATGTCCTTATATGACATACACGACGCAGAGGACTCAGATTAGTACAAAAAGGCTTCATAATGTGTGCAGAATTGTCCAACCATCCAGGGAATCGAGAATTTCGACAATTTTTAGCTGTTATCGGTATCGATACTGGCAGGATACCAAAATATGTGACATAAATGGCCGTATCTTTTGATTGTATTGACACAGAAGCTAAAATTTTGTACACCGCCAAACGGTCGTAGACTTCGGTATACGACACCAATTTCAACTTGACACGTCTACTAGTTCTTGAGAAAAAGGGTTTTTAACACTTGGCAAACAGACAGACGGACGAATAACAAAGTGATCCTACAAGAGTTCCATTTTTTTTAGACTTTAGTACGAATCCCAAAAAACGGCCTCCTCTTCCAGGCCGTGAATTCCCAAGGGCTGCTGTGTCATCCTCTATCGTGTGGCGTCCTGCGGAGGCGCTACGGAGGCGGATGTACTCAGCGCATCGTTTCTCGACCGTTTTGCCTACTTTTCAGACAGCGGAGCCGCTAATACTCAGTCAAGTAGCTCCTGTACTGGTATCACGGCGCTGAGTGCACCCAGTACCAGTCCTTCCCCCAAGGAAAAATCTTCGCAGTACCGGAAATCGAACCCGAGTCTTCCGCATGGCAGCCATCTAAGATCGCTTTTCAGCTAGAAGCGGACACCTGTATGCTACCGCCCTACATTTTTCGAGACAATGTTTATTTTTCAAATAATGAAATGTCGTATCTAGACTTTTTGGATCACTTAGAAGGAGGAACATACATTTGATCTCATTAAAGTCATTCTGAGCGTACTGCTGCGTCATACTAAAATGAATTACTAGTTGGCTTCTGTGTCGGTATCTGCGTCCTATGTTAGACGATTTTTCTTGGCGTCCATTACTGGTTTTTAACACTTGGCAAACAGACGGGCGAATAACAGAGTGATCCTACAAGAGTTCCATTTTTTTTAGACTTTAGTGCGGATCCCAAAAAACGGCCTCCTCTTCCAGGCCGTGAATACCCAAGGGATGGAGCGTGAATGTTTGACAATGCTTGCCACTCGTGCTGGCGAAACGTCAGAAAAATAGTGAAAGCAACGCCCCGAAGAACTCGATGCTGAACCGAACAGGCAGTTTGTCAAGTAGTTAAGAAAGTCTTAACAATTTTGTACATACTAAAATACCGAACGTTTCGGTAGTGTTGCAGTGGCCCTCCTCAGGGCGCAAACTGCATTCGCCCTGAGGAATACGACCGAAACCTAGGTTATTTTAGTATTTTATAAAATAACCGGGCAGTACACCCAAAACGAGTTTAGTGAGACACATCGACCGCGGAAGTTTACCTATTTATGTTTCAATGTTTCCTTTTTTCTCTGAGCACTATGCGACTTGACATCTGAGGTCATCAGTCCCCTAGAACTTGGAACTACTTAAACCTAACTAACCTAAGAACATTATACACCTCCATGCCCGAGGCAGGATTCGAACCTGCGACCGTAGCAGTCGCGCGGTTCCGGAGTGAAGAGCCTAGAACCGCCCGGCCACCGCGGTCGGCTTACCACGGGAAGAGAAATATTTTGGCATATAATGTAATTTAAGTGTTACGAAGTCTTTTCTAAAAGTATTTGCTTTGTATCCTTCTACTGAAGTGCAACGTGCACAACTAACAGTGGAGACAGATAAAGAATGAAATGGTTTCAGATGTACGCTACAAAAAGATTCTCAAGTTAGATGCGTGGATCGGATAACCAATGAAGAGGTAATGCGAGGAATCGGAGACAAATCAAAATTGTGGGACAACTTGAGTACAGTAACGGACCCGTTGATATGGCACATCCTGCCTGACCCATCAAGGAGTAATCAGTTTAGAAATGGATGGAAATATGCAGGGTGGGTGTAAAAGCTGTTGCTGAGGACCATGGATAGTCTTCAATTAGCAGCTTCGAGTATACGTAGATTTCAGTGAGATGAACAGGCTTGCACAGAATGAACTGGCTTCGAGAACTGCATCGAAACCAGTCTTTGGACAGATTACCACAACAACCCTCTTTGTAAAGCCCATTTGCATAGTTAAATTTTAACTAACGCTTTCTACCCATTACTGTTTAATCTCAACCTGTCCGGAGTGCACTGAAATACTTTCCCCGCATATTTTCGTAAAAATACGAAATAAAAATAAAGTATGGATTGTGCCACGCTGGTGAATTGAATTCTTTCTGACGGAATAACGCGATTAAATCTGGTAATCCTTTTCCAGCTTCACGGCAAGACGAACTTTTGATTTAAAAGCGGACACTGAAAATAGAATTCTCGGAAAAGCGCGCGGAGCAAACGAAGCCTTTTCGATTAAATACTCCTTTACCTGAAATTTCGCAGTATCAGAGAATTTCTGGTACTTTTCCGGGGCGTTTTATGCCAGCTACAAATGAGAGCTATTCGTCCAGTTAATATTCAGTTTGTTACTGTATGGACTTTCCCGTAAAATGACGTGAGCGAGGCAGTGAAATTACGCTGTAATTGCTGCTTGTGGTTGAGTGAGTCGCGCTTTCACTGAAGTGGAGCACAGATTGCTAAAGTCGCTGACCGTCGATAAATTATGTGAAGTGCCGAGAGGGAAGGGGGGGGGGGGGAGGCCGCAGGCTATTATCACCCAATACGTTTGCGTCAATCTGCTTATTTGAATAGTATTCGAAGGGTACGTACGGAGGCATACGTAAGGGGCAGTCAAATGAAAACTGAACCCTCGCCACAACGGACTCAGGGAGTGGTTGCATTCAAAAGTAATCACCACACATATTAAGACATTTATCGCACTGGGAGACGAGCCAATCACTTCCTGTTTCATAGAACGCAGTCGGCCGCTGTGGGATCCACAACCGCACTTCCTCGTCCAACTGAAATCGACTTCCACGCGTGTCTTCCTTCGGATCACCAAAGATGTGAAAATTATACAGTGAAAAATTCGGGTTGTACGGAGCATGTTATGGTGTTTCCCAACAAAACCGCTGAAGTGTAGCCTTTATCCGATTGGGAACGTGGGGACGGACGTTATCGTGCAACAGGATGATTCCGTCCGACAACATTCCTGCGTGCAGTTTGTGCAATGTGTCTTCGTGGCGCTGAGCATTGATGGTGTTTCCACGACCGAGGAACTCGACGAGCACATGAAACTTGTGTGAATACCTTTTGATTTCCTTGGCGGAGGAGATGTTGGATGCTTTCACTTTGGATTTGCCGTTTGCCCTGTCGAAATGTTGTCGGGCCAAATCACTGCGTTGCGCGATAAGGCCGACACCCACACTGCCAGGATATGATTCAGCAATTTGACTGCATAACACCACAATATCCTCCGTTCAGCCCGTATCTTTGACCGTGTGATTTTCAGATCTTTGGCAACAAGAAGAATGTCTTGCGTGGATATTGGTTGCCAGCCGCATTGGACGAGCGGTTCTAGGCACTACAGTCCGGAACCGCGTTGCTGCTACGGTCACAGGTCGAATCCTGCCTCGGGCATGGATGTGTGTGATGTCCTTAGGTTAGTTAGCTTTAAGTAGTTCTAAGTCTAGGGGACTGATGACCTAAGACATTTCAATCATTTGGACGTTGCTTTCAGTCGGACGAGGAAGTGCAAGAGTGTGTGCGGTTGTGGATCCGCCAACTGCCCACTGCGTTCTGCCAAGAGGAATTTATCGTCTCGTCTTTCAGTGGGATAAAATGTCTGAACACGTGTTATGTTTACTTTTGAATGGAACCATTCCACGGCACCATTGTGGTGGGTGTTCGGTTTTCATTTGACTGCACCTCGTACACAGTCGATTTTTCTCTCTCCGTTTGCGCGTGGAAGAGGAAATGAAATGACTAATATTGCTACATGGTGCACTCCGCCATGCACTATACGTTGGCTTGCGAGGTATATATCTAAATACTGATGTAGACGACGTGAATAACAACATGAATTCTGTTTTGAACTTTTAGAACGCCTCTTTTAAAAGAAACTAGTATAGATCGCAATAAATTATTTTTAATTCTGGTAACTGGCTTTCGCCTACACGACCATGTTCAGACAAAAGGCTCTAAAACATATAATATTTCTAATTTTGTCGAGATTATCACTTGAGTTTAGCTCAAGATACATGAAGAACTAGTTTCCTCGTTCGAAATATCAGTAAATCGGTCTTTAAACCATTTTAGGACGACGTATGTTATTCATTTAAATTTGCAGGCGTATCTCTGAACGAACAGCTGCTGTATTAATAACTGCTTCATCAACTTACGTTTTCGTTTAATAATTCTTCGGCGTTAAGAGACTCTAATTTACGATAGACTCAGCAGTGTGTAATCTGGCTACGCAGTACAGGTACTGAGTTTCGTTCAACGAGTCATTCATCGTTAACTTGGCGCTCTTAGTATTTCGTGAAAAATGCTCCCCATATCAAGAAAGAGAGGAAAATACGACTATGCAGTCGAGAATTAACTACGAAGTAGTCTTTGTTTCTACTTATTAGCGACACACAGCGGTAGCACTGCCTGTGTCCTCACAGATGCTTATGGTATCATTAACTGATCAGAACCGGCCACATCCGTAATCTCCAATACCGAAGCTTCGCGGTCTAAAATAACCAAAATGTGATCTGAGGTTAGATCTGTATACGCACATTCCTGGAAAGCCCTTTCTCACTCCCTTACGTCCGTTATGGTTCTGTCACTTTGTTGTTCTGTCAAGTTGCCCGTCACCCATAGGCTTCTTGTTAATTTATTGTGATATTACTGCTGACACTTAACGAAACAGCAGTTTTGATCAGAAACATATGTGCAAAGTCTAGCTGCCTGGTTGTACAGCAGTCATTTTTTGAGATGTGTTGTTGTATCACAGGTCTGAAAATACAGTCTGATAATTTTTTCCAAGTACACGAAGACAGACTGTCGTAATAGCTTGAGTAAAGTCTCGTGTACTCTAAATTCATTTACTATACCACTACGCTGAAATGCAGTACTTGACGATTGTTAAAATGTCTCTGTTAATCCAGTGTCTGCAGCTTCATTGTACATTGTCCTTCAGACATACAAGCTTGAAGGAAAAGGCTTTGTTTGACGGTTATAGCAGTGGTAAATATTACGAAATGGATTCGCTTTTTCTATGTACTGACAAGCGAAAATGACGATAAAGTATTTGCCTCTCCATTCGCGGGAATGACGAAGCGTGAGAGTGTAGGACTTGAGGACCTCGTGACATATTCAAGTTTGTATCGGTCGTGGAGGCGTGCTCGGGTAGCCGAAGTGGTTACGGCGGCCGCTCCCGATAAGCAGGAATCTGAATCACGGTCCGGCACAAATTTTCATTTGTCAAAAATAGCTGACGTCATTACGATGTGAACTCATTCCGTAACTTGTTGATATAATGGCTGCCAAAAGCTGAAAAGGATATCCCCTTCCTATGGACGCAGTTACAACGTCCACTGCGTGGCGTCGTATCCACCTGCCACAGAGTGTAAGTTCGGTAACAAACCGCAGTGTACAGTGTATCTTTTTGACTTCGTCGATAGCACATTAGCTACCTATTATATTTAGAGGAAGGCTGTGCACAGTTACCACGTCTCGAAGTGCTGACACGCGCGTTCCTTTCTCCAGTTAGCAGTCTGGGGTGTACCAGGTTGCATATGCCAATAGCCCGGTAACTGACTACCTTTTTCACAAACAAGCAAAGCTAGACACGTGGCAGAAATTTATACAGTGTGGCAGACGCTGCTAAGCTTTTGTGTACAACTGAGCTCCGCTTTCACGATTTCGAGGCACCGTATGGCCCAACGGCGTGTTGTCAGCGGGGAGCGATGCGAACAACAAGCCAACCGAGGACCCATAATTACTGGCCGGACGACCCCTGATTGGCGTGGACGTGGCCCTTAATTAAGTGCTGCTTTGACGTTGTCCATTCATACGGCAGACCGTGCCTGTCCGATAATGCGACGCCGGGGAAACTTCTGCCTCGGCTCCGACACTCTGCAGTCAGCTTCGCACGTGACGTCTAACTGAGCCGTTGGCAGAGCAAGGCAGAAGTTATCTTCAGAAGTTTACTGACACGTCGACGTCGAAATTAGAAGGCGACTCACCTCTCCGAACTAGCATCTAAAAGATAAGGGTATATGCGTCAGTGTTTATTTGCATGTAATGAGCAACCGAATCGTACTTCGAGGCTGTGCTTTGTTTCGAATGACCGGATGTCGTCGATACTGCAAACCCGGACTTCACTTCCTTCTTCGTATTTCGTTGTGAAGTGCAGTCTCTTTCGAGCGAACTAAGAAACTTGACATTCTCTGAAGCGTGCTTGTTCGCAGCTGGACGAGTCATGTCGCGACCCGAATTTTTCTACCCAAACCCGCCTTGAGGCAAACTGATTTTGCCACTTCTCCCTTTAGATCTACTCCTTGTAAGTCATAACTTTTCTATTCTCCTATTTTGTGCTTCACACGTTTCTGCTTACTGTTTCACCGGCCTTTTTTGCCAGAACAAAAATGAGTTCCGTCAATGCAAACCCTGCCGCCACTTAGGACTTAGAGAGCTTTCATAGCACTTCTGTATATTTCTAGGACAGCATGCCGCTTTTGTTTCTGTAGTCACGCCAACTCATTGCGAGTATTTCTTTGTTGTTCTAATTTTGACCGACCTTCCGTCTTTAATGTTCTTCTTTATCCGCCTATATATATTTATGGCCCCCTCTACACACACACACACACACACACACACACACACACACCCACCACCTCCCCTCTATCGCTACAATAATCACCACCACTTCTCTGGAAACTATGTGATCTTGATTCTGATAAATCATTTATTGGGAAACCAATACAATTACAGTTTTGTGTAGTCAATAACGCAACAACCGGTTCATTCCATCTTGAGAATTTATAACAGCAGTAGTCACATCATCATACATGGCAGAACAAATACAGTCAACTGGTTAGTTGGTCGTCGAGTATCAAAAATTGAAATTACGCCAAAGCTTTCCTAATACCTCCATCAATTTTTTGGAGTTCATAAAATACAAATGGTTTCAGTAAATCGTTCTTTGTAGGGTGTTATATCCTCGATGACCCTCTTTTGGGTCTGCACCTGGTATGTGCACATGACGCTGTGGTCCTTGTAATCAAACAAGTTTTCAAAAATTGGTTAAAAACAGTCTTGGTTAAAAACAACCAAGACTGTTTTTAACCAATACTGTTAAGCAGTGGTTTGCTGTTATGCCACATATGAACTGGAAAAATTTTCAAAAATTTATGACACCAGCAGACAATGCCGTATCCGTAGGGTCTTCAGCCTACCGTTCTCGTTCACCTTTACCTGATCTTAAAACTCTCTTACTTCACCAGGAGGGTTTCGCTTTATTAGTTCCTAGTCGCGACTTCTTCTCTGATGCATACTTGCTCGTCTACGCCGCGCCTGAGCGCGAAATGCTAACTCTGGGCCCGCAACCGCAAGACGAACTCCTGCTACATTGCGCCCTCTGCCCTATGCGACCGTACACTGCTACTATCACTGTACTGAAATGATCATTTTCACCTGGATTCCCAAAACAAACGTTATGCAACGGCGTGGAAACTGTTCAGTTGCTTTTGTGCTAAAATGCATGTTTTCGTTCCAGTGTTCCATAATTTCATTAACAATGGATTGTCAGTTATTCAGCACTGTAAGTAGATTCAGTTGGCACCCATGGTCTAATGTTGGCGGCTTCCACTAGTAATCAAAACGCACTGGGTCCCGGATTCGAAACCAGCCGCCGTTTAAATTCTTAATGAAAATCATCATCAGCGACGGGCGCGGACTTTCGATATACGGAGGGTGACCTTTGTTGTACCAACGGCTTTTTGAAAGAAGGCAGAGGAGCAGACATGGCTTGAGGCCAAGATTTGTCCACCTATAAAAACGGTCGACGATGTAAAATGGCGCAAGATGTTCAAAATACTGGGAAAAATGGTTGTAAGCTATAGCGGAAGATGGATGGTATAAAAAATGCACAAGGACCAAGAGGGAACAAAGGACAGAAGACGGAGAAGGAAGAGGTCGGATTAAAAATGTGGTAGTTTTTCGTCCCTACTGGTCAATCTGTACATCGAAGATATCAGTGATAAGATTCGCTGATGACACTGCTGTGAGGGAAAACGAAGAAGAATTACAAGACATATTGAATGAAATGAAATGTCTAGTGAATACAGATCATGTATTGAGAGTAAAGTAAAAGCAGACGAAAGTAATGAGGAGCAGCAGAAATGGGAATGACAATCAACTTAACATCAAAACCAAGAAATTGAGAAGTTCTACTATTTTGCAAGCAAAATTAAACATGACGAACGAAGCAAGTAGGACATAAAAAGCAAACTAGCACAGGCAAAGAGGGCATTCTTGGTCAAAAGAAGTCTACTATTATGAAACGTGAACCGTAAATTGAGAAACTAATTTGTGACAATGTACGTTTGGAGAACAGAAGTGAATCATGAACTGCGGGAAAACTGGAAAAGAAGATAATCGAAGCGTTGGAGATGTGATGTTATAGAAGGATGAAGAAAATTAGGTGCAATAATAAGACGTGAGGAGGTACTATACAGAATCGGAGAAGAAAGGAACACATGAAAATCATTGACATGAAGTAGGGACTGGGTCACAGGATATGAGTCAAGACGGCAGGGGATAACTTCCACGTTACTAGAGGGAGCAGTAGAGGGTAAAAGCTACAGAGGGACACAGAGATATAAGTATATCCGAGGCAGAGGGACACAGAGATATAACATTTGAGGATGTTGGGTTGAAGTGCTAATATGAGATGATAAGGTTGGGACAGTAAAGGAATTCGTGACAGAAAATCGATTAGAAAGAAAGAGAAATCATTGACCTTATACATTTAAATGTTAACCGATTTCTCCCGCTCTACGTGTACAGCACTATTATTGCAGGAGAGTATGTGCGTAGTTGGACCAGAACTGACACACTGATTCCTGTTGTTTGCTGCCTTTTGTTGCGTGCAGGGCGCGAACGGCAGCTCAGCTCCTCATTTAGGTGGCGGGTGGCGCCTGTTCTTGTGTGTAGTCGAGTGCGGCCGTGCACCTCGACGCACAGTAGTCGGCAGCGTTACGCCTTGCAAACGTGTGATCAGCTGGCGGGACGCCCCTGTGTGCGGCGCTTTGTCGCTGCGCAGGAAGCGCACTCGCCGTTGGCAATCTCCTTTGGCGCTGTCGCCTGTTCGCTACTTGTTACCTCGCTCGCGTCCTGCTTGCCAGCCGTCGGTAAGGTGTACCACGTAGAACAGAATCACAACGGAGAGGAGCGCGATGAAAAGCCTACAGACGTACCAATCACTTCCGACTGTCATTACCGAATATGCAGGTGGTCTCTAATACTACGCTAGCAAAATGTTTTCGAATGGCGAAGGGATGCGTAGTTAAAGAAAGGTACAAGAAATTGATAATACTATGCAGTACATTATTTTCTTGTCTAGAGTTCAAACGCTAATGCCAAGCTAAAGACTTGCTAGAATCTCGTCGACGTCAAAGTCAGGAGAGATGGAGCATTATTTCGCTGTCAGAAAAGTGGGAAGAAAATCGGTCATTGAGTGATTTAGGGAGAACATGGAACCTCAAGCGAACTGGCCTGCGTGGCATACGAACCTTTATCGTCTCTAACAGAAGTTCATTGTGTTAACCTGTGCGTTACCTTGCTCAGTGCTAGATCATACTGGCGAGCTATTATTTCGCACCCGCGTGTTCCTGATGATCATAGACATTCCATTCATCTGTAATAGGCAGTTTATAAATATCACTAGATGTGTATGGCCGTGGTATACATTTATTTCAATCTTCTACTGGATTATCTCCCCCTTCCCCCTCTCTTTGTTCTCCTCCTTATCTCTCTCTCCATCTTTCTCTCTGTCCATCTCCTCCCCCCTCTATCTGTCTCCATGTCCTCTTTCCTCCCCTCTTTCTACGCGTCTCCTCCTCCCCTCCACCCCCTCTCTCTTTTCATCATCCCACCTCAATAGGAGACAGTAAGTAACATATGTACAAAGTTTAGTTGAAAGTGATCCAGGAGGAGCTCCGTATCCGCTGCTTCACCTGCGTACTAATTTGCAATGTATGTTTCACATTGATTCAACATATTTCACGTGTATCTCAGCGAATTTCGCCATGCAGCTTCGTTTCCACACATCTCAGTGTGTATGACGTCTTATCTCCAGAATTATGTGTCGTATTCAGTGGTGTATTTGAATAGTCCGCGAAATGTGTTGCGACTAGAGTTAGTAGTCAAGAAGCAACAAATTATAGCATCCTCTCTGATGCAGCAGTCAAAGGGAAAATGTAGTAAACAATAAACTTTTTTCTTTCACTATTTTGAGTAGGGTCTGAGCGATAAAAAGTTTCCTACAGGTTTGCGATTTTGTGTAAAGTTTGTTGCAAGTAAACTAGGTGCACCCATTCTCAAATACTGGATGAGTACCTTCTTCACTGCCATCCCTTTGATACATACGTATGGATTAGGATACAGTGCAAGTTTTCAGGTATTTAAAAATTTCTTTATTTTTGTTTTGTGTATGATCTGTCGTCCAAGGTATGTTTCTGTGACAAACCTTTCGCGTTCTAATGCAAGAGACGTCAGATTGGTTGGCTGATTTGGGGGAGGGGACCAAACAGCGAGATCATCGGTCCCATCGGCTCAGGGCAGGTAGTCGGCCGTGCCGTTTCGAAGGAAACATCCCAGAGATTAACTGCAGTGGTTTAGGGAAATCACGGGAAACCTATATCAGTATGGCCGGACGCGGAGTTGAACCATCTTACTTCTGAATACGAACCCAGTTAGCTACCAATTGCGCCACTCTGGTCGGTGCAAGATGCATCACCAGAAACTACAATAGTACCGTTAGTATTTTCAAACATGCAAACCCAGCAAACAGAACTGTTTATACGTAACAGTAATTGGAAAGTGACTTAATATAAAAGTTTACTTTTAAATTAAATTCTTGCTAAATAGGACAATATTTCATAATTATCTTGTTTTCTTCTATTATCGTGTTCTGTTACACGTGTTAGCTTTCGCACTTAATTATGATAAATAAAATTTGCAAGTAGTAACACCTACACCGAAGACAGAAGATTGAATGCACGATATTACAGTAGACAAACATCTTCCTATTCATCACTTTATTATTGCCGTAAATAATAATAATATTGTTTTTTGGACAGCAGTGCAGAACTGAGCCAATACCGGGATGCACGGCCAGCTACTGTTTCGCGAAGATCCACACTACTGTCTCGCCGCGCTTTCAACATTTTTTAGCCTGCATCACAGCGATGGAAACTGAACAAGAAAAGCGACTCAGAATATTGGCGTAACTGTCGCTTTACATGAGTGGTCGCTTCAAAGAAACTTTTATCCGAGGTCTGTTCACTGTCAACGAGTGTGGAAAATTTGCCTGCCTGGAGCCGTCTCCCCTGGAAATATTGCTTTGCGCTTCCAGACGTCTGAATCATAAAAAAGGAGAGCGACTAGCTTCTTCCTCCGTTTCCCATCCACTTGCTACAGTTGCCAACGGCTGACGCAAGGACGGAAAGAAGGCATTCGTCAATTTCAATTCTCTATTGAATTTCGGCGAATTTATGTCCTGCTTCGTGACCGGAGAACAAGGAATTCGTTCTTGATCCGACAGTGTGCGGTAATATTTATTCGATTTTTGCGTAGTTTAAGGTGCTCCAGTGCCTGCAAAATATTATGGCCGCATCGCTGTTTAACGAGCACGTTTATGTCAACTATATTACGGCGCAGGGAAGAGTGGGAGTAGAAAGTGACTCGAAGGTTGTGTGGGCGTAAATCCTTAACAAGATTCGAATATATTTATTAATGAGTTTCACAAACTCAGAACGCATCCACTCGGTGACGCAAGCAAGCTATTCGGCATTCAGTTTACCAAAATGTAACTGCACACGATAAAATAATCTGCGCATTTGTATTTCACCAACTTAACAATAACGGTAGGAAAGAAATATTACACCTAAAATAATTTCAGAACAGTAAAATTAGGATAAGACAACAGAAAATAATCAGTATTAATACACATACAAATGCCTAAAATATTCACAGTCAAAAGTGGTCGCCGTAGCTAACACTGTGCAAGCAATTAACAAGAAAGCGAAAATGAGCAATCCAGTTCACTAGCCCAAGTTACTCATTGCTGGACAAAATAATGAAAATTACAAAATAGTGAATGCCAATGACAAGTAATGATTAAAATTTCGCTGAACACAGTAATACCAAACTAGATTTTTCCTACTTTAATACACTAGACCCTACAGTGAGTGCCGCATAGTTGAAAATTGCACACACGTCTGTACTACATAACTGCACTGATCACAACCAGAATAATTTCCTTTAACTGACGTAGTACAAAAAAAAAAAAAAAACATCGCAGCTAACAGCATTAGACTCCTGGCCGTGCTATGTTTCCTGGCCACACGAAGGCAAGCACTGTCCGCTGCTGCAAACCGGAACGATGTCTCGTTTTGTCAGCATGCCACGGCTACTCCCGACTGCAAGTCCAGCAGGCTGCCTCGCTGCTTTGCTCTATAACGTCCTGCTTAGGTAAGTCAAATCAACTGCTCTCCTCTGAAACTGATAGCTGTGTCGCCTCGTAGCTGGCTGTCTTTCAACTGCCTCCATTCCGCCAAGGCTCCACTCTGATGGCAGCAGCGGCAACATTCAGCATATGTGGGGCCTCAGTCACCTACAGCTCCTCCGGGAAATCACGCTCGGATATACACTGAAGCGCCAAAGAAATTGGTATAGGCTTGCGTATCCAGATACAGAGATATGTAAACACGCAGAATTTTGCGCTGCGGTCGGCAACGCCTATACATGACACCAAGTGTTTGGCGCAGTTGATTGATTGGTTACTGCTGCTACAATGACAGGTTATCAAGATTTAATTGAGCTTGAACGCGGTGTTATATTCGGCACACGAGCGATGGGACACAGCCTCTCCGAGGTAGCGATGAAGTGGAAATTTCCCCGTACGACCATTTCACGAGTGTACCTTGAATACCAGGAATCCGGTAACACATCAAATTTCCGGCAACGGAAAAAGATCCTGTATGAGCGGGGCCGACGCCGACTGAGGAGAATCGTTCAACGTGGCCGAAGTGCAAACGTTACGCAAATTGCTGCCGATTTCAATACTGGACCATCAGCAAGTGTCAGCGTGCTAACCATTCAACGAAACATCACCGACATGGGCTTTTGGAGCCGAAGATCCACTGGTGTACCCTTGATGACTGCATGTCACAAAGCTTTAAGCCTCGCTTGGATCCTTCAACACCGACATTTGATTGTTGATGACTGGAAACATGTTGCCTGGTCGGATGAGCCTCGTTTCAAATTATGTCGAACGGATGGACGTGTTCGAGTATATAGACAACCTCATGAATTCATGCACCCTGCCTGTCATCAGGGGCTGTTCAAACTGGTGGAGGCTCTGTAATGGTGTGGGGCGTGTGCATTTGGGAGTGATATGCGAGCCCTGATACGTCTAGATACTACTCTGACGGGTGACACGTACATACGCATCCAATCTGATCGTCTGCATGCATTCATGTCCTTTGTGCATTCCGACGGACTTGGGCAATTCCAGCAGGACAATGCAACACTCCACACGTCTAGAATTGCTCAGAGTGGCTCCAGGAACACCCTTCTGAGTTGAATCATTTGCGCTGGTCACCAAACTCCCAAGACATGAACATTTATTGAGCATATCTGGGATCCTTGAAACTTGCTGTTCAGAAGAGATCTCCACCCTTTCGTACTCTTGCGAATTTATGGACAGTTCTGCAGGATTCATGGTATCAATTGCCTCCAGCACTACTTCAGACATTAGTCGAGTCCAGGCCACGTCGTGTTGCGGCACTTCTGCGTGATCGCGGGGCCCCTACACGATATTAGGCAGGTGTTCGAGGTTTTTTTTTGTTTTTTTTTTTTTTGGCTCTTTAGTGTAAGTAAGCACACTCTGCACGTCATGTGTGGCCCATTGTCGAACACAAAGACTCATTTGCTACAGTCCATAGCGCCTGGCTCCGGCTCGAAGTTGACTTGACGGTTCAGTTACTAACTACTCACTGCGGCAGCACACCTGTCCATAGCTCATACTTCAAGCTGTTATCTTGCTGATGCAGGTGAGATGTTCCGTGGCAGAAGACAGCAGCAGTGGTGGCCGCAACCGCAAAGTGAGGTGCTAATACGACTATGCCGAGAATCGCCAGATCATGGCACACAGTTTTTCTGTACAACGTTTTAGCTGCTATCACAATGAGCCACCTTCATACCTCAGATAATTCTGCACTCTAGTTAGTTTGCTATGATTCTAAGACTTCTATGGCGTGCTTGAATTTAGGTCTCAGATACAAACAAAGTGAACATCAAGGGTCTAATTTACATCGACGATAGGGAGTATAATGGAAAATAGGTGTTTGTCGCGTTATTTGCCACCAACACTACTAGAAGATATTTTACGTGGTGCTTTCAATGAAAACTTTTTGAAAGAGAAACAATTGGAAACTAACGCAAATTACGATTTTCCAGACAGATGTAATTGCTAAAACATTAAAGGAACTGAGTTTATTTGGAAGTAACACACGTTCCATGGTAAAAGACCGTTTTCCGTTTCAGGTACAGGATGGTGCACGACTGATGAAGTATCGTTTAATCGTCCACGTTTTGTATAAATAGTTCTAAAAGTATGTAGCATTTTACTCCCCATAAAATTTTGTACCTAAAGGATCAACAATATGTTCCAGATAGGTTTAACATATGCTGTTTGAGACTTTCCCGAAGTAATAACTGCTTTAGTGGTTCATGGGCGTTGCGAAGGATAGTATTGTAGAAGCTGCACAATATTTCAACGAGACAGCTGCTGCTCATCTCCAGCTGCTTACTGACGTGTTCGTGCAGTGGCTCGCCAGTATACACGCTGGCTCGCTAGAAAAGCGCAGGCGCCAAGGGGCGGGGCTATAACGTCATCGTAGGTGAATCAAAGAGCACGGCGACATCCGATGCCCCCTGCCGAAGAAGCGGGTCACGATCTTCGTATCAGTAAAACGGTAAAAGCGAGGCCATAAATCGCGACCCAGCCCGCGTGGGGGCAGAGTGTTGGCGCCCAGTTTAAATGTGCATTTCAACCTGCACGCATTAAAGCTTAAGAACAGCCAGAAGAAACTAACAACTCCACGAGGATGATTTTTCTACCCTATGTTGGTGAATCAAGAAACATCAAATAAAATATGTCTTCCGCCCTCCAGCGCGAGTGCAAACGTTGCTGGATTCTGTTAAAGGCAACCTACATCTAAGGAGACCAGCGATATATAAAATCCCGCACCATTGTGAGAAATCATATATTGGCCAGCCGCGTCGCACTGTTGAGGATAGATGCGTTGAAGATAGACGTCACAAGAGCCAGGAAAGTCAGTTGTGGCTGAGCTTTGTCTCTATGCGAGACACAGCATGAAGAGAGACAATGATCCTTTCATCCGCTTCCGCGTTCTGGGAATCCATCATTAAAGACTGTCGAAATACGCACTTATTATCAAACACACTGGATTTCAACTTAGCAAGGCATGGGAATCAGCATTGGTGATACTATGGCATTTTCGGCCACAGATGAACGATTACGAGTCAACCTAGACGGGTAATCAGAGTCTACCCACTTAAACTGGTCACCAACAATCCGCCCGAACGCGCATTGGGCCGCGATTTGGGGCCACACTTTTCCCGTGTCGCGCATACAAGGACCGTGACCGGTTTCTTCGTCAGGGGGCATAGGATGTCGCCATGCTGTATGATTCGTTCAAATGGTTCTGAGCACTATGGGACTTAACATCTGAGGTCATCAGTCCTCTAGAACTTAGAACTACTTAAACCTAACTAACCTAAGGACATCACACACATCCATGCCCGCGGCAGGATTCGAACCTGCAACTGTAGCAGTCGCGCGGTTCCGGACTGAAGCGCCTAGAACCGCTCGGCCACCACGGCCGGTTGTATGATTCGTCTACGAAGACGTTGTAGCCCCACCCCTTGTCGCCTGCGCTTTATTAGCGAGCCAGCGTATATACTGGCGAGCCGCTGCAGAAACACGTCAGTAAGCAGGTGTCTCGAAATACTGTGCAGCTTCCACAACACTGTCCGAAGCAATATCCGTGAACTACTGAAGGAGATTTCATATATTACCCAGCACCTAAACGTGCATAACGTAAAATATTTACAAATGCAGCACAAAACAGAACCTCTTGTATAACAACGACAAACATTGTAGAAAATGGCGGAAGCTGCTTGTGAGCATCTTTAGTGCGCACGCCTCCATGTGCTTCTAATATCAGTCAGTAGACTGAAGTACTCACAAAAAAAGATCTAGTACTCTCAGGTACACTATGCGCGAGGTAAAACACTGTTCCCTACTGAAGGCAAGCCTGAAGGCGAAGAAATCACTAGGCATTATTGTTGTCAACAGTAAGTACCGGTAATGTATACTGACAACTAATTAGCTTGCAAGCAAGACACAATCGCATAACGTCGAAATTTGCAGTTATGTGCAGACATTTTCAGTACAACACATACATAAAGAAAGACGGCGGTAATAAATCAAACGAAATGAAACTGAAATATAAGTAAAAACAAAATTCTAAATCCCTTATTTGCGAAGCGTTACGGAAATTTTTTTCATCATCAAGTAATAGTACCGTGTTTCGCTCATGTGCATTGCACCAGCGAAAGCAGCGATGTAGATATATCGGCAGTCCTGTGATTCTTCGTTGCGTACTTTCCCCAAGAGCACCGCATGTGAACTTGCATATTCACATTTGAGCCGACAGACGCAGAACAGGCTACTAAACATGTGTTTGTGCAGTTGCTCTGTTGCTAGTTAGGAGACATCACGGATCCTTATACCAAAATATTCCATGAAACTTATAGATGGAGTTCGGGTTCACCCTGTTCATGTGTATGAGACGCCGCTGAGCTGTCGCAGTTTATTGGCCGGTCCTAATACATCAGGAGTTGAGGAAAAGTGTCCTACTTAGCGGTGTAATACTACTGTTGGCTACTGCATATATATGTAAGTAAGCATGTATTACGGTAGTTTGGTAGTTTTCGTAGTAGCTTTGGTCAGTTAAGGTCGTGCCTGGGTTACCTATATGTTAAGTGTGTTGAATACCTGTCTGGAGTTACCTGATAACGATAACTTTGTTTATGTATGCGATCAGTGTCTCAATAGAAAACCGGAATCGATAAACCATCTAGAAACTGAGTGAGAATACATAAAGAGATGGGTAACCTCCACAACAATTTTGGTCCACATAATCATCCTCCTGTCTGTCACTTAAAAATAAGCAGTATTAATAGGAAAACTGAAACCGTCAATGTTTAATTGAGGATTTATTCGAAAATTGTCTATTTGTAATGTGAAACAGAGAAATGTTGTAATCAAAATATAGAAATCTATATAGATTTATTATACAGCGACAGAACACAGTTTCCCTACAAGAAGGTAAAGGAAAAACAAAACAAAAATATATCAAACATCGCTTCTATACTTTGTCATACGTACATCAAACATGTTTCTGTTATTGATAAACAGCTTTCGCATTTATCAGTTGTAACAGAAACTGTTGCATTTGATCGTAAGATGAAGAACGTTCTATTGAGATGAATATTAGGACGAGAATTATATATATATATATATATATATATATATATATATATATATATATATATATATATAATGTAACTGATTTCGTTACATAAAAGCGCAGATCACCTAATTTTTTATTACATATAAAATGAAATTTATATTGTGTAAGGAAATAAAATACACAGTGGACTAACACTGAATGATGTGGGGTTCTAATTATGTGCAAAACAAACGAAACGAACAAACAAACAAAAAAATTTGTGGTTCCCAGTTTCTCACTTACACTTTCATTTGTTTCTTTCGATACCATTGCTACCATTACTTCTGATAACCTTACCATTTACTTCGTCATTTATGCAGTGTGTCAAAACTACCGAACCGTCGTTTTGGCGCTGCAGTCATGGACTGTGCTGCTGGTCCCGGCGGAGGTTCGAGTCCTCCCTCGGGCATGTGTGTGTGTGTGTGTGTGTGTGTGTGTGTGTGTGTGTGTGTGTGTGTGTGTGTGTTTGACCTTAGGATAATTTAGGTTAAGTAGTGTGTAAGCTTAGGGACTGATGACCTTTGGAGTTAAGTCCCATAAGATTTCACACATATTTTTTGTAGTTTCGCTAGAATGGACCTCTGATCTACTAAATACAATGGTAACACATGGTTGAAGTGCACAACTTATGTGAGAGCTTGTGTGACAACTAAAGGACGCGTCAGCTTTCTGAAGACCCCTTCAGCGGGCGGCGCCTCTGGGAAGTGCGTGCGAAGGCGTGTAGGATAGTTTTGTGGAGAAGGAAGGGAGGGTGGAGGGGAGACGAGGAGAGCTCGCACACGCTGCACGGTGCACAGCCCGGGGGCCTACGCTAGCACCGGCCGGCGCCGGCAGCGGCGGAAGTCGAACTTTAATCCAGTTAAAACTGATAGAGGCGGCCTTAAGCAGATTACGGCGCCCTGGCAGGTGCCGGCGCGCCCGCCTGCCCGCCTGCCCGCCTGCCCCCAGATACCATCTCGGCCGCCTGCGCCGCGCCGCGCCGCGCTGGCCGCTCCTCTGTATAGCGACACACCGCGATTCCCCTTCCCTCGCAGTTTCCTGTGGAACCGCCTACGCAAACAGCCGCCCTCCCTGCTGGGCACGTGTTCCTGCTGTTCTCCAAATGCCCCGGAACAGCTGCGTTCTCTCGCAGCTCCGTGTTCTCCTAGTGCCTTTTAATCGAGAGAGCAAGCCGGTGCTAGGCAGTACTTCAAATCCTCGTCCGTTTGCAAATATCACGGACGCTTTCCATACCTTCTGCATTCCGTGCTCATATTCCACCACTAATGACCTCTCCGTCGACTGGGCGTTACGCTCTAGTCTTTCTTTTTTCCGCTGCATATTGTTCAGTTACCGGATAGTGTCATAAACCTGGTGTTGTTATGCCTATAATTCATTGTGCTTTTACTGTTTACGCTTGGTTGCTTATTAAATAGGTTCAAATGGCTCTGAGCACTATGGAACTTAACATCGTAGGTCATCAGTCCCCTAGAACTTAGAACTACTTAAACCTAACTAGCCTAAGGACATCACACACATCAATGCCCGAGGCCGGATTCGAACCTGCAGTCGCGCGGTTCTTGACTGACTCGCCTAGAACCGCTCGGCCACCGCGGCCGGCGGTTGCTTATTAAACCGACTGTACCTTGGTCCTGAAGTGAATCTGTGCCCCATTAATTTTACTACTGCGTTGTTGCACACTGAAAGACCTGCTCGTATAGCGTAACGCATAGCTCGCCAGCTTGTGAGCCGGATCGAATCCGCACGGCGGATTAACGGCCGTGGCTGGTATGGTTTTCAGGCGACTTTCCACGCTCCTTTTGGCAAATGCTCGTCTGGCCATCATATTCTGCCTCAGGAAATGCGATACACAAACATTTAAAATACGATCAAACAGTTAAGTGTCGCACACGACTTCCCTCCCCTAGGTTATTTTGACAGTTGTGGCCACAGGAAGGGCATGCGGCTGCTAAGTTAAATAAAATAAATTGATGTGTAGTAAAGCTGAAAGTGGGGATAAAGGAAAGGGAAGGAACTATTGATGTCAGTTTCATCGGGACTTAATGCGACGAGCGGAAATGTGTGCCGGACCGGGATTCGAATCCGCGCTCACCTGCTTACTGGGTACTGAGCCACACGAAAACAGAGTTTGTTACAAATGCACGGACTATCTCGGCATGGTTCCCGGTTGGCGCACAGTCCCACCTAGCGCCACCTGTCCGTAGCCCCATCCATGTCCTCTACTTTGAGGACTGCTGCAGTCAGGTCGAACGTAATTCTGCATCCGGACTGAGAATGGTCGATCCATTGGCTATCGAAGCGAATCAGTTATATGAAGTCGTGGTGTGTTCTTTCGGACATATCCGACCCATTCATATAAAACAACTTTTCCGAATTTTGGGTACAGTGGAGCCTATAGCTAAACTGGGTAAACGCCATCGGCAAGAAACAAAAGTTGTTTCGTAATGAGAGAAAAGAGACGGTAATCCACTGTGCAGACCCACAGCTCAACGTCTCCATCCATCATGAACGGATCAGCATGAGCGGTGTCACATGCGCTCACTCAGTGATACACCCCTGCGAAGACGATCACTTTGAAACATTTTATTTTTTCATTCCGTTCTTATCGAGCGCTGTAGCTAATCAATATATTTTCCTAATTCTGATTTTACTTAGCAACTGCCGTTTCTCGTTCAAGCGTTTGGTACACCCGCGTTACCTTTAAAGTTTACACTCATTCCCTTCTTCGAAAACCATACTTCGAATTTCAGCAAAACGCTGCTCTTGGCGCTTTCACGGTGTGTATCGTTTCAGTAACCTGTAAGGCAACACCTAACGAGCAATATTTAACTTTTTTCGCAGCTGTTTACTCAAGAAAGTACGAAATATTTTGTTTTACCTACAAATATATACTATTGTTACTGCATAGTGTAAAATAATGTTACGATCGTGTGTTTTTATACCTAAAATGTTTATGTAAATTTATATGATGCAACAGATCGTAAACAGAAACGTATAAAACATGTGTGGATAAAAATCCTACTCCAAGAAAGCAAATTTTCTTAATTGATTATCGGTATCGGCTAGCCATCTCCATGTCAATATAAAGTATTGTTCAGTGTGTGACAGTTATTACACATCGTCGTATTCTTAGAGGTAAGTCGCTCTAAACTCAGTAACAACATTTGATTTGTGATTAACGTTGTCAACGTACGTAACCAATTTCGATTTTTCATTTTAGGGCGACTTAGCTCTTAAGAATACGACGATGTGTAATGACTCACACACATTGAATAACATTTGAGATTCATTTGTAGATGGTTCGTCACTGAGGCGGAACCGATAATTAATAAAGATACTTTCGGATCTTCACGTAGGATTTTTCCCACACAGGTTTTAAATCAAAAGATCACGTTAACAATGTCAAAGAATAACACAGAAATTTATAAAGAAATTTCCGTCTATTGTACACCAACGATAACACAAAACACGGTTCCTTGTTATTAAACTATTGGCAATTCAAGATACATTATTTGTGTTTAAATGTGGCAAAACTAATTATTTTTTAGCGTAATCACGCCCTGAAGTTAATAGTTATCGGTTTCCATTATCCTTAAGGTTAGAAAATTATAACCCTCTGTTTCTTTCTTTCTCTCTCTCTCCTCCTCTGTGAATTATTTCAGCATTTGAGATGAGTAACGTGTAGCATTCCCGAATGGCGGACGTCAAGTTACGAGCGTGTCGTCGGTGTTGCAGGCGCGTCGCAGCAGCAGTACTTTCGCATCCTGCCGAAGGACGTGCGCGTACACGAGGGCGGCGAGGCGGTGCTGGAGTGCGAGGTCAGCAACCTGGGCGGCCGCGTCCAGTGGACCAAGGACGGCTTCGCGCTCGGTGAGTACCGCACCATGTCCTCACTCTTACAGAACTTACAGGATACTTTAAGTTACTTTTGTTTTAGTAGATACGAGGTGATTTCTAAGGAGCGTGCAAAATTGGTAGGCATTTTTTGACGAGGTGCGTCACAAATAAAGTTTGATGGCCGAGAACGCATGTTAGGTGCATTCACGAAAGACAGTGCAATGAACATAGCATTCCAGTGGAAGCCATGACAACGTTCATGCCATAGGACGTAAGTGGCTTGCAGTACCATCAAGTAGCAACGAAATGCCCCTTTGTCCCACGAAAGCGCTTCCTCGAGCAGGGGAGGCAGTGTGTATCGCAGGGGAGCCCACAAACGTGTCGCCTCTAAGGTGCTGTGAAAGTACTGCGGTCGTGTGTAGATAACATATACTAATATGATCTAATGAAAATTGCCTCCACTGTCGTGGAGAACATCACCACACTTAGGTGTGGAGTGTCGTCGACTGAAATGTCTGTATAGGTGTTTGCATGATAAGCTCACTGGGCAAAATATTACTCTCCCCTTAACCTAATGAGTCCTCACAGTATGAAAAAATACAGTTTTAAATTTTTTCGCAAAATTAATCTTTATTATCATAGCAAGCAACAAATACAAGAAGAATTTTGCAAAAAGTAAGCACTCAATTGTTTTAAGATGATTTCACTTTGGGCTATAATTTTAAAATTTTTCACGAGATTAATCTTTATTATCAGAGAAAGCGACGACCATAAGAAAAAACAGGCAAAAATGGACACAGTGAGTTGTTTTAAAGGTATGCTTCCACTTTGGAACCACTGAGACACAGTTTCCAACCACCCATAACCTCATGTAATATATTTGAATCTAGAGTCGCATTTGTCCTAGACAAAATCCCACATGTCGAAACTTCCTTCAAATCACAACGCAGAAAATAAATTACAGCCATTTCGAAACAAATCAAAAAACCAGTTGTAGAAAGTCAAATGTACTTCACAAAAATGTTAGATACACACATTCACTGTCGGTCATATCCTCAATATGGCCACTATAAAAAATCGCATGTCACAATCTCCTACAGTCACGTAGCACAATCTCTATGCCGACTATTGCTGTGAACGCTATAAGAGATTGCTACAATTCACTACAGTTGTAGAAGCACCTCAGTGTACAACCATATGTCTCTGTCTTATAAGAGCACCGGCGGTTTTGTGCTAAAAGCACTGGTACTTCGAAACAACATGGCGTAAAGAACAATGGTCGTAAAAAGATAGTTACTGACAAGAGTCGAAGGCGAGTGTCACGCGCTGTCAATGGCAATAGATTTCAAAACCATAGGAATTATTGCTGTCATCGAACGCAGATCCATCTGAGACAATTTCCGAATGAACATTCTGAAAGGTAGTGTAAGCAATGGACAGCCGGGAGTCGGAAGCCTCGCAAAACGCCATTGATCGCTGTCTTCACTAGTTCAAACAACAGAAACTGGACATAAACTGACTGGTGCTGCACAATTATGTCCGACGAATCTTGATTTTTCGTCTTTCACTGTGATGGCAGGCGTCGAATGCACCAACGGCCCAATGAGGCGTTTAAACCGCAGTAGGTGCAAGATGCAGTTCAGGCCAGATGTTTTGATAGTGTTTTACATGCCAGGACTAGGGTCCAGTAGTTCATGTTATCGCGAAAATGAACCGTGTTTGATTAAATCTTCTCGAGTTATCGCAACGTCGTCTTGTCGGAACGTTTCGGCGAGTTTTCCTACTCGTCAATTTCAGGCGAAGTTGTCGATGCACCACAAGACGACGCGTTGACTCGGTTAACCCAAAAAGATTTCGCCGAGAAAGCATGAACCACGATACCTATCTCAGTGTTATTGGTGACAAAGTATTGCACTTTCGCCTGTATCTACATGAATAGTGTGCTGCGGACACCCCCGTCTTCCAAAAGTGCAACAGTCGTGTTACGAGACTGCGTGATACATTTCTCATTTGAGCACCAGTTGTGCATCCTATGGAACCTACGCTGACACTGTCTCAACCTCTCAGAAAATTATATAAAATGTAGTTGTCTGCCAATCGATTGCACACCTTTTTTCTTAAAAAAAACCACATTAACCACGTTTCGATAGTTCCAAGATTATCTTCATCAGAATGGTAAAAGTTACGTGAAATCACATAACTTTTGAATTTTAGTATTTTAGAAAATGTCTAGATCTATTTGGAACAGCGGGTGAAACTTATCAGTGAAATCGACGCAGTTTGATACCTCTGCAGGATATAATCAATAAATCTCTTCAGCTAGATATGATATACGTGAAGAAGTTTGTGGACTGTCTTTCTCGACAAACTTAGGCCTTTATCAAGAGACTGTGTTTCATGGTGACTTATCTTTTGTACAAATTCTGTGAATAAAACCGACTAGATCGGTTCATTAATTTCTTTAAACACCGTTTCGACTATCGTCCGTCATCAGATATCAAAAGCTTAGGACACGCAAAAAAAAAAAAAGCTTTGGTGTCGGTACTGGAAACCTATACGTATATTAATAGTAGGTATAGGTCTTTAATACTGACACTGAACCTTGTTTTACAAGCTCTAAGTTTCTGTTATCTGATGACGGACGGTAGTCGAAACGGTGTTTTGTGTACGGTGTGAGTATATATGAGATGGAATCTAGCAAAGTGACGTTGCACTTACACAAATGTTTTCGTTTTTCTGTTCCTCTCAGTGATAATTTCTAGAACTTTTTGAAACTCGTCCTGTATAATGACTGTATTACAAAAAGGCTGCTGGCAGCCAGTAATTGTTAATTTAATATCGTCTCTATTTTTGACACAATTGCGGGCCTCATAATTTCGCTTCAAAGTTTGTTTGAACTATGACATAGTTGAAAGAAGTATTTGCATACTGAACGAGGCCATCTACAGATTTTTTTAAGATATCTTTAATGCTTTCAATGCTTTGGATTATGTGCCACGATTATACTGTGACGTACGTAATGGGTAAGGTTAGAGAACAATGAATTTTTAGTAAATTGTCATTTTCTCATTGTAAATAAATAGATGCGACGTTTACTACTATGACAGTCGTGCTCGAAAACAGGAGGATACTAATTCAGCTACTCGTCTGCAGGGAGCCTACGAATTTCCATTTCGCGCTACAGTGAAGATTACCAGTGTTGCGTCGGACATTCAGAATCAAATAAAAGTTCCCGCGCGTTCTGGAAGCATAATTGCGAGGCTTAGACCGTTCGACCGAAAAATCTGGGGCGAAAACGTTGGTGCTCCATCCGATTAGCCGTGTAGCGAAAAATTTCGAATATTACGATTTACTTTTGTTGTGCGGAGAGTCAATTAGCGAAGTGCGGGCCCGAGGCTTTCCGCGCCAGATAGCCGCCGCATTGGCGGATTTATTCGGGGATTTGGCCGGCGGGTCGGCGAGGAGCGGCGCTGATGCCGGGCTGTCGATTAGTATGCCGGTCGCGGACCGCGGCAGCTGGCGGCGCCAAGCTTGTTCGGCAGGCGCCCTGCCGGCCGCAGCCGTAACGACGCGCCTGCGAGAGCGTAGCGCGCACACACACACACACACACCTGGCGCGTGCCCACTGTGAACTGCGGGGTCCTCTCGTCCCTGAGGAGGCATCCGCGATGCGCCGAGCCACTTTGCCAGCTGGCGTGTTGTAGACTTGTTCGTTGGCTCGCGTTTCCCGATGGGAAAGCGACAAGTGGCGGTCAGCGTTTGCACAGCTAGTGTGGCCGTACACCAATTGGCTTTCTGTGGCTTGCGGTCTCGGCTCACGAACAACGCCCGATCTATACTTCGAATAAAGTAACTTTGTGCTTGATGTTTCGGCGAATCGAGAAGCAGGGGCAACGAATCAGCCTACCACAGCTCTCTCTAGCTATCCAGGTGCTAGCCTGGTCAGACAGCTCTTAACTTCGGTGATCAGACGGGAACCGGTGCCACCACGACAAGCCCGTTGGCTGTTTGGGAGTGTAATGGAAGCTAAATTCAGTACGCACAGGAAGAACACGTGGTCCACAAAATTCTTCAGGTTATGTGGCCTAATTTTCAGTATGTAAAATCCCTCCGAATTTCGGCTACTTTTACAAAACGCTGTTTTAGTTACGGCTGAAGGAGAAAAACTTCTTTCGTACATGCTAGCGGATCAAGATTTTTTCGCAATTTGATAGGACACTGAGAATGAGGAAGCGGAATGTTGGATGTCCTTTATTGGCGTTTGCTTTATTTCTGGCTATTGGTGGAATAGACGTCCTTGATTGCCGTTTGCTTTATGTCTACCCATTGATCAAAACAAGCGAGTGAGAAACGGACGGCAGTACTAGCGTAGCGCTGTTTACTTGCCGCCTAGTACCGGCTGAGGCGTGCCAGTACTCAGAAAAAAACACATACCGAAGCGCAGATAACATCGGTCTTGCGTTATGGTTCAAATGGCTCTGATCACTATGGGACTCAACATCTGAGGTCATCAGTCCCCTAGAAGTTAGAACTACTTAAACCTAACGAACATAAATACATCACACACATCCATGCCCGAGGCAGGATTCGAACCTGCGACCGTATCGGTCGCGCGGTTTCAGACTCAAGCGCCGAGAACCGCTCGGCTACAGCGGCCGGCGGTCTTGCGTTATCTTGTTGAAAATTATCGTGACGGAAACCTCGGAGATACGGTGCAGCCACTGTCCATAACAGTACAGAAGTGTAACGACTGCTGTCTAAATTAGCAGCTAAGCGATCAAGATCTGACAACACACCATATCTATCGCGGTGCTGCCCGCACAAGTCATCTAAAATACGATGCGGCGCCACTTCTGTGTCCATTGTGCTGGTTGGGCTCGCCACTGTTGACATTCGTCGCCGTACTGAGAGTCCGTGGTGCTGCAGACTACGTTACTCTGTCCTTAAGGGTATTTGTCTTGCTGCAACCAAGTCCATTTTATAGCTACGTAACGTGGTTGTATGACCTTACACAGTCGTGAAGGGCCGTTGTCGTCCGATATGGTCCTCTTGAACCCAGCAAGCAGATCGCCTAACGATGAACAGTAGTCTCGATATGCCACGTTCCATTTGCTGTTGAATCCCTATGCTTGCAAGTAACTGTTCGCTTTCTTAGACTATGCGCAACACAATCTTCTCACTAACAAACAACATACGAATGCGTATTTTTTTTCTTACGCACTGAATGAAGATGGTGTTACTCCAACTCATTTTGTAAGCTTGCGTTGAAGGGCTCGTCATTTGCATATCGAAGGATATAGTATACTTAATTCCGATTCCACGTTTCTTGCATGTCTCCTGTACCAGTACCAGTCTGCAACAACACTCCCCCACCACTGATATCTTTCGGTTCATCAGAGTGGTACGAAAGTGCTGTAGCCAGCGGTGGAATTATTCTTCTACGTGAAGTATTGCTCTATTGCAGTTAAATTAAGAATAATCGGGAAGTTATTGTTGACCATTAGGAAAAACTTCTGGAATTCACTGCTACTTTGTTCTGTTTTATTATACACATTTCATTCTCTATCCCAGTTTTGTGACAAAGTAGAATTACCCTTCTTTCAGCTAGATAACAGACGAGCTTAATAGTATTACGGACGGAATACAAGTTGGCAATATTTCGGATTCCAGTTCCGGAATTTATCGTACAACCAAGGGAAACTTTACAGAAATGTTGGTGAGAATGTCGTGTTTCTAGACGCTTTCGGAATTTTATTTTTGCGATAAACGGCTAACAGTTTCCATAGACGGCTAACAGATTGCGGGACGATAAACTGACAGTTCTCAGCGCTGCCCACGCACAAGTCCAAGATGTTTTTTGCTGACTGAAGAGATCCGCTACTGATGTATTTGTGGCGGATATCATCTGCTTGTCCATGAAGTCCAATCGATACTCAGAGCAGAGCTGACGATAAATATTGATCATCGATACAGTCTTAAATTCGCTGTGCCGTATACTGCGAGGGATAAGGAAGTGTCAGCAGATGATCATTTCATGAACCGTGTATGTATGCTCTGTTATCTTTTACAGTATATGGTCTGCCATCTCCTTGCGTTGTGAGAATGCTATTTTGTGGACAAATATCGTATCGCAAACCAAACAGACGTTTATATAAATGTGTAGGCTTCCGCAGCCAAACTCAGTTGTCATTGAAGTTTTCTATCGTACCGAGTCATAATGTAAAAACCTATAATACAGGCCACTGTGATGGTAGGCGAAGTTTCATTTTCTCCAGCACAGTTTTTTACATTACGACGCGGTTCGACACTCAGAGGTGAATCAGTTACTTGAATGAGTGTATCTGTTCTTCCGGACATGTCCGAAAGAATGGACACCACACATTCATATAAACAGATATTAGTTAATTAATTTACGAAACGTAGTAGCGATGGAATGAGATCTTGTGGCCAGGTATTTTGCAAGTTATTACAAATGACCGTGCGGTTTTAGGCGCTACAGTCTGGAGCCGAGCGATCGCTACTGTCGCAGGTTCGAATCCTGCCTTGGTCATGGATGTGTGTGATGTCCTTAGGTTAGTTACGTTTAATTAGTTCTAAGTCGTATAGTGCTCAGAGCCATTTTTATTACAAATGAGAGCAGCAGCTGTTTGCACAGTGCTCCGACATTACTGAGAAAAAATCTGGGGACAATGTAGGTGCCAGATTTTGCAGCTGCAGATTGGAGAACCGAAGGCAGTGCCAGGAGAGGGCCATACACGAGAAGCTGTATATAGAGAGGACTTCCCAATTTGCTAGCAGGCCGTGCCGCATTAATATTTATTACAAACGCCGCGTCATGTAAAACTGATCGCTCGCTTGCAGAGCGACAAATAATAAAAAAAAAACCGGACAGGAAAAAAAGAGCAACACAGCAAAAGAAGGAAAAAAACTTTGTCGTCGTCACCTTTCCAATTAGCCAATTCCGGCCATTACCGGTGCAGGCCCCTGCCCCCCCCCCCCCCTTTTCCTCTTTTTCACATTTGCGCGCCGCGCCGCTGTCGAAATATCATCCGGAGAGCGCGCGCTGCCGGCAGTAAATTTGGCGCTCGTTAGCCGGCAACCGGCAGGCAGCGGCCAGCGCGTGTATACGCGCCGCGCCCGCTGTTAATGGCGTTTCCGTGTGCAACATGGAACGCCCGTCAGCGGCCGCGTCGATTTGCAGATAGACAGTCCGGCGCCGCACCACGCCGCGCCGGCAGATTTGGCAATAAATTTTTGTGTCACCTCGCCGCCGGCGACTTCTTGCCAGAGTCTGTCCTAGGGCCCGATTGCGGCAGCATCCGCCAGTGTCCGCCCTTGCAGATGTGGACAGAAATATGGAAACACCACAAACACAAGTACAGTGTCCGGCAAAAAGATCTCCTGTATTCGGAGAGGCCGCTGTGTCGGTTGTGGTTATGAGAAAAAAGTTATTCCATTCAAATAATGCAGTATATGTGAACTGTGATGTTGCGCAATATGGGATAAATTCAACCGGGCAATGTACGTACATTGTACCGTGGTCGCACGCTGTGTGCATGGTCGATCATGTGAAATGATAGAGAAATACGTTTTCTTCTCTCATACTGGCTGTCCAGAGAACACCGTTAGAAAGAATTCTTGCCATTCCTGATCTTTGGTTGGCTAGCGTTTGAGGACGGAGAGTCCAGAACAGCCTCACATGGACAGGTCGCGTTAGTTTGATGGTGAATGTACACGGAGAAAGACCTAGGTGGTGCAAGACTGTGTTATATTCTGTTTCAGTTATGTGACATTATTTTCATAGTATTTATGTCTGTAGTAAAGTGTAGTGCACATTTCAAAGTGGCAATCATAGCGATCCTCTTTGCAATCAAGATGAGTGTTATCAATGAACCTACAAGTGCAGGGACACAGCTATTGAAGACGTAAGGTGAGTGGATAGAATACTGTTAACAACCAGTCCACATCATCACGTTTTCGGCATTAATGTCAAGGTGTTGCAGCTTGGCTCTGACAGAAGTAGATTTTCCCATTTTATGCCCCTTTTATTCGCCAGTGCCGCATCTTATTTACTGGAGCAGATAACACTTAGGCGACAAAAGTCAGCCGGTCGGGGTGGCCGAGAGGTTCTAGGCGCTACAGTCTGGAACCGTGCGACCGCTATGCTCGCAGGTTCGAATCCTACCTCGTGCATGGATGTGAGTGATGTTCTTAGGTTAGTTAGGTTTAAGTAGTTCTAAGTTCTAGGGGACTGATGACCTCAGATGTTAAGTCCCATAGTGCTCATAGTCATTTGAACCGTTTGAAAAAAAGTCATGGGATAGCGATATGCACATACACAGATAGCGGTAGTATCTCATACACAAGGTATAAAAGGGCACTGCATTGCTGGAATTGTGATACATGTGAAAAGGTTGCCGACGTGATTATGGCCACACGAAGGGAATTAACAGACTTTAAATACGGAACCGTAGTTGGAGATAGACGCATAGGATATTCCATTTCGGAAATCGTTGGGGAATTCTGTATTCCGAGATCCACAGTGCCAAGAGCGTGCCGAGAATACCACTTCTCAGGCATTACCTCTCACCACGGACGACTCAGTGGTCTTCTACGTGACTGGGCTGTGGCAGCAGACGATCGACGCGAGTGCCTTTGCTAACAGCACGACATCGCCTGCAGTGCCTGTCCTGGAGTCGTGACAAGCAGACCTCACAAAGCCAAGAACCCAAGTTGTCAACAAGTCATGGTGGCTACATAATGGTGTGGGCTGTGTGTACATGGAATGGACTGGGTCCTCTGGTCAAACTGAACTGACCATTGACTGGAAAGGATTATGTTCGGCTACTTGGAGACTATTTGCAGGCATTCATGGACTTCATGTTCGCAAACAACGACTGAAGTTTTATAGATATCAGTGCGCCATGTCGCTGGGCTACAGTTGTTGGCGATTGGTTTTTAGAATATTCTGGACAGTTCGAACGAATAACTTGGCCATCCAGACAACCCGAAGTGAATCCCATCGCTCATTTATGAGACATAATCGGGAGGTTCGTGCACAAAATCCTATACCGGCAACACTTTCGCAATTACGGACGGCTGTAGGGGCAGCGTGGCTCAATATCTCTGCAGGGGATTTCCAGTGACTTGAGTCCATGCCACGTCGAGTTTGTCCACTACGCCGGACAAGTAGAGGTCCGACAAGATATTAGGAGCTATCTTATGACTTTTGTCACCTCAGTGTATCATCTCTCATTATGATGCCGAGCTACCCATCTCAGAAACATTCGGCCATCGGAAATTAAATCAAGTGCTACCAGGACTTCAACGTGACTCCAGAGCATTCTTTAAGCCATGAAGCTAGTCAATATTTGAACGTACACTAAGTTGACGTTACGTGGCGTCCATCTTCTGAATAAGGGAAAAAAGGTATTCACTTAAATCGCTATTGTAATCGTTGATTTAACCTGATATAATGACGTATTGTTTATGTGTTTTGTGGATGAAAAACTTTCGACCAACAACAGGACCGCTATAGGAGAACGAATTATTTCTCTTTTTTTTTAGGTTCCCTAGTCTTAAATTTGGCACAGGCTGTCAGTCTTGGGCTGGAAACGGTGAGACGAGCTTTTTTTTTGGGGGGGGGGGGGGGGTATGCTGAGTAGTTCCCTGGCGGATGCCGCTAATCTGGCTGTCGGGCCGTGAGCTGGAACCGCGGCATTAAGTCAGCCGGCGCTCGGCGACACGTCCGCATTCATCAGCGCCGGATTTATCGTTCATAATGTGGCGCGTTTTTAATTTGTTAATTGCGTTTCTCTTCTGAGCGCGTGCCGGCGCGGATTTTTCCCTCGCTTTCTTTAACGCGCCGGCCCGTGCAGTCGGAGGTAGAGGTCGGCGTTATTAATGGCGAGGTCGGCCGCCAGATTGGAAAATATTGTTACCGGGTCTGGCACTCAGAAATTAAACCACTTCATCTTTTGCGCGTAGCGGTCGTCATCACCGCACCGCGTGTCACCTACCGGCCGAAACTCGACCTAACAAAAAAAGCTAACTTTTCTTCGTGCTGATCGCATCTGTTAGGTGCGCAGCCTCCTTAAAATTTAATTTTCACAACGTGCCCTTATTATAAATAAAAGAAACGAGAAAAAAGAAGAAGTCGCGTCACGTACTTGTGTCCCGTGCTCGCTGTCATCCATCTTGAATTTAATTACGAGGCCGCGTCCCGTCTGTCGCCGCTTCTCTCTTGTTGTTGTTATACGCGTTCTCGGAAGACGGGCTCGCTCGCGAGAGGGTATTAGCACTTAAAACGGCAGGTCCGCTGAATGGCTCGCCTCCCCATGCATCATTCAGCGCCTTTTATGAGACTTTCTTTACGAGTGTATTAAACGGTGCCGGGGTACTAAGTTCTTTACACCGCCCTGCACCGTAATTAAGTAGCGATATTCACTTAGAGCTCGTCGTAACTTGGCTTTAAGGAGTGCTCGGAATGTAACCCGTGGAGGGCTGCGTGTTATTCGACCCTCCCCATTAGCAGTGGTAATTTCGGATCCACGGCCTCTTTCAGGTATGATAAAACTTTGCGTCGGAGCAAATAGATTACTAGCTGGGAGAGCGATGCAGTCTGCATCTAATTGGTGTCTTCGCCTTCAGACTGGCCGCATGCACTGATATTCGAGCGACTTAAATCCACTTGTCATCTTTGCTGTTTCTGGATGTGAATGTCTCCTTACAGCAGTCGGAAATTCTGTCTCTTAAAAGCCCGTCAAATTTTAAAGTGCACGTAAATGGACACTATAGACTGTGTAGAATCTGGATTTGAAGTGCTTTTAATCATAAATATTACGAGTAATTGCATTTACAGCTTGTGGAAAAGTCCACTTGAACTGAAAGAAGTAAACGAAAAGACATATTACAGCATGAATAAATGCTGAACAGTACATGTAATTTTTTATTGCCGCTGTATCTAATTTTTATTACGTTTGCGGCCGCCGAAGTGTTAATAATTTTAAATTTGTTAGGAATATTGTATTTCCTTCTACTTCAACACGTATGTAACATACATACAAGAACTAACTACAATCGCAGAAGCAGCGCCCACAAATAATGTGAAAGTTAAGTTAGGTCCAATAAAACTAGTGGACAGAGCTTTGGTATTTTGTAAAAACTCTTGCCGGTCATTACGAACGACGGACCGTTTCACCAATTACACCGCTCCTGTGTAGATGCTCGACACCTCGTGGAAAAGGAGCAGATAGTATAGCGAAAATTATAAGGAAATAGCGAGGAACTGACAGTTGCAAAATGTGGTATTAAGGCGAAGATCCGACAATATGTCTGGATGTCAGTTCAGTGATTTTCAACTACGTTTCAGGTACGTTGGAAATGATAGCTGTAACGGTATTCCTGCTAAGAGTTTTGTGTCTGATGTTCTCTTTCCTTGCTAATGGGAAAGTACATTGCTAATGGGAAAAGACCTAAAGCGGAGTCGAAATCAAGAAGAGATCTGTAACGACTGTCTTATGGGGGGGTTAAGGGAAGGAGAGAGAGAAAAACAGAGGGAGAGAAAGGTAGATGGAAGTCAAAAGTCATACGTCGTCTATACTTGTGCTCAGTTTTGGGTCGTTTAATAGTCAGAATAGGTCTTAAGGAAGGAGAAACTAATGAAAAGCTGACGACATTGTACTTTGATGGCGCGATTAAGTTTACGATGAAGAAAAACAGTCATTTAGCCCCACACTTTAGCACCTGTTTGTTGCTGTTAATCAAGAGCAACTGAAGCAGAGCTTCTTGTGTTTTGGAATTATCTATAGCATGGCAGCGCCAATATGAGTTTCTTATTCCAAAAGTCATGCTGACTGTTGTGGATGATCACAAAAGAATAGAAACAGTGGTAGATGATGTTTCATATTTGGCAACAGGTAAGATTATTATTATTCTTCAAAGGCGTTTGAGGATGATCTTCAAAGCCTGGCGTCGGCTTTCCCATTTCAGCTATCTAGACTTAAATTGAAAAGCCAGTACCACCTGAGATTAGTTGCTGAGTTATACCTTCCGTTTATCATCGATTTTTATCCAAGATTGTACAGACTGTCGCAGAATATAAAAATCTCATCTGATCGTCTGATTCATTTATTGCCTAGTTCTCGCTGCTGTGTGCTAAAACGGAGATTGCCGACCCTTATCATACAGTTATGACTTATTTCTTCATCATCAGTAAAAAGCCGAATCAATTCGTTTCGATGGAGATGCCGCTTGACTACACAGCAGTAAGTATAATGGAGCCCGCCCGGTTAGCCGTGCGGTCTAACGCACGGCTTTCCGGATTGGGAAGTAGCGCCTGGTCCTCGGCGCGAATCCGCCCGGCGGACTTGTGTCGAGGTCCGCCGAGCCGGCCAGTCTGTGGATGGTTTTTAGGCAGTTTTCCACCAGCCTCTGCGAATGCGGGTTGGTTCCCCTTATTCAGCCTCAGCTACGCTACGCCGGCGATTGCTGCGCAAACAAGTTTTCCACGTACGCGTACACCACCTTTACTCTACCACGCAAACATAGAAGTTACACTCGTCTGGTGTGAGACGTTCCCTGCGGGGTTCCGCCGCGGTGCAGGGGGGGGGGGGGGGGGCGGCGAACTGCACAATAACCCTGAAAGAGTGGTTCGATGTGGGGCAGCGAAGCGGTGAAGTGGACTGCGGTAGTCGTCGTGGGGCTGTGGACCACTGGGGCTGCGGCGGGGATGGAGCCTCTCCGTCGTTTCTAGGTCCCCTGTTAACATACCATACCATACAATAAAATACAAAGTACAATGGAACGATTCCTCCAATAGATCGTACGTGCATTTGTAGTCACAAAGGACGCAATTCTTGATATCTACCGGATGACGGTGTGTTATAGTTTATTTAATAAGAGGTGTGCAACAAATTAGTAACAAAGTTCAAGTTTAGTTTAAACATCTCTCTTCTGTACCAGGCGTACGGTAAAAGTAGATAGCCATGTTTTAGTCTATCCAGAAAAGCGACATATCGAACCAACTATATGGGAACAAACAGTTTAAAATGTAACCTCCATTACGGTGCTATTCGATATTTTTGCCTACACACAAAGCATTGCCGTTCACAAGGCAACTGGGGAACGAATCCAAACGTTTACCATTCTAGCTTCTTGCCATCACAGGTGCCAACCCTAAATGAGTGTAGTACTTTATTAATCTTGCTCTGCAGAACCAGCTGATGCTTTCTACACAGGCAAGCGAGGTAGTGCAGTGGTTAACTGCACTCGTATTCAACAGGAACGTGATTGAATGGTTCTTTAAATTAGGGCATGACGTTTCCGTTCCCGTCCGAGTGTTTTCTGCGTCGTTAATAATTTCGACGTGGCGGTATTTAAATTACAGTTTTATTTCATGTTATGTGTGCAGGCAAATTATTGTTTGCAGGTGCCTAGTAACTGTTCAACCAGAAAAAGCTGAGGGACCGAGAAAGCCCGAAAATAATGGTGAAACTTAATTATATCTGAAAAAATGGTTCAAATGGCTCTGAGCACTATGGGACTTAACTTCTCAGGTCATCAGTCTCCTAGGACTTAAAACTAATTAAACCTAACTAACCTAAGGACATCCCACACATCCATGCCCAAGGCAGTAATCGATCCTGGGACCGTAACTGTCCAGACTTAGCGCCTAGGACCGCTCGGCCACTCCGGCCGGCAATATTATCTGAAATTTTGCAGTATGTTTTTTTCAGTATTCATGCAGACCATAGTAATAATAATTGCATTACCCATGCCGTGGAGGTCTAGTGAGTCCGTCGTGTATCGTACACCGTTTCGTGTCTGCGAACACATTGTGCCGTTGGCTCATTAAGCTGCTATATCAGCGGATTATTGTTAATAAAATACAATGTTTACATTGCTACTCTGTCTCCGTCTATTATGTTACCTGTGGTGGGTATCAGGAGACTCGATGAAGTACTGCTGCTTGATGATATCTTAGATTTCTCCGAAGTCACTCTGTCAGTGTCGTTTCAGTCTTACTTTTGTAGACACGTTTCAAACTCATGGTACAAAGCGGTTGCTACAGATATTGATACATTTCCGATCACATTGGAAGACTCATACTCTATGTATCCCGAACCTGCTCTCTGGTTACGGAATATTGCCAAGGTGATGTCCACATTCTGATTTTTCTTTCCCAGTAATGCTTCTCGTGGCTATGCCTGCGCTCTTTGCTGGTCATCAGCAACTGGCTCCCTGCCAGCCGGCTGTCTCCCGCTTAGTGCGCGGCCAGGGATAGATGTTACTGTGTAGAGGAGGGCGTAGCTACGGGTTTCCTTCCACTACCAAGAAACACTCCCTCTCAAAGTGAGAGATTCTGAGGTAAGCCTTCAGCGGTTACAGTGCTGTTTGTTGCTCTACAACGGGAGCAGTTAACAGTGGAAACTAGTACGTTTCTCCTTGTAGTGACCTGCTTGGGTGAGTCATTCAGAAAATGCGTTTACACGTGCACATCTGCTCTGATGTTGTGCAATCCGAGAATCGAGGCCTGAGACGTTTTCTATATTCTTGAGAACTGACTGCGGTTGTTTGAGTACGACATCTGAGAATAAGACTTCCCGTTTCACTTTGCGGATCCCCACGTATCGGCAAGGATAATTAGGGTTTAACGTCCCGTCGAAGACAGTCACTGGAGCACAAGTTCTTTTAAGAGAAGGATCGCGAAGGAAACTGTCCATGCATTTTAGCATTTCCGATGTAAGAAAACCACGAAAACCTAAATCTGGGTATCCGAACGGCGACTTTAGTTTCTGTCCTCCGGAATACTACTCTTATATCCTGCAAATTACCGCTGCGCCATTCCTTCTGTTACAACACTAGAAACCAGAACGACAAAAGTTGTTGATTATACTCGGATCTGTTATTACTAAATTTCGGATCATGGTAACAACTATGAGAAATAACAACTAGATATACGTGTGTGAATGTACTTTTTTCCAGGCGTGAAACAATTTTTTCAGAATAATTTCCTTAAAATTTTATAAGGAAAACTGCACAGCAAAGGAAACACGCTATTCCAAAAACAGTGGACTGCTAACTTCAGAAAACACTGAAGCTGCAGGCGACATGAAATCTCACATTACGTACACAGCTACGCAGAATAAACACAAGAGAACCGGTAACTATGAGCGCAGTCGGCTGCGTCTTGGAAAGACCACGATGCCCCTAGCAGCTAGACTGTACTGGTAAACAGTTCTCATTCCACTTGGTGGACAGAGCTCCCACACTGCTTTACGTTTTCTATTCTCTCCACAACTAGTTTGCACGCTTCCTAGAATTAAGCGCGCACAAGCGAGGGAGGTGTCGATCAGATTCCTTCATGTCTACTCGATTCCTTTCGATGATCGCGAACAGATTTTTCGATTCCTGCAACCTCTCGATTCTGTCCACCACTGTTAGTACTGTTCAAGTAAGGAGGCAGTTGCATGATGTGTTCTTCGCAGAGAGGAACAGAGAATACTTACCAGCATTGCCATTGTTTGTAGGTGATGGTGCCGCTTACCGTTTAGTAATGTCATCAGAAGATCAGTACGAATTAGGAAATGATTTGGACAAAATAACTGTAATGTATGAAAAGTGGCAATTGACCCTGAACAATAAAAAGTATGAGGTATTCCTGTTTCTGTTAAACAGTAAATAATACAAATTTAAAGGTTGTCGATTCAACTAAATACCCACGGAATACAATTACAAGCAACTGAAATTGGAACGACCACATACACTCCTGGAAATGGAAAAAAGAACACATTGACACCGGTGTGTCAGACCCACCATACTTGCTCCGGACACTGCGAGAGGGCTGTACAAGCAATGATCACACGCACAGCACAGCGGACACACCAGGAACCGCGGTGTTGGCCGTCGAATGGTGCTAGCTGCGCAGCAATTGTGCACCGCCGCAGTCAGTGTCAGCCAGTTTGCCGTGGCGTACGGAGCTCCTTCGCAGTCTTTAACACTGGTAGCATGCCGCGACAGCGTGGACGTGAACCGTATGTGCAGTTGACGGACTTTGAGCGAGGGCGTATAGTGGGCATGCGGGAGGCAGGGTGGACGTACCGCCGAATTGCTCAACACGTGGGGCGTGAGGTCTCCACAGTACATCGATGTTGTCGCCAGTGGTCGGCGGAAGGTGCACGTGCCCGTCGACCTGCGACCGGACCGCAGCGACGCACGGATGTACGCCAAGACCGTAGGATCCTACGCAGTGCCGTAGGGGACCGCACCGCCACTTCCCAGCAAATTAGGGACACTGTTGCTCCTGGGGTATCGGCAAGGACCATTCGCAACCGTCTCCATGAAGCTGGGCTACGGTCCCACACACCGTTAGGCCGTCTTCCGCTCACGCCCCAACATCGTGCAGCCCGCCTCCAGTGGTGTCGCGACAGGCGTAAATGGAGGGACGAATGGCGACGTGTCGTCTTCAGCTATGAGAGTCGCTTCTGCCTTGGTGCCAATGATGGTCGTATGCGTGTTTGGCGCCGTGCAGGTGAGCGCCACAATCAGGACTGCATACGACCGAGGCACACAGGGCCAACACCCGGCATCATGGTGTGGGGAGCGATCTCCTACACTGGCCGTACGCCTCTGGTGATCGTCGAGGGGACACTGAATAGTGCACGGTACATCCAAACCGTCATCGAACCCATAGTTCTACCATTCCTAGACCGGCAAGGGAACTTGCTGTTCCAACAGGACAATGCACGTCCGCATGTATCCCGTGCCACCCAACGTGCTCTAGAAGGTGTAAGTCAACTATCCTGGGCAGCAAGATCTCCGGATCTGTCCCCCATTGAGCATGTTTGGGACTGGATGAAGCGTCGTCTCACGCGGTCTGCACGTCCAGCACGAACGCTGGTCCAACTGAGGCGCCAGGTGGAAATGGCATGGCAAGCCGTTACTACATCCAGCATCTCTACGATCGTCTCCATGGGAGAATAGCAGCCTGCATTGCTGCGAAAGGTGGATATACACTGTACTAGTGCCGACATTGTGCATGCTCTGTTGCCGGTGTCTATGTGCCTGTGATTTTGTCAGTGTGATCATGTGATGTATCTGACCCCAGGAATGTATCAATAAAGTTTCCCCTTCCTGGGACAATGAATTCACGGTGTTCTTATTTCAATTTCCAGGAGTGTAGAAAATATGTGAGATAGCGAACCAAAGACTGCATTTTATTGGCAGAACACAGGATGCAACAAACCCACTAGACTGCTTCGCAGTGTAGGATCCTTACCAGGCAGGATTGAGGGAGGACACTAAAAAAGTTCAAAGAAGGGTAGTTCGTTTTTGAGAACTTTTAACATCGCAGCGCGTCAGCAATCTTGAATAATTTAATTATTATAAAGAATACGCCTCGGTTGCAAATTGAAACCGGATGTTGACCTAGGTTTCGGCGCGGATAGCCACTCCTTCTTCGTGACACACTAAAACTACAAACTGCCTAAAGAGACATGGTCCAACATAGATACAGAACGCCCAAAAGGGCAAAAGACTCAAATAAAATGTAAAATGAATGGTACGTGCAAAAGACTCAAATAAAATGTAAAATGAATGGTACGTGTGTACCATTCCCTTAGCTGAACTTAGCTCAAACGACAGAAGCGTGCTTCCTCACCACAACCAACGTTCCGTGGGCCGCGGGCTCTCAGGTAAACTGAGTCCACCGAATGTTGGGTGGGGTGAGGAAGCACGCTTCTGTCGTTTGAGCTAAGTTCACGTAAGGGCATGGTACACACGCACCGTTCATTTTACATTTTATTTGAGTCTTTTGCCCTTTTGGGCGTTCTATGTTAATGTTGGATCATGCCTCTTTAGGCAGTTTGTAGTTTTAGTGTGTCCCGAAGAAGGAGTGGCTATCCGCGCTGAAACCTAGGTCAACATCCGGTTTCAATTTGCAATCGAGGCGGATTCTTTATAATCATTCAGTAGTTCGTTTTGTTTTATTGCGAAATAGATAGGAGAGTGTCACGGGTATGATACTCGACTTATGGTGACAATTATTAACACAAAGGCATTTCTCGTTGTGGTGACATCATTTCACAAAATTTCAGTCACTCCCTCCCCAAATGCAAATATATTTTGTTGACTCTCACTTTCGAAGCTAGAAATGACCATCGTAGTACAGTAAGAGAGAATAGAGCTCTCAAGGAAAAATGTAGGTGTTCATATTTCCCACGTGCTGTGTGGAGGTGGGAACGTCGAGAAATTGTCCGAAAGTGGTTCGACGAACCCTCTGCCAAGCCTTTAGATGTGATCTGCAGAGTGGTGATACGGACACCGAATGTTCTTAGCGGACAGTCTCGAAGCGAAAGCTAGAAACAGACGCAGTAAAACGACGCTATTGGCCGATGCGTCACGTGGTACGCTGTCCCTCGCCAGCCGCTTTCCGACGTGCGCTCTACTACAGTGTGTCCGGCCGCCGGCACTCGGGGCGCGCCAGCCGTGGAGGCGGCGACGTGACACGGAGCGAGCGCGGGCGGCGGCACGTGGCGCGGCGCCCAGCAGCGCGTACTCGGCCGGCGTCGCGGCGGCGGCGGCGGCTGCGGCGTCGTCGCCAGGCCAACCGGCGGCTCGCCCGCTGCCGCTCGCTGCGCGCCGCTATCGATTACCGCCTCTGCCCCGCCGGGCCGGGCTCCAGCAACGCCGGGCTGCCTGCGCGGGCGCAGCCCACAACCGGCGCCGCCGCGCCGCGCCGTGCTTTGCATCTCCGCCCATCAGGCACCTACCTCTACGTCCGTACTCTGCAAGTCACGTCGTCTTTTGTGTCATTCGGAATTCGTGTCGGATTCTTCCTTTCCCCCCAGCAGCGTTCGAATCACGAATCGTGTTCGTAAAGCGCCACTCTTGTTAAACCTCTAAATGAACTGCAATATCGCTGATTTTACCTTCCTGGCCTGTCCACGATATATAGGTAGGTGTATGCAACATATTGATTCTTCTTGTACTCTCTCTGTTGTTTGACAGTAACCCAAACAGCAAACCACAACACCTCTCTTCCAGCAGCTTCCGCTGGAATTGGATGGGCACCTCCGTGACGCTTTCGTGAAAACTAAAGCAAACCGTGACTGAACGCACAAATGTCGCCGTTGTTAAACAGCAGCTATTTTGAGGTGATGTACACTACTGGCCATTAAAATTGCTACACCACGAAGATGACGGGCTACAGACACGAAATTTAACCGACAGGAAGAACATGCTGTGATATGCAAATGATTAGCTTTTAAGAGCGTTCACACAAGGTTGGCGCCGGTGGCGACACGTACAACGTGTTGACATGAGGAAAGTTTCCAACCGATTTCTCATACACAAACAGCAGTTGACGGGCGTTGCCTGGTGAAACGTTGTTGTGATGCCTCGAGTAAGGAGGAGAAATGCGTACCATCACGTTTCCGACTTAGATAAAGGTCGGATTGTAGCCTATCGCGATTGCGGTTTATCGTATCGCGACATTGCTGCTCGCGTTCGTCGAGATCCAATGACTGTTAGCAGAATATGGAATCGGGGGGTTCAGTAGGGTAATACGGAACGCCGTGCTCGATCCCAACGGCATCGTATCGCTAGCAGTCGAGATGACAGGAATCTTATACACATGGCTGTAACGGATCGTGCAGCCACGTCTCGATCCCTGATTCAACAGATGGGGACGTTTGCAAGACAACAACCATCTGCACGAAAAATTCGACGTTTGCAGCAGCACTGACTATCAGCTCGGAGACCATGGCTGCGGTTACCCTTGACGCTGCATCATAGACAGGAGCGCCTACGATGGTGTACTCAACGACGAACCTGGGTGCACGAATGGCAAAAAGTCATTTTTTCGGATGAATCCAGGTTCTGCTTACAGCACCATGATGGTCGCATCCGTGTTTGGCGACATTGCGGTGAACGCACATTGGAAGCGTGTATTGGTCATCGCCCTACTTGCGTATCACCCGGCGTGATGGTATGGGATGCCATTGGTTACACGTCTCGGTCACCTCTTGTTAGCATTGACGGCACTCTGAACAGTGGACGTTACATTTCAGATGTTTTACGACCCGTGGTTCTACCCTTCATTCGATCCCGGCGAAACCCTACATTTCAGCAGGATAATGCACGACCGCATCTTGCAGGTCCTGTACCGGCCTTTCTGGATACAGAAAATTTTCGACTGCTGCCCTGACCAGCACATTCTCCAGGTATCTCACCAATTGAAAACTTCTGGTCAATGGTGTCCGAGCAATTGGCTCGTCTCAATACGCCAGTCACTACTCTTGATGAAGTGTGGTATCGTGTTGAAACTGCATGGGTAGCTGTACCTGTGCACGCCATCCAAGCTCTGTTTGACTCAATGCCCAGGCGTATCAAGGGCGTTATTACGGCCCGAGGTGCTTCTTCTGGGTACTGATTTCACAGGATCTATGCACCCAAATTCCGTGAAAATGTAATCACATGTCAGTCCTAGTATAATATATTTGCCCAATGAATACCCGTTTATCATCTGCATTTCTTCTTGGTGTTGCAAGTTTAATGGCCAGTAGTGTATATGAATCTGTTACCAACAATTTATGTTGTTCTTCCTCTCAGCAAAACTTTTCTCTCTGTATTCCACTTCAACGTGCATTAGTTTGTTCTTTAGGGGACAGCGGGGCTGTTCCACTCATTTCAACAGTAAGCCCTGTAAAATATGCCACGGAACTTTTAAACAATCTGTCACTGTGTACAATTATGGTATTTTAATTGTAAGTGAATTTCAGTTTATAAAAGATCAAAATTCCTTTACACGAACAAAGTATTAAACTAAAATATGAAGAAGGGAAGCACCAATCACGGTATATAAAAACGGCGTGGCCATTCAACCCAGTCAAGACGCTATTCCGCCCAGTGTATATCAGTACCTAAACCACAATGATTTACCACAAGTAAATGTTTTTCGCCCTTTCGTACCCACACACTTCATGTAAGAAATGAAGCACACTCCTGGCTCTTTATGCAGAAGAACTGCCTACAGCTCTTGTTACTGTTTATTTCACATCTTCCTCGGACCGTAAAGCGCTTAGCTTTTTCCTTTTGTATGTAAGGCCCATTTGGAAAGAAACCAGGAAAATGCGCTGTCTAGAATTTCACAGTAAAACATCAATTAAACTAATAATGTGACTGAGCGGAAATAGCCACACGTATAGGGGCGAAGTAGCCCCATGTGCAGACATTTAGAAAGTCGCGCCAAACCAGACCTCTGTGGAAAAAGCCAGCAATATTTGTTCATACGCACACGGCTTAAGCTGTGTTTTATAGAAATAATTATAAGAGTTTAATATTTCACGTTATTGTGCGTGGTATGCCTTAATAATTAGTTTGTATTCTTTAGCTATTGCAGTTATCCATCACTATTCGCCTACCTCTGGATTTTTACCCTCTGTCCTGTCAATAACGTAACAGAAAACACCCTTACTGCAACCAGATGCGGCAAAACTAAGATACTGTCTCATACTGAAGGTAAAACGTCCTCGACTCTGTGAGAAACGAGCACAGTGTTGCAGCTTCTCTTATTTCAAGCGGATTAGCCTCCTGGGCGGAATAGTCTCGCTGCACCCTGCTTCTTGTATGTATCACTACTATTTTCCATAAGACTGCAACACAGCTTCATTCCTGTTCTTTCCCACAAACACTCTATGTGTACTTTGACTTACATATTACGTCTCGTCATTTTCACAGTTTCAGTACTTATTTCTTGAGCCTATTTGATGCCTGCAAGTAGTACGGAGTAAAAGATGTGGCGAGATTTCGAAGATGCATAAACTTGAAGATGACATAACAGCAATTAAAAAAGGAATGCGATAAATCGTTATTTTTTGTAACCAATTATGTTGCAGCCTCCCAAAGTGTCTTCCACGTGCGCTCAAATGCAAGCCCCACACAGATCCCATATCTGTATGTTGCCTGATTCTTCTTAGAACCGACGCTCTCGGAATTTCGACAGTAAATAACAGTCACGCACAAAGCCCCAAAAGCATGCTTGGGATCTAAGCACAGGGCGGAGAGGCGAAACAATTTTGAAATTTCACTACTAATGTTCGGGGTAAATTTACTACAAGTCAGTATCCATTAAAGGTTGAGCCTCCGTTAATAACAGTACTCAGGTAACATGTCAGTCTGTGTGGAGCGGTCAAGATGCGAGCTCGTTTGGTGAAGTCCATCTACTCCTGACGGGAGAGAGGGTTGGGGAGGGGGGGGGGGGGCAATTTGCTTGTCCTGCCCCACGCTGGATACGCCAATTACAACGCCTCTCTCTTATGTCTGCCACTGCAGTCGTATAAGGATCTCTGTGTCCTTCGCGATTGCTAAACAAATCCGTGACGAAACGCGCTGCTTTTCTTTGGATTCTCTCTCTCTCTCTCTCTCTCTCTCTCTCTCTCTCTCTATCTATCTATCTTTCTCTCGATCAGGGTCTTAGATTCAGGAGCAATACACAAGTATCAGTCGAACAATCGTTTTCCAAGCTACACCCTTCATGAGTGAAATACACTTCCTGAAGATTCTTCTAATGAACAAATCTGTCATCTGTCTTTCCTACGAGCTATTTTATGTATTAGTTGCACTTCCCTAATATTTCATGTATATATCAGTTTCCAGTGACTGTTAGGCAGTCGTGTAATCAAACAAAAGTGCATATATTCTCTTATTTATTTTAAGGGTCAACTGCCAATCCCTGTAGCGAGTGTGGATCCTCTGTAAGACTTCTTCTATTTAGCTTCAGTTTTCGAGCGTTTATACTTCCATGTATCGTTCTCTAACAGCAGGACTGAGGTCTCGACTTTATCGTATATATTGCCACCATGTGCTTTACTTTGTAGCATATCTTCAATTCATTCACAGAGGTGGTCTGATATGCCATACCCGGCGTCTTGTTCATTAGGTGACAATGTCGAACAGTGTGAGAACGCCTTTCTGAAATTAACTGTGTACGGTCTTACGGATCTTGCCCACCGTTGTTTACAGAATCCATATTGATTCCTACAGGAGAGTTTTTCGGGTTCTAGAAGGATCATTTTTGTCCATCACGTCCAGTCGCTTCTTTCTATTTAACTAACGAGTCTCGCAACACGTATCACGCCGACCGTCATCTCCTACCTGTTTTCAGGAAATCTGTTCGTCTAGAGACACCTGAGCTTACTGGAAAAAAACATTAGTCATTCCTAGAGGAATCGTTACAAGCATAATATAATACCATCTAACTCCACCTACGGTCTTGATAACGGCCCGGATTCGGTCAGGGAATGAGTCCACAAGGTTTTACATCCAGGTTAAAGTACTCACTGAGGATTCGATCGGGCAGTTATATCAAATTGTGGGGATGTTGATGTTGGTGCCTTATCCGCTGTAAAAATATATCCCGTGGATGTTCTGTGGGGTTCAGATCACTTGATTTTGGAGGCAAGTCGAGATTTAATAGGGTGCAGAAAGCCAATCTCATATTCTTCCGGCCCGACGTACTTTGCCGTTCTGGTCTTCAAGGACCTCTTTCGAGTCGACTGACTCCATATGTTCATTGCATGCAGCTCCCGTCGCAAGATGGGGACGGATCTTCGTTCACTCCCTACAGCTATTCCTGTTGGCTTTGGTTCAAATGGTTCTGAGCACTATGGGACTTCACTTCTGAGATCATCAGTCCCCTAGAACTTAGAACTACTTAAACCTAACTAACCTAAGGACATCACACACATCCATGCCCAAGGCAGGATTCGAACCTGCAACCGTAGTGGTTACCTGTTGGGTTTGCAAGCGATTTAGATTCGAAGGCCTTGAAACGCATCTGCGGTCCCTCTGTCATAATCTTTCTCCGACCACAGTTCAAAATTGTTCAAATGTGTGTGAAATCTTAGGGGACTTAACTACTAAGGTCATCAGTCCCTAAGCTTACACACTACTTCATCTAAATTATCCTAATGACAAACACACACACACACACACACACACACACACACACACACACACACACACACATGCCCGAGGAAGGACTCGAACCTCAGGCGGGACCAGCCGCACAGTCCATGACTGCAGCGCCTCAGACCGCTCGGCTAATCCCGCGCGACCCGCAGTCCTTACGTCGCGTTCCGTGATCACGTGTGTTATACCGCTGCATGTAAACACGTTGAGCAGTCCGCCGTGAAACACCGACAAATCCGGAAACTCCGCACACCATTGTCCCTTTTTGCCAACCAGTCACGTCCTTTCACGCCCATGTTTATAAACAATGTCCACATGAAACACAAATGTCTCACTGATTTTCACTACCTTATTCTCACGTAGAGGCAGAGAGCGCGCGGTTAATCACTTGATTCGTTTGCTGCGCCTTCTGTAGAAGCTTAACGAGTCGCCTGTGCCTGCGTATTGGTGTTTTATTCGGTGAGGTTACTATACGTAACCACTCGCACAGCACGGTAGATAAAAAACAGAACTTTCATTTGGCAGGATCGGGATTTAAATACATCCTGCTCATCATTATGTAGTTTTTCTGTAAACATTTTCAGGAGTTTGTCGAGATGGTTCCTTTAAAAAGATCTCTCTTCATCGTATCCGATGTATATTCCGATATTGGCGGCCTCGCCGATGGCGTGTCGTTGAACACTGATCTTTCTTTTGCAGCAGTTGTTTTCTTTGTCCGGCATATAACCTATTATAAACCCATCCCCGTAGCCGAGTTCGCTAATGCATGCCTGTGCTGTGGCGTTCAGCTCGGTTAGAGATCTGGTGATGGTGCTGGTGCCACTATTTGGCCGAGGTGCTGGGCTAAAGTTTCTGGCCTCCAGTATTTGCGACAGTGTCCCAGATTAAATTCCAAACCTGTCCACAGTGTCTCGTGAAGTGAGGACATAATGACACTGCCGGCCGTGGTGGCCAAGCCGTCTGGAACCGCACGACCGCTACGGTCGAAGGTTCGAATCCTGCCTCGGGCATGGATGTGTGTAATGTCCTTAGGTTAGTTAGGTTTAAGTAGTTCTAAGTTCTAGGGGACTGATGACCTTAGAAGTTAAGTCCCATAGTGCTCAGAGACATTTGAACCATTTTTGAACATATAACACTGTTTGCGGTGATCCGTCCGTCGGATAAGGACGTTAAGCTCGACGGCCCCCACGATGCTTTTGGAGAGGAGTAGGGTATGTGCCGACACCGAATTTCCCATTTCCTTAATCCGTAACAACACATCCTCAACACCACACTGTACATGTGCTTATAACAATCTATCCGACACAGGTACACACTTGACACTTCATAACAGGTCGGAGGAAGACAACGCCAGAGCACCACCACTTACACCTTGCCATGAACGGCGGTGCAGGATTCCTGTATCTGCTCCCCATACACTCATTCCATGAGTATGAGACTATTTAAAGCACAAACCTATTATAAAGTAATATTGTCTCATATTTACGAGGGTCGGTCAAAAAGTAATGCCTCCCATTTTTTTTCTACTTAAAAAAATTAAGTTAAGTGAAAAATTTGAATTTGGCGCCATTCCTCAAACCTTCTTCTGCAATCCACTGCAGTAGTAACTTTCTGTGTCAACAGGTGGCAGCACAGCAGAAGTTTGTAAGATGGCCGACATCGATGTTCTTTGAGACAGCGTTGTGTGATTGAATTCTTGAATGCAGAAGGTGAAACGCCCATACGCATTCATGAAAGACTGAAGAAGGTGTATGGTGTTGTGACAGTGGATGTCAGCACTGTTAGACGATGGGTTCGTCGTTGTAAGGAAGCTGAAGGGCAAACACCGTTGACTGACGAAAAGCGGAGCGGCAGGCCGGTGAGTGCAGTGACTCCACACAACATTCAGCAAGTTGATGACATCATTTGTGGTGACCGTCGGGTGACTGCAGATGAAGTGTGTCGCATTATTTCTCTTAGTAAAGGCAGTGTGATCACGATTATTAAACAATTGGGGTACTCAAAAGTTTGTGCACGGTGGGTTCCAAGAATGTTACCCGATCAGAATAAAGAGGCAAGGAAAACAATAGCCTCCCAACACTTGCAGCGCTTCCGTTTGGAGGGAGATGAGTTTCTGAAAAAAATTGTGACCGGGGACGAAACATGGGTGAATTTTTTTGAACCCGAATCAAAGAGGCAGTCAATGTGCGGTACTAAGAAAAGTTATTAAAAAGTCCAGAAGCATGTGTATCATGTCTGAGATCAGTAACTCTGATAATAAAATTAAAGCAATTTGGAATATTATTGAAAGGGAAACAGGGCAACCAAGAGCACAGGAAGACTTTAGTGCAATAAAATTGAATGACAAGTGCACTAACAAACAATCAGAAATTGAAAATATTTTGAATAATCATTTTTTAAATGTTGTGGAGAAAATAGGATCTAGATCTTCACTAGAAGAGGCAAGGCTATTAATAGAAGAGGCCATACCTGCACAGTTTGAAACAGCTGTAATTCCACCAACCTCTCCCTCTGAAATCAGTAAAATAATGAACTCACTGAAAAGTAAAAGCTCTTACGGAATTGATGGCATTTCCAGCAAAGTACTTAAAGCTTGTTCCCCACAGATAAGTAGAATTCTCAGCCACGTATGTAATAGCTCTTTGGAGCAGGGTGTTTTCCCTGATAGACTGAAATATGCCATTGTAAAACCATTGCATAAAAAGGGGGATATGTCGGATGTCAACAACTACCGCCCAATCTCTCTTCTGACAGCTCTATCAAAAATTTTTGAGAAAGTAATGTATTCAAGAGTAGCCTCCCATATTTGTAAAAATAAAGTACTAACAAAATGTCAGTTTGGTTTTCAGAAAGGCTTTTCAACAGAAAATGCTATATATGCTTTCACTGATCAAATATTAAATGCTCTGAATAACCGGACATCACCCATTGGTATTTTTTGTGATCTCTCAAAGGCCTTTGATTGTGTAAATCATGGAATTCTTTTAGATAAGCTAAATCATATGGTTTGAGTGGGGCAGTGCACAAATGGTTTAATTCATACTTAACTGGAAGAATGCAGAAAGTTGAAATAAGTGGTTCGTGTAATGTTAAAACAGCTGATTCCTCAAACTGGGGTGCTATCAAGCACGGGGTCCCACAGGGTTCGGTCTTAGGTCCTTTATTTATTTATTTATTTATGCATTTATTTTACCTGGCAAGATTAGGGCCTTCAGGCCCTCTCTTACACCTAACCAGGCATACTCAGATTGAACGAGTTACAGTTACTAAATAACATTAAGAACATTTAACGTATTATGCAGTATTGATGTCAAACGAAAAAAATTTGAGATTATAACAGTAGTACAATGATAGTTATAACAATAAAAATAATTATAACAATCAACGATAATAATGATAATAATAATGATAATAGTAATAATAATAATAATAATAGTGACTAAGTATATGAAAGTAAACATACATTTCTTTTGTGAATGTCAGTTAGTTGGGAATTTTCTCGTTATATTCTTGCAGCTTGTGAGTTATTCTCATCGAGCAGAGACATAAGACGATAGAATGGGGTGAAAGAGATATATAAGAGGTAGATAGGTTTGAGGAAGAGAAAAAGAATGGTAAAATTCGAAGCTGTGATGGAGAGAAGAAAGAAAGAGATGTTAGGGGCACAACAATGGTGGCTATACCGTCCCTAATATGTAAGTTTTGAGTTCCCTCTTGAATGTTGAGTAGTTCTGGATAAGACGCAGATCACAGGGGAGTGCGTTCCATAGTCGTATGGCTGAGATGGAGAATGACACGGAGAAAGATTTTGTGTTATGTAAAGGTACAGCCAAGATGATAGACGTATCCGATCTGGTATTGCGATTGTGGAATGATGATAGATGTTTAATGTGAGAAGATAAGTATTGAGGGCACCAGTGGCTAAGAAATCGATGAAGTAAGCACATCGTGTGGAGATCGCGTGCCTTATGTGGGCGTATCCAACCTAGCTGGGAGTATGAAGGACTGATATGATCATACAACCGAATATTGCACACGTATCTGACGCAAGCATTCATCACTAGCTCGAGGCATCTAGAATTTTCACTATTCGTGCCATGTTCATGATATACATTAATGACTTACCATTCCACATTGATGAAGATGCAAAGTTAGTTCTTTTTGCTGATGATACAAGTATAGTAATAACATCCAAAAACCAAGAACTAAGTGATGTAATTGTAAATGATGTTTTTCACAAAATTATTAAGTGGTTCTCAGCAAACGGACTCTCTTTAAATTTTGATAAAACACAGTATATACAGTTCCGTACAGTAAATGGCAAAACTCCAGTAATAAATATAGAATTTGAACAGAAGTCTGTAGCTAAGGTAGAATTTTCAAAATTTTTAGGTGTGTCCATTGATGAGAGGTTAAACTGGAAGCAACACATTGATGGTCTGCTGAAACGTCTGAGTTCAGCTACGTATGCTATTAGGGTTATTGCAAATTTTGGTGATAAGAATCTCAGTAAATTAGCTTACTATGCCTACTTTCATTCACTGCTTTCGTATGGCATCATATTCTGGGGTAATTCATCGTTGAGTAGAAAAGTATTCATTGCACAAAAACGTGTAATCAGAATAATTGCTGGAGCCCACCCACGGTCATCCTGCAGACATCTATTTAAGGATCTAGGGATCCTCACAGTAACCTCACAGTATATATATTCCCTTATGAAATTTGTTGATAATAATCCAACCCAATTCAAAAGTAATAGCAGTGTGCATACCTATAACACCAGGAGAAAGGATGATCTTCACTATGCAGGGTTAAATCTGACTTTGGCACAGAAAGGGGTAAATTATGCTGCCACAAAAGTCTTTGGGCACCTACCAAACAGCATCAAAAGCCTGACAGATAGCCAACTAACATTTAAAAATAAATTAAAAGAATTTCTAGATGACAACTCCTTCTACTCATTGGCTGAATTTTTAGATATAAAGTAAGTAAAAAAAAAAAAAAAAACTTAATCATTAGTGTCATGCAATATTTTGTGTAATGTAATTTCTTGTACAGACATCTTTTATTAACCTGACACGTTCCACATCATTACGAAGTGTCGTATTCATGATCTATGGAACAAGTATTAATCTAATCTAATCTAATCTAATCTGGAGTGGCGTCACACAAGCTCGCCAAGGAAGAAAAAATTCAAAACTGTGCGATCGGCAGGGAAAGTTATGGCAACAGTTTCCAGGGATACAGAGGGTGTGATTCTGGTTGATTTTTTGGAGCAAGGATGCACAATAAATTCTGTTCAATACGTCACAACCCTCAAAAAACTTAAAGCACGTCTTCAGCGAGTTCGCCCAACAAAATCAATGGCAGATGTTCTTCTTTTGCATGACAATGCAAGACCACACACCAGTCGTCACACCTCTGACGAGATTGTCAAAATTGGATGGGAAGTTTTGCCTCATCCCCCATACAGCCCTGACCTGGCACCATCAGACTTCCATCTGTTCGGGCCACTAAAAGAAGCTCATCGTGGGATTCATTTTGAAGATGAGGAGGCCGTCAAAACATCCGTGCGTCAATGGCTTAGGAAGCAGAGCTGTGATTTTTACCGTGCTGGGATACATGCCCTTGTTCAAAGATGAACCAAAACTGTAGAGATGGGCGGAGATTACATTGAAAAATGACAAAATGATCCTCAATGTTGTGGTTTTCAACCTATGTAATTGCATTTAAATTTCCTGACAATTAAACGTAGAAAAAAAATAGGAGGCATTACTTTTTGACTGACCCTCGTACTTGTCTTAAAGGTCATTCGCCCATCATCTGTCTTCCGGCGTTTAAATTATCAGTCAGACATACCTGAACACGCTAAGCAGCAAGCTACAAAATGTAATATTTTGTCTTCTCGTCGCATGATACTGTCGCACGGTCACCAGAGTGCCGCATCTGCTTCAGCAGTTTCTCCTACGGCGTCTGCCTTCCATAATCGTTGTGGGAGGAAACAGATGCTAACTCGGTGCTTTGGTGTGGCGCAACGCACTCCGCGTTCACTGAGCAAGCAATTTACGCAGGTCGTCAGCTGATAGCTTGCGAAAGCGGTTGGAGACCCTGCTGAGTAAGAGGCACACACAGATACATGAACGAACATTGATGTTATGCAACGGAACAGAGCGACGCGAGTTTACTGTTTTTAAAGGAAGACGAGAAGTTCTTGTTCAGATGACTGTACATTATGATTGCTTCTTTGCATGTCCGAGTACTTATGATTGATTGTTTAATCACAGACAGCATCGTGAGATATTGTCTCTGGAAATGCGTTAACATTCCTGAATGGTGTATTGTCTGCTCAATAAAGATGAGTACAACAATCACTACCTCGGGTCCATAAATTGGATAATACACTGTGTACAGGACTTAAGGACGAAAGTAACTTAAGCATGATGTCCCAGTCGCACCAAGTCCCATAGCTCGATGAAACTTGAGCCATATATACAAGGGTTAGTCAATTCAAAATGGTTCAAGTGGCTCTGAGCACTATGGGACTTAACATCTGTGGTCATCAGTCCCCTAGAACTTAGAACTACTTAAACCTAACTAACCTAAGGACATCACACACATCCATGCCCGAGGCAGGATTCGAACCTGCGGCCGTAGCATTCGCGCGGTGCCCGACTGAGCGCCTGAACCGCGAGACCAGCGCGGCCGGCGGTTAGTCAATTATTATCCGAAAAGTAGATATAAAATTTTATTGTAATCAAATAGGAAACTTACAAGATCATCATTTTTCGACATTGTCTCCCTGCTTTTCAACGCATTTGGTCCATCGTTGTACAAGCTTCCTGATAAGAGAAGGTTCTCGGTTGAGCTGCGAGCCAGGAATGCACCGCTTCTTTAACTGTTTCTTCCGAGACAAATCGACGGCCCGTTAATGCCTGTTTAGGTGGACCAAAAAAGTGGTGGTCAGAAAGGGCAAGATCGGGCTATATGGAGGATGATCCAGTATCTCAAATTAGAGTTTCTGGAGCGTTTCAGTAGTGTGGGCAGCAGTATGCGGACGGGCGTTCTCCTGCAACCACACAACACCTTTTGACAGCAATCCTTGGCGTTTGCTTCTAACTGCAGGCTTTAGCCTGGCAGTAAGCATCTCATTGTAACGTACACTGCTTATTGTTGTGCCCCTTTCCCCATAATATTCCAGTACTAAAACTTGCGCGTCCCAAAAAACGCATCAGTTTTCCTGAGGACGGTTGGGTCTTGAACTTTTTCTTGCACGGCGAATTTGGATGTTTCCATTCCATACTGTGCCGTTTACTCTCCGGCTACTAATGATGGATCCATGTTTCGTCACCAGTAATGATCCTGTCTAAGAAGTTGTCCCCTTTGTTACCATAGCGATCCAAATGTTTTTGCAGATGTCCAAGAGTGTTTGTTTATGCAACTGTGTGAGTTGTTTTGGAACCCATTTTGCACAAACTTTATGAAACCAAAGACTGTTGTCGATGATTTCGTAGGCAGAACCGTGACTAATTTGCAAACGATGTGACACTTCATCACTAGTTAATCGTCTGTCTAAGAGAATCATTTCACGTGAACGCTCAATGGTTTCTTCATTTGCGGCGGTAAACGGTCGTCCGGCTCCTTCATCGTTCGTAACACTTGTGCGACAATTTGGAATTTTTCAATCCATTCGTAGACACTCCGTTATGGCAAGAGAGTTTTCCCGTACTGTACCGAAAGTCATCGATGAATTTCGGCACCTGATAGCCTTCCGACCACAAAAAACAGATCACTGAACGTTGCTCTTCTTTGGTGCAAATAGACAGCGGAGCAGCCACGATTAACAGCACGGCAGCGATAACGAAACTAACCTAGCAGCCTGAAAATTGCAAAGATATAACAACAAATAAACAAAGCATGCGTCATCAACGTAAAACGACAGTACTACCAAAATAAACAAAAATGTAACTAAATTGCGGATAATAATTTACTTACCCTCGAAAGAATTGCTACAGTGTAGTACAGAAGATAACTGTAATAAATATACAACCCGTGCGGATTGGCCGCGTGGTTTGAGGCGGCATGTCACGGACTGCGCGGCCCCTCCCGCCGGAGGTTCGAGTCCTCCCTCGAGCATGGGTGTATGTGTCGGTCTTAGCATAAGTTAGTTTAAGTAGTGTGTAAGACTACGGACCGATGGCGTCAGCAGTTTGGTCCTTTAGGAATTCACACACATTTGAACATTTTTTAAATATACAAAGAGACAAACAGAAATGACACTTTCATTCAAAGACAATAATTACACTGAAGTCACCCCGAGGCATCGTGTACTACCGTTACTCCTCAGTCTCCCCCCCCCCCCCCCTCTCCAATGCTCCCTCCTTCATCATAGTCGTTCCTATTCAAGTCGGGAATGTCACGCTAGAAGAACGACTGTTCGACTGTTGGTAAGCCTTCGTAGGAGTTCAATTGTCTCTAGATTTAACGTCATGGCCTATGCGCGAGAGGAGGAAGGAATATATTGACTGAATTTTCTAGGAACATACATTGACGAAACTCTTACAATAAACAACAGCATGATTGTCAACGCTATTCTTGGGGCTTCTACCACTGGAGCCGAATAACCATCACTGTGATAACTGCGAGCTCATGAACCTGTGACGGTTCGCGCTAACGGCGCGATGATTTTGCAACAGTTATTTTAAGTTCGTATATTGTGCGCCGTGAAATGCAGAGTGTCACTAATTATCACTTGCAAACACTGTTGTGTAAAAGACAGGAGAAAACTCAGAGCCTGCGTGATCTTGAATTTGAAATAATAGTAATCGTAAACTGGGATGGACCTTTTTTTCGTAACCAAACAGCGCTGGTGCCTCGCAGAAATCCCCTGCGAACACTGGAGCGGAAGTTGCGTACGGACGACGTAACTGTGAGTTGCGCTCTGCCAGAACCAAGGACACGAAAGCGCGTTGTGTCGGAAAGAGAAACCTGTGACGTGGGTGGCAGTACAAGAGCTGGCCGTGTTTAGAATGACCTGCCTGTCCTGAGTAGCGTCCCGCGGCAGCGGTAACTATTGGACCTCAGCGGCCGTCTTTCACCGGAGCAGACAAAGGCGGGGGAGGCGCCTGCCGTTCCGCGACATCGCTGTCCTCTCTTCTCCGGCGCGTCGCTTTCGCTCTCACTCTCGCTTTCCGCGGCCGTCCTAGTCGCCAAAAGCCAGCTTGCGTCGTAAAAATTTGTACTGCATGTTCCTCGTTTAATATATAAAAACAGCGGAGCAAATTCCGCGACTGCGAATAAAAATTGCCGCACGGTGGTGGACTTGGGCCGGCGTAGGCCGTTAAGCGCCGCCGGAAAGCCCGGTACCGCCTCTGCTGCCCTTCCACGTATACACGGAGGCCTCTCCTCGCTTTTATTTTTGTTTGGCTTTTTTTTCCAGAGCACAAACGGTTCCAACAATAAAACAGTACAACCGCTAGCGGCGCCTCTATCTCTGTCTCCCTCTCTCCTCCTCTCTGCACGTGGTGCAGTGGTGCAGCGTGAAAAGTTGGCCCCGGCTACGCGTTAACAACTTGTAGCGCTGCGCTGCCCGGCGCGCAGCGGTTTTAATTCGGCGCCTGCTCGTTATGCTGCTCGCGCAGCGCGGCCGTCTGCGGCCGCGCCTGCCTTCTCCTTCGCCCTCTGCCTTTCCCTCTGTCCTCGCCGCCGCGCGAGCACAAATTAATGTACAACGCGTGCTAGCGAAGAAGCTACCGCGCACTTCAGTACGGTAATTATTCTACCACTGCACATTGCACCAATAATTAATCGAAAAAAATGTGATACAGGTTAGGAACTGCATTGTGCATATTTTTATTTCAACAAACGGTTTCTGACCGTACTCTGGCTGTCTGTTTCAAAGGAGAACAGCTACACGTTAAGTGCGTGCAAGAACTATACGTGGTGCCTGATAAAATATTTTTCATCCTTTGTACAGGCTATCAATTATACAAATAATATACAACCAAAATACTATTTAACTGTGCATTCCACAAGTGTAAGAAGTAATCATTCTTGAAATACTCAGTTTTAATCTAACGTATGAAATCAAACACAGGTACATTTGCCTTCCAATGTAAATATTAAAACGCCTGGAACAACGCTACTATCTTATCTATTGCTATAATTGCCCAAAGACCTTATGTCACTGGCTGTAGATTTTCAACTTCTGGCTATCCATATAATCTGACGAACAGGAGCTCCATGACATCATACTGTTATAAAATAATATAAATCTTTGCATGAACTAGGGTTTACACAAATTATAATCTGTTTAAATTAAATTGTTATAATACCATATACAGCGTGGTCAGACACAGTTTGAAAAGCTTGTAATGGTATTGCAGGGTAGTTTGTGCTGAGAAGTAATTGTTAAGATAAAAATTCGATACGTTGCACCACTTCGGAGTTAATTAGTATTGAAGTTACCAATCAGGCCGTTGCGCGCGCAATTTCAAGCGCCCCGACAGATATAGTTAGGGCCAGTTGTTCTCAGAGCGTAGGTGATAGCGCACGAGACCGCTCAACCTTTGGCTCGTATTCGATCGGTACTGTCGTCTCATGTGCAGTTTTTGTATCGCTTTCTGTTTCTGTTTCGGTTCTAGGAAACCAACGAAGAACACATTGGCGACACCTTCTCTGACGGGCCTGTTGAATTTCACGAGCAACGATCTAATTGGCTAATTTAATTCCAAGTAACTCAGAAACGGATTAACGTATCGAGTATTTTTCTTAGCAGTTATTTCTCAGTACAACTACACTGTAACACTCTTACAAGTTTTTCGAACTGTTTCTGACCGCCCTGCACAAAAAATTTAAAATGTTAAGTACCAGTGCATACAATTAATAAATGTGACATACAAATAATTTTGACTTTTTAACTGTTTCACATGTGCGTTGGTCTTCGCGCGCGTGTGTGTTTGTGTGTGTGTGTGTGTGAGAGAGAGAGAGAGAGAGAGAGAAAGAGGGGGGGGGGGGGAAGAGAGAGTTGTTTTGTTACAACAGCTGCGTATTGTCATATGTTATGCCTTTTGTTTCGTACAGTTGCCCAGCACAATGAAGTTTTACATTAAAATTACATAAAAAGAAATGAAAATAAATAATTTCTCCAAATCAAAATTACAAAAGAATGGGCGGGTATATAGATCAACAATACGTTATCTTCTTTGGTGGAGAACACTTGGAATAACATCTGATCTACCACAATAAAGCAAACTGCTGTAGAACTGTGGAAAATTCAGCACATTCTGAATCTCAGTTTGTGCTGATGTTTGCAATAACATAGAAAATCAAAGAACTGAATTACGGGATGAATTCTAATGTAATCCAGCGTAACCTTGACTTGTTGTACTATGATTTGATCCAAAAAGATCAGCACGAATACCGTTCTCTCTTCGATTCTTCTTAATCGCAGTACTTGGTACAGAGCATTTGTAATAACACCCAAAATTCCGGAATAAAATGAGCTTCTGCAGAGGGGCGGAAACTTCAGCACAGTCTCGAATCTCAGTTTGTCTGCAAAAACAAAAAAATCAAAAATAAAAGGAACTGAATTATACGACGAACCCTATAGTCGTCCGACGTAATCTTGACGATGTCGCGAAGTACAGCGGCGTTAACATCCAAACTGGAGCCGCTTGTTGCGCATATGCGAAAGCGTAGCAACTGGTTTCAGACAGGCCCTTCGAGAGCAGAAGCTGTGATTCGCTTTTAATGTTATTTCGTTAGTTGATGTCCTGTTGAAAATACTGGATACCAATACCCTATGTGACGGACTAGCTAAAATACACTAACCAATGGTGCTTAATATGTTGTGGATTAGGTGACTACTAAAGCCATGTCTTGCTGAACGATGGAACTTGAAACACATCAGTAAACGGTCGCATGTTCGAATCCTACCTCGGGCATGTGTGTGTGTGATGTCCTTAGATTAGTTAGGTTTAAGTAGTTCTAAGTACAGATGACCTCAGAAGTTAAGTCCCCTAGTGCTCAGAGCCATTTGAACCATTGTAGAAAATAACAGATGTACAGCAACTTTGCAACCACAGCACCACAGCGTTCTACTTATAATGGTACCAGGGTGTTAGTGTTTTATGTCTCCTTCTCGGAGGTAGCTATGACGATTCTGCGACTTAGGTGGTCGCGAGTGGAGATAAGGGGGTTGATGGAGCTTTGCTGGACAGCACTTGGCCTTTACGGGTATTAAGCACACTCTCACTACCGGTAGAAAGTAAGGGTAACTTCTTCAATCTACAATAATCTTTTTGCAGAGCCAATACACACGTAGCATTGCTGGCGACATCTCTAAAATGAAATCGAAACTCTTGTAGATGGATTGGATTTACTGTAATGTCGCTCCTAAAAATGTAGTTTACTTAGATCGAAAATTAAATGTAGTATCCATCCTCTCTTTTCTTGATCGACTTGTCTGTAATTTGGAAGTCCTCTGGCAGTGTTTCTAGCCCTGTGCAAGGTAATGGAGGTGATGAAGCTGCTATCTCAAAGCTTCCTTTCCAGCACTTGTGTTATTTGAGCACAACAGAGAGGGCTGTTGGTTCTGCTCATTAAATTATGTGGGGAGCGTGTTGGTTCACGTTGTCGCCATGATCGTTCCAGCCTTCAACTCAAACCTGGCGAGGGGCGCTTACAACGTACCACACCAGGGATATGTGAACCATGTTTTTTTTAAAGAGGTGTTACTTATCAGCCTCCTCCTTTCGCAATTTGGCTTGAGACATAAGAAATGCGTTACAAGTTGATTCAAAGAACAAGAAGTAGATTTAAGCAGACAGTGGTGTGAATTTATAGGTAGAACGTATGAAAATAGATTACCAGCTCAAATTCTCGACTACAAACCTAGATAGACAAGACAGGGGGAAGAACACGGAACTTATGGGTGAAACTTGTCGATTGGAATAGAAGAAATCACATAATCCTTGAAGAGAGAAGAAAACGGAGAACATAAACTGTATGATTTCAAATGTTGATTGCAAAACTTAAGAGTTACTGTAAACTTAAATATACCGTAAACTTAGACTTACTGTAGACATCGATTTACTGTAAACGTGGACTTACTGAAACACTGTTAGTTTTTGAGAAGTATAAAACAATTTCAAAGGTAGTGGCGGACGGAGAATTTAAGCCATATGTTCTTGTGTGGGAGGCATGATTCTGATACGAAATCCCGTCCACGTAATCTTGCTGGAGATTTATTGGCTTGGAACGTACAGTGTTAGAGGACTGGAGAGAGCGGCGACGTTGCTGCGGCGGTGCGGCGTAGAACTTAGGGCGAGAGCAGCAGTAGCCCCCGGCCTGGTAACCGTAAGAAGGGGGGGGGGTGGGGGGGGGGGGGGAGACACCAGCTCTAAACTTGCGGCCGCCATCCGTTAGCCTCGCAGACAACTGCCGACGACGGCCGGCATAAATCCCTGCTGTTTGTGTTGCTACGTTTAAGTTGCTTCCGAAAAGGTAGTGTGGGAATAATGATGATTTCCTGCCTTCACGTGCTTCAGTTTTATGCGGGTCGCTGTCGCATTAGGGGCGGCCATTCATCTGCTCGGGAGCCGCCTCCCTGCAGCCTGCTTGTACTGCGATGTAGCGGCACAACTGGCGCACACACGTCGTCCCACGGTGTGCAGCCAACAGTCGGTATGCAGTAGGCGCTTTCTCGTTTAATGAAATTTTCAGATTTTTATAGCACAATATGAGATCTTTATCGACAGATTTAATCGAGTATTGCCGCTGTCTCCATTTGAGCTAAAAATGGGAAAGCTCTTTGTAAATGTGGATAAGTGGTAAGATAACGTATACAGTAAAGTTCAGTGACAGAAACCCCATATAAACTGCTAGTGCGACATGGCAAAAGTGCAGAGAAGCTCTAATAGGACCAAAACAGATCGTAATAGTCCTTACGAAAGTGTCACGGAGGTGACCCGAATATGTAATAAGTTTCCTTTAATTTACGTCTATGCTAACAAACTTTTTGTTAACAGATTACTGGTTTCGGTCTTTAATGACCACCATCAGATCTACAGCAAAAATGGTAAAAACATAAATACACTCACAGATTGTCTACAGCTTAAAACAATACATTGACCATAATAAAAAGTAGTACTGACAATACGTTTGTGTGCTTTAAGAATGAAGATGCATACCTGCTTCATAAGAACAAAGTCCTAATGTACTGCAGCCATATTGGCATCGTCAAATGCGGAATCAGTACCAGCATAGTCAAATACATATAAATAACATCAAAGAAACGAGTCATGTTGTCAGTAGCACTACTACTTAAAAAAAAAAAAACAAGCTGCCTTACAGTATCCACCAGATGTCGCTAATGTCGGCGTACACTAGTTTTCAATAATTAATTGAAACAGTCAAAATAAAGGGGGATACAATAGTTGAAGTCTGTGATGAGCTTATAACGTATAAAAGGCATTACAGTAATAAAAAGTAATAACAAGAAGAACACGACAAAGGTCAGATTGTTGTAAAGAGGAAGAGTTAGGACACAATGGTTGACATACGCTCTAGTGCCAATGTTCTAGATAATGACATAAATATAAAACACCGCTGATAGTGCACCGGGTAATATTAAACAACCATAAAACGAATCGCCGAAGGAGCCACAAATGAAAGAAAACTTAGTGCTCCACATAATCAGTGCCCTCTGTTAGCGCTAGCCCAGAATTCCGCACAGGTGGGAAGCGATTGGAGGAACGTGACCGCCAACCCTGCGGCACTCCGTTGCAAGAAAAGAATGATAAAATTCCGTAATAGTGGATGACCCGCATTATCTGGTCAATGCAGTCTATGAAATGAATAGAGAAGGAATAAGAACATACTAGAGTCATGCCAAAAACGTACGAAAACGAAGTAAATATGTGAGGCACTCAGTACTAGGTGAAATTATCAACACACTACAGGGTGTTACAGAAAGGTACGGCCAAACTTTCAGGCGACATTCCTCACACACAAAGAAAGAAAATATGTTGTGTAGACATGTGTCCGGAAACGCTTACTTTCCATGTTAGAGCTCATTTTACTACTTCTCTTCAAATCACATTAATCATGGAATGGAAACGCACAGCAACAGAACGTACCAGCGTGACTTCAAACACTTTGTTACAGGAAATGTTCAAAATGTCCTCCGTTAGTGAGGATACATGCGTCCACCCTCAGTCGCATGGAATCTCTGATGCGCTGATGCAGCCCTGGTGAATGGCGTATTGTATCACAGCCGTCCACAATACGAGCACGAAGAGTTTCTACATTTGGTACCGGGGTTGCGTAGACAAGAGCTTTTAAATGCCCCCATAAATGAAAGTCAAGAGGGTTGAGGTCAGGAGAGCGTGGAGGCCGTGGAATTGGTCCGCCTCTACCAATCCATCGGTCACCGAATCTGTTGTTGAGAAGCGTACGAACACTTCGACTGAAATGTGCAGGAGCTCCATCGTGCATGAACCACATGTTGTGTCGTAGTTGTAAAGGCACAAGTTCTAGCAGCACAGGTAGAGTATCCTGTATGAAATCATGATAACGTGTTCCATTGAGCGTAGGTGGACGACGAAACTAAAATGAGCTCTAACATGGAAATTAAGCGATTCCGGACACATGTCCACATGACATACACTCCTGGAAATTGAAATAAGAACACCGTGAATTCATTGTCCCAGGAAGGGGAAACTTTATTGACACATTCCTGGGGTCAGATACATCACATGATCACACTGACAGAACCACAGGCACATAGACACAGGCAACAGAGCATGCACAATGTCGGCACTAGTACAGTGTATATCCACCTTTCGCAGCAATGCAGGCTGCTATTCTCCCATGGAGACGATCGTAGAGATGCTGGATGTAGTCCTGTGGAACGGCTTGCCATGCCATTTCCACCTGGCGCCTCAGTTGGACCAGCGTTCGTGCTGGACGTGCAGACCGCGTGAGACGACGCTTCATCCAGTCCCAAACATGCTCAATGGGGGACAGATCTTGCTGGCCAGGGTAGTTGACTTACACCTTCTAGAGCACGTTGGGTGGCACGGGATACATGCGGACGTGCATTGTCCTGTTGGAACAGCAAGTTCCCTTGCCGGTCTAGGAATGGTAGAACGATGGGTTCGATGACGGTTTGGATGTACCGTGCACTATTCAGTGTACCCTCGACGATCACCAGAGGTGTACGGCCAGTGTAGGAGATCGCTCCCCACACCATGATGTCGGTTGTTGGCCCTGTGTGCCTCGGTCGTATGCAGTCCTGATTGTGGCGCTCACCTGCACGGCGCCAAACACGCATACGACCATCATTGGCACCAAGGCAGAAGCGACTCTCATCGCTGAAGACGACACGTCTCGATTCGTCCCTCCATTCACGCCTGTCGCGACACCACTGGAGGCGGGCTGCACGATGTTGGGGCGTGAGCGGAAGACGGCCTAACGGTGTGAGGGACCGTAGCCCAGCTTCATGGAGACGGTTGCGAATGGTCCTCGCCGATACCCCAGGAGCAACAGTGTCCCTAATTTGCTGGGAAGTGGCGGTGCGGTCCCCTACGGCACAGCGTAGGATCCTACGGTCTTGGCGTGCATCCGTGCGTCGCTGCGGTCCGGTCCCAGGTCGACGGGCACGTGCACCTTCCGCCGACCACTGGCGACAACATCGGTGTACTGTGGAGACCTCACGTCCCACGTGTTGAGCAATTCGGCGGTACGTCCACCCGGCCTCCCGCATGCCCACTATACGCCCTCGCTCAAAGTCCGTCAACTGCACATACGGTTCACGTCCACGCTGTCGCGGCATGCTACCAGTGTTAAGGACTGCGATGGAGCTCCGTATGCCACGGCAAACTGGCTGACATTGACGGCGGCGGTGCACAAATGCTGCTCAGCTAGCGCCATTCGACGGCCAACACCGCGGTTTCTGGTGTGTCCGCTGTGCCGTGCGTGTGATCGTTGCTTGTACAGCCCTCTCGCAGTGTCCGGAGTAAGTATGGTGGGTCTGACACACCGGTGTCAATGTGTTCTTTTTTCCATTTCCAGGAGTGTATTTTCTTTCTTTATGTGTGAGGAATGTTTCCTGAAAGTTTGGCTGTACCTTTTTGTAAGACCCTGTATATATAACAGAGGCATTCAGTGATTAGAGTAGCCCCCTCCCTTGGCAGGTCCCCGGACTCGCACAGGCTCAGTGAACATTCGCGCGCCGGAGATCGACGCCTCTTGTTTCTGTGTGTGCCGTCGTTTTGTGCTTAAGTGGTTTAGTGGCAGGCCTGCCTGTAAACAGGTTTAAAAAAACAATAATGGGAAAAAATGATTAGAGCAAAACATTGTTAAATAAAGCAAAGTAGGCATTAGGCGCAAAATCACACTGCCAGTTAAGCGGTTTAGTTCGTTCCTTATTTTTTGCTTTATAAATTTCAAGCTCCTCTAACAAATTAAGAGCGCGGCCTTTTTACACTCTGTGAAGAAACGCATACAGTTATCAATGCTCTCTATGGAATGAGTAGTATCAGATAAATGTGTCCTAAAGCCTTTTTGTTTCGTGGCTGCGAGTGTTCTTTAAACCTTAATTTAAAAAAGCGACCTGTTTGACCGATATAATATTTGTAACAGTTACTGTAGTCGATCCTGTATACTCCTGAGCCAACAAATTTATCATACTTCCCTTTCAGTTTATGTTTTATTCGCAGTGTTGTTAACCTGAAATGTGTAGTTCTCAGGAAACGCTAGTGCGTAAATTTAGAGTACCGATATTTGTGGAAGTCCATATAACATACCTGCTGCCACCAGCGTGCAGATGTGCAAAACTTAAGGACGGAAGTAAGTTTCGCGTGATGTGTCATTGCCAAGTAACAAACCTCCGCGAAATATGGGCACAAGTGCTTCACTGTAGTACAGAAAGTAACCGAAAGAAACACGCACTGAAATGAACAGAACTGACACTTTCTTTCAAAGACAGTAATGACGCTGAAGTCACCACGATTCATGACCCAACCCTAGACTTACAAAAGGCGGAACATGGTCTAAACTGCGAGTGTGATAACAAATGACGGCAGCGCACACTCTGCTACGTGCTACCGTATTGACCACAATGTTGGTAATGAATTCTTGATCAGAACACTCATACAACATTATGCCTCCTGTAAGGTGCCTCTTACGTCAGGATGACATTTTTACCACTTTTAATAAATTTTTGTTTCTTATTGATGTATTCACGATAGTTAGGGAGTGCTGTAGTCCGTAGCCGGCCATGAGTCGGAGAGCATTTCCCACGCTGGCTGTCTAGGTGACGAAGCGACCATATGTCGCGCGTAGTGGGTTGGGACTCGGTGCTGGACCGCAGCAACAAGCGTCAGCCTGGGAAATATACATGACGGGAAGTACCGCCATCTTGGCGCCAAAGTCACCGATTTTGTTTATTTATATTTAGTAATTAAAGTCATTTGTGACAACATGAATACTAGGAGCAGTCTTTGGATGTTTAAAACTATTTATCATAATTTTGCCTCCTTAAAATTCACACCCGTTCATTAACAAATGCATATCTTAGTAAGCATGAACTTGATCGGAAATCCACAAACTGTGACGAAACTAGTAAGAGATACGGACTACGCGCCAAAGTCGGCAGTCGGATTTAAGAGCTCTTCCTGTCTTGTTCGCTGGTAGCCATATTCTCGGTTACGAGTAGTTTCTGACATGATTGCTTCGTTATTGATCTTATAGAAATAAAAGTGATATTACGGCATTCTGAATATTAATTTTGAGTAAATAGATGCCCCAAAGTTGATCGACAGCAATTTCAGATAATGAGCTTCCACCGACAGAGACATCCAATGCGCCAATGAAGAATCTGCACAGGACGAAATTTACGAGAGCTGCACCGCGCACAGGTAAGAGGAAATCCGACGATACGACCCACCAAGGCGGATCAAGGGAAGTCCGACTTACACTCGCAAATTCCGGATGTAAATTCTGACCCGTTATACTGTACGTCACATATACCACCCTCTACGGTCTCGCGGCTAAGCTGAGTAATAACAGTATCAGTTTAGAAGCGAGGGGATCTAGCACTTCCCACAACATAACACCTACACCTGCAAAACGATTATGTTTGATAATGATAATGTACCCTCATGGCGAGAGCTGGGAACACGTAATGGACCCAAGAATTTTGCCGAACATAATCAGTTTGGTGGTCCAGATGTTATAGTGTCGGGAGACATAATGTTACATGAGGGTACTGGCCTCCAAATCTCTCAACACCGTACACTCACCGGTCAATGTTATTGTGACGCTGTGCTCCATCCCCATGTACGTCTTTTCAGGGGTGCGTCACAATACAGTCTATTGTGCTCGTAACGGTCGTCACTTTGAACTGCTGTTGTAAGGAAAGAGGCTATATGTCGTTATATACTTTACTGTGCACTTGTGTGCAGTATTTGTTCTTGTAGGCATGAGCCGGCCGGAGTGGCCGAGCGGTTCTAGGGGCTACAGTCTGGAACCTCGCGACCGCTACGGTTGCAGTTTCGAATCCTGCGTCGGGCATGGATAAGTGTGATGTCCTAAGTATAGTAGTTCTAAGTTCAGATGGTAAGTCACATAGTGCTCAAAGCAATTTGGACCATTTTGTAGGCATGAAAGTTCTGTGGCTGACAATGGTTAAGTGTCGCATCAGCAGGGGCAAGACGGCACCAAAAAGGTAATTTGGAGTAAAAAATGGAACAAATAACTAGTCGCTGGAGGCTATGGCGATATGTTTACGTAATGTGTATACATAAACATACAGTTATAAATGTGCCCGTTCGTAGTCGCTAATTATAACAATATGTTTACTTTTGTGCTGTAACATATAGCTATAATCAGCGGTGGAAATATATTTGCGAACGCCGACCGTGGGCGGCTGTTTCTTGTTGAATCGTCTGATCAGTCGGAAGTTGCATTGCAGAGGAGAGTAAATGCCCATTCAAAATATAATTATTTTTGGATAGCTCAACATGAATTTCCTAAGGGATCGTAGTTTATCATGCATTTACCACTAGAACATGGCGCGGAGAAAATATTTCGCCGCATGCAACTTCCGTCCGATTTCGACGAAAGAATTTGTGACTGTGAACTCTCTATTTGGCAGAAACATAAAGATAATTAAATAACTTCATGAAGGAGTGAGACATAGATTCTATATTAAATAAATAGTCCATACACCAGTTCCATTTAACTCTGAATTTACGGCAATTAATAGATGAACTTGCGCAGCAATGAAGGATTTAACATGGATGCCGTTTTGACTGGCACTTCTCGTAATGAAAATAATTCCTTTGATTTTTCACATACACGTCGCACAATAAATCTACTACTGTGCAGTATTGCACTTTTAGTATTGCACTTTTACTTTACACTAAAATAATATTATTTTTAAAGATAATAATACGGAGGCAAGACATGCGCGTCCTACACAAGTTACAAGAGACAAGAGAAGGATGAGTAACTGTTCATCGAGAATATCTCGTACATAAAAAAAAAAAAAAATGTGTAAAAGTGTTCTTCTTCTGTCCGTTTTTCGCGTCGCGGTTTTTAAAGTCAATAACTCACTGCATCTCTGACGGCGCTTCGACAATAAACAAGTTACGTCACAGGTCGTTCACCTTTTACATTCTCACAACATTATTTGCTAACTGTAGCTGTTGCCGAGCGATTGCTCGATTAGCGAATGATTTAAAATGATAAGGCAATCACATAATGTTATAAGGCTACTATGCAAACAACTATATTGGCAAAGTTGTTGGGACAACTTTGCCAATAGAGTTATGACTCATCTTGCTTTAGGGTTTCAGATCGAATGCATGAAATGTCGATGTAAGAAGGAGTCACTTGTCTCCCTGAGATGGTGACAGGGTCGCGGTCACTGATGGTGGAAGTGTACCTTGATAAAGTGGAGTAGTGAGTTGTGACGAGGCCGGCGCTGTTCTTTTGAGCGTGCGCTTTATATGAAGCAGGTGGCAGCGGCGCGACCTGGGGCCTCGTTATTGTCAGCCAGGGCCACGGCGAGGAGCAGAGCGGGACCCGGCGCCGGCCTAATGGGCTGCGGCCGCGAAACCCTAATGAGGAGCGCGGCGCCAGCGATCAGCGCCGCAGCCGGCTTACGCCTACAGCCGCAGCTCTGCGGTGCGGCGCCTGCCACACACTGGCCGAGCGCCGCCTAGCTGCGCTAACGCTGTACGCGCGCTGCTGTGCGGACGCCTCCTTTCTCGTGACTCACCGGAGAGCTCGCACAACACACGCCAAGTGCGCCTGGATGTAATCGATGCACAGGGTGGGCGAAAACTCCCCGAACTCCTCTAAGCCCTGTTTAGTATCAAATGTTACTATGGAGCTTGGTAACTACTTTACTTCTTAACAATTGTTGGAATTCATGTTTACGTGTTTTCACAGCCGCAGTCGAGTTTTAATTTGTATCCATGGCAAAAGTGAGTGGTGATAGTTACAACGTTGAGGAGCGCTTAGCGATAAGGGTGTGGATCGACGCAGCGCAGACAGTGAGACAGGTTACTTGAGTATTCCAAGATTCCAACGCGAAAGGCAACACTTCTGTATCGAGAGAAACGTGCCTTCGCTTTTGGCAGCGCTAAAGACAGGCCGTGGAGTGGAAGGACGAAGGCACGAGGAGAAACAAGCGCCGGCGACTCTGCTTCGATTGAACAATCACCTATGAGGCCGACAAGTAAACGTGCTTCAGAACTCGGTATACCGTAGACAACAGTGCGAGATCACATGAAAAGAGACTTCTTAAGGTCAGACCTTTTCGACCGACGTTCGTAAACGAGTTATCGGATACAGACGGCAACAGGCGAGTTTTAGCATTCCGTACTTTGTTAATTCTGTCAGAGACAACAAAGGACTTGGAAGAGCAGTTGAACGGAATGGACAGTGTCTTGAAAGGCGGATATAAGATGAACACCAACAAAAGCAAAACGAGAATAATGTAATGTAGTCGAATTAAGTCGGGTGATGCTGAGGGAATTAGATTAGGAAATGAAACACTTAAAGTAGTAAAGGAGTTTTGCTATTTGGGGAGCAAAATAACTGATGATGGTCGAAGTAGAGAGGATATAAAATGTAGACTGCCAATGGCAAGGAAAGCGTTTCTGAAGAATAGAAGTGTCAGGAATTCGTTTCTGAAAGTATTTGTATGGAGTGTAGCCATGTATGGAAGTGAAACATGGAGGATAAATAGTTTGGACAAGAAGAGAATAGAAGCTTTCGAAATGTGGTGTACAGAAGAATGCTGAAGGTTACATGGGTAGATCGCATAACCAATGAGGAGGTATTGAATAGAATTGGGGAGAAGAGGAGTTTGCGGCACAACTTAACAAGAAGAAGGGACCGATTGGTAGAACATGTTTTGAGGCATCAAGGGATCACAAATTTAGCATTGGAGGGCAGCGTGGAGGGTAAAAATCGTAGAGGGAGACCAAGAGATGAACACACTAAGCAGATTCAGAAGGATGTAGGTTACAGTAGGTACTGGGAGATGAAGAAACTTGTACAGGATAGAGGAGCATGGAGAGCTGCATCAAACCAGTCTCAGGACTGAAGACAACAGCAACAACAACAACTTTGTTAATTTCCAAATGCAGCCAACCTTGCCAGGATTGAACTTCCAGATAAATTTCCATTTATTGAAGCTCACCTGCTTTCAATATCGTCGTTTAGGCCGAAGTGAATTCTCATTACACAGTCGAGTTTAAAAAGTTATGGACAGCGATGATATCACATGTTTGGACCGTACTTTTCCGAAACGACTGTGAATGGCGCAAATTATTTGCACATGTTAGAAACATGCAACATTCCTCCTCAATTCCCTCTTGCAGTGTGCATGTTCCTAAATGAACGTTTTCCAGGACGGTGGATAGGTCATCAGCAACACCAGCTCCCTTGAAATGGCCACCAGGAAATCCCGATCTCTTCACACCTGACAGCCCGTTATGGGAATCATTAAGACTCGTGTATCTGAATTCTGTTACGCTACAAACGAAGAACAGTGTAATGCTGTTCAGGATGCATTTCACACTATAACACTGGACATGCTCAAAAAAACTCGTATCTCAAGAAGAAAATGGAGGCATAAGAAAATTTGTTTACAGCACTATGAAGAACATGCAGGCGTATTGTGCACTTAATACGTAAGTACTTATGCTCTTACAAATCGAATCCATTAGCATTCGTTACTAGGTCGTACAGGGACGTCTCGCCCTGTATTTAGTGCTACCACGATTTCAGTATAAACTTTCAGGGATGGAAGAGGAGGGCAAGAGTATCAGAGTGAGATAAAAAAACTGTTATCCGGAAACCAATGAGTCGAAAGTTACAAGCGGAAATGTGTTCTTATGGTTTTTCTAAACACTTAATGCAAATACGAGGCCGATTTCCTCCCCATCCTTTTCCGTTCCGAGCTTTTGCTCCATCTCTTATTACTAGGTCGTTATCGGGACGCTAAATCGTAATCGCATTTACTTCCCGTAAGCCAATTGCATATGACAACCATCTCTCACAACTACTTGCCAAGAAGAAAAAAAACATGAATTCCTTATCGAGAGTATTTTCTTTGAAGTTATTTTCAAAATTTATAATAAACAATGTTAATGTCAGTGACTTCAAATGGAAACAAAATCGAATAGGTAAAGTTCTAAATAAATACAGTATGTGCAAAATAATTAAGTTTTTCGAAAAATAATAAAATTAATGGCAGTTATGTTGGATTCAAGTCCAAACACATATTCTGTGTGTAAGTGTGCAAAACTATTTTATAAATGTTATTAAAATTATACGAAATTCGAAATTACAATTTTGAAACTGAGTGTGTGGAATAATCCCTTTCTTTTAACGTATCGACAGATACAATATGTAGCAACAGACGAATTATTGACCTGTTCCACCACAAGTTGCTCAGTCTTCAGCTAGCAAGTCTTTGTTTGTTTTACCAGCCATTTACCTACGAACGGCCTAATGTTGTTATTGCTGTATGAGTTCACAGATAATTGTGCAGTTTTTAATGTCGATTTGTTTTCCTCTCTTTCGTTTTGAGATTACATGTGACGGTTTAAACAGTTTCAACAGCTGCATATAAACACTAACGTTGTATCAGTCGATACGGAGCTGTTACATAGGCAGCCACGGAAGTAATTAGAAGGTGAAATAAAAACACCTGTGAGCCCGCCTGGGGTACATGCAGTGAAATATTTCTGTGTAGTAAACGAGGAAAAGACAATGTGTGTAAAGATGGCCATCACAAGAAAATCAATAAAATATGGTCTTAAAAACATGTAATTGATTTTTGCATAATTACTCATTAAAAAACACCATTATCCGCTGGAGTTACTGCGTTCTTCCACGACCCGCCTTCTGATTCACTTCCGATTACGGCAGTGGAAGCAGGCAAGCAGGCAGTCCCTGGTGAAGTGGGCGCAGCTTTGCAACGGCCCAAGCTGCGCTCTCCAGGCGTACCACCACCACAACCGCCGCCAGCACCAGAATCACATAATTGCCGCCGAGAGCCGAGAAAGCGCGCCCATTTATCTCTTTTTGAGCTCCGCTGCAGCAGTGCGACCCGCGGAACTGAGGCAGGACGGAAGGAATTTAGATCGCTGCTGCAGATACGTGCCGTACGACAAAGATACTCATCGGCGAAACACAATGCGCGCTCGCGGTGCACAATGCCTGCTCGGAGTAAATTGCGACTGCTGTAAAGTTGGCGGCCCTGCTGACCCTACACATAATGGGGTGCACCAGTGCGCACCGCTGCTGACTACAGCCGGCGTTCCAGGATTGCCTGGAATGTAATAATGACGAAACGGTATTTGCGTGAACGGTACCTGCAGACATGCGTGTATGATACGCGCCTTCCAATGGAGGCTCCATGCAAAGGGACTTTGATTTCAGAAATCAGTGTAGCTTCTTCGATGGCCCAGACTGATTAAAATAACTTCGTGACTGACGCTGAGAATGGAAAGAACGGTGTCGGCAACTGTTGCATCTTATGCTAATACTATTACATTCTCTGTATCGTAAGCGAGCTAAGATAACTGGCACAAGCTACTCGCTTAGTCAGCGTTGTTGCCATTAACTGTTGATTGTTTTACACTTTCGGTATAACTAGTTGAAAATAATTGGTTTTGTTTCCTCAGTTAAATCGACTTGATTCAGTTCCTCAACAGTTTTCCGGTTTACTGCGGCCACCATCAAAAATTATTCCTAGATTGGTCACTGGTTATTTTCTCTAAACTGTCCTCATTTCTAGAACATTATGTGGAAATAAAAAACAAATACCTTCCTCATTTACTAGCAGTTGCAAAATGGTCTTGGAACAAGCTTTCTCGCTATGCATATAAAATTGGACAATGTGGACAATGAAGTTTTCGTTTCCAGTGGCATTCATGGAACATGCTGTAGCTGCATCGGTGTTCTTACGTAGACGATATTGTACTTCCTTATTGATGTTACACCGGTATCTACCTTTACTTCCGTGAAAAAATTATATTCAGAACGCACGTATTACATTTTACGCAGATACACAAAGCTGGACACCCTGTAAATCTTACAAAACATGTTCCTGCTGACTAAAACTGTAATATTACATGCCGTTAATTAGTTTTATAGTCGCTTAGGTGAACCTAAGGATCGCGACGGTAATCGTACTCGACTGGGTAAGGAAATTTCCGTTACCTCATTCGTATTTTCCATGCCGTAGCGACGCACACAAATAATTCACAAACTTCACTATATGAAAAACATTGACTCCTTAAGTCCGACAGAAAATAATCGTGCGCTTTAGCATCTCGGCGACAGCGTTTTCCATTACCCGTGAGAACAGTGAAAAAATGAGTACAGATGGCGTGTCAGTCCTTTTATACAGGATTTTTGAGCGATGTTGGTACTGACTTCGAAAAATGATGGTGAAGGAGGACAAACAGTTCAACTGGGCAGAAGAACCACTGGTTTGAGACGAAAGTTAACGACCAGAACGTGTTGTGGTATTACTCCACCAATGGAAGACGAGAGACTGTACAGAGATATTCACAGATAAACAGATTCACATATCTCTTGTTCGCTTTCGGTCGATATTTGACTTTAATCCGTTTCATCTTCAGTGATTTAGCATCGGCCATTGGCGAAGCGACGTCACATCCAGTGTTGGCAGGGCGCCGTTTTCGCCTATCGATGTGCTTCATGTAATTACGTGCATCGAAATGAGTGTGCATGCAATTTTGAATATTAATAGGGTCTGCTGAATATTTGAAAGTCCATCGGTTGGGCACCGAGCCATACAGTGTCAACATGTTCGTGTGCCGTTTAGTTGTGGCAGCCGCGTCTGTGCTGCCTCCAGTAAATAGCGGTGGTGGCGACGTCGGGGTCGCTCGTGTTTACAAACAGAGCGACGTCTCTAGCGGCAGGCACCTAATAAAAGAGCAGCCCGGGAGCGTGCGGGAAGCGCTGCAGCTAATGAAAGGCCGGGACTCTGGCCGTCGCGTCGAAGGCTAGTCGGCGCTACAGGGGCCAAATGATTTCTCAACGGAAGACGTATTGCGGCGACACACGAAGTCCCGTAACCGTGCGGCCAGCTATGCAGTGGAATGCAGATAGCTAAATATCGATCTAGTCAACAGTGCCTCTAATTAACTGTTTTATGAAAATGAAGAAAATTTGCACCTGTCTCTTTTCTTAGTTTTTGCTTATAATTTTTTACTTTTCGTCTAAAAAATTAAAAAACACTGTATTTGGATTCGTGTGTGTTCTCCACTACACAGTCTTTCTCGTTCAGTTTTGAGGAAACTGTTCGATAATATATTGGTCGCTTTCGCACTTTACAGTCTCACATCACAACTTGATACTGAACTAGCTCTCTTTCTGTTATTGCTCGTAGCTTTTATGCTTCCAAATTAAACAACACGGTCCACATATTTCGACAATTTTACAGTAAAAAATGTAGTTGTTGCCAGTTTACATATGGTGTATTTCAGGTCATACATTGCTGCTTATGACTTCTACTTAACACATCGAAATTGTTTTTAAAGTTAGGAGGAGAGCAATATCTCTTTTCAGTATCAAGTAATTAAGTGATATGTATTGGTGGCTGACCGCTATAGTCTACAGCGCATCACACGCAGTACAATGGTTGTACACTGTGTTCAGTTGTGCCACGTGTTTCTCTTTCCTATTTGGTTTATGAAGTCATACACAGTCACACTCTATGTTAAACAAACATTTATTTTCATTTTAAAACTAGTAATAAACAATCGCAGATCCAGTGGCAGAGTAATCTACTCTATGCGTCTTCACTAACAGTTTCATTCACGAAATATTCAGTAACTGTCTTTTTTTTAATCTATTGTTGAACAAATTATGTGTGTTCCAGTGAAGGAAGAATTCTAAATCGGGTTTTGCTATTGACATAACCAAATAATGTTACGCACAGCATAATTTTGTATGTCAGGGAGAAGGTCACCAACCGTGAAAGGATTTGAGTCTGCCACAAACTTGAATGAAAGAAGAGTAAATGTGTCACTAGTGAGAAATAAAAATGCAAATGGGTAATTATTTTGTTCATGAGGCCGGTAAAGTGCCTGAGGACGACGGAAAAATCTTAGGTGTTACATAGCGCAGTATATGAACAGTGATAGGCATTTCCCTTTACATGTACAATGTTAATAATTTTATTTTATCTCGATAGTCACTTTTGACATAATGCAAGAAACGGATCTGATACTATTGACTCTTTCTCACACCACCCAGAAATTATTCTAGAGCAGTGGTTAGTGAATTGGTTGGTTTTCTGTTCTATTTTTATTGATGTAAGTAGCACTCTTTCTTATAATATAACTACCCAAAGCTGTCATGTGGTGTAATACATGTGATGCGACGGAACTGAAGCAGTTATTGCTGGTTCTTCAAACAGTGTCGGGACAGTATATTTCCTCAAACGTTGTGAGACTTTGTAATGAATACTGCCCCCGATGCTTCACTTTTATCGGCATTGCATTTAATTTGTTGTGCATATTTACAACAAAATAATTAAAAAATTACGTATCTGTCTCTATGCAAAGAATAAATATATTACATGTTTTTCCGGGATCCAGACGTCAATCAAACACGCTGGGAGAATTTTAGCTATTGCATCACTTTCAATTTTCGCAAATATGCACTCTTAGTTTTTTGTTAAAAAACTCATTATCGGATTTCCTCACAACTGTAGTTGAATTAGTCTATTTGACAGATGGTGTCAGAAGAAGCAAGATTAACTTGTTAACAACAGGAGAAAACTAAGAGTTTTTCTAAGTTGTCACTGTTAATGATGCTTTGAATAAAAACGTGTAACGCATTTGGGGAAATTAAGTCGCTAATTCTGTTACAATTCCGTCTGATCCTCTAACCCAAAGTATTGTTATAATAACGAAGAGGTGAAAAGAAATACTTAACAACAGATTTTATCTCTTTACTTGAACGTCCTGCAAAATCTAGAGGTTATTCAGACCAAATGTCACGCCATGCCGTATCTTTCTTGTTTCTATTCATTCATAGGTCGCTATGTTTCACATTCAAGGCCTGTGTCGATTACCTCTAGAAGACACATTGTTGAAGCAGAGCGTCCTCCTGCTACAAGGGAGCTATCGACCGTTTTATCAGCCTCAGAGAAGAAATATTCATAACGGCCAAAAGCATGTCGCTCTCTGCGTCCAGTGAATACATTCCGTACACACTGTTGTGACGAGATCGAAGCTTGGTCTACAAACATCACTGATTTTAACAGTTGTCCCTCTAGCCTAGTCCGCTTCAGCGAGCGACACCTAAAGTAATTTCTCCACAGAGATCCACGCTTGCATTCTGAAACACAAAAAAATGAACTAAAGTGTCAAGCCGCTTAAAGTGGATGGCCGTCATGCGCTTAGCTAGCTTAGGCCAGCCGTTGGAAAGCCGACGGCATCAAAACAGGGAGGAACGTCGGAGCTCGCTGGCAACTTGCTTCGTCCCGCCTTGACGCGTAAACAAGCTCATTATCATGCTCTGCCTGCCGCCAAAGTGCTGCTAAGCCTTTTTGTTGTTGTTGTTGTTAATTGTTGTAAGTACTCGTCGCAAATCCCTAAGCCTAGTCTGGCACCTTTTGCACCATGAGGCAGGAAAATTAGTCACTTTTTTAAAATTATTATTGAATCTATACAACTGAACAGCTACCCCCTTTCCACGGTTTGTGGTACACGGATCCAGTTGCCGGCAGCCGATCTAACGGCTTCTAGGGGCAACAAAAATTTCATTTTCAGTATTTCATATAATTATCGCCAGAATTTAAAAATATAAAAACAGTGTCATAAATTACTCGTTAGTAGGTACTAGGTCAAATATTTAACACAAAAAGACAAGTATTACAGTAAGAAAAAGTGTATACGACTTGAGCCAGCTTACCTTACAGCGCACAAATCATCCAGACTATATTCATTCGGTTCAAAAATGGTTCAAATGGCTCTGAGCAGTATGGGAATTAACAGCTGAGGTCATCAGCCACCAAGAACTTAGAACTACTTAAACCTAACTAACCTAAGGACATCACACACATCCATGCCCGAGGCAGGATTCGAAACAGCGACAGTAGCAGTCACGCGGTTCCGGACTGAAACGATTAGAACCGCTTGGTCACAGCGGCCGGTATTTAAGAATGAGAGCACATAGCGACTTTCACCGAATTTTACACATAATTTGAAACTTTTACTAATTTTTTTCTCGTTGAGCCCCCCCCCCCCCCTACCTCCGTCATCTACAGATTGATAAAAATGAAAAATGTTTATTTCTGCACACGCAGTAAAACTTCATCATCAGGCACGGCGTTGTTTCTATTTCTTCATAGGTCGCTATGTTTCAAATCCAAGGCCTGTGTCGAGTGCCTCTAGAAGACACATTGTTGAAGCAGAGCGTCCTCTTGCTACAAGGGAGCTATCGACCGTTTTATCAGCCTCAGAGAAGAAATATTCATTACGGCCAACAGCATGTCGCTCTCTGCGTCCAGTGAATGCATTCCGTACACACTGTCGTGACGAGATCGAAGCTTGGTCTACAAACTTCTTTACTACTAACTCTATTCGCAACACATTTTGCAGATCGTATCCATGTACACCACTTAATGTACCGGTACCTCCAAAATTATATCATTTTACGATACATATTTCAGGAAATTTGACGTGATAAACATTGAGATCTGTGAAAAACTACGTTCTGCTTAAAATGGAGCTTAAAGTACCCAGGGCATACTGATCCAACGTTTCATAATGCCTGGACTTCACTCGTTTCAACAAACTATAAACATAATTTCAATTTTTTTGCATACATGGTTAACATCAAATGTTTAACACCTTACAACTTATTGGTAAAGTAATTAGAAGTTCGAACGTATATTAGTAATTCTTTGAAGGATAGTGGGTTACTGATACATAATGATATGCTGTAGCACGTGACAAGGCACAGTTATGTGTTCAGTAGAAGAAATGGCAGCACTGTTAGCACGATGTAACCATACTTTAAGTGAAGGGCTGGATTATTTGCTAAATTTATTACATAAACTCTCTCTCTCTCTCTCTCTCTCTCTCTCTCTCTCTCTCTCTCTCTCTCTCTCTCTCTCTCTCTCTCATTAATTGTCAGGAGCCCGTATTGCTAGCCAATAAACAGATATAATGATCCTTAGAAAGTATAATTTTAGGTCAAACATACACTTTTTTGAATGGAGTGATGCTTCTTGACAGTAACAAACTCAAAGAATTGTAAACAGATGTCAGTGGTGGTTGCTGTAGAATTTTAGTGCGAGTCGCTTACAAAATATCGAATTTTGAAAAGTTTCCACACCGATACTTTTATTTTGAAAAGTTTCCATCTCGACACTTCTTTGTTCCATTCAACTTGAGTGGTTGGTTGGTACGATGTTGTTATGCTTGTTTACAGTGTGAGTGTGTGTTCTTTGAGTGCACTGCGACTTGCTAGGCAGTCAGTGTGTGACAGTCGAAGCAGTAGGTCGTGAGTGAACTATGTGATTTAACAGCGTAGAAAAAGCCGACAAGCTTAGGGTGTATGGAGAGTACAGGAAGAATGTAGTTCGTTCTTGTAACCTATCACGTTTCTCTCCATCAAAAGTGTTATGGAAACGATTATGAGACTCGTGTTAATTTCTATACATGGGAATTAAGACAGGATACTTCATATGTATCATGTATCTTGTTTAGTGATGAAGCCACTCCTACCAATCGTGGCTAGGTAAACTGCCATAACATGCACTATTGGTTTGTTGACAATCCCCGTTGGCTTCGTCAGGTGGAATGCCAGCATCCATTGAGTGTAAACAGTTGGTGTGGTGTAATGAACCGTAAGCTTTAGGCCTGTATTTCATAGGAAGAACTCTGATCGCGTCCAAGTATAGCAGCCTCGTAACAGAGCATCTTCCACGGATGCTAGAAGATGCTCCTCTGCAGACTAAGAGGAATATATGGTACCAAAATGATATCTGTCCAGCCCATCGTGCAAGAAGTACTACATCATGTCTTCGCGAATTCTTTCCAAATCGTTGGGTTGGAGCAGACGCCTGTACTTTTGACGCACGTAGACTTTTTTCTGAGGGAAAAGCTGTAAGACGCAGTCTACAAGGACATGCCAACTAAATCCGATGATATGCAACAACGTGTTACTGCAGCCTGCTCGGACAAATCCGCTGAAATGCTAGCACGTGGGCAGCAGTCGTTCCATACCAGTATCTTGTATTGCTGCTGCCGGTGATCATTTTGATCACAACCTGTGGTGGTCAATTGTCTCGTTGCTTGTCAGAATCCTCATAACTAGTGTACGCACTTGTGTTGTTTTTTAGTGTATTGTACAATCGTCTGTGTTAGAAATTTTCAAAATACGATTTCTCGTAACCAACTGGCACTAGAATCCTCCTACAAACGCCACTGACATTCTAATTTACCCTGTTTTTAATTTGTTTGTGTATAGGCATTGTTCCATCTAAAAAGGCGTATGACTGCATAAAGAGTTCACGTTCTAAGTATTATTACTGTCTGTTGATTGGCCAACAATACGAACCCCTGACTACCAAGCATTCACGGCACATCAATAGTATTTTCCACTTCCGCAATATATGCGGTGCAAGTTTTAGGTGAATGTGTGTGTGTGTGTAAGACATATGATGTATGATGTAAAGTGGGAAACGACGGCAGCCAGGTTGGATGTAGCGAACGCAAATCGAGAGTGTTAGTGATTATCATGTTACAGTTACATTAAAATTAAGAGATTAATTTCATCCACTGTCGTGACGACAGATGGTTCATCGTATTTCTGCGTAACATTAGCTATGTTTGTTGGTTTTAAGATTTGTGCTGATCTGTGATCTCAATATAAACGCGAAAAGAGTTTCATTTACACTTTGCCTCCGAGTTTAAGACAGGGATTGGAGCTACGTGCTATAGTGCAAGTGTATTCGATACGACAGGCCGCTAACACAAGTAAAGAAAATGGCAGCCCCTATCAGTTCAAATGAAAATGAAAGACAATCCTTTTTAGGCAGCTCTTCGAATTATCTATCAAGATTCAAGAATCGGAAATTTCCATTAACTAAATTACAAGTAGTTGTGTTCATTGCAAAGTTGCACATCAAGATTTAGCGTACTGTAACCAGACTCTTTTTCCAGTTTACTTGGTTATATTCATCTGGCATATGCACAAATAGTGTTAAGCAGTGTAGTGGTATTTTGTAGTTAATGCAAGGCGCAGCTGCATCCCTTTCTTTAACGTATGACTTATCTCGTTCCACATCGCTGAGGTCCTTCTCCTTGGTGAGATCTACGGAACACATAACGGCCTGTTGCGAGATGAGACACAAGAAAATAATCGCTGCCCAGCTCACGAGGGGACAGAAAATGTTTCACGCATTCGTCGTCGTCCAAGTCTCGAATATTGAGTAGACTTCAGATGCCCCGGCAGATGAGTGACAGGTGAGCTCTTGCAGCATTTGCGGATATTCGCAGTTTCCTGCCTCAGGTGTGTCCCAATCTTGCGATGGGTCCTTCAGCGCACAAGAGACATGTCACTGCAAGGATTTGTGCAATTAGCAGACTGTGTACCTTGCCTGGGACTGGTGCGTCAAATTGAAATCTGTACTTGGTCGTTAGTGATGAAAGACTGGGCGCGTCTGAAGCCTTTGGCCCCCTATTTGGAGCACGCGGCCGAGGAGCAGCCGAAGTGCTAAGGGGATCAGCCGGATTGGGGTCGCGCTAGTCCGGCTGCATTACGGATCTCCGAGTTCTCGCCTTAACCGCGACGGAACTAGTCCCGGGACTTAGGGCGCCGTGTCCGGCAGCTCGCTGTCGCAGACTTCCCTACCCCCACCTCTACCACAACCGCCCTCACTGGGCGAGAAACCCACGAGGGCAAGTGCGTCCTGGAGACATCTGCATACTGGGTGTTGGATGAACAACTGCAAAAATTTGTATTGGCGACTAAGAACAGTGTACTTACCACGTTACATGAGTATTTACTTCATTTGCAAACTGACAATTATAAGTATTAGGAGTAGGATGCTTTTAGGTTGATTAGTAGCTCCTGTACGAAGTGGCAAGAGCCAGTGAGACTGGGCAGCAGGGCAGGTGTTGAACTGTGGACACGTGGACTCAAACCGGTTAGTCTCACAGACAGGCGTGGTCCACTTATGAAGAGAACACAGTAAGTGCCATAAAGCGAATCCCCAGAAACACCGCCCAGTGGAACGCGTTTCCCGGCTTATCTGTAGGTAGTCGACCGTTTCTGAGAAAACGACCGTTACAGTATTGGATGTAATTTAGGTACCTTTTGTGGCCCCATCAGTTCAGCCAAAGAGGAGGCACTCTGGCCAGCGTCGCATCTCCACGCTTTTGCGCTCTGTGTTGGAAACTTGGTTATTGTTTTTTTTAATCATTTTTTTCTTTCTTTTTTCTTTCATTCATGTACCCATGCCAGTAGGTTAGTACACGAATGTTTGTTATCAGGGGCTACAAGGGCTTTATGGCAATCAAAATTAATTGTTGCTTTCAGAGTGTCATACGTTTATTATATAATATATGCGTGTGTATCGTATTTCAATGGTTCCTATCTTTTTATATTCGCATACTCTGATAATTTATTCTTATAGTTGTCCATATATTAATTCTTATATTTTATTCTTATGTTTATTCTTCAGGAAGATTTGATCCACTTATATATTGTTTTTACATATTCGTGTAGTAATCATCTATGGAACACGGGTAGATAAACAAAACATAAAAGAATATAACAGTTATCTGGTTTCGAAGACGCACCGAGAAAGTGTGAAGCTGCTCCGCTTGATTTTGCTATATGCTAAGAGGCACATACAGTACCATGAAAACGGTCACTGCCATTTTCCAAGAAACGGTCAAGTACCAACGGATATGCCGAACTGCGTGTTCACTTATTTTGAACCGTCTTACACTGATTAGAGTTTCTGGGAAATCGAGCAAATGGCAGTGGTGCAGTTACGACCGTGCAGAAAACTTCAGTTAGAAAATTAGAATGATCAAATGTGTGTAAATTCCTAAGGAACAAACTGCTGAGGTCATCGGTCCCTAGACTTTCACACTATTTAAACTAACTTATGCTAAGAACAACACACACACACACACACCCATGCCCGAGGGAGGACTCGAGCCTCCGACGGGAGGGGCCGTGCAATCCGTGACATGACGCTCTAGACCGCACGGCCACTCCGCGTGGCATTAGAAAGTTACATGACGTGTTTGTAGGAAAACTGTTAGACAAAGAGAAAAAAACATTTACGCGCTATTGGTACTTATTAAAGTACGAATGAGCACAATACCTTCGCTTATACTCCTCAAACCCTGAATATTGCAGACTACAGTGAGGTTCATGGCACAGCGTACTATCATATATTAGGGTTTCTTCCCGTTCCCATCACGTGACGCAAAGGAAGAATGAATGCTTTAATGCTACTGCGTGTACTACAATTAGTTTAATCTTTTCTTACAGTCCTTTCAGCAGCGAATCCTTGTTCTCAAAACAATGTACACAGGATTTGTCGAGATAACTGGCGTTTATTTTGAAGACTCTACCAACTCAAATTTTCTGGGACGCACTCCGAGGAGTCAAACAAACCTGTAACCTCTTGTACTGCCCTTCTTTGTAAGTTCAGTATCCCTTGTTAATGCAATCTGCTACTGGTCCCACACACTTGAGCAATATTCTAACATGGGACGTATAAGTGATTTGTAAGCAGCCCCTTTCTTATACTAAGTGCATTTTCCAAGTATCCTGCCAAGGAAGCCAAGTCTGCGACGTTCCGTACCTGCGCTTGGTCCGCTGTGCGTAGCGTCACTAATTTGTACGACAGGACTTCAAAAAGTAAATTATATATGTCGTCACACGCTAAGTTCATTGCGCAGCAAGAGTGCCGCATTGTCAGAAGAGAGTATATTCTCTCTCTTTCGTGCAGACCTGCCGCTGTGCAATTGGGAAACGCAAATCTAGATGGCTGTTCACTGATTTGAATGCCACTACTCCCGGATAAGAGCTTGATCTTGACTGTTGAACTTGCTGTCTCGACAAATGTTACCTCATGTTTGACTGCATAGTGGAGTGGTGTTTGGAAAGGACGAAACGGAGGCAGCGATAAGTCATAATTTCCAATAGGTACACCAGACGTGTTGAGCGGAACTACTTATAAAATCGCTGCCCATGAAAAGTAGTCACCCGGATTCGTGTCCCTCTCTGGAACACAGCTTTAACTTGTCACTAATTATCCTGTACCGTACTATTCAAAATTTTAAAGATTTCTCGTTCCATTTCCAATCCTGAAGCTGCCAATACTACAGCGTCGTTGGAAATCATTTCTGGAGTTTTGAATGGAAAGCAGTCCCTGTCAGAGCTGGTCCATATGGTTATCCGGATAGCTCAGTTGGAAAGCGCAGTCAGAGTATCAAATTTCGAATATAGTTCCGAGACTGGGTTCGGGGCATAGTTTTTAATACTCATGGGTAATCTGCTCGTGAAGGGGTCACATGCACTTTGCGATGGAAGGAGATCGTTTGCTACCGCAAGCGGAGAGCTCTTCGGATGTTTCTGTTAATTATAGTTCAACTGAAACGTTTTTGGTCGATATTGATGTCACGGCTCACAAGATAGAAGTGCTATCTGAAACTTTCACACATTTCACTACTTTACCTCTGCAGAGCTCGGTGTTCTCGAGCTCGAAGTGTTTCTCGTGGTCCCCAGAATTATGATTTTTCTTCGAATATGATTTTGCCCTCGCTTGTTAAGTTTTCTCGCAGGAGAAGCCTCACTAGAGCCATAAGGATGAAGCAGCAAGAAGGTGTGCTGTAATTCCTTTGCAGCATCTGCTAAGATAGTTGTTTTCTATAGAAGATGAGGCAAACGAGTATATAAATGCCGATAGTAAACCTTTCCAGATCACTTTGTTGTATAACATACTCCGGAATAAGTTCTTCCTAATTCATTTTGTTTTACTCTATTCAGTTTCAGATAGTATTTTCTCTGTTTTTTCTAATCATAACAGCGTGAAAGCTCCTTGCTTAAATTGTATTTGGAAGGAAAAATCAGGATTCAGAAGCAGCTTGAAACTAATGAAAGTTTTTAAGAAAGAAAGATGGGGATTGTGAACTGTACATTAAACTCTTTGATGATCACATTGCAGGTAGTTTCTCTAAGGCCGGCATAAAACGTACGAGGGGCGTTCAGGAAGTAAGGCAACACTTTTATTTCTGATAGCAGGTCGGTTTTATTCAGCATTCCAGTACACCATATTATTCCCCAGTCTTTTGGCTACAAAATCCTATTTTTCAACATAGTCTCCACTCAGTACAGTAGTCTTGCGTCGCCTTATTGGGAGGGGCCCGGATGCCCGTATGGTACCACTCCACTGGGCGACATTGGAGCCAACGTCTTGCTGCATCAATAATCTCCTCATCATCCGCATACTGCTTCCTACGGAGGGCATCCTTCTTTCCAGCAAACAGATTGAAGTCGGAAGATGTGAGATCCGGCGTGTAGGGTGGACGAGGAAGAACGCTGCAATGGAGTTTTGTGAGTTGCTCTGGGTTGCGCAGACTTGTGTGACGCTTTGCATTGTTACACAGAAGGAGAAGTTATTTTGTGACGACGAACACGCTGAAGTCGTTTCTTCAATTTCCTGACGGTAACAATCCACTTCAGAGTTGATCGTTGTACCAGGAGAGGAAACATGAAACAGAACAAGCTCTTCAGATTCCCGGCAGACCTCTGCCATGTCTTTATCGGCGGATAGTGCGGCTTTGAACTTTTTCTTCTGAAAAGAGGTGGTGTGGCGCCACTCCATGGACTGCCCTTTTGTTTTTGGTTCGAAGTGATGAACCCACGTTTCTTCGCCTGTGACGATGTTCGACAGAAAACGTCAAGATTGCCCACGTAACTCGCAATCAATGCCGCACAGATAATCCCTCGTTGCTTTTCAAGGTCTTACGTTAGATGGCAAGGAACTCAGCGCGAACACATCTTTCAGTACCACCATCTGGTGGACTAGTGTATCAATACTACCAACAGAGACGTCCAGTTGTGCAGCTAGGTGTTTGACTGTAATCCGTCGGTCACTTCGAATGTGAGTGTCCGCACGTTTCAACATTGCAGAAGTCACAGCTGTGTGCGGCCGGTTAGCATGTCAGAGATCGGCCTGGGTTGTGCGACCGTGTTTCAATGATAGCAGATGCCCTGCCAAACGACTCACCGTGCTTTTGTTTACTGCTAGGTCTCCGTAGATGTTTTGCAATGGCCTATGAATATCCTCGTTGCTCTGGTTTCCCGCCAAAAGAAACTCAGTGACAGCTCTCTGCTTGGAACGCACGTTCGCTACGTAAAGCGCCGCCGCCTTTCAGAACTTCATGAAACTGTAGGGACTGAAGCAGGAATATTCAACGATGTAACACATCAAATTCCGCATTTTTTCAACCGAAATTGGTCGAGAAAAAATGTGTAGCATTACTTATTGAACGCTCCTCGTAAATTCACTTGATGAAACCGAACGTATTGAGTCAGAGAATTGCTCACTGAGGGTGGGTGTATTGGGTGAGGGGGCATATTCTATAGCCAGCGTGGGGATGGAGAAACATTTGCGGGCGACCGTCTCGTGGCTCTTGTGTGGGGCACCTCCTGGAAGATTGAGTGGCGGAGAGGAAGGGCGCCATGCAGCTCTGAGGAGGACAGCGGCCTGCTGGCACAACTTGGCGCCAGCTCCCAGCTTCGGCGGCGTGACGCTGACGTACCACCAACTTCAGCCCTTCCCTCCGGCGCCAGCTACATGAACGCCAAGTGCATGCGGTTGTGGCTCTCGGGTTACCACCGCACTGCTGCTTAGCGGTTTAGCAATTTTCTACAGATCCTTTGAACTGTGGAAAGCACGTCTGCTACATTAATTTCAAACACTGCTGATGCAGTTTGTGTTTTCGCCAACCTTTCGACTGGTTTGATCGTGTATTCCACCTTCTCCTACGTGGTACCAATCTTTTAACCTCTTCGCAGCTATTTCGCCGAATGTCTCCTACAAACTGCTTTTCATTTTCTAGTTTTTATCACCTTCTATTGTTTTCCTTCCTCTACTGACCTTCCAGCGTCTGGTTAACTATACCTGGATGCCGGAGCAAATGCCCCACTACCCAGTCCCATCGTCTGGTAAGTGTCTTCCATAGACTTGCAACGCCCCCTATTCTTTCTCATACTATTTTTCGGGACTTCTTTGTCAATTCCTTACCAATATTTGTTATCAGCACAGCTCTTCTATTCAATAAATCTTTATTCGCACGCGTCAACCGCTTTCTCATTTTGGCTATCTTGTACCCTGTCCAGTCACGTTAACTGACCACCTGTCAAAAGTCAGAATAGCCGCCTTTTGCAAAAATGGTTCAAATGGCTTTGAGCACTTTGGGACTTAACACCTGAGGTCACCAGTCCCCTCGACTTAGAACTACTTAAACCTAACTAACCTAAGGACATCACACACGTCCATGCCCGAGGCAGGATTCCAACCTGCGACCGTAGCAGCAGCGCGGTTCCTGACTGAAGCGCCTAGAACCGCTCTGTCACAGCGACCGCCACTTTTCAGGCTCACACGAAAATTCAACATGATTCACACTATCAGAAGAATAATGATCTGCATTGTGAACAGAGTAAAATATTTCAGATAGCAACAGTACTTAGGAACTGCACGCTTTTCCTTTTGTTGCAGGTCCGTGTTTTGTTATGGGTGTGAATAATCTATTTTCTTGCATGCTAATAGATATTAATTCTATATTGAAGCGATAAATTTAGGTATAACACCTTTCTATTAAAGTCAGTATGACACATTCTATAATTATTGTACGAAATCCAATAGTGAACGGGAAGTTGCTCAAATTTTAATGTTTTATTCTCTCAGTCTTCATGCAAATAACAGTTTTGGAAAAAATTTTCTGCTAACATACGTACGGCGAATTCCCTACCGTTAAATCACAAAAAAATGGTTTTTGTAACACATATGGATTACAACGTCTTCAACGCTTCAACGATAGTAGACTGTTTTTTGAGAGCAAATATTGATCTGCATTTGTGCGTCAGTGTCGGTATTCACTTTCTGTATTCAAAAATAAAAATAATAATAATATTTTTTTTCATGCTGTGAGATTCCGTTTAGCAAGCAATTAGTACAGAAGCAAAGAGACTTGACATGAAAATAATTAAGAACGATAGAAGTCTCGGATGGATATGACGGGTCTCCCGACCAATTACGCCATACCGTCTGGAGGGAAATCGTCCGTGACCTTAATAAGGCAACTATTCTGGAGATTCGTTTTCTAGGTAAACCTGAAGCGGATGGCCAGACGAAGATTTGATCCTGGTCCTTCCGAAAACGATTCACGTATTATGCTAATCACTGCACCAACTAGCTAGGTCTGTGTATATAACATATTCAGCGTTATTCACAAGTACATACGGGGTTTCAGAAGACAACTTCGCAGAAAGTAAAAAAAAAAAAAAAAACTTAAAAATAACGGGTATTAATGGACAGAGCATCTCTCCAACTTTTTATTCATAATACGACGATGATAATGTTTGGTTTGTGGGGCGCTCAACTGCGCGGTTATCAGCGCCCGTACAAATTTCCAACCTTTGCTCAGTCCAATCTCGCCACCTTCATGAATGATGATGAAATGATGAGGACAACACAAACACCCAGTCATCTCGAGGCAGGTGAAAATTCCTGACCCCGTCGGGAATTGAACCCGGGAGCCCGTGCTCGGAAAGCGAGACCACGAGCTGCGGACTGTTCATAATACGCACCGTGGCGTCGTTGCACCAGTGGATAGGCATGTTAGAACAAGCAGACAAGTCATCCACTCCGTATTGTCGCAATGAATTACTTCGCGCGTGTATACAGGCAACCCGGTGAAAAAATAGCCAAAGCAGTTTGTTGTCACAACTTCTCAGGCAGTTCGTGCCAGACTTCACTACACTGCAAAGGAGTGACTGACTCCAGGCGCAATCAGTAATCGAAATAATTCGATGGTGCAAGTTGAAAATTTTTGCCGGACCAGATCTCGAACCCGGATCTCCCGCTTGACGAGAGCGGTTCCTTCACCACCTCGGACATCCGGGCACGCTTGTCATCCGAATGACATAGTCAACTTCTCACAGCTGGTAGCGTCCAGTGTCCATTCACTCACTCACAGCGCGTCGTGTATTCCTGCAATAGGCACGGATCCTGTTGTGAATCCGCACTGAAGTTATCAAGGCAGTCATACTATATAGATTTGTGGTGTTCAGAACAGACACCACACATGTATATAAGGGTATTCAATGAACTGTACGCAAGTACTGACGTTTGGTACGTCACAAACTGTGCGTATAACGATCAGCTGAAACGTGAATTAAAGAGTTGGAGATATTCTCTATCCCTGACGCAGTTTTGATATGGTCTTCTGATCCCCAGATGAACTTACGAAAATCATATAAATACATAATGTAACTCACACTACATTTGGGACGAAGTCTTTAAAACTATTTGAAACTTCAGTAAATTAGCCAGCCGACCCGATACATAATAGCAATGACTGAATTCACTAACAAATATGGAGAAATTTAGCCAGGATAAGTAACGTTAATTTTGGATAGAAGACTGTTGGAAGAGCTAGGGTGAAACTGTGGCGTCAATGATGTGAGCGGAGGTTTCTGTTCGCCGGGCTTAAAAAATAAGAAGCCGCTCAGGGGGGCAGTGATGATGCTGTGTGCATCGACCCTGTTCCTGCAAAGGTAAAGATTAATTAGTACAGCCCCGTGGAGAGGCCGCCGTTGTAGGCACTCAACATGATTGTCAGGTTAATGGTGGTAACACCCGTGGGAGGGGACAATGTTTGCTCTGATGAAGCAATAGTAAGGAGGGAACCTGTTCATGCCCTATCATCGGACGGTTTGTTTGTGGCCAGTGAGGACAAATATAATCAAGCATATTTACAAAAGAAAAACCATTAAATGGACATTATTTCTTTTTTCTACTACACAATTCATTCCTTAATAATAATCATACAATAAATAAATGTGTGGAAACAAACATCAGTGAAACTATACACCGAGATCACTTTGATATTCAGCCGTCTAGCTGTGAACAAACATAAAATACATCTTCCATAGAACAATAATCAGATTTATTCGTAATGATTTTTTTATGTTTCTTTCTTCCTTTGAACGGCCTTGTATGTTTTTGTAATTTTTCTTGTGCATGTCGGCTGAATAAGTAAGTAAGTGAGGTTTGATCGAGCACCGCAGTGCTTTACTAAGGCACAGTCCGACAGTGGTATGCTCTTGTATTCCTCCGACAGTTGAACTGGCTGCGCAAGTCGAACTTGAACCCCAAATCACGGCGTGTTTCGGCTTTTTTCACTTTAAGAAACATTGCCAAAAATGAAAGAAATGATGAGTGACAGAATGTTCAAGGATCGACGCACAACCTTTCTATCTAAAGCCTAGCAGTTTACCAGCTCTATCCATTTACAAATGCAGTACCAACAAGTGACTTTGTTTACAAAAGAATTTTCGTTTAACAGTTTCAATTCTGTATAAAAGCTCTTACAACGAAACAAAAAGAAATTTAAATGTCATAAAGCAAAGAGAAACACATTTCGAATCGCAATGACTCGCTCGGAGTACCTTTGTATGAAACATTATGTCTTCTTATAAATGTATCACTGTACTTGTTTTTAACTGCTTATTCACGTATTCCTCAGTTTGCTTTGAAAGAGTATCCATATAACCGCCAAAACGGGTACACACAGATGATTCAGTATACAACCAAAAATATCCGGGTACCTATTAGTTAGTGGACACTAATATGAGACACATCCCGACGTTCTAACTCATCCCAAAGATGTTGTGGTCGGGTTCTGGGTAGGCCAGTCCATTTAAGTAGTGTTATTTTCCACGAATCATTGCCACACAGATGCTGCTTTATGGCAGGTGCACTGTCCTGCCGCTACAAACCATCATCCCCGAACTCTTTCTCTGCTGTACGCAATACACAATGCTTTAAAATGTGTTTGTATCCCTCCACATTTAGCATTTTGTTAAGCGCAATAGGGTAACACACCCTAATCTTGAGAACCACCTCCCCCCCTCCCTCCCGTACTTCACTGTTGACACGACACACGAGTGCAGGTGACGTTTCCCTGGCATTCGCCAAACCTAAACCGTTTCTCGGATTGCCACAGGGTATCACTCGTTTCCAGTCATCCACTGTCCAGTGGCTTCGCTCTTCACGCCACTTCAAGAGCCGCTTAGCACTGACAGTACAAATTTGTAGCATCTGACGAGATGCTCGACCTTTGTATCCCATGCTTTTCACTTTAACTGCCAACGCAAAGTCATTATGTTAACTGGACTGCTCGTAGCACGTTGGAACTCACGAATGATTCCTCCCATGATTTCTTGGTTCTGCAAGGTTTGCAGGAGATCTTCTGTTAAGTTTGGAAGGTACGAGACGAGGTACTGGCAGAAGTAAACCTGTGAGGACGGGGCGTGAGCTGTGCTTGGGTAGCTCAGATGGTAGAGCACTTGCCCGCGAAAGGCAAAGGTCCCGAGTGCGAGTCTCTGTCCGGCACACAGTTTTAATCTGCCAGGAAGTTTCACATCAGCGACATCAGCGCACACTCCGCTGCAGAGTGAAAATCGGATTCTGGAAAGAAAAGGTTTGTTTAAAAAGGAAAATCTTAGCAGTGCTGCTATGGCTAATTGATATTTTCCTTTTCTTACTTGGTTATTAATAAAAAATATAGAACACATGTTATAACCCGAGACCAAATAAATACCGTAAAATACTGGTTATTCAGAACCAACATACCGGTATCGGTTTCAACCGGTCGGTTTTCCCTATCCTTACGTCGCGGCATACGAAACACTCCCCGGCGCACAAAGTAAGGTGGTCGGCGGAATGTGGGTGTAGAGAAGCAGACACGGGAGGTATGTTAACATATTACTGCGTATGACTGAACACTGCCCAACAGAGGGCGGCGGGGTGCAGGTGAGGCCGCGGCGGAAGCAGGCCTGCCCCGGGGGCAGTCGGAAGGCGGCGCCGCTAATTGGATTCCGAGTGGAAGGCGGCGGCGGCGGCGTTACATAATGCCGGCGCTCCTTTGATGTCGGCGGCCGCCCTAATTTGGCCGCTGCAGCCCGCCGCCGGCCGCCGGCCGAGCTGATTCGATAACGGGCCCCTCCTGGATTTGCCACAAGCCCCCTTTTCGCCTCCAGTTCACGCGCTGCAGTTAACCTTGCTTCGTCAAAAGAAATTTCTCGCCTCCCCACTAGAGGACGAAAAATTATTGCTCTCGGGGTCGTTCAATACATTGCGCTGGAAACATTAACTGCTCCAGAACACAGTCACAACTCACGCGTATCCTCGTAAAATGCTAGTAGTTTCGCAAGCCACCTCGCGTTGTGTAGCGGAGGACACTTTGCGACTATTATTTTTCTACCTTCCCTGTTTGAGTTGTGTGTGGTGCGTGGGAAGTTCTCGTACGAGAGCTAATTTCGCTGATTTTTTCCTTCTTGTCATTTCGTGAGACGAATGTGGGAGGAAGTGTTGCCCGACTTTCTGGAAGATACTCTCTCGGAATTTCCGAAGTAAAGCGTCTTCTGTAGTGCCTCGCATTACAATACATTTCGTTGTTTCCCGTAACGCCTTTGAAAAGTCCACTAATTACGTGTTTTTAGTTTTTTTTTATTTGAATCCCCCCTCCCCCCCCCCCCCCGTTGGTGAGATTTGATGAGATGTGGTGGGTCCCTCCTCTCCCCTCTCCCCCTCCTCCTGACGTAAGGTTTATCCCACAGTTTAAAAAAAAATAAAATTTCTTATGTTCATGTATTTGCTTTTTACCGCTAAAAGTACCTGACACATATCTTCTACATACTACATTTTTCTGTAAAGTTAGAGCGGAAAATGATTACGTTTAAGGTCATCAAAAGCAAGATAAATTAAATTGATTGTCTTGAAAGCTGACAAGCACTTCTAGACATTTCGTGGTTTTTGCAAATAATTTTCGCAAATAAGCTAATACAATATAAGCTGCGACACCACGTTCGCTAATTCTCCACTCAGTCCATGGGCATTCTTGCCCTTATTCTATTGCAATGGCTGGTGAATTGACATCCATGTGTTTTGCTAGTACAGGAAGAAAATTATTAGACGTATCTACATCCTCCTCGTGCAGTCAATCCAGCCTATAGCCCGCGGCGACCACACGTGTTGGTCGAAGCCAGACCACGGGCGCTAGCGCGACTGCATGCAGCGCTGACCTGTGTTTCTGCAGTTTCACTCACCGGCGTGGTAGGCAAATCTCCTAGTCAGATGTAACAGTTGTGTGGCAGTTGTTTCATATCGGGAATCCGGGGCATGCAAGCCTGCCGGGGTGGCCGAGCGGTTCTAGGCGCAACAGTCTGGAACCGCGCGACCGCTACTGTCGCAGGTTCGAATCCTGCCTCGGGCATGGGTGTGTGTGATGTCCTTAGGTTAGTTAGGTCTAACTAGTTCTAAGTTCTAGGCGACTGATGACCTCAGAAGTTAAGTCCCATAGTGCTCAGAGCCATTTGAACCATTTTTGAACCGGGCATGCACGCGTGTAAAGCATTCAGTTCAGTTCAGAGAGGTCATTAAGAATGGTCTCACTTTAATATTGTCTGTGCTTGGGATTAATTATTTAACACAAAATGAATTCTGTTATAATAATATAAATTCTCAGAATTTAGAAGTTGACATGATTTTTACTTTCACGCCCACTTTAATTCATGTTTGGAGAAATTGGGCCGGACTCCTCCCCATTCTGAGCTCACGTCATTAATGGACGTCCCCCCCCCTTTCTCTTGTACTAAGAGTGGAGCTCCGGAAACAGGGGCAGGGGGTGGCTCTTGGGGGTTGTACCTCCTGCCCCACCTCCAAAAAGCAAAGACTGTGCTAATCACTGGCTTAAACAAATTACTATGGTTACATTAAAACGTTTTATATATATATTATTTTTAACTCTGTTACAATGCTAATCTTCTGTGTGATGTTAAATGTGGGTGTGTAGGTTACATTTGGTGCAGGGAGAAAGTAAAAGACTGATCCATCCATCTACCCCCTCCATCTCCACCCTTCACTCCCCAGAACCGATCTTTGCATCCGCACTTGGCGCTTACAAACCCAGTCCATCACGAAACGCCCCCCCCTTTAGTAGCATTGCATCTTTTTAGTTAATGCAAACTGGAAGGACTTAGAGCGACTATCAGTAGTCCAGACTCAGGTAAACGAGAGTTTTCTAAGTCACCTCTTCCCTGGATTAATTATATTTCCGGATTCTTCGAATGACTCTCGGCCTCGACTCTGTTCTTCCTACAGTTAGTTTTGTGTCGTCATTACATTACTAAGTATTTTACCATTTTCCAGCCATTTTTCACCATTGTGTAACCGAACAATAATGGATCGCTGCAGTTGTTTGTTTTTAGTTCCTTGTGGTTTCCTGTGAATATCCTGAAACGAATTGATTCTAAACAAAACACTCGCATATACAGGATGAATCATAATTAATGGCGTAAACGCGCGGTATTATCCGAGCGGGGCTGGTCCCGGCGGAGGTTGGGGTCCTCCCTCGGGCATGGGCGTGTGTGTTTGTCCTTAGGATAATGTAGGTTAAGTAGTGTGTAAGCTTAGGGACTGATAACCTTAGCAATTAAGTCCCATAAGATTTCACACACATTTGAACAATGGCGTAAACGCATTCGGTTGGAAGTACACGAAACGAGCAGCAAAAAATCTTCTAAACATGGGCTCGAAGATGTATACCTTAGGAGCTAAGAGCACTCATTCATCGTCGATAATATGAAACAAATCTCTTCTATTTCAAGCTCTTTGGTTTCCATATTTTGGGAGCTGTAGTATGGACCTGGACAAGAAAAAACTGTCTCGTAAACATCGTCTCTACAATGCATACCTACTATGCTGCGAGTATTTCTATAGTAGAAGAGATGTGTTTCACAGTCGCGAAGATGAACAAGCTAATAGTTCTTAAGGTATGCATTTTAGAACCCATGCTTACTACACTTGTTTGCTTATAGTATCGTGTTCTTTCAACTGTATGCGATTGAGCCGTTTATTACGATAATCATGTATAGACATAATTACAATGCTGTATTTGAATAGGGAAATTGCTACGGTCTTCAGTAACCGCTGTTAGGTATTGGAGGCCAAGACATAAAAATATGCTTTTAATTATTAGACAGCTATTATAAAATTTAACAGTTGCCGTACTAACCTAACGTAATCACACTGAATCATCGTTGAAAGCAATTGTTCATCCAGTTCTTCTAATTTTCCAAGATAAGACTGGGAAATCTTGTTGGGTGTCACCGTCTTCTCATCGGTACATTTCACGAATAAAAGGTATATTCCATTCTCAGAGTACAAACAAATTTCATGAACATCTGAGGGTTCGGAGGACGTCACAAGCCACGACGTTTACTTTATGTTACTGTATGGTTGCTGCAACCTACCTGATTGACCTAGCATGAAAAGTAAAATTGAAAACAAATATTAGTAGAGGAGTCACTCTTGATCCCAAGATTTTGTTTTTTATTCGTGGTAACCAGTTTCAATCTTTTAAAATCATCATCCGACCATTTAGGGTCTCCTCTAGAGATCCGCGGAGGCAGCGAGCGGACGCAAAAATCCTCCGGAAAGCACAAGTGATTGTGGTCTCTAGATGACCTTCAAAGACTGAAATTGGTTACCGTGAATAAAATATTTTGGAATAAGGCTGATGACTTTATTAAAATGGAACTTATATCAATGATTTCTAACAGTGTTATTGAAAGAAAAATAATTTGAACCAACCCTACCCCTCACTCTGTCAGAACGGTAGTTTCGGAATGAACAGCTCGCTAGCGACTGCGCCCGCACGTCGCTCTGCGGGTAGGACGTGAGCGAGCTGGCGGGGTGGGATGTGGCGCCTTGCTTCCAGGCCTCCATTAGCAATGCGCCACGATGTTCCGCGCACACTGCTAAATACAGTTGCGCACCTTGGATATGGGACCAGACCTGACGTAGCTGCTACGTGCCGTCGCATATGTCACACCCTTCGGCTGCGTGCTTTCCAGTTTAAGAACGACATGACGAAGTATGCCAACGTGACATCGTTGTAAACTAGCTGTTACAGAATGGTGCTTAAAAAAGACTGCATAAACCCGTAGTAACAGCGGCTGCACCACTAAAAAAGCTCTACTGAGCTTCCTTAAGCACAAAGGTAGTGAGTGTTTAGTTAAGCACGTACACAAATGTCATTGGCGCACAGCGAACTTTAATCTTAGTCTTAATAGCTGCAGCGTACCTTAGTCTTAGTACCTCCAACGTACTGGAGTATTTTTGGTTTTCTGCGGCGTTAATCTGACGATATGCAGTTGTTTTTCTACAGGTTCATCGAACAAGAATACCAGTGCCTCTGTGACGATTGTGAAGTCTACAAAATGTGCCGCTTCATTTCTTATCCGTCTATGTAATTTGCGGGCAACGGGTTTGCCGCAGTGGATACACCGGTTCCCGAAGTTAAGCACTGTCGTGCGTGGCCAGCACTTGGATCGGACCCTCCGCGCCGCCATGCGCTGTTTTCCGGGTACCAATTGAGGAGCTACTCGACCGAATAGTAGCGGCTCCGGTCACAGAAAACCATCATAAGACCGGGAGAGCGGTGTGCTTACCACACGGCCCTCCTATCCGCATCCTCAGTTGAGGATGACACGGCGGTCGGATGGGCCCGGTGGATCACTTGTGGCCTGAGGACGGAGTGCTACGTAATTTTCAGAGACTCTATGAACAGCTTCATTTCTCTTCTTTTCCGTTTTTTTTTTCTTTTTTTGCAAATAAGCGCTTAAGCAGAACATTCCGGACATATTTGTCCAGCACTCCCTGTTTTTATGTGAGACGTTTCTTGCAAGGGTTGAAGTTGATGCCATCTAGCCTTCGAGCACTTCGTGGAGTGATGAACCACTCTTTACTGTCGTTGATGCTAAGAACACTCACATTTGTCGCATTTGAGGATCATCACAGCCAACGAACGTCCATGATGTTCCCCTACATAGTGAATGAGTCACTGTGTGGTGTGGCTTCACGGCGCAGTTCATGATTGGTCCATTTTTCTTTGAGAAACTCGGACCTCAGTGACGAAGAACATACTTCACGAGCGGAGAACGTTACTGTGCTGTCCTTCGCCAACATGTGATATCTGCTCTACGGGAGACATGCTTTGACTCATCTGTTTTTATGCAAGATGGCCCTCCGCCTCACATTGCTCGTGAGCTGACTCGATTACTCCGTAACGCATCTAGAAGAAACGGAATCGTCGGCCAATCGTTCCGAACTGCATGGCCACCAACATAACCAAATTTGAACCCGTGTGATTTATAGCTGTGGGATTACCTGAAGGTCTGAGTTTATCAACGGCACACTAACAAACGTTGAAGGCTGAAGATGAGCATAGTGAGGGAGATAGCCAACAACCCACCTGAGATGTTTCGGACCGTAGAAGACGAATATTTGGTGCGGTTCGAGGCTGTCGTGGATGCAGGTGGTCGTCACAATGAGCAAGGTAAAATGCGTAGGGAACTAGTTCGTAATGTAGAAGAGTCTGTGTTGGAGTGACTGGGCGATATTAATGTCAGGAACATCGAACATAAACGGTATTGCACGCTGCGACAGGTGGAGAATTCGGTCGTGGCGGAGCACGCACTGTGCGAGACCGACCACCCTATAAAAATCGCCGATGCAAGTTTGCGCTGTGGAGAGGAGCTATCACGCCTTCTTGTTCATAAGCCACTGAAAATACAGAAACATGACAGTAGTCTTAATAAGAAATATCAGGGCACCTACATATTTGTTGGCCAAATACCTGACGGGAATATTAAGTCCTTATGTGGGTAAATGCCCTCATCACATCCGCAATTCCGTGGATTTTGTTAAACGCCTTGATAGCTTCAGGTTGGATGAGTCAGATATCATGGTGAGTTTTGACGTCGTTTCCTTGTTTACGAGCGTACCCCTGCGAGAGTCGCTAGAGTTGATTGGTCAGAGGTGTGACGAGAATACCACTGAACTTTTTAGCCATGTCTTGACTTCCACGTATTTTCTTTTCAATGGAGAATACTACGAACAAACGGAGGGAGTCGCCATGGGTAGCCCACTCTCACCGGTGGTAGCGAATTTGTACATGGAGAACTTCGAGGAGGAAGCCCTGTCGTCATCTGAATGGAAACCTACTTGCTTTATCCGTTACGTGGACGACACGTTCGTCATCTGGCCACATGGTATGGATAAACTCCTTGACTTCCTTACACATCTAAACTCCATACACCCCAACATCAAATTCACTATGGAGACTGAAACGGAGGGTAAATTACCTTTCCTTGACGTCTTGGTCAGGAGAAGGGCTGACGGCACCCTAGGTCATGGGGTGTATCGAAAGACAACGCACACTGATCTGTATTTGCACGCAGACAGCTGCCACCACCCTTCACATAGGAATGGGGTACTTAAAACTCTAGTACATAGGGCGCGCACTATCTCTGACGCAGAGAGTCTACCCCAGGAATTGGAACATCTGAGAACTGTGTTTCGAAAAAATGGGTACTCAGAGTGACAGATCCATGCTCTCCGCCCAACCACTCCAGCACAATCTGTTGAGATGGATGAAGTCACGAGGGAGGAGGTAGGCACTGCATTTATTCCATACACTGGCGCACTCTCGGGGAAAATCGCCCGCATTCTGAAGAAACACCGGGTCGGAACTGTGTTTTGTCCTCCGAATAAAACTCGTGCACTGGTGGGGAGCCCCAAAGATGACCTCGGTTTGAGGAAGGCCGGCGTGTACCAGATTCCGTGTCAATGTGGCAAGTCGTATATTGGTCAGACGATGCGTACCGTCGAGGATCGATGCCGTGAACACTAGAGGCACACTCGACTGATGTATACGAGCAAGTCGGCGGTCACTGAACATTGTTTGTCGGAAAATCACGCTATGGAGTATGACCACACGAGGACTCTGGTACAGACGTCGAGATACTGGGACAGCGTTGTTAGAGAGGCCATCGAAATTCGCACCAATGACGACCTCATAAACCGTGACTGTGGCTATAATCTTAGCAAGGCTTGGGAACCAGCGATTGGTTTAATTAAGAGTAAATCGAGCAAACGCGTAGTTGTGACGACCACGGCGGACAGAGCCATCACACCGACGTCATCTCAGACGCCGTCGCAATCTGTTCCACCGCGCTACCGTGGCGCGGGGCGCGGACGGCGGAGGGAGCGTGCCGCGGACGGAGGGTATTTAAATAGGCCGTCGCCGCGACCGAACCCAGTTCCCCCTGAGCAGCCATAGCGTACGGATCTCCGTGCCGGCACGTTCATAGGAGCTCAGTCCGTCAGTTCACCTGATGATGGCGACATGTTTGATCGCCGAAATATTGTATCCGTTGGACACTATAGACCGGCAGTACACCCGTGGATATTTCGATTAAGAAATAAAAAGTCTCTAGATAAACGAATCCTGCTACAGGACCAAATTGACATTGACAAGCGACATAGGAGCGACAAGTACATATAATATCCCGCTTGGGCTCGATTCTAGGCCGCCACCAGCAGTGGAGGCATTGCCAGTTACTTGTGGTCGCAAAATATCACAAAAATCGCTAAACAAACGTCAGCGTTATTAGAAGCAGCAGCAGAAGAAGCCGCCCCCAATTGCCGCATTTGACAATGGTGGGTCGACAGCATGCTGACCAATGTATATTCCTCATTCTCCAGTGGATGTTTACCGTTGTTTGCCCTTCGGCAGCCAAGAAAAAAATGGTTCAAATGGCTCTGAGCACTATGGGACTCAACATCTGTGGTCATCAGTCCCCTAGAACTTAGAACTACTTAAACCTAACTAACCTAAGGACATCACACAACACCCAGTCATCACGAGGCAGAGAAAATCGCTGACCCCGCCGGGAATCTAACCCCGGAACTCGGGCGCGGGAAGCGAGAACGCTACCGCACGACCACGAGCTGCAGACTCCAGAAGCAAAACCACTACAGACTTCTCTAAGGATGGAGCAAGTTTACGGTGACGACGCATTGATTGCAGTGTTGTGTTTAGGTGGCAGCTACGTTTTTCGCAAGGCAGAGGCAGTTTGGAGTATGATTTGCCTACTGGTCGGTTACAAACGCTACGAACTGATCGTAATGTAGAGGCGTGCCAACCGCTTCCGAGCAGACGGGATCGGCCGCGATATAGTTATGTTTAAGTAGTTCTAAGTTCTAGGGGACTGATGACCATAGATGTTAAGTCCGATAGTGCTCAGAGCCATTTGAACCATTAGTTTTATTTATTTTTGCAGCGCCTGATGTTTATCCGTTGTTCCACCAGCGACATACTCGAGTCGCGAACCGCGCAGTCAAACCACCGTCAGAACAACCACCACAGCTCTGCTTACAGTGCGGGGAGGCAGCTGTCTCTAGCTGGTACCACACCACTGCGCCACCTATGTACTCACGTCCTCCACACCAACGATATGCACACACTATCATAACTTAATAACTGCATATAAATGTCGGAGTGAAATATGCCCTAGGGGCAGTACAATTTTTGGACCGACTTAGTGCTGAACCACAAACATTTTGTGACGCGAAACGTATCCATTGAGGCACCGATCGACAGTGCGGTGCGGTCCCCCGGGTGCCCCTAGACAGCAGGTGACCGGCGCCCCCGGTTCGGCCACCTCCCAGCAGTGTTTGTAAGCGGTATTCGACGAGAAGCAGACGCGCGCTTCCTGTGGGCCGCAGCTGTGGCCGCGCTACTCTTTTCGCAGTAGGTGTGGCGCGCGTATAAATTTGCGGCACGGCACAGCGAAATTGGAATTCCAGCTGAAAGAGGCTCCTGTTTGAGAGGAGTGCCAGAAAGAAGACGAGAGAGGCGAAGAATTCGCTTTGAGCGCGCCGGGCTCCTCGATTAAAGCCGCCCCCTTTCAGACGCTTGCGCCTCGGCGCGCGGCGGTCGCTACAGTTATGCGCTAACGCAGCCTGCCTTATGCCGGCCGCGGCTCTGGGAAAAAAAAGACACGAAGAAAAAAAAGAAAAAAGTTGGTCCCTGCCACGGTACAACGTTTTTCTGTGTTTAACAGTACGATCACACCACAGTCACAATATTCACCAAAAGGGTAGCACAGTCTTCTGTTTCGTACTTTCTGGTCAGTTAGTTAAATATAACACTTTTCATTGAGTGCCCTTAAGGGACAGCTTCGGTCATTTAATTCAAAGATGGTAAATCATTGCGCACGCACGATGGTACATTCCGATGTCGAATTTCGGCTCTTGTATTTTAAAACTGTTTACTGTTGATCCTCCTGGGCATTTTTCTGTAGTGTTCGTGTTGGTAAGGAGATTCGGTCCTTGTACCGATGCCGTAAGCGCTCTACACCGCTGACGCGTCTAAGAGCGACTGCATATAGCACGCTCTGTGCGCTGGCGATATAGCGATCTTCAGCCGCTGCATGAAGGGACTCTCCATTATCGACACTGTAGCTCCACTCTGACAATTTGCGCACTCGGGGCATCAAGAGGCGCCTTAAATTCCATGCTGCCAACACACAGTTCTTGGAATTTATTCGCCACACCATCCCTACAACGCTACCACCTACCAACATCGCACGCAGACCTTTTCCGTGGAGTGACACAGTGTCACGTTAGACCGCCGTCTAACGTTGTTGTTGTGTTCTTCAGTCCAGAGACTGGTTTGATGCAGCTCTCCATGCTTCTCTATCCTGTGCAAGCTTCTTCATCTCCCAGTACCTACTGCAACCTACATCCTTCTGAATCTGTTTATTGTATTCATCTCTTGGTCTCCCTCTACGATTTTTACCCTCCACGCTGCCCTCCAGTACTAAGTTGGTGGTCACTTGATGCCTCAGAATATGCCCTACCAACCGATCCCTTCTTCTAGTCAATCTGTGCCATAAATTTCTCTTCTCTCCAATTCTAGCCCGCATCTCGTGGTCGTGCGATAGCGTTCTCACTTCTCACGCCCGGGTTCCGGGTTCGATTCCCGGCGGGGTCAGGGATTTTCTCTGCCTCGTGATGGCTGGGTGTTGTGCGATGTCCTTAGGTTAGTTACGTTTAAGTAGTTCTACGTTCTAGGGGACTGATGACCATAGATGTTAAGTCCCATAGTGCTCGGAGCCATTTGAAACATTCTCCAATTCTATTCAGTATCTCCTCATTAGTTATGTGATCTGCCCATCTAATCTTCCATACCTGGCTACACCCCATACAAATACTTTCAGAAACGACTTCCTGACACTTAAATCTATACTCGATGTTAACAAATTTCTCTTCTTCAGAAACGCTTTCCTTGTCATTGCCAGTCTATATTTTATATCCTATTAGTCGAATTAAATAGCGCGATGCTGTGGGAATCAGATTAGGAAGTGAGAGGCTTAAAGTAGTAAACGAGTATTACTATTTGGGGAGCAAAATAACTGATGATGGTCGAAGTAGAGAAGCATGCAGAGACACTACAAAGAGGCCAGAAGGGCGCACTGTGGTTGGTTCTCCGCCTGCCGACTTCTTCCCACAGAACTTAACTGCCCGAAATGGCGAGGCCCAGCGTCTAGCACATTCTCCCAGCATATTCTACGAAAAAAAAAGCGGCGGTCGTACGATACGAACATCTGGTGCTACACCGAAAACTTCAGCGTATTGTCCATTCAAGATGGCGACAACAGGTAGTTGCAAAGGCAGCTGCTACTGACTTTAAATAAAGTGAATGAACAAGAATACCCAGCTCATTTATACAAGAAAAACCACAAGTGCTAGCAGCACTCCCGTCCCGTGGGGTTCGTTCAAACTTCACTATGTATATAGATACTTCATCTACAGGTTTGACTCTGCAAATATCGAAATATAGGACATAAATGGCCGTATCTTTTTATTGCGCTGTATTAGAAAGTTAATTTTTTTTTACACCGCCAAGGAACCGTAGGCCATATTATTTGGCATAAATTTCAACTTGATGCCTCTACCCGTTATTAAGAAAAAGGAGTGTTAACAGATGGACAGATAGGCAACAAGGTGATCCTATATGGGTTCAATTTTTACCGCTGAGGTACAGTGACTCAACAAAGTATAGGAATGAACATATTTACAAGTTGCGGACTCCAAAAATAGCCGGACAGTTATCTACAAGCCGGCGAAAATCCATGGAAAAAAAAAAGGGGGGGGGGATTCACACTCACTCGGTGCTGGCAAAGGCACATTACACATAAATAGTACCAAAGTAATAGACAAACTGAAAGTTAACATTTCACTCTGGAACTTGAAGTGTGCTGTTTAGTAACGCCCATGCAGATTAAATCTGTATGCTGGTCTGTAGAGAGCAATGCACTTACGGGGTAAGCTATTCGGGCGAACACACGACCCGTCCCGACACTTCCAATTCTGCCAGTAGATCTTTACAGCTTTCAAAGTATCACAAGTATGGTGCTGGAGAGATTCTGTGAAGTTGGACAAGGGGTACAGGCAAAAGAAAAAGTTGTAAGAATGGGTCGTAACTTGAGCGTGGATAGTTGAGTCGGTAGGAGCATTGTCCACGAAATTCAAGTTTCCGGTTTTGAGTCTCGGTGCAGCACTGAGGTTTAAGCTGTCAGTTTGTTAAACTGTGAAGGTTTCTATGACCAAACCTCTCAGTTGTTGGTAAGTCTTCCATGTACTTGCGGAAAAGTGTACATTGGAACTACCAGGAGAAGCCCGACTGAAAGAACATAAAAATCTAGGGAAAACAGAAAAATCGGGTGTAACGGAGCATGCTCCTCAGTCAGGAAACAATGAAGTGAAGTTTACTGAAATTAAAATTTTTGCTGAAACCAAAATTTTAGGTAGAATGACAAAGTATTATCCACTGCTGTATAGGAAAGCAATCAATATACAAGCAAGGGAATAATTTTAACAGTAGAGAAGAATCCGAAAAACTTGGTAATATTTTGACAATGGCTCTGCAGAATCGATAAAGTTTTATCCTTGACAGGATACAACCGATAGTTAAATTTTATCTCTGACAAAGATTATCTCCTCTGATCAGGAGTAAATTCGCCGTCGCCATCTTTACACATTGTGCATGTCGCTCTACAACGTTTAACTCCTCTGTCGGCAAGATTCAGGGTCCCTCCACAGTCTCCAGCGCATCTCTGGATGAAACGCCAAAAATGGTTCAAATGGCTCTGAGCACTATGGGACTCAACTGCTGTGGTCATCAGTCCCCTAGAACTTAGAACTACTTAAACCTAACTAACCTAAGGACATCACACACATCCATGCCCGAGGCAGGATTCGAACCTGCGACCGTAGCAGTCGCACGGTTCCAGACTGCGCGCCTAGAACCGCGAGACCACCGCGGCCAGCGATGAAACGTCAGGAACCGAGAAGTTTCTTGGACCAAGGCCGTACAAGCAGCTTGTTTCTTAAATTCGTCCAACGGACAGATCACTCAGCCTCGTCCCGTGCTCTCTCTTTACATGCAGGTTGAGTCGGTAGCCGCCGGCACTGACGTTCTGGTTGCCAAGAACATATTGCACCTCCTCAGGTCTCCTTGCCAGCTTAAGCCTTGCGTAGAAAATTTTTTCCGCCTTACTATGGCACCATTCGATTTCCGGCCATGTGGTCCTTAACCTTTATTCTTAAAATATTATTGTGAAGAACTTTCCGTATGTAGACTTCTGGGAATTTTATTTCACTCACTACTAATCTGGACATTAGTTCTACATATATTAAAAAAATAAGATTTTTACTGTAATCGTAAGGCTATCCGCTCGTATTAACAGAGTTTCATGTTATCACTGGTTATAGGGAACATTAAAGTTTATCTACCCGTTAAGATGTAGGTTCGCCTTCCTGTCCTTTTGATTCGTGTCTCCCATCTTTCTCAGAGCTCTGTGTTTGCCGTACTTAACGAATGGAATATCTGCGGCGAACACGAAAACTAGCTTGTAAGTTTCTCGTAGATGGCTAGCCAATTTAATACGAGTACCAGTTCATTAATCCGAGACCTGGGTTGGGACTGAAGAAAGTTTACATCTCTGCCACGGAAACTATACTGTATAAGCAGGCCGATAGGTTTTACAGATTTGTTCACAAGTACTTCTAAGGTTTCAGAACACGACTGCTCAAAAGCTACAAGACATATCGAAACATGAGGCATATCAGTGCATAGAGCATCTCTCCAAGTTAGATTCGTAATACCCGCCATGGTGCAGTTTCACTAGGGGGCAGGCATGCCAGAACGCGTAAACAAACCATCAGCTCCCCCTATTGTCGCATCACATTAACGAACAGGTAGCCAAAGTGAGCTGCCTTCTCAGGATCACAGGTCAGCGACTTCAAGTAACTGCACGCAGATATTGACGTTTCACAAGCGGAGTTCACATTGAGCACCTGTAACGTGTCAGTTAAAAAGTTGAAGAGCTGCTCTGTCCACTGATATGTCTTGGGAGTTTTCACGCAGCCATTTTCTGAAACCATAGAGGTGTTTATGAATAACCCTGCAAATATCACAAAAGGAAGTCAATGAAAGTAAAATAGTATTATCAGAAATCGAAAATCGTCAATGAGACCACATTTAATTTTAGTACTTACTTGTAATGGAGGTAGGACGTTTTGTTGAAGGATAGAAGGTTAGGGCTTAGTGTCTCGACAGTGGAATGGTTGTTACAGATTACTTATGAAGCATGTGTTCAATTAATCGTGGATAGTGACGGAAATCGACAGAGGGCCGTTTAAAGTAACCAACCCAGACAGCCATGTTCACTCTGCGTCTGGTAGCGCGCTCACCAGTACCTTACATTCACGCCCACACTCAGTATTTAACTGTCTTCACTAGCTTCGCCCCCTCCGGCATTGCAACACGTCATCGTCGTCAAGCCGTGTCTTTAGAAATTACTTCAATATTTTAACGGCGAGATAAGTACTGTGTTGTTCCTGCACTATTAGTGATGACTACGTTATGGGCTGTAGGCAGCTTGCTTCTCGGAGGATCGGAATTCCAATAAAGAAGAGAAAAAACTAACGGATGTTAACGGGTTGCCGAACGCGACACAGTGGTGAAATGTATCTGAACCCAGAGACTGCTTTAGTGCTTACGGGGGCGAGCATTAAGCACGGGCCATTTAAGAGTGCTTACGGATGCTGGAGGCGCCTCCTCGGCGCGCACGGGGGTCCGCGCCGCCGCCGCCGTCGCCGGCTCCGCTGCGGTCCCCCTAATTGCTTTAATTTAGTAAATGGCGTCCGCAGGCCGGCGCGCCTATGTATTATGGACGGAGCCAACTGCATTATACGGGGGGAGAGGAGGGGTGGGGGGTCCGGCTCCATTACGCGCTGCCTGGACGGCGAGCCAGAGCAGGTAGCCTATACACTCGCCCCTTTCCGCTCCCAGCACGGACCTCGCGGTTTCTTGCCGGACCCACACGGCCCTGATAAGATACTCTCGTTCTGTCATAAAAAAAAAGCTTCTCATACGTCTTGTGTGGTTCCCTCTTTCTGTGCGCTTCCGCCAACTTCGAAGGCTGACGCTAGCAGGCACGTAATACAGGGTGTCCGAAAAGTCTTTCCCTGATTACATAAATTGATAACTCAGGCTAGAAGTAAAATACTAATATAAAACTGCTGTCTAATTGTTAACAACTATCAAAGTTTTTTTTCACACATCAGTAAACTTCCACACGAGCACACTTGGTAGCACGTAGCACATCTAGGCTCTATTCAATTTCCGTCCTCACATTAGCCAACATCACTGGAGGGATCGATTCAACGACTGTGGTTATCCGTTGCCGCAGGGTTTCAAGATCTGGTACACGTGTCCAGTAGATCTCGTCTTTGACATAACCCCATAAAAAGAAGTCTAATGGGGTTATGTCAGGAGAGCGTGGAGGCCAAATCGATGGCCCATCACGACCAATCCATCGCCCAGGAAAGGTCATATCGAGATAGTCACGGACGTCCAAACCACAATGAGGCGGTGCATGTTGTTGTTGTTGTCTTCAGTCCTGAGACTGGTTTGATGCAGCTCTCCATGCTACTCTATCCTGTGCAAGCTGCTTCATCTCCCAGTACCTACTGCAACCTACATCCTTCTGAATCTGCTTAGTGTATTCATCTCTTGGTCTCCCTCTACGATTTTTACCCTCCACGCTGCCCTCCAATGCTAAATTTGTGATCCCTTGATGCCTCAAAACATGTCCTACCAACCGATCCCTTCTTCTAGTCAAGTTGTGCCACAAACTTCTCTTCTCCCCAATCCTATTCAATACCTCCTCATTAGTTATGTGATCTATCCACCTTATCTTCAGTATTCTTCTGTAGCACCACATTTCGAAAGCTTCTATTCTCTTCTTGTCCAAACTAGTTATCGTCCATGTTTCACTACCATACATGGCTACACTCCAAACAAATACTTTCAGAAACGACTTCCTGATACATAAATCTATATTCGATGTTAACAAATTTCTCTTCTTCAGAAACGCTTTCCTTGCCATTGCCAGTCTACATTTTATATCCTCTCTACTTCGACCATCATCAGTTATTTTACTTCCTAAATAGCAAAACTCCTTTACTACTTTAAGTGTCTCATTTCCTAATCTAATTCCCTCAGCATCACCCGATTTAATTTGACTACATTCCATTATCCTCGTTTTGCTTTTGTTAATGTTCATCTTATATCCTCCTTTCAAGACACTGTCCATTCCGTTCAACTGCTCTTCCAAGTCCTTTGCCGTCTCTGACAGAATTACAATGTCATCGGCGAACCTCAAAGTTTTTACTTCGTCTCCATGAATTTTAATACCTACTCCAAATTTTTCTTTTGTTTCCTTTACTGCTTGCTCAATATACAGATTGAATAACATCGGGGAGAGGCTACAACCCTGTCTCACTCCTTTCCCAACCACTGCTTCCCTTTCATGCCCCTCGACTCTTATTACTGCCATCTGGTTTCTGTACAAATTATAAATAGCCTTTCGCTCCCTGTATTTTACCCCTGCCACCTTTAGAATTTGAAAAAGAGTATTCCAGTCAACATTGTCAAAAGCTTTCTCTAAGTCTACAAATGCTAGAAACGTAGGTTTGCCTTTTCTTAATCTTTCTTCTAAGATAAGTCGTAAGGTCAGTATTGCCTCACGTGTTCCAACATTTCGACGGAATCCAAACTGATCCTCCCCGAGGTCTGCATCTACCAGTTTTTCCATTCGTCTGTAAAGAATTCGCGTTAGTATTTTGCAGCCGTGGCTTATTAAACTGATAGTTCGGTAATTTTCACATCTGTCAGCACCTGCTTTCTTTGGGATTGGAATTATTATATTCTTCTTGAAGTCTGAGGGTATTTCGCCTGTCTCATACATCTTGCTCACCAGCTGGTAGAGTTTTGTCATGACTGGCTCTCCCAAGGCCGTCAGTAGTTCTAATGGAATGTTGTCTACTCCGGGGGCCTTGTTTCGACTCAGGTCTTTCAGTGCTCTGTCAAACTCTTCACGCAGTATCGTATCTCCCATTTCGTCTTCATCTACATCCTCTTCTATTTCCATAATATTGTCCTCAAGTACATCGCCCTTGTATAAGCCTTCTATATACTCCTTCCACCTTTCTGCCTTCCCTTCTTTGCTTAGAACTGGGCTGCCATCTGAGCTCTTGATATTCATACACGTGGTTCTCTTCTCTCCAAAGGTCTCTCTAATTTTCCTGTAGGCAGTATCTATCTTACCCCTAGTGAGATAAGCTTCTACATCCTTACATTTGTCCTCGAGCCATCCCTGTTTAGCCATTTTGCACTTCCTGTCGATCTCATTTTTGAGACGTTTGTATTCCTTTTTGCCTGCTTCATTTACTGCATTTTTATATTTTCTCCTTTCATCAATTAAATTCAATATTTCTTCTGTTACCCAAGGATTTCTAGCAGCCCTCGTCTTTTTACCTACTTTATCCTCTGCTGCCTTCACTACTACATCCCTCAGAGCTACCCATTCTTCTTCTACTGTATTTCTTTCCCCTATTCCTGTCAATTGTTCCCTTATGCTCTCTCTGAAACTCTGTACAACCTCTGGTTCTTTCAGTTTATCCAGGTCCCATCTCCTTAATTTCTCACATTTTTGCAGTTTCTTCAGTTTTAATCTACAGGTCATAACCAACAGATTGTGGTCAGAGTCCACATCTGCCCCTGGAAATGTCTTACAACTTAAAACCTGGTTCCTAAATCTCTGTCTTACCATTATATAATCTATCTGATACCTTTTAGTATCTCCAGGGTTCTTCCACGTATACAACCTTCTTTCATGATTCTTAAACCAAGTGTTAGCTATGACTAAGTTGTGCTCTGTGCAAAATTCTACTAGGCGGCTTCCTCTTTCATTTCTTAGCCCCAATCCATATTCACCTACTATGTTTCCTTCTCTCCGTTTTCCTACACTCGAATTCCAGTCACCCATTACTATTAAATTTTCGTCTCCCTTCACTATCTGAATAATTTCTTTTATTTCATCGTACATTTCTTCAATTTCTTCATCATCTGCAGAGCTAGTTGGCATATAAACTTGTACTACTGTAGTAGGTGTGGGCTTCGTATCTATCTTGGCCACAATAATGCGTTCACTATGCTGTTTGTAGTAGCTAACCCGCATTCCTATTTTCCTATTCATTATTAAACCTACTCCTGCATTACCCCTATTTGATTTTGTGTTTATAACCCTGTAGTCACCTGACCAGAAGTCTTGTTCCTCCTGCCACCGAACCTCACTAATTCCCACTATATCTAACTTTAACCTATCCATTTCCCTTTTTAAATTTTCTAACCTACCTGCCCGATTAAGGGATCTGACATTCCATGCTCCGATCCGTAGAATGCCAGTTTTCTTTCTCCTGATAACGACATCCTCCTGAGTAGTCCCCGCCCGGAGATCCGAATGGGGGACTATTTTACCTCCGGAATATTTTACCCAAGAGGATGCCATCATCATTTAATCATACAGTAAAGCTGCATGTCCTCGGGAAAAATTACGGCTGTAGTTTCCCCTTGCTTTCAGCCGTTCGCAGTACCAGCACAGCAAGGCCGTTTTGGTTAATGTTGCAAGGCCAGATCAGTCAATCATCCAGACTGTTGCCCCTGCAACTACTGAAAAGGCTGCTGCCCCTCTTCAGGAACCACACGTTTGTCTGGCCTCTCAACAGATACCCCTCCGTTGTGGTTGCACCTACGGTACGGCCATCTGTATCGCTGAGGCACGCAAGCCTCCCCACCAACGGCAAGGTCCATGGTTCATGGGGGGGGTGCATCGTCCTGCTAAAACAAGACATTGGGGTGATACCGAAGCAGCTGAGCCGGCCGGAGTGGCCTAGCGGTTCTAGGCGCTTCAGTCCGGAACCGCGCTGCTGCTACGGCCGCAGGTTCGAATCCTGCCTCGGGCATGGATGTGTGTGATGGCGTTAGGTTAGGTAGGTTTAAGGATTTCTAAGTTCTAGGGGACTGATGACCTCAGAAATTAAGTCCCATAGTGCCCAGAGACATTTGAACCATTTTTGTAGCCGCTGAGGAACAGCATACAGTTGCAACATGTCCAGATAAACTGCAGATTTGATGGTAGCCTCAGCGAAGAAGAATGGCCCGATAGTTCCATCGTGCAATAGCGCGCACCAAGAATTCACCTCTGGACTGCCTCTGGTGCACTCCATGATCTCGCCAGGGGGTTGTGAACCCCAAATGCGCACATTATGGCGATTCACTACTCTACTGACAAAAAAGGTCGCTTCGTCGGAAAAGGCAATTCGGGCACTCTTTGTGCATTCGCACAGAAGAAGAAGATGATGGCCAAGTGGCCGAAAGAACAGATACCATATTATTACATATAAAGTTAAGGCTCACCGGCCACTTGACCATCTTTTTCTTCTGTGCGAATGCACAAACAGTACCGGAACTCTTACGGGAATCGGCAACGCGCCGCGAGTAATGAGTATAATGGGCGGGGGCACTACGAATGTAGTGCAGGGCAATACGTTGAGAATGTGGGTGTCGCGGGAGGCGTGCCAGAGATAAATCCCTGCAGTCGCGCTATCCTCTGTGTCCTCGATGGCTCAGATGGACAGAGCGTCTGCCATGTGAGCAGGAGATCCCGGGTTCGAGTCCCGGTCGGGGAACAAATTTTCATCTGTCCCCGTTGACGTCTGTCAACGCCTGTAAGCAGCTAAGGGTGTTCATTTCATTGTAATTTCATTCTAAAGAGCTGCATTGTCACCGATGGTAGCTGTTCTTTCGGACATGCCCGAAAGAACAGATACCATCTTAGTATAGTATAAATACTGCTGGAAACAAAATAAAAACTCGACAACAACACTCGTTTTCCCCAAGCACCATTGGCGGCTGGAAGAGGGAGAAAGGGCGTGTGTACATGTCAGACTGTGAGAGAAAGAGAGAGAGAGAGAGAGAGAGAGGGGGGGGGGATTGGGGTTGAGTGAAAGTTGTACACAAAGTTCTTCCGTCAAGCATCGTTAACGTGGCTTGCGAAGTCATTCTTGCCTCTGGCGTTCCTCAACCCATTTGGGTGTACCGCACTTTCCTGTGTAAGCTATTCCTCCGACATGTCAGTGAGAATAGCGATTGCAATCCGGTTGGACAGTGGTTTAACAGCTGTCCAGATGATAACGCGCTTCTGTGTCATCAGAGCGACAGGCGTGCCATTAGAGAGCTCGGCACGGGCCGGCGGGCGCAGTGAATACAGTTGGAATCGGGCTCGGCGTGCGGCCGCGCGGCAGTTCGATCCCCATTCAGAGTATTTTAATAATGGCTGTCGGCGGTGCGGCGATTACAGCGGCGGCAGTAATGCGGCAAATATCGTTAATGGCGGAGTCGCTAATCTATCAGCGGCGGTCGGGGCGCTTGTTGTGGGAGGGCGAGCAAACACCCGTCTGGGGCCTGGCGGCCTGGCTAACGCCACAATTAAATGTTAACGCCGCCTGTCCGCACTCCGCCAGCACTCCCTGGTGCCGGCCCGCCGCTCACACCAGCTGAGCCCTCATACTTGTCGCTAACTGAAAACTGCGTGCACGGCTAGCCGCTGCTCTCTCTCTCTCTCTCTCTCTCTCTCTCTCTCTCTCTCTCTCTCTCTCTCTCTCTAGGTGTTACAAAAAGGTAGGGCCAAACTTTCAGGAAACATTCCTCACATACAAAGAAAGAAAATATGTTATGTGGACATGTGTCCGGAAACGCATACTTTCCATGTTAGAGCTCATTTTATTACATCTCTTCAAATCACTTTAATCATGGAATGGAAACACAGCAACAGAACGTACCATCGTGACTTCAAACTCTTTGTTACAGGAAATGTTCAAAATGCCCTCCGTTAGCGAGCATACATGCATCCACACTCCGTCGCATGGAATCCCTGATGCACTGATGCAGCCCTGGAGAATGGCGTATTGTATCACAGCCGTCCACAATACGAGCACGAAGAGTCTCTACATTTGGTACCGGGGTTGCGTAGACAAGAGCTTTCAAATGCCCCCATAAATGAAAGTCAAGAGGGTTGAGGTCAGGAGAGCGTGGAGGCCGTGGAATTGGTCCGCCTCTACCAATCCATCGGTCACCGAATCTGTTGTTGAGAAGCGTACGAACACTTCGACTGAAATGTGCAGGAGCTCCATCGTGTATGAACCACATGTTGTGTCGTAGTTGTAAAGGCACATGTTCTAGCAGCACAGGTGCAGTACCCCGTATGAAATCATGATAACGTCCTCCATTGAGGGTAGGTGGACGAAACTAAAATGAGCTCTAACATAGAAGTTAAGTGTTTGCGGACACATGTCCACATAAAATCTTTTCTTTATTTGTGTATGAGGAATGTTTCCTGAAAGTTTGGCCGTACTGTTTTGTATCACCCTATATAATGGTGCTGTTTCTCAATTCATGTTACGCGCTTCTAGAGGTTGTACAGGGGACTTAGTAGATCGTTTTACGTAGGAAGCCATGTTCAGAAACGTCATCCAACGACGCTGCAGGCCATCATAGTTATAGACGCCGGCGCCTTTAAATGTATGTACGAGGGTGAGTCAAATGAAAACCTCAAATATTTTTTTAAATATTATTGATTGTGCAAAAGTGGTACAAAGCTGTATCACTTTTCAACATAATCTCCCCCCCCCCCCCCCCCCCACGTTCAATGCAAGTCCTCCAGCGCTTACAAAGTGCATAAATTCCTTTAGAAAAAAATTCTTTTGGTAGTCCGCGCAACCACCCGTGCACCACGTGACGTACCTCTTCATCAGAACGGAACTTCTTTCCTCCCATTGCGTCTTTGAGTGGTCCAAACATAGGGAAATCACTCAGGGCAAGGTCTGGTGAGTATGGTGGGCAAATGCTGCGCTGTCTCTAAATAATGCCTCAGTGAAAACGGTGTACAAATAGTTACAGTACCTCAAAGTTTCGACGATTCACAGACAGATGGCGCAGACGACTTCCTCCATAGGTTACCGTGACGATTGTGATTTCAGGAAGGCATTCGCCCACGAAGTTAAATAATGAAATAAAATTTGGCGAATCCTGACAGAGTTGACCCCGTGATGGACGGGAGAAACGCTAGCAAAAGGAAAAGAGGGAAGTTGGAAGCTAGTACATATAAATTTAGAAGATAAGATGAAAATATATAATACAGTCCTAGCCGTTTCTTCTGTCCAGAGTGTTACGACAAGAGTTTGGCATTGCTAAGTCGACTTTTTAAGGCATTAAGAAGAATCGCAATAAAACTTGGAACTTTGAGTTAAAACAAGACGAAGTAGGAGGGAAAGGACCACTGGACTAATGCTTGCTACCATTGACGATGCTGTGTACACCGGGTAGAAACAATAACGCAGTGCCGGAGTTCCCGTAAGAGCAACCGAACTGCCGGCTGCAGCGGGAAGATTTGCTGATAAATTAAGCCCAAAAAGTTTCAAGGCTAATACTGAATGATGGTTCTTTCGGCGATCGGTCCTATATTTCTGAAAGGAAAGTATATGGTGGAAGTTTAAGAGCAAACGTAGCATCTGTTGATCAGTTTCGTAAAGAGTGAAAGCCTGTTTTAAAGACGGGAAATTTGTCTTTGGCACAGATCTATAACGCAGATGGAACTGGCTTGTTTTGGAAGTCCATTTCCCGACAATATACAGGCTACAAAGAAGGACAGTTCATACTCCTAATTTCAGTCTAGGGTGACTAGTTTAGAAAACATTTCTGTGATTGTGACTTGCAGTAATTCGGATTGGGACTCAGTCCAATTGCCGGCCGCGGTGGTCTCGCGGTTCTAGGCGCGCAGTCCTAAACCGTGCGACTGCTACGGTCGCAGATTCGAATCCTGCCTCGGGCATGGATGTGTGTGATGTCCTTAGGTTAGTTAGGTTTAAGTAGTTCTAAGTTCCAGGGGACTGATGACCACAGCTGTTAAGTCCCATAGTGCTCAGAGCCATTTGAACCAACTCAGTCCAATTAGACCGAATTAGGAGGTTTGACTGTATTTATAGATGTGTAAGACGCCTGTAAATTAGAATTGTATCACTTGACAACATAGAAATTGTAGCGGAGAGTGAGAGTGTGTTGGTGACGCTGTTGCAGGCTTCTCGTCGGTGATCCCGGGCTTCCCGCGCTACTCGGTGATGGGCGACGCGCGCGCCGGCGTCTTCAACCTGCGCATCAGCAACGCCACGCTGGACGACGACGCCGAGTTCCAGTGCCAGGTGGGGCCGGCGCGCCTCCACAAGGCCATCCGCGCCAACGCCCGCCTCACCGTCATCTGTGAGTACCCTCTCTCCTCCACTCTCGCACTGGTGGAAGGCCTGCACTTCATATGTCGCGGGGGAAAGTTACTTCTATGCCGTGAATGTATAGGGCTTTCAGAGTCTCTGCGGCAAACGTCTACGAGCGATAGATCACATTGTGGGGATCAATTTATGTTACACACAAAATGTTCACTAACGCTTGCCGGTGACGCCACGCATCGTTTAAGACTGACTGTGCACATGAAAGGCGGCACGGAATAAGAGCCCTGCGGCGGTCGTATGCAATGTGTGTTGCCTATCGTCCAGTCATTTGCTCCACGTGAAACGCAGCAGGCCCAACAAAGTTTGGTTGCCAATGCGTTAATAAAATATCTTTTTTCTGCGTAGAGACACTCATTCTTATAGTTGTCTTGTTGAAAATTACTCTATAATCCTTGAGGGTATTTTAGTTCCGTCGATACAACTACAAGAAAATGCGTGTTTTTCTCATCAGACACGTTTCGCTTTATTGACGTAAAGCATCATCAGTGGTCTGTAATTAAAGATATGTACAATTTGATTTGTTTTTAATATCGAAAAACAGTTCGTTAACAATGTGAATGTATGTTTTCCCGACGTATACAGCTGGGGAAGAGTTCTCTGGCTTCCAGCCGGGTGGCGGTGTCTTCAAACTGCCAGGTTTCGGCGAGTGACATACTCATCATCTTCTGGCGAAGTCAGATGAGTATGTCACTCGTCGAAAACTGGCAGTTTGAAGACACCGCCACCCGGCTGGAAGCCCGAGAACTCTTCGCCAGTTCGTTAACAATTTGTTGGATTTTACTTACGGTAAATTCTGCTTGGCTTCTCGCCTACATCAATAATGCCGCCTGCTACTACGTGATTGGTGCCTTTCTTCATTAGACAGTGATACTTGTAGTCTAAGTTTTCGTTGTTCTATAGAACTATGCATTTCTTACGTATTACGCAGCGTACTTGTTCGTAGACCACTGTTTACTGTTTATTTTTTATACTTCTATGTGTGTATTGTATTTTGTAATACATACATAAAATTGCCACTAGTTTGTCATTCACCTACACTTTTTTTGTTAATTATATGTGAGTTATTCTATTTAATTGTGTTGCTGTGTACTTATATATTTTGTAAGGGTGTTGAAGGAACAGTGATGGAGGTTTAAAAAAAAGTAGGTAGGGAAGGGAGAAGCAAGGATGAGTGGACATAAGTGCATGGTAGTGTGATGGAGAGTCAGTTGGAGGTTAAGGTGAGGAGCAAGAAGTGAAATGAAATTGGGGGAGTCAGGGGAGGGGATGGTATGGGAGAGGGTGAAGGATGGAAAAGACTCTTTTCTTTTTCAGACGATTTATTCAATTATTTATATAGTTTGTGGTTTACAATATTTATTTGGTCATTGAGTAATTATCTATTTTGTGTTAATGCTTTGTACATGTAGAAATTTTCTTGGAGGGTGAGTAGGTGTCCGACTTTACTAATTCTTATGATGTTGTATCTTTTGCAATATTGCTTGGTCTGTGATATTCCTTTTTTTAGATAACCTGCAAATGTTGTGTGGTTTGTGCCGTATTTCAGGGCTGTGGTGTGTTCTTTATATCCTGTGTCGGATGTTCCTCCAGTCTTCCAGAATATATTTTTCACAGTCTCTGTAAAAGTAGAGTGGAATAACGAAGTTATATTGTATAGCTGGTAGAAGGTTAGTAGGAAACCCCTTTGGGAATATTTGCGAAGGCATTTCCAGTTCAGTAATTTGCCTTACAGCCAATGAAAATTCCCAGAAACTTAGGTAAGATCGGTTTATGAGAATTATTTCTAATTTAAGACTGAGACAGAGTAGAGTCGATGACTCGTTCGAGGGCAGGAAGGAAGATTAGGGTTTAAAATGTCGTCAATACTGAGGTCATTAGAGACGGAACGCAAGCTCGGATTGTTTCAAGTATGGGGAAGGAGATAGCCCGTGCTGTTTCAAAGGAACCATTCCAGCATTTTCCTGGAGCCTCTTACGGAAATCACGGAAAACCTAATTCAGGAAGGCTGGAAGTGGATTTGAACCCTCTTCCTCCCGAATGCTAAAGTGTGCGTCATTAACGACGGCGGCCGAGTTTAGGTGCGTTCTGCGCATCTGACACAGCCAGCCAATGAACAGAGAACGACGTTGCCAGAGTTCGACTGCACGGACGAGTGTCTTCAGTTTTAGAAACGTTCACTCATAAATAAAGTAATTGAACAAAAGCAATGTCTTGGTAGCAGACTTTCAATAAAAGAATGTTTGGAAAAAGCATTCTTCATACCAATTGCTTCATATTCTATTAATTAATTAAACCAAACAAGCAATAAGCCTCCTAATTCAGGCGATAGCAAGGAAATTCATTCTCACTAACCGCTTTTTCGCAATAAAGAACAGCGGTAATTGTTTATTTCCTGATGAACTTCGACGAAACGTTATTTAGTCATACTAACAGAGTTTGTTGGTATTTTGGGTGATTCATTAAAGTCCTCAAGGAAGACTGTTGAATGACGAGCTGCGTTAGCGTAATGGTCAAAGTGTTTGGTTGCTAAGCAGATGGTTCTGAGTTCAAACCTTGTTAGATTCTTAATATGTTCTTTATTTAAAAACAATATCGAAGTGTCTTACTTCATGAATTTTATTCGTTTGAATGTAATTTTTTGAAATTTCTAGTGGCAACTAAAATCGAGCATACGGAAAGTATACGCTGTGGACTTTTACCTCCACAAACTCTTCAAAATTTCGTGCAATGGTTTACTACATTTAATACTGCACAATAACTGCGTTGAACATCGAAACAAAATTAAGTTATTTATGGGGGGAAAATATCAGTCAAGAAGATGTGTAAAAATTAAATTTTTGGGTCAAATAGTTTTTGTAAAATCGAATGATAAGTGTGTCAAAGCAGTCGGAACACCATGTGTCTGCACAGGCGAGCAGTGCAGTGATGACAAAATCGCGGACTGCGCGGAGCAAGTCTCTGTAGCAGCGAAAGGGTTAATGCGGCCGTGGTTGGTTTACTTCATAAACTGCGCGCTCCCTCCTAAACGTAAGTTTGCGAACTATACTATACTATGGCGCTGCTTCTCTTGGCGCGTGCAGCTGGCAATGCAGCAGTCTCCTTTGTCTGGGCGCGCATGCGCGAGCCGCCAAGATACAAAAATTTAACTATAGTTCACTGTGCTAACCACTGCGCCACGAGTTGCACAAGATATGCATTGTTCCTTTGTCGCTGTCGATCGCAGGAGATTCAGTGGACAACAGTTTGCGTCTGCATCAGAGAATAAAAACCGCGGAACTGTGTAGGTAAAGCAAGTGATGCACATTTCTTCTGCTACTTGCGCTAGATGCGTGTTTTCTGTATACGTCACAGCATAAGCTGGAAAATGTTCAAATGTGAAAAAGATAAGAAAGTATAAAAAAATTACAAAGGAATAAGCCTACATGCTTACTTTCATTAGAATCTATTCCACTATGTTTGCATTATACTCGCTATTTTTTTACTTCAAATTATTTACCATTTTATTTTTTGCCACTAGTAATTTCTAAGTATCAGTCACCTGTTACATATCAATACAAGGAGCTGAAGCCGTGAAAACAATAAAACATACTAAAAAAGAGTAAGGGCACTGTTTGTAATTAAAGGAAGACAAGAAGGATCCAGTTATTGATCTTGTACCCTAGACAGTCTATGGCGCTCTGCTATCGGCTGACTGGCGTTTATACATAGCATCCAATAAAAGCCGAACAGGGGAACCTCATCACGCCCACTGTCTACAAAGCCTTAATCCATCCAAATCTATTTGCCCATGGCCGCGTGGGGGTAGCTGCGCGGTCTCTGGTGCCTTGTCACGGTCCGTGCGGCTCCCTCCGTCGGAGGTTCGAGTCCTCCCTCGGGAGTGGCTGTGTGTTGTCCATAGCGTAATTTAGTTTAAGTTAGATTAAGTAGTGTGTAGGCTTAGGAACCGATGACCTCAGTGGTTTGGTCCCATCAGACCTTTCCACAAATTTCCTATTTGCCCATGTCACATGAACCTTTCACTCTACCAAAATTACGCCATGCATTTTTCCTCGCATTCCGTTTCCGTCTACCATACTCCACTAGGGGCGTGTAGTTACTTACTTTCCGTCTCTTTACACCAAGCTGTGCATCGTTACACCCATGATTATTAACACTTATACTTCGCCACGGTTATACCAACACATACCCGCAACCTCAACACTACACACACTACACATCTTATCACAACGAGACGTTACCCGCCTCCCGGTATTTGGCTATGAAGTCAGAGCTCTATCCCCCTTTCCAAGTCTAACAGGATTCTCCTCTCCCTCATCACATCACGGCTCCTCTTCGCCTTCATCCTTAGTTCCCTCCCTCTCTTTCCAAATGATGGGTTTGGTGTCCTCCTGTGCAACTCTTTCGTGGCACGTCTTGTCCAAACAACCCTCTTTTCTACAAACTCTTTTCAACGTCCCTCCTCATTTTCTGCCCATTACCTATAACTCCTGTAAAATGCAGTGTTCCACATTTTTAAATAAAGACTATCGTCGACTGACTGTATTCGAAAAAGGCAACAATAGTCTCTAAAATCTTCGATGTCCAACCGCCTGTTCCAGTATGTTTGTAACATGTAAATATTTTACACTTTTTAGTTTTTTGGAAACTATGTTTGTATGTTTTATAAACAGACTCGTCTGAACAGCAGCAGTATACAGGTACTTCTTCTAGACCACCCTCGCACTGACGGGCGAGGGAATGAAATAGCAAAAACGAAAGAAAAAAGTTTTCAGCAACGGCTCTATTTTTAAATAGCATTTGCGTCCGTCGCGGTATCGCAGCGGCTGCTGCACGCCGTGCAGCGTCACTTCCCGGACTTCATTTATTGTTTTTATGATTTTTCTTCCCGGATTTGGCGTGGAACGGAAGTATTTCCTACCGCAAGTACTGTACACGTTGCCGGCCATAAAACGTATAAAACCTCATACTAATAACACGTACTGGCTACTTCACGAACTAGATGTCAATTAGAGCAATTTTGATTTACAGGAAATTGCCGCTGAGATACCCTTTCAAATAACGACCCGTGTTCCAGCAACTTTTAATGTGTTAAGCTGACAGTTTCAGGAAGTTTTGGGCAATCAATCAACGTCTTGTTGGGGAAGTTGTTTGCCTGCCTTTGCCAGCTTTCGATTAGTGCGCCGAACTACAAGCACACAACTCGCCTGCTGAGGGACGCCGGCGAAATTTCAAAATCTCTGTCTTCACGTTACGTGCACGAGTGCTGCAAACGATTAAATAAAACTGATGTGTCGTATGAGGACGGGTATTGTCATAAACTTTTACGTTTAAAGTGAACTTGGTTTCAGTCTGACAATTGCCTCTTCTCGAATAATAACATTATATTACCGCCATTACGAAACCGAATGAATATTGGCTACTTACTACAGCTGCATCTACGAATGCAACGAGTATACTTAGAAAACCAAGAAAAGTGTTTTACCCGCGTTACCTCTTCTTGTGCTTTTATCGCTGCGTCATTAATTGAAGTAGCTGATACCTTGTCTTAAATATTTCAATATATAGAATAACGGTTGCCGGACTCAAAATTCCGAAATAATGCGAGCTTGGAAACACAGTGGAGTGTATCGAGTGCAAATCTGTTACATTAACCTTGTGAGCATCTACCTGTCGCCCTCATGGCCTGCATACCTTCTTTCTGAACGGTGCAACCATTGGTGTTTATTATAATTTGTTATTATTGTACAGTAACAGGCACACAGCGCAGAGCTCTATATGTAACTTGACATCGTTTAATTTGAAAATGCCTCCACATTCACGTACTGAAAAATGACTGTATGCCACTGTATGTGTCAATCCCTGTGCTTTATATACGACAGTGCTAGCAGACTAATTATAGCGTTGTATTTCTGAACTGTGGGAAAGTAGAAACAAAAGTGATTCGAAGCATTTGAGATGTGGAGCTCCAGACGAATGTATAAAATTAAGTGGACCGATAAGGTAAGGAAAGAGGAAGTTCTCCACAGAATCGGAGAGGAAAGGAATGCATGCAGAACACTAAGAAGAAGAAGGGAAAGGATATCTTACTGCTGGCCGGCCGCGGTGGTCTCGCGGTTCTAAGCGCGCAGTCCGGAACCGTGCGACTGCTACGGTCGCAGGTTCGAATCCTGCCTCGGGCATGGATGTGTGTGATGTCCTTAGGTTAGTTAGGTTTAAGTAGTTCTAGGGGACTGATGACCACAGCAGTTGAGTCTCATAGTGCTCAGAGCCATTTGAGCCGTATCTTACTGCTCGTGGGAGAAGTGAGAGACACCTAGTATTTTTGCTTATCAGTTATGTTGAATATAAACATGAACTAAGTCTCTCGAGAGATTTAAGTTTCACGTGGTGTCCCTAAAGCGATTAAAATGAATGCCCGGATGAGTCCAATGAAAACTACGTGGTCAGTTTCCTTCCCCGTCATTTTCCTACCCCAGCAACGCTCCGAATCTAATGCCAGTGTCGTCTAAGGGATATCAGAGCCTTGTCCTCCTTCTTACTTCCTTTGCTATCCAGTCTGCCTTCCACGCAGGAGTGATAGGCGTAGACTGCGTCACGCGGCTTCTACCAACATCTGCCCTAAATTAAACGAAGCATACAGTGTAGGACAGCGGCTAACCGTGGCACACTCTGACACAGCCCAGTGGCAGAGAGCCAGTAACTGTGAGGGTTAGCTGCTGTGCTTGATACACAACACAGCACAGCACAGCACGGGCAGCTGTGTCTGCGATTGCACGTCCCCACCTTCCTGCCCCGCAGCCGGAAAAAGGGGAGACGAGTACGCGCGATTGCCTTCCCTTTGGGCTGTTGTGACCCAATTCGACGCCTTCGCTGAGTGCAGCAGCAGCAGCGACGGTTCCGGATTCGACAGGAGGTCCGCCTCCTTCCAGTAGCAGACATGTCCGGATTTTTTGCGGCCACGCCAGTAAATCGAACAGGCCCCAACTTTTCCACCTTGGCACAACTGCAGCTGGCTGACGCGTACCATGTGAATCAGTTCGTTGATAAATGAATGATGACGGAATTCGACTGTACTTATCACTCTTTCATGACATTTCCCAAATAGATGTACCTAATGGTTCGATTCTTCAATGTATTTCTGCTACTCATTTTAGACATTCTATTAAAAGAAATGAATTGCAATTTCATCACAGTCGTACTCTGATGGAGAAACTAATGCCCTGTTCTTAGGTCATTAAACAGTTATGCAGAGCATAAACCACCTCCCGCACCCACTTGTATTGCATTCTGAAATCAATTAGCTTGTTGTTTGAATGAGTTTGTTTTGAATCTGACAATGAAATGCAAAAAAGAAGCGTACCCCCCCCCCCCGCCACACACACACACACACACACACGCGTGCGCAAACACACACACACACTCGCAGGTATGTTGCCCTCGAAGTTCGACAACGTACGAGTACATGGTTTCAGCATGACGGTTGCCCAGCGCATTACGCAATTGAAGCACGTGACGTATTAAACCGTGATTACACTTGGTTGGTGGATCGGCAGCGGTGGACTTGTTAAATGGCCCGCTAGGTCGCCGGATTTGTTTCTGTGGTAATATTTAAAAGATAAGATGTACAAGCAAGTGCCAACAGGCCGTGAAGACATGGTCGACCGCATCAGAAACGCCTGTGCTGGCATTCCCGCAGGTATGTTTCTGTCCTGTGTACGGTCATTTCAAAACGGGATCACTAAGTGTATTGAAGTTGGTGGTACTTCGTTTGAACACTGAGCCTGATTGGAAAAGTTGAGCAGCGTTCGCCTCGAGCCACGGGCACAGTCGCACGTCGAATAGTCCCCTGTTCGATATGTCGGAGGGAAACAACGTTGAGAACAGAGTTTTCAATTATAAATTGTCAAATACTGTCCTGTCCTACCCTAGCACCCTGGAGGTGGGGTCTCACGTCCCATTGGATATTCATGGGCCGTTCAGTAGCATATCGTAAATTATGTTTGTGTACGCATTTATATTCCTCCGATTACATCGCCATCTGTGGCGAAACGATGAAAATCCTTCGGACAAAACGTGTGTAGATTTTGCCGTAGACTCGCAATCTGCAAAAAAACAAAAAAAAAATGGGGGTTCCCATTGAAGATTTAAAAGTAGCCTCGCCACCCACGCACGGGTTGGCGTGGCGGGTTGGTTGTGATATCGTTGAATGTCCCCATCCGAGACAAAGAAACTGGAATTATAGCTTGTGTGTAGTTTTCGAGATATTTCAATGTCTTCGGTTACAATAAATACCCTGTATATATACGCACTGTAACAAATGCCGCGCGGTCTTGGGCGTCTTATAACGGTACGCGCGGCTTGCCTCGTCGGGGGTTCGAGTCCTCCCTCTGGCATGGGTGTGTGTGTGTCGTCCTTAGCTAACTTATGCTAAGGACAAGTTAGATTAAGTAGTGTGTAAGCTTAGGGACCGATGACCTCAGCAGTTTGGTCCCATGTACCACAAATTTCCAGAAACAAAAACCGAGCGAGGTGGCGCAGTGGTTAGACACTGGACTCGCATTCGGGAGGACGATGGTTCAATCCCGCGTCCGGCCATCCTGATTTAGGTTTTTCGTGATTTCCCTAAATCGCTCCAGGAAAATGCCGGGATGGTTCCTTTCAAATGGCACGGCCGACTTCCTTCCCCGTCCTTCCCTAATCCGATGAGACCGATGACTTCGCTGTCTGGTCTCCTTCCCCAAAACAACCCAACCCAACCCAAAAACAAAAAATTGTAACAAATATGCGTGAAATATGCCTGAAAAGGTAGGGCGTTGATGCTCGCTTCCTGTTTGAGCTAGGAACGTGGGATAAAAGTTTTTGGTTTAGCCCGAACCAGCGGCCATTTGTATAGCCATTCGGGCGTCCGTCTTACTGTAGCTATGTTACAGTATATCCAGCAAGGTTTGAACGACGAACCGGAGCTGGCGCTCAGACAAATTGTGCGAATCGATTAATTCATTTTGCAAAATATTTTAACTGGGATGAAATGAGTGCTGAGCGAACGGCACCATTTGTATGCGCACAGTTCCGATCTTACGTGCAAAACGTCACATGTAGAAACCTTCGGATTGGAGCGAGGCTGACGGTTCACATTTGGTCCTCCGGTGTGTCCGATCTCAGTCTTATAAGTTTTAATCGCTTGAAAAATTCTTGCTTCGTTTCAAATTTACATGTTTTCCTGGAAAGTTTTTGAAGCACGCCGCTTCTACAGTTTCAACTTCTATGAATTGGTCGAAGCTTCCCAAGTAGGTACATAAATGGATAAAGTCAAAGCGAATTTTTTTTAATCCAATAATGTTAACCCCTTGTCGAGGTACGATGTAAGTTAAATGTAGCACATAAATACGTTCTTATTTGAACTGAACGCGCGGAAACTGTTTAAAGGAGTTTTTTGGGCGCATCACTTCTATGTTTCGGACTTGTGCGAATCGGTAGAAATTTTAGAGGAAGGTAGACAAATACGTGTAATTAATTGCTGTCCTGTTATTTTGTGACAGGTTTATCCGTTGCCACAATATAAGCAATATGGTTCGAAAGATAATGAAAACACACACTGGATCATCAGGCATATCCCCAGTGAACAAAAATTTCTAAAGTGTGTCAGAGTAAGATCTGGGAAGCAGAACTAAAAATGCTCCTATCATAGCACCAAAAAAGGGAAATATGTCCTGAGCAGAGTTAGGGATGGGGAAAAAAAAAGAGGACTAGCTTTCGAACTTACTTGGCAGCTTCAAATACATTTAAATGAAAGGATCTTGACATATTCGCTGTTTTTTACGAGTTAAGCCCACTTCCACAGCGCAGCGAGTTTTCTTACACCCACCCCCTGTTACTCGTATGGGGATGGATGTAAGAACAAATAGATACAAATTTATGTGTTTCTAGAGAGTGGGATCCATCTGCAACAGGAAATATCCTTGAGTGTGGGTGCATCTATAATAGGAAATATCTGAGAGTGAGAATGCATGAATCCTCCTAAACCTTAATGATACCTTGTATCATATTGCATGATATTACAAATGCCATGTTGAATGACATGTGTCATGTAATACGACGTGACATCATGTGTCTCGTTACTTTGCGTGACACGATGCATTGCATTACGTGACAGGGGTTCTAATACGAACAAATAAAAAAAAGTGAATTAGTCAAGATGTTTTCATTAAAAAGTCATAATGCGACAAATTAAGCCATTACGGGAAAGGTCTTGGTCATGATATATGATACAGGCAGCGCTGGTCATTAGAGCTGATTATCGAGGTCCACAACTAGCGTGTGTATTTGTATTTTCGTTTCTTATAACCCGCGTTGGACTATTATGATGTGTATTTATTTACGAGCACAGTTTCGGCTATTGTCCCGTTTTAAAGTAACAGCTAAAAGACCTACTCATTGTCAGGGATACATTGACTTCCAAAAAAATTGTGAGTGCAAAATTTAATATTAAAAGCTATACCACTTTCTAACTTTGAAAAAATAATTTGACTTGTGCAAATTTTTGAGCATAGAAAGTCTGCTAAAATAGCAATGATGTTGAAATTTCTGATGCTACAGCTGTTACTTGAAAAATGCACAACAGCCCAAATACAATCTTAAATAAATACACTCTTTTAATAAGAGATCAGGCGGAAAATTTCATTACTAAAATAATTTTCAGTTGTGTCCAAGCATTTTAGAACTGTCTTATTTCAAAGTAATTACGTTTAAATATGTAGATTTTCTTATTGAGGTAAGTTGGGTTGGGTTGCGTTAAAAGCGTAGTGTACAAGTCAGTGCATAACATCTTCTCTCGATGATCCGAGCTTTAGGAAAGTGTACAACCAAACGTAAACACTCTTCTAGTTAAGCGAGGGCTACTGTGAACACCAGTACGGAACATTGAGAATGCATTATGACTTATTGATCTCAGTGACTCTCGTAGCATTTGGAGCACGCCTCGGCACTGTAACAGTATTACGATTAATAACTACATATTATGGGATGCATATGACGTGAGTTTTTATTCGCGTAGCTATTTCAGTCAGTTTTCCAAAAGCTATTGATTTTACACCTTTGATATTTCTAATTTACACCTTCGATATTTCTAATTTAAGTCATATGCTAAGTATGATAAATCATATTTAATATGTTACGTTCTGGACACGTATATATAAACAAATAAATAAATTTCAGTCGATTTCCATTCAACTCCCAGGTAAGCTACTGACGCAGTACGAAAGAGTGTTCTCCATGCAGTATACACAGATATATCTAGGCTGTCCAGCGGCACAATTACCTATATTACGTTACCCATTTCTCAGTCCCCTGGTGCAGAATCTTGAAATAAAGCAAAGCTGAAAACTGTTGCATTACTGCCCACGAGAAGGGGGCCGTCAGTGCGAAGCAAGACTTTTGCCGGTGGAGCTACGTGAGCAACAAGTACGAATGCCAACTAAACTAGTTAATATAAAATTCGCTAAACGGATGGCTATTTCTTTCATGCCACAAACGGTGACAGTAAAACAAAAAACCGTCACAGTTGGTAGTTACAGATGTTTCTAGATCGTTTCTCAGCATCAAAATACAATTATGGAAGTAAAAAATGCAGTCAACGCACATTTCTCTGTGGAATGAATAGTCTTTCATTTAACTTCTGTCGTCATTCTTTCAGTATAAATAAAATTGTATAATAAAGAAGAGGAGATTGGAATGTTCAGTGGTACGAAGCGTACGAATTTATTGCTAGCAGTGAAACTATTTATGTGGCTTTCGACGTCACCGGAGCCGTGTAAAATTAATTGCGGGTGGCGAGCCCTAGAATTCAATTATTTGCTGTGATTGTGAGCAGCCGTCGTCAAATGACATTCTGCACATAGCTGCGACGCGCGGAATGTGTCGGGGCAGCCCCGCCAGCGGAACGGTGGCAGCAGCCCGTGCGCTTCCGCCGCTTATAACTAACTTGCCGTGAATATGCACCTCTGTGCACTGCGACGGGACGGCACGCGAACGCTTCCAGCTAGGTGGGGGCTCTCGGGAAGTCCCGAGCCGTACTGCATTGAGTTGTTAGAAGGAATTTTAAAACACACACTATTTAGGAACGACTTTTTTTGTCCATACTGAAACGCCCTCTTCGAAAAATTTATGAATTACTGTGCTGATAAACCTCTTACGTTATTTGATTTTCAAACAGCGGGGCAAAACTGAACGTCCTCAGACATTTCTCTCTTTACGTATTCTGATCATTACTAAACTGACACACAATATTTTTAGCGCAACGCAATCTGACTTTCAATAATCCCTACAAAAGAATGGCCCTGACTAACAATTACCTATACCTTTCATGAATCACGTACCTCACAAAAATCTTCGATACTCAAACTACTGCAATACAGCCTGCGGCAATACTGCCATTTGAATAAAAGATTCTAACTACTGAAGGTACTAACTACTGATAGGCATAGTTAGCAAATGAAAGATTTTGATAGAGACCAAACAATGTATTTTCCTTAACAATGTTCAAAAGTCATCATATATATAAGTTCATTATATCCAATATTACAAATTTACTCCTTCTGATGGACACACGTCCAGATCGTCCGCTCTCAAAATTCTGCTATCTCTCTCCCCACATCCACCACTGCTGGCGGCTCACCTCCAACTGCGCAACGCTACGTGCTGTTCACATCCAACTGCCCAACACTACAATAGCGAATATTCCAACAATGCCAATCAATCATAGATTGCACACAGCACAGCTAGTGATTTTCATACAGAGCGCTACGTGGCGTTACCAACATAAAAACCTAAACAGCCTACTTACAATACTACCACCTCCCAAAATATGGAAAACAAAGAGCTAGCAGCAGAAGAAATTTGTTTCACAATATCTATGATGAAGAAGTGCTCATGATTTTTAAGTAATGCATTGTAAAGCCCATGTTTACTACACTTTTTTTTTGCTTCGAAATATCGTTTCTCATATTCCTGAACATTCTGTCATATCCCTGAATACTGACCTTTCCTCGTGGGATACCACGTGTATTAGAGACTTGAGAGACTTTCTTGTAAGGTTGACACAGACAGCAGTTGCCTATCAGCATGTTAAAACGGACAGTAAAAATCAAGCAGAGGAAGGATCATGACCATGTGCACCTTTATATTCTTCCTCATTCTTTAATAAAACTCTCAATAATACCACGACGCAGTCACATGCTCACAAGAATCTCATTGAAATGAAGTTAATTTACTAATACATTGAGCAGTATTCGTCACACTATACGTGTATTAAAAATCCGTACTGTAGTTGTCCAGCTGGAGATGGGGCATAACGGAAAACTATGTTCTCACTCTTTACGTGGTGGTAGTTGTAGGGCAGCAATTTGAAGCAAATATCTCTAAAAGACAGTTAATTAATTCTATCGGCTTCAGTAGCAGCTTCTGAGGTCCATGAATCACAACCAGATATCATCAGTTATGAACAACAGTGGTTCGAGAGAATTGGGGACCGCCAAACATCTAAGAGGATTGCAACAAGGAACACAAATATTTCTATATTATGGTCTGAGATGAGCTGACTGCAGTCTTTACCACTTCCTGTCATGAGAAAATCACTAAAATGACGTATTAAGAGCCGAGAGCGTTTCAAGTGCAACGTCGATGATTTGCGTCTTTAACCACCCCGGACATAGCAGCAGATGGAGCTATGTGCGAGGGCTCCCTGGATACGAAACATTCGGTGCACTGAAGCAAACAATAGGTGAATATTCTTGGTGTTCCGATGGCTAGAAAGCTACAGTGTTTCTCGTCCGCCAATAGGCCCGTCAGAATGAGCAATACAATTGAAAGTCCGGTGTAATACGAAATTCATTCTGTATTATGGTTTTTAGTGGCAGATGAACTTCAAAAGTGTTGACATTCGCCGCAAAATATGTGATTTATACGGACCGAACATAATGACAGACAGTGTTGTGCGTCAGTGGGGTTTTTTTTCGGAGAACGTTCGTGATGACAGTAGTAACTGTCCCTCTGAATTCACCAACGAACTGGTGCAAAAAAAAAAAAAAAAAAAAAAAAAAAAAAAAAAAAAAAAAAAAAAAAACAGAGAAATTCAAGAAACCGGGCGTTTCACATTATCTCAGCTATCGGACGTCTTTCCGCAGATGCCTCGCCGTTGTTTGCATGAGATCGTGGCGAAACAATAAGGCTACTAAAAGCGTTGTACTCTTTGAGTTGGGAAACTCTTTTCTGAGATCAAGACATAACTAATGACTGCTTCCCTGGGCTATATTTTCCATTTTGATTGGAAGCAGAAGGCCAACTGAACAGAATTGGTAATCGATGACCAGACATGGGTCTCATACGATAAGGTGCACGCAAAACATCAGTCAGTGATGTGGTGTCATACCGCCTCGCACAAAAAAACGGAAAATCATTTCGGAAGCTTACTGCGAGATGTTAAACTGAGAAGAGTAAATCCAAATAAGCGACACTTATCTCCTGATTTTCGTATCGTGTTCTTACATGACAATGCTAGGCCACGCCGCTGACAGAAAAATTGTCGCGTAGCTCAAATGAGACGCTTCTGAACATGCGTCCTACAGCACAGACTTGCCTCCAGGTGAGTTCCTCGTCTTCACGCTCATAAAAAACTGGCTTGGCTGCAAACGCTTTGACTCTGACGAAGAACGTGAAAACGTGGTCACGGGCTGGCTATAATCTCTGGCAGCAGAATTTCATGTGGAGGAAATTGTCGATTCGATAAAATATATGCTAAATGTTTAAATTTGAGATGTTGTTATGTAAAGAATTAATCTAAAGGGTTCTTTTTAAGGTTTTTTTTTTGTAAAAAGTCTACCTTACCTACTCCAGTATTTTAATTAAAAGACTGTCCGCCCCGGTAGCTGAGTGGTCAGCGCGACAGACTGTCAATCCAAAGGACCCGGATTCGATTCCCGCATTTCAACCCCATCGACGCGCAAGTCGCTGAAGTGGCGTCAGATCGAAAGACTTGCACCAGGCGAACGGTCTACCCGACGGGAGGCCCTCGTCACACGACATTTCATTTCATTTCATTAAAAGACTAACGAACATTGCCTCCCAGATAGCACTCGTACTATGTTGTCTGCTTTTCGGTGTAGATCTACTCTGACAAAGCTGTGGTCTTGTAAGATAACAGTGAAAACATCCATAAACAATGTTGAGGTGTGGTTTTCAGAAATAAACGCACATATGTCAACTACTCTCCTGATCTTCCTAGTAATCCAACTTAAATATCGCCGGACGTCTACGAGGTGTATGAGAAAAGTAATGAGATTGACTGTGGATGATATGGCAACGCTGTGTTGCTCTGCTTGTGTAGCTGGTGTGTTCATCCTTTCCAGATGCGCAGTCCGACTAGTTTCAGCACCGCACAGCCGTCGCGTGCTTTCTGAGAGCGTCATTAGTGGAGTTGTGTTTTTGTTACGTGTGGAACAAAGGAATTTAGAGCAACTTTATGTCGTCTAGTTTTGTGTTAAGCTCGGGGAATCAGCAAGTGTAATTGATTTGATAAATTCAAACAGTGCTATGGGGAGGGTTCTTTAGAAGAGCACAAATCATTTTCGGGAGGCCAAGAACTCATTGAAAATGAACTTCTCTCGGGATGACCCTCAACTTCGAAAACTGACGAAAACGTAGAACGTATACATGCTCTTGTCAGATCAGACCAACGTTTAAAAATAAGGGAGATGGGTGACTTGTTCAATACTTTACCGTATACTACATTTTGACCGAAGTTTTGTGCATAAGAAAGTTTGTGTCAAAACAGTGCAAAAAACTCGCAGCCGAGCAGAAGAACAATCGAAGAAACGTTCCTCTTGGTCTTCTTGAGAGGATTGGCAGTGACTATAAGAATAGTGTGATCACAGGTGATGAACCTGGATTTTGAATTCGATCCTGAGACAAAGCGGCAAAGTGAGAAATGGCACATAGAGTAATTTCCTGGAACCGAAAAAAGGTCGGCCGGGTGGAGTGGCCGAGCGGCTCTAGGCGCTACAGTCTGGAACCGCGCGACCGTTACGGTCGCAGGTTCGAATCCTGCCTCGGGCATGGATGTGTGTGATGTCCTTAGGTTAGTTAGGTTTAAGTAGTTCTAAGTTCTAGGGGACTGATGACCACGGCAGTTAAGTCCCATAGTGCTCAGAGCCATTTGAACCATTTTGAACCGAAAAAAGCTCGAATGAGCAAATCAAAGACCAAAATAATGCTGACTTGCTGTTTTTGACATAGTTGTATCGTCCGTAAATAATTTGTTCCTCCAGGACAAACTGCCATCCTAGTGCTTTACAAAGATGTCCTTGAAAGGCTTAGGAAGAGGGTGAAACGTGTGAGACCGGACATTGCAGACAACGCCGCATGTCACATGGCCACTTCCGTCGCGAAATTTTCGATCTAAAAAGGCATTCCTGTTGTTCCACAGCCCCCATATTCGCTGATCTGAGTCCTTGTGACTTTTTTCTTTTTCCGAAATTGAACAAATGTCTTAACAGGTCATTTTGGGACTCTGGAGGACATTCTAAAGAGGGTGACCGACATGTTAAAGGCCCTGCCGCTGCTACAGTGACTGGGAACTAAGACGGTGTATAGCTGGCGAAGGGAACTACTCTGAAGGTTTAAAAAATTAAGAACTTTGGTAGAAAAAAATTACTACCATTACTTTTCTCACACAACTCTTGTGAGCGGTTTTATAAGAAAAATTCCGGGGTGGATTTAATCCTCTATCGCCTCTGATGGAGCCAGTAGATGTTACGCACAACTGTCGAATCGTTCATAGAGGTATCTGAACCATTTACGTTCGATGTGACACATCCAACTGCACTACGTAACATCTCAACTGCACGACAACTGCTTTGACGTATGAGTCCAGGTATTTTATTTAACATGGTAGAAATATGTTGCTATATCTCATGGCAAGTGCCAGCAATATGGAAAACGATGGAAAGCAAATATTGAAGTGATAGGTTTTCCTTGACTCACAATGTATAATGCTGCACATAGGCACTCGACAAGCTTCATGCGGAGTTCATACAGAATACATCTCAAAGTATATCTGTCCGAAGCTCTTAGAAGTAGATTTCACAAGTATTTTTGTACCCTCTGTGAGATCGTGTGTCACTGTTCGCGTTGAAGGGAGGAAGGGTTATTTATTGAAAATTTGTTGTAAGGTCTTATGGGACCATGCTGCTGAGTTCATCAGTCCCTAAGCTTACGCACTACTTAGTCTAACGTAAACTAACTTACACACACACGTCCATGCCCGAGGGAGAGCCGTGCGGCCCGTGACAAGGCGTCCTGAGACCGCGCGGCTACCCCTCGCAGCAAAGGTTCTGTATTTTTACTTTTAGTTCTGCCTATGGTAACACACACACACACACACAGAGAGAGAGAGAGAGAGAATACGCTTTAACATATCTAGCTCCAAGTTTGAGTGACCTCATGTGTTTTATTGCAGTGGAATATTTAACAAATACTGTAATTTTTTCTCAGGCGATCCGTTATCGGGCTGCAGCAAGAAAAAAAGGATTCTTTTTTTCCGATGTTCATAAATAGGAGGATTGTTGAGAAAGTTGTAGTAGTTTAGCCAGAAATTTTCCTTGTGTAGTCGTTAAATTCGTAAACCGAATCGACAGGTCCTTTATACGTGCCCATATATGTAAATTAAATTTATTTCTTCCCATATATTATCTCATATCGTAGCCCCCATGTTTTGCACCTAACAATTCTATTAATACAAAAGTGTCTCACTTTATCTTTGCATTAGCTGTCGTTTGAAAACACACTCTTATTCTTTATTGTTTGACTAATTTCTGTTTCAGCTCCTCCGTCTTCCATAGAAATCGTTGACCACCCACCAAATTCGAAGATAGAGATAAAAGAAAACGAGGAATTCGAGCTGGTGTGCCAGGTGAAGAACTCCAAACCGGCCGCTAAGATAATATGGTACCGAGGGAACGTCGAGCTCAAACTGGGTGAGTACAGTGCACGCTCCTTTGACCCAGTCGTCTACATATTTGAGTGCGTCTGCTGCTGAAGCAGGAAGTTTCCAGGCCAGTTCACAGCGTGAAATGAGGCAGAAGTGGAACGTGGCTCCATGAGCGTAACCAGTACAATGTCTGATTTATAACAATGGTGTCCAAAATCATCGTCGCCGGAGACACCAAACCGATGAAGGTGATACGGAGGACAAACATGTTGATCGGAAAAAAAGTAATGTGGTATGATAATTCATCCGCCACCTAGCTTCCGAAGGCAGGACAAGTTTACACGGGCCGAAACAGGAATATCGCACATTTCGCACTCATCTGAAGAATTAATTCTCACATAATGAAGAGGAATAAAAATCAGTGGAGACAAGGATAAATAAGTCGGCTGTTCGCACAAAACAAGATCTTTTCCCGCAATTACAAAAATTACCCTGGAACTGTTCCAAGTTACAACATTGTCATGTACCGTGGAGCAAATACCCTACTCAAATTTTAAGTGTTCCAGTCGAGAATATCTTCTCAATACTGTATTTAATCAGTGGTACTCTACAACACACTACTCATCCGTAAGTGAAATTAGATTAACAAGAAGTATTATCAAAAACGAGTTAAAATTTAGCAGGATTTTTAAACAGTAGCTATTGGTACCTAACATAAATTTCCATTCTGAAAATAGGAATGTCTGATATTCTTCACGGGTTTGCAGCCGGATCATTTCGTCCTCCAGAATATCAGCAGTTATTACGCCGGGAAAGTCTACGAAATCACAATAGGAATGTCTGTTAGGAAAATTTTAAAGCATTAGAGAAACTTAGTTCATTTGCAGATATCACGCGTACCATGGTAGCAAACCGTTCTCCTTGTCGAGGTACAAGATGGTGCACGAACGACGAAGTATGGCCTGACCACCACACATTAAGTAACTAGTTTTAAAAAATTTTCACCATAAAACTCTCCAACTGAAGAATTAACAATATCCTCTAAATAGTTGTAGTATATTATACAACATCTATTTGTCTTACAACAACAGGAACAACAGAAATGCAGGAAATAACTTATGGCAGTTTCTAGTGCGTATTCCTAAAGACACTAGACTGAAACAGCCACCGTGGAACATCGTGTGTTCCCTTGGTACACTTCTAGCAGGTGCAGCTCTCTCCCATACAGTCATTCAACTTTAGTATCACTTTAACACAACAATTGTTTCAGGTCCTTCACGAAACATAGTAAAACGTTCCACTTGAGTGCACTATTTGTGGCTGTCTATTGTAACGAACCGCACTCGAGGCAAAATGTGGGCTGTCACCAGAGAGACGCGAAACGTTTGCATATAGACCAGAACTATGGTGATCAGTTGTGGACATTAGTTTCGTGTCTAGTTCATACTCTGTTTGGCAAGTTAATTTTGTAGGCATTAACAATATACGAGAAGGTCTAATAATGTTTGCCAGTGAGTCGATGGTTTTTATTTTGGTAAATACACCCCAGCGCTAAAGGCCTAAAATTAGAATGACAGACTGCTTCTGCAGTACATGTATTAGTGTAACAATACCGTCTGAATGTAAAATCTGTAGAGAAGCTATAACCAAAGAAACAACGGTTGGTAACTGACATACCGTTTCGGTCATTTAACCTGAAATGCGTATTCATTGTAAGAACTTAGCGATGGTAGTAGCTTCGCGTCCTGTTTGCACTTGGTCGTCCGTCCTACGTATCAAAGGATGAGTACGTTTAATCTACCACTAGAGTGATGAACTACTATTGGTAATTGGCTAGAGGGATTACTGCCTTGCTTCAGTGTACAAGAGATTTATTGGACTGTGTCCTGCGCGCATATATCAAGACTGCAAACTGGACGCCCCCTCCGTCCGGCATGAGCTACAGTTTGCCTTACTACGTGCTGGTGCACAAGCCGCTGCACATCAGCACCGTTTAAAAGGTCTTCCGTGATAATGCGTTTCTCTGTCTGTGACAGACAGCTGCTTGACGCAGCAATGTACGCTGATGCGCCAAAACTTTATGGTCGCCAGCTTAATAACGTGTTGATCAACAGCGGGACTGAGAGAGGTGGCGCAGTGTTTAGCACACTGGACTCGCATTCGGGAGGACGGCGGTTCAATCCCGCGTCCGGACATCCTGATTTAGGTTTTCCGTGATTTCCCTAAATCGCTCCAGGCAAATGCCGGGATGGTTCCTTTGAAAGGGCACGGCCGTCTTCCTTCCCCGTCCTTCTATAATCTGATGAGACCGATGACCTCGCTGTTTGGTCTCTTCCCACAAACAACCCAACCCTCAACAGCGGGAACGCAATGGGATGCGATTGTGTGCGTCATGGATTTAACAAGTCCTCGGTGGGTGGACGTATGTCTAAGCACAGGAGACGCAGATCCCGGAAATTACAGGCCAGTGGTTTGCGGAGCTGCCGCCCAATAGTATCCATGGTGTTCAAATCAGATGAGTCTGGTGTTATGCTCCACGAACCACTGGCTACAGATGTTGCGAATGTGACTCGGAGAGCTATCATGTTGAAATATGCCATTGTCGTTGGGGGAGGCAGCAAGCATGAAGGAATGGAGGTGATCCGCAATGACACTCACGCAGTCCTTAGCTGTCGTAGTGCCTTCAGTTACTTCCACAGGTCTTGCGGAAGCCGAGGTGAGCGTCCCCCGTAGCATAATACTGTCACCAGCGGCCCGCGACCGCCGCGAGCTCCATGTGTCGAGCCGAGCAGTCGTTCGCATAGACGGCGTGTCCTGGTACGACTAGCGGCCTGGTGTCGAACACCTTGTCACCTTTTCGGGACTCCACCGTCCTTCAACCACTTCCCGTAAATACACACGAACGATCAGCCAGCTTCCCAGTTTCTGAGCTGCTCGTCGCCAGGCGCTGGACAATAACCATGTGCCCTTCGACAAAGGCGCTGATGTCAACGTATTTGCCGGCCGAAGTGGCCGAGCGGTTCTAGGCACTGCAGTCTGGAACCGCGAGACCGCTACGGTCGCAGGTTCGAATCCTGCCTCGGGCATGGATGTGTCTGATGTCCTTAGGTTAGTTAGGTTTAACTAGTTCTAAAGTCTAGGGGACTAATGACCTCAGAAGTTGAGTCCCATAGTGCTCAGAACCTTTTTTTTGTTGTTGTTGTCAACATATTTATCCATATTTATCCATCCACGGCCCGTATCGTCGCCGAAGCGATTCCCCATTCTTCTCTGCTCTCTTCACAAGTCCTAAGGAACAGTTGCTATGGAGAAGCCGACAATTGCTATGGAACAAGCAGTCAATAATAGTAAAAGAAAATGTAGAGGGCAGGACTTGCGAGCTGTAGCGAAGGCTATGCAAGGCGGTGCACGCAGTACGGTATTTGATGAAGGATTTTGTGGAGACGATTGGTGCTACATTCCGAATGGTACGGCAACATGTCTGCAACTCACCGTATCAGTGCTTACGATCGTGGACGAGCAGCTGGACAGCTTTGAACCGGTTTGAAGGGTCACTAATGTGGTCACAGTAATGGATGTACCCAAGAAAAAAAATCGGTTGAAGTGGAAATGCTTGCTATGGAGAAAGCATGCCAGTGGACGAAGACGGAACACCCCACCGCAAGAGGATCGATACGTAGCCCTAATGGAGAAAAGAAATTGATATTCACTGCTAGGCAGGTCGCTGCAAACCTTACAACCGCTGTCGTTACCACCTCTTCTCCCCCGGACCTAACCCTATACAACATGTCTGACATTCTCTCGGCACACATGCTTCTCAATGAACACCACCTCCCCAAACCGTGCACGAACTGGAAACCGTCTTGAGGCGGGAGTGGGGCGATATCCCCCAAGGGCTCCTCAAGAGTTTGGCAGCACCTTGAATAACAGGGTGCAAAATAAGCATTAGTGTCAGAGGAGGGCATATTTCTGACTGAGAGTCCGATATCGGCCTTTATGTTGCGAGTCTGACCTGTGTCAAACATGAACGTTATTTATGTCTGCTACCCTGCGTTCCCATGTGGTGAAATCTGTATTATTTTTCGTTATAAATTCGCCACTCTATTTCTATTACGTATGTACTGTGTTTCATGTCGTCCATCATTGCCTGTGATTATTCCTGTCCAACAACGTATCTGTTCCTTAGCATTTGTCAAGAAGTTCACTTTTCTTACCGAGCCACGAGCCTGCAACGCCACTAGGCGGCATCCAGTCTTGCGATGGGCACTGGTCATAATGTTTTGGCTCATCTGAGCATCAGAGTTTCATGCTTGTAGATTCCCTGCCCGCGGAGGATGTGATATCGTAAGATAAAAGGGTGGTTCATCTAGTGGAAAAATTTGGTATTCATTCTTACAAGGGAATGGTCCAATAAGACATGTCGAAACCAACCCTGAAATCTTTTACACAGGAAGAAGACAACGAAGGAAATGAACTGTCAGAATTTTAGCTGTTAAGAGGCACCTCAAGTATTAAAAAAAAAAATAGCCAAAAATTGCCAAATTCGTAGGGTGCCATGCGGCGATAGAAATGTACACTCCTACTGGCGCTGTAACAACTGGACACACACACACACACACACACACACACACACAAACGCGCCCGCGCTCGTTCTATAGTAAGGCATGTCTGCTAATAATATCTTTTTTTTCTTCAGTTTTACAGTAATGTGAAATCCGATTAATGTTCTCAATTTAGCAAAGATGAAATATGAAGAACGAGGTTTCCGGCTGAAATTACCCACTTCTCCTGACGACGTACATATGTGTCATTTGTTGGTCCATTTCCTCGACATTCATTCGAATGATATCGACATTTCGTTTGAAGTTGTGGTTACGTTAGAAGAAGTAGGAAATAACTGTGACGATTCCACGAATTGTGGTTCCGACGACGTCAGTTGTGCCAGTAACAGTTCTGAAGAAGAATTAAAAAAAAAAAATACCTGCAACATCTTTCAGCGACAAAGAAAAGGCAGTGAAATATTGGTTAAACGAAGGAGGGAAAAACGCTTGAAGTTATGCAGTGTGGGAAGGTGTTTTCGTTTCGTGATACTGGAGCGTGGACTGTAAAAATGCGCCAAACGCAAACCCAAAACCATCCGAATGAAAAACTCTTAGAAAGATTTAGAAGTGCTCGTGAGAGTCTGTGCACCATTATCGATGGAGATCTATGAGACTAGGCCCTCCGAATTGCATCTGATATGAACATCGCCAATTTCCAGGCTTCGTCGACCTGGCTACGCAGGATCAAGAAATCGTACACAGTAGGAACGACTCCTCTGTTTTTGTGGAGGACGGCGAAAGATATGTAGATGTAATGTGGATTCCGCCTGCAACTACTAGTGCGATTCAACTTCTCTATAAAAGTTTTTTCGACATGGAAAGCATTTTTCAGACAACATAATTTCCGATGCTTCCTCTCACTTCAAATTTATCAGCGGAACAGTATTCTTAGGATCCAGTCGTTTGTGCATTGCCAGTTTTCTTCGCTACGCTTTACGAATTTGATCAAGGATGCCTGTTATGCAGCGCAATATGCAGAACGACGGCTGGGACAATATCTGACTCCACCCTAGTTCTGACTAAATACAATTAGTGGCTACTGATGAGCTCCTGACTCCATCAATTTTTCCTTTGTCCGGTGTGCCTAGTGCAAGATATATATTTGTTTTTGTCATTCAATAGACACTTCGCATTTTTGTGGCAACTACAGGGAATAAACAAAGAAGTTTCACTGGTAGTCAAATGTACAACGTTCAAACATTATTGTAAGGAATGGCCCACAGGGATTGTTTTAAAATATGGTACCACAAGACACATTTCATTTCAACAAATTACAGGTCCTCACTGATGGAAGTCGTCTGCAACATCAAAAACTGCCAGATTTTATTTCCTCTGCTAGCCACTTTTATCAGGGTTATATGTGCAGGAATTGAACTGTCGGTATGAAGATATTCAAAAACTTGTTTGTATAGCTTCAGCCAAGTTTTCACCGGAGCAAACAAGCCAACAAGCACGAACAAAAGAATTCTGTTTGGTGTACCCGGTAGTTCTCTTGCAGGTCTTTCAAGTGGACTTCCTTGTCCCTAACGCTCCCCAATTACCTAATTGGAAAAGGAGACTTACAGTTTAACGTGGAATCCGAGCCACATGTATTTCGTGGCCACTTCTACATCTGTGAGAGGTGAATGCTCGGTTAAAAATCATAGTGAAAAAGTTGTGATCTGAACTGGATTTGACCCCTCGCTCTCTGGGTCAAGAAGCGCGCGCTTTGCCACTAGACCATTTTTGTTTTATGAAAAAAAAGACCATAAAAATTTCACGGTAGCTTTCTACTTGTCTTATTGGACCATTTCCTTATTAGCTGAGATTGCTTCTGCATGTGTTGCTTTAGCCGGTTCTAGTCTGGTGGAACAAATTTTCATCCCGCAGTTTGACCGGCAAGTCGAAGAAAGAAATTAAAGCTCTAGATTATGGATCATCCCGCACTTCTGACACAACAGTTGACGTTTGTTCAAGTATCAAGCGCCACACTGAAATTGTTACTCACGCAATATCAGGTGAGACCCAGAGTCATCGACAGAAACAAGTGAGCCAGGACAGCAGCAGCTGTTTTCTACGTGTAAACCTACATCTATACTCTGCAAACCAACCTGAAATGCGTAGTACGGGGTACGTCCAAGTGTACCAATTACTAGGGTCTCTTCCCGTTTTATTCACATATGGAACGCAGGTAGAAAGAATGTTCGACTGCCTCTGTACGTGCTGTAATTATTCTAATCTTATCCGCACAATCCCAGTATGAGCGATATGTAGTGGGCTGTAGTATATTCCTTGAGTCATCAATTACAGCCTACAAACTGTTACACCCAGGTATTTGTGCAAGTTGACCGGTTCCAACAGTGACTCATTGATATTATAGTTACAGAATACTATCCTTTTCGTTTTGTGAAGTGCACAATTTAGTATTTGTGAACATTTAAAGCAAATTGTCAACCTTTGCACGAGTTTGAAATCTTATCAAGATCTGACTGTACATTTATGCAGCTTCGTTCAGACAGCACTTCATTACAGATAACGGCATCACCTGCGGAAAATCTTAGGTTACTGTCAGTATTGTCCACGAGGTCATGAATATGCAGCATGAACAGAAGGAACCTGACACATTTCCCTGGAGCACACCTGAAGTTGCTTCTACACCTGACGATGACTCTCCATCCAAGACAACATAATGCGTCCTCCCTACCAAAAAGTCTTCAGTTCAGACACAAATTTCACTTGATATCCCATGTGATCGTACTTTTGACAATAAGAGTAGGTGTGGTACTGAGTCAAATGCTTATTGGAAATCAAGAAATATGCAGTGTGAGATCCCAGCTTACTAACGCACCACGCTGCCTGTGTGAGCCAAGGAGGTTGGTGTGAGTGCACCACTATTTAAATATATTGAAGAGCCAAAAGAACTGGTACACCTGCCTAATATCGTGAAGGGCCTCCGCGAGCACGCAGAAGTGTCGCAACACGTTGTGGCATGGACTCGCCTAATGTCTGAAGTAGTGGTGGAGGGAATTGACAACTTGAATCCCGCAGGGCTGTCCATAAATCCTTAAGAGTCCGAACAGCACGTTGCAAGACATCCCAGATATACTCAATAATGTTCATGTCTGGGAAGTTTGGTGTCTTGCGGAAGTGTTTAAACTCAAAAGAGTGTTCCAGGAACCACTCTGTAGCAATTGTGGACGTGTAGCGCCCTGTTTGAATTGCCCAAGTCCTTCGGAATGCACAATGGACATGAATGGATGCAGGTGATAAGACAGGATGCTTATGTACATGTCACCTGTCAGAGCCGTATCTAGACTTATCAGGGGTCCCATATCACTCCAACTGCAGACGCCCCACACCACTACACATCCTTTACCGGCTTGAACAGTCCCCTGCTGACATGCAGGGTCTATGGATTCATGTGGTTGTCTCCATACCCATACACGTCCATCCGCTCGATACAATTTGAAACGAAACCCGTCCGACCAGGCAACTTGTTTTCAGTCACCAACAGTCCAGTGTCGGTATTGACGGGCCCAGGCGAGGCGTTAAGCTGTATGTCATACAGTCATCAAGGGTACAGGAGTGGGCATTCAGCCCAGAAAGCCCAAATCGATGATGCATCTTTAATGTTTCGCGTGCTGACACTTGTTGATGGCCCAGCATTGAAATCTGCAGCAATTTGTGCAAGAGTAGCACTTACGTTACGTTGAACGATTCTCTTCAATCGTCGTTGGTCCTGTTCTTACAGGCCGCAGCGATGTCGGAGACTGCTTGTTTTACCGGAATCCTGATATTCACGGTACACTCGTGAAATGGTCGTAAGGGAAAATCTCCACTTCATCGCTAACTCAGAGATGCTGTGTCCTATCGCTCGTACGCCGACTATACGCCAGGTTCTAACTCACGTAAATCTCGATAACCTGCCATTTTAGCAGCAGTAACCGATCTAAAATCTGCGCCAGACACTTATTTTATATAGGCGTTGCCGACCGCAGGGCCGTATTCTGCCTGTTTACATATCTCTGTATTGGAATAGACATGCCTATATCAGTTTCTTTGGCGCTTCAGTGTAGTCCCGTACAATGCGGAAGTTGTCTACATTGTTGGCCCGAGATTCTACACCTAAACTGGTGGGGAAAAAGAAAGAAAGAAAAGATTACCACATGTAGGTGTGGTTGTATGTCCCAGGTCTCTCAGATGTGTTTCATTTGTCGAGGAATAGCGATTTGACCGACCAACGAAAATTATCCAAGAGGGGCCAGGATTCTGGCTTTGGCATTTTTTGTGTAACTAATTCGGCGAGTTTGAGTAAGTATCACATAGGAACTTATTCGAGAGGAAGTACTCAAAATTACTGTATCACAAACGTTTGAGAGTTAACCACTTAAGTGTTAGAAGATAATATTGCTTTAATACCCAACAGAGAAGCATATTTCATTAGTAGGGCCTATGTAGAGAGTACATCTTTTGACAGTAATTAGTATTAATATAAACGCCTCCTTTATGATTGAACAGTCTTAAATTACACCTCATAAGAATTAAACTCAACGAGTTAAGAAATAAAATATACCAGTAATGTTTGGGTCATTCTGAAAATTAAGTCATATACACACAAAAATCAGAGCCATTGATCAAGTTCTACTGAATATCAAGGAAAACGAGGACTGGTAGCCAAAAATACCAATTATTAATGTACCTCAAAGTGAAGGAACAGGAAATAAACATGAAAAGCATTTATTTAACTCCAATGTTACCCATAAGTATTATTTTCTTGCTTACGTAAGTTCTCATCCCATCATTTTATTGCATTATTTAAATGACTTGTATTCTTTAATGTTTACTGAATTAAGGGTGAACAATATGTTTTTCAGAGCTACATTCCAGGTTGTTTGGGTAAAGTGAAACTTAAGAGTCAGCTTTTGATCAAACAGATGTGAGCAACTAACTGAAACAACCATCAAATATGCTGACAGACCTGACTCTTAACAGACCATGTCTGTATTAGTAGTCTGATGTGTTATTGTGCAGTCATATTGACTCCACAGTCTGTAACTCTATGACTACTTTTTGCACAGAGTTAAAAAGACTGGGGATTCTGTTCTGACAATATTCTGTAATCCACCATGACTGCAAAACTGCCTCAATACCGGGAATATGACATAATTCGCTGTGAACAACCTGATAACCAAACAAATTCAAGTTATGTTTAGAAAGACATGAAATATCTGTAAGAAAGAGAAGCCTATAACCTAGATTCTAAGAGAGACCCAAGTGCCCCCCCCCCCCCTCCCTTGTAGATACATATGACATTGGAGAGGAACATTAAGCTCAGTGACTCCTTGGTGTTATCCAGAAGTTTAAGCTAGGTTATATCCTCTTTCTGTGTCAGTACTACTTTATACACTCCCATCATGCTAAATAAATATACTATCCCACAGCATTTAAACATTATGAAGGAAAGTTGTCAGTTAGTACAAAGGGATCTCATAGTCAATAATATCACATATTCTTCGTTCATTTCAACTGAAAAACTTGACCGTGATATACTGAGCAATCAGTTAAGCGTGACCATATTATAAATTTAAAATCCATGGCATCGACATAGAGGTTTTCATATTACCCTGTTCGTTGCTAGCACATAGCAATGCAGTAATCACAAGGTAGTGAGCATTAGTGTGTGTGGGAAAGATGTTGCCACGTAATGCCTCTTTGACTTTACAAATTGTGTCCAATTTGTCAGGTGTTGCAGTGCTGCTGACAAATTAAAATGCAGTGAAACTGCCATCAACACATACGAGACAGGCAGCTGACACCTTGATGAACAGTGAGAAGTCAGTAGTTGAAGCACAGGCACAAGACATGAGGGCTAAGAGAATATCACCTCTGAGCTGTAGCTGTTAAGATTTGTAAAGACTTAGCTCAGCTGTAAAAGGGTTGGTGAAGACTTTGGCTGTGACCTTCCTAATAGGAAATTTAAATCCATATTGCCACATTAGGATCTGAAACCAGCTCCTTCAATCCAAATGGAAACCCAGTGTTTTTACTGCTGCACCATTTGGCTTGGTTCTTTGTTGGGGAACAGTATTTGTGCTATAGACACAATATGGTCCTATAATATTTATACACAGTGCTGGACAATAATTTCCTAAGAAGGCTATTTTGAAAAATGATGACAAGCACAGGTCAGTTCCTCATTGAGAGAAGTACCATGCCATGTAGTCTGAAGCAGAAGTATCAGAAGAGAGTCTTACCCTGTGGGTCACTTCACTTGTTTCTTTTAAGAAATGCTGAAGATAAAGTTTTTACAATTATGTCAATTGTTTCAGTCTCCAGAAATCCATATTTTACAATCATACACACAGTCTTCAAAAGAAAAATAAGCCCTCACTTCCCCTCCACCTCCCCCCCCCCCTTTTTCTGACAAATGAGCTCTCACAGGGTTTTTAAGGGTCTTTTAAGATGCTAAGTAGATTTGCCCAGGCATCAGGTGAGTCTTCTGTTACTTTCATTAGCGATGTTTTGATGGTACTAGAACATTTCTGTATAAATTATATATCTGCTTTAACATAGGCTGTCTTCATACACTAACAGGGATGTTGCTTTTAGATATATCCTTTCATGTTTTTAGATGCAATTTCAGTGATGCATCAGAGAGTTAATGGTCCATGATTTAAGTAAATCTTTTACGTTGTTTCAGTAATGGTAAGCCTTGCCTATAATTGCAGCATTGTGGAGTTTTAGTGACTCATATAAATAATTACTTTTACTTTTTTCTCTTGTTCAGAGAAACGTGTAGATACAACAACAGAAGTGAATGCTGGTGCCAATGGACGTGCAAAACGCTATAACGTACTGAGTCGAATCAAGTTGCGACCAACAGCAGAAGATGACTATGCAGACTATACTTGTGAAGCTCGCCACGAGGCTTTACCACCTGACATGCCACTCCGTGTCACTGTGCAGCTCAGTGTCCTCTGTGAGTTACCTCTGCATCTTTAAAGTAACATTAATCTGTATTTGTTTTACACAATGTAGGACTCAATTAATTTTGTTTTCCCTACTTGTAACAAAATTCTTCAAGTTAATGATGAATAAGTCTTGTTTGGAGACTTAGCCAAAGTACCTGAGACATGTTGATAAATCCAATAGTGAAATCCACATGGTTTCCTCACTTCTCATACATAAATCAGTGTATCACACATATTGGCACTATATACTATGTTAAAAAATGAATGTAATGAAGTTCATTCTACAGTAAAATAAACTCTTGCCTAATTTGTAATTTGTTGCAAGAGCTATTCTTGAAAACTGGAAGTAATGTGAGAAATGCTGGTAAGTAGAGATACAAAGGTAAAAATGTGATTGACATTCGTGTAGTGTTGTTACATTCTTGTGATTTTATATCTGCATTTCAAAATTAAGACATCTTCAATCAGAATTTACAAACAAGCCAAAAAAATGTGCCTAGAGAAAACGAGATTTCAAATGTGACTTTACACTGATAAAAATAAAAAAATTAAATTAAGTTTATAATAAGAATATTATCTGTGAACTACTTAACAAGAGTATTTTCACAATAACAGAATGGTTGTATTGTGCAGTGTAGCTTGCAGTATACAATTTGCTATACTTATTCCTCAAAAGAGTTTTTCTTCCCAACATTGTAGGCACAAACATGTCAATGTGTTGCAGATCCACCAGGCGTACCATACATTGAGGGTTACACAGAAGGTGAGGTGATCAGACGAGGCCAGACAGTTGAGTTGGTTTGTCGATCTCGAGGTGGGAACCCACCAGCACAGCTCATTTGGTACAAGAATGGTGAGCAGATCCGGATGGCTTACCGTACTGCTGGTCGTCTCTCTGAAAATGTGTACTCATTCACAGCAGATGCTAGTGATAACAATGCACACTATCGGTGCCAGGCATCCAATATTATGAGTCCTGCTCCATTGAAGGCTGATGTCACACTCACTGTTTTATGTAAGTGGTCACAAATTCTAAGTTTGAGTAAATTATCTTAAATGTCCCTTTAAAAGACTAAACTTGTAAACAAAGTTCTCTGATGTATGATTGTTGACCTGGGGACGTTGTTGTATTGCTTCACAATAGAGTAGCAATTGCTATTAATTTTTTTTTTTTTTTTTAATAATTGGTATCCTCCAACACTAATGTTGCAGTTGCACCAGCACAGGTGAGCATCTCAGGCCCAACAGAAGCACGTGCTGGTGATGAGGTGCAGCTGACTTGCACTACAGCTAATAGCAACCCACCTGCTGAGATCAAGTGGATGGTGGGTGGCCGCCATGTACGCAATGCCACACAGCGAGTGATTCCTTCACCAGACGGTGGACACATCACGACCTCCAACATCACTGTAACTGTTGCCCATAACCGTCGTTCTGTTGTTGTCATCTGCCATGGTCTCAACATGCAGCTCACTGAAAATGTCGTCAGCACACACACCATCAATGTGTTACGTCAGTACCCCATTAATATGCTCACTTTGTCTTTTGCACTTGCAGCATGTTACAAATATAGTAAAATAGGCAGCTGCAACAACAGACTGCATGGTAAACTAGGACATTTGTTTGGTTCTAGTTATTTTCATTGTTTGCAAAAGTAGCTTCTTTTGGCATGTGTCACAATTTTTAAAACTTGATACTTCACAATTAGCCATTCTAACATCAGTTTTGTTGTCTAGGCATTGTTCTGTCTGCATTTGCATGTGCATGTAATCTGTATTGACTGTTTTAATGGAAGAATGATTGTGTCAATATAGAGAAAAGGTGTTTCTTGAGAAGGACCATTTTTCCTAAAATTAAGCTTCATAGACTCGTGCCTGATATAACTCACTCTTTTTTGTGACTGTGATTTACAACAAATTTAATTTTAAATTTGTCTTATCATTTTAGCAACCAAGCAGCTAATCTAACCATCTAAAGAATATGATTGATTCCTATGCCTCATTTACCTCATAAAACAGTACTTCACAAGTGTAGACTGTAAAGACTAAATGGGTATTATGAGAAATAACAGAGTGATTTATTTTATTTGAATTGTAACTCATTACATCTGCTGCATGACTAAATTTTTTTCAATGTATTTAAAAGGAGGAGAGTCTGTGACGTCTTCCACAATGTCATAATTTGTAATTAGTTCAACTGGACTACTACTATGTGTAGCTAGTTATGAAGGAGTTTTTATGTGGTGTCTATGCAAATTATTTCCTACCTTTTCTGCTTGGGATTGTTCTGAATTGAGCCTCATTTTTACAGTGAATAATATTCTCATAATGGGTATGATAACTTTGTAAGTAGTATGCAGTCTTTTGTTTATGCATAGTAATTTAAAAATCACAGGATCATCATACAGATAAAGCACATAAAGCTTTAGTACTAAAAATCAATTAAAAACAGTCTCGATTGTGTTTTCAGATTTTTTATTTGTTAGTAGCCAGTTTCAGTCCTTTCCTCAGACCATCTTCAATCTTTCCCCCGCCATTATGGCTGCTGGTGGTGGCAGACAGAGCAAGATTTGTAGAAGTAAAGTAACTTCTAAGGATCTCTCTCTGTCTGCCACCACCAGCAGCCATAATGATGGGGAAAAGCCTGAAGATGGTCTGAGGAAAGGGCTGAAACTGGTTAATAACAAATAAAAAATCTGAAAATGCAATTGAGACTGTTTTTATTTGATTTTTAGCATACTGATTGCTGTTCTCTGATTACAGAACGCTTTCTAAAATTTTGAAAGCTTTAGTGGTTGAGGTCAGATTTACATTTACAATTTCAGAAGGGTAGCATGGGGTGCAGTGGCACCAGCTTAGTCGAATGGGGTGACTGCACAGGCAGTGGTGAGAGGCCAGCAGATTTTGTCAAGTTGCCAACCACAGAAATGCATCCCATGTGCTATGCTTTTTATGAACAGCTACCACATGTAAACAGCAACTCACTTGAATCTAAATGTAGCCAGAACTGAACTGACTTCACAAATGGACAAATATTCAGCAATTGTATACATTTATGCAGGAGATAAATAAACTCCATCATAAGTATGTCTACACAGAATACATGAAACATGGCACATCAACTCAAACATGAGGTTCAACAGTGGCACTGTTGATTTGCAAGGTTGGCAACAAATGATAAAGCACACTGTCAGTTCAAAATGGACTGATTTCTACTGATTCAATAATAAGGAACTGACAGGATTTTGTTTCTGTGCAGTTTGCTTAATGCTCTAAGAACAGTGAACTGTAGTGACTGAAAATGGGTACAAATCAAATTTGTGAATTTGTTGAGGAACATGCATAGGAGTTTGCAGTTTCCAATTGGTTCACGCAAACAATAAGACACCAAAGAATTTCTGCCAGGAAGTTTGACTGCATCATGTTACACTTCAATTTCTTCTACACAATGGACAATTTGACCCAACTGCTGGGATCTTCTGGTTTTCATGGTTATCTGAAAACATGTGAACACTAGAAGATCCTGAAAACGATCCCAGCAGAGAGGCTGAAACATCCATTGTGCAGAGGGAATTCAAGTGCAACATTATGTGGCCTAAAATCCTCGAAGATTCCACCTTCAATGACCATGGCCAAAAAGCCTCAGACAAATTATAAGTTAATGGTTACTCATGAAGCAGAGGCCAAAAACATCTGTGCACAGGAAGAAAATATGACATCACAGAAGCGAATTTTCATAGGTGGCACTGGGTCAAGATTAAATTAGAAATCATCTGTGTTACGTGCTAAACCTTCAGTGGACCAAATCGGGTAAGATTTCATGAGTTGGAGTAGCAGGTTGTTCTGTATGCATATGAGAAACACAATTAAGGCTTCCTGACTACTCAAGAAAATATCAAAATGAAGACACTGGAGATAAAAAAAGAGGAATTTTACAGTTGCACGTGATGTTTAATTCAAAGCAAGAACGAGCGGTCTTTGATGATGGTGGAGAGAGAATGGTGTAGGCTATGCAGAACAATGCTTGCTCAATGACTTCCAGTGGCTCAGTTAGGGTCTTGGCTTTTTATGTTCGCAGTATTAGTTCCCATTGCCTGGCTACAGGAACCAAGATAAGTGGACATTCTCGCAAACTTTCTACATTTTTTTGTAGCATTAGCATACCTTGATGTAGCTGCAGTATTTCAACAGGTCATTGTATCATGTCATTGATTTTTGGTTACACATAGGTAATTTTTATTAACACTCCAGTTAATTCATGATCATAACTTGTTCAATCCCCCCAGTTCACCCAACCTTAACACAGCAGAGCATTTATGTGATGATGTTGATACCTGTGTGTGCTTCAAGAACTTGGCACCAAATGTACAGCAATAGATGCAGGTAGCACTGCAATATGTGTGGATCAGTATCTTTGCAGATTGATGCATCACCTCATGGAGCCCATGCCTCAACATGTTACTGCAATGTCGATGGTTCACACAGGAACGGGTTGCTACTGACGTCTTTGGTGTAGCATTTATCATTGTTTGCTGCTGGTGTGGAGATCCAGGCTTTGATTATTAATTACTCTCTCCTTTTTCTGCAGTTGTATTCTCCAGAACAGAGTTGATTCAGCCTTGCAAGTTACTCAGAGTACCTGATTGATACAGAACCAGGAAAACTTAGACAAGGCATCAAAATTGTTTCAGATAAGAAAGCTTGTTCCAGCCTCTGAAAAGCACAGTATTTTCTTGTCTTTCCTTTCCAGTCTGAAGTGTATTGTTACCATATCAGTTTTATTCACACTGTTTTTAAAAGCACATGGTTTTTCAAAGTTTAAATGCTCACTTTTGTTTTGATCTATTTACAAAAATCTTCTTTACTACAAATATTCTCCTCTGTTCTCATGCAGATCCCCCAGGACCACCAATTATACAGGGATATACTGAGGGAAGCATACATGCTGGAACTGTTCAGAAAATTTCCTGCATCTCATCAGGGGGAAATCCTTTGGCAACTTTAACATGGTACAAAAATGACAAAAAGGTAATACAGTTTAATACCATTTTAGGAAATGGTATGTCAGTCTGTCCTGAATGATGTTGCACATTTTATTTAGAGTGTTGCATTTTCCCTCTTGTCATAAGTTTATTTATTTATTTATTTATTGTGAGTCAATATCAACTGGTCACAATTTTTTTGTTCCTGTATTCTGACTAAGTCAAAGCCTTATTTACTAAAGTCAAAGCCTTATCTACTAGAGTTACATATTATTTTCTGGTATTAATATCTACACCATTTTTTATAAATTTAGTCAAGAGAACAACATTACATACATGGACTATACATAAAAACAATTTGCTAGTGCAATACATAGATTAAGACATTTACAATTTGTGACACATTCTAGGATCTGAGATTCATATATTTTTAGAGAAAGAGTTTTCCTTCATACCAGTGTACTAAAGCTAGACACTCCTCTAATGACTACTCAGGACTGTTTAGGAGCCATAATTTTAATTTGTTTTTTAGTTATATAATGGGCAATTTGGAGATATTAGGGTGTATGCAATTCAGTAGTTTTATGTGTGAATAGTGATGGTTTTTCTCATGAAGCGTGGTTCTATGAGAGAGATTGTGAAGTCTCTCTCTACCACTAGTGTTGTGGTTGTATATTTCTTTGTTAAGTGTTTTGTTACTGTTTATTGACATAATGATTATCTTAAACACAAACAGGTTATGAACAGTTGGTATTTTAAATTCCTTAAACAAATTTCTGCAGGATTCTCTGACACATTTCTTTCCCATAATTCTAAGTGCCTTCGTCTGTAGGATAGTACTCTTTTCATATTACCTTTACTGCTAGGTCCCCATACCTCCATTCCATAACTTATATGGGATTCAAATAGTGCAAAATATATTTGCCTCAGAGTGGTAATATTACAAAAAGGTGTCAGTATTCTTAGGGCATATGTTGTAGTAGATAGCATCTTGAAAATATCATTTACATGATCAAACCAATTTAACTCTACATCAAGTGTCAGGGCAAGAAATTTGGTCAAGTATTCTTTTTTAATGCATTCATCACCCTTTAAATTTGGTTTTCATGAGTTTCTTGATCAAATTCAATATATATTGATTTATTTATATTTAATTTAATTTGTTTTGATTAAAATACTGCAGAATTATGCCTGCTGCAGTATTGGATTCCACTACAAGTTGTGAATAGCTAGGATTACGGCATATTAATGTGATATCACCTGCATATAATATAGCTGTATTGGGATTTGTTATAGACTGAGTATCATTAAAAAATAATAAAAAGGAGAGGTCCTAATGTTGACCCTGTGGAATACCAAAATTAATGTCAGTGGTGTTTGATTTGTGTGCTTCCTCTGTAGTGCTAATAGACACAAACTGCTTCCTATTTGTAAATGAACAAAAGTAAAGTTACAGGCAAATTACTGATGAACAATTTTTACTTCTCTTTTTTAGATAAGCTCAACAACAAAAGTCAGTGATCGTTCTGTATCTGCTGAAATAACCATTTTAACAAATGTATCTGACAATGAGGCAAGATACAGATGTGAAGCTTCAAACTCGGCAACTGAAATACCTCTGTTTCAGATTATCACATTAAATGTGTACTGTAAGTATCCTTATGTGTATATATTGGTTTTATGAATAGGCCTCATATCATACATATATGTCATAATAAATAGTAAAACCATAATGTGGGCTGTAGACACACACACACACACACACACACACACACACACACACACACACACACACACACACACACACAAGCTGAAAATTCTCCAAAGTTCTGTCCTTTATATTTGATCTGCAGCGGTCTACATTCTCCTGTTTGTTTCGTTTCGCAGTGAACATGCTGCAGAACCAAGTGTTCATTATCAGTTAAGAACATTCTTAAAGTCTTATATGTTGTGGGTAATTCAAAGAACTAGTCAACTGAATACAATACAGTGCAGAAGTGGTAGGTAGGTGGTTTGGGAGTGGTAAGACATTGGGATTACAAAATTATGTACATTTAAATATCAGGTTATTATCAAAACAATTAAATTATTTAATGTAGAAAATACACATTTTATTAGTGGGGGTGTTGATGACTAGTGAATATGTTGGTAAGACCCAAGGCTCAACACATCTCGAAATACATAAATGCAGAGATATCGCTGTATGTTGACAGACCCAAAATAAAATCACCAAAATAGTTAAATATACTACGGAGTTTGAGCAAAACTTAGTAATTGCCATGTGGTGTTACTTTTTAAAGGTCAATTCAGAGATGTATGAGGAATTTACATTATAAAATGATTTGGTGAATTCCACAATATCAGTAACCCCCCTTTCTGGGTTTGTTCCTGAATTCATTAAAAGAGGCATTAAGTAATGGCTAAATTGTTCTGTAAGTAGATTTAAACACCATTCTAATAAAATATAAAACACCAATGAATAAAACAGAGCTGACAAGCACTGAATAGGTAATACATCTGGGGAAGTTGTTCACATTTAATTTTACAGAAAAATTAGACATAAAGTGCTGGCTTTTATACACAGATAACCAAACCATGCTACCCAGCAACACGGGCAGTAGGCAACAAAATCAAATTACAATCCATTTGCAATACAAATCACGACTACGTGTCCAGAAAATTGGCTAAACAAAGCCTGGTAGAAAAATACCAACGAACACCTTAGCTCACAACAGAAAATCAGAGGAATTACCGCAATTACCAGGCAGACTTGAAAGAAACCAGGATGCTGTAGGTCATACATCAGTTAAAAACAAGATTACTGCCCCCTCAGAAGGCCTCACCATATACTGCCCTACCATACAGTCCACACTAGGGGTACACATTGGTACCCCAGGCAGGCCCACTTTCTCCAGCAGTACAGTAGCTGACAGTTAAACTCCAACTAGTGTGATGGTGCCAATAACACCCACAGACCATGCCCCTGCCATTCATCTCTGTTTGGCTCAATAGAGAGCTTATGGGCCTTGGGCAAAACCAGACCTCCAACTCTCCACACCGCTGCTAGCAAATCCTTCTTGCTTGCTGAGCACACCATTTTATCAGTGTCCGCTGCTACCCGTGCACTATCTTGCAGGCAGGCATCCTCTGGTATCCCAGAAAAGGGGCAGAGACATACCCAGAGTAGTACAATTGATCCCTGAGTGCCAAGGATGTTGTATATGAATGGCACAACAATATTTTAGTGTAGTATATCACATGAGAAATTCCACTCTCCTCAAAAATATCATGTCTGCATACATTTTGTAACTGTTCAGTGCTCATAAGTATCCCTGTTGACTTGTCTGGATCTGTAAGGTATATATGAATCAAATAAAACAGGGAACCAGTCTAGATTTTTTTTTTTTTCATTTGAATATATTCTTGAATGTGTTAATAATTTTCTCATGATCTGTCAGTGTTACTGACCCTATTGATGTTGTTTACCTAGTAATAAGCAGTTGTTGTATTTAGTTCGGTAATGTTGAAATAACTTTAGAAAAATTGGAAGTTTTAGTTTTCCAAGATTTACCTAGGGCATATAAAATATGTGAAATAGTGTGGAATAAGTGTGTATTGCAATAAAGTGATAGAAGAATACTAAGGCATATAAAACATTAAGAGAAAAATTACACTGCTGAAAATGTGACACACTTACTGAAAACCTGAAAGCACGCTAAGCATCTGTAATCACAGTGTGAATATATCATAAATGTCTTAGGAACGTGCTTACAGTAGACATATACTTTCTAATGGAAAAGATTTGTGACAGAGAGCTAGAGGAAAAAATCTTGAACTGGTGTATAGTGTGGCTTAATTTTTATTTTAGTTACCATAGCTTGAAGGTTGGTACAGGAATCAGAAGATAAAGAAACAAATGTTCTTCACATAAAATGTAACAGAGAATTATATGAAATCATTATAATGGAAAACGTAGGTTCTGAATATGGAAAAATGTATTTGTATTCTCTGTTTCTTTAGTTCCTCCAGACCATGTGGTGATCCGCAAGGAGCCAGAGAAACTAACACCCGGTGTGAGAGCAACTCTGACCTGTGATTCGAGCTCCAGTAATCCTGAAGCAGAATTAAGTTGGTGGCGAGAGGGAATTGCTGTTCCAGGAGTCACCAATGTTACTCGCCCTGGTCTGCATGGAGGCAAGGTATTACTGAAAGTAACTGTATTTTAACTTCAATGGTGTGATACTGATTTCTTTTAAAAATAATGATCTTATTTGTAAGTTATAGTTACTGTTGCCTTTATATCTATTAGCATTTTTTGCCATGTTGAAATCTTGCTCAGTTATGATTACCATATCCCAGGAGAGCTTGTGTCCATACAACTACTAGTGAGGTGGCACAGTACTTCAAGCACTGAACTCATATTCAGGAAAGGCAGGATTCAAATCTCCTCTATTATTTTCATGTATATTTTTATCCAAGGATCTTACTTTGCAAAGATTGACCTTATAATTTTTCCTATTGGTATTCACACGATAGAATCAGTTATCAGCTGTGGCCTTTATTTACTTGTTGCTGCTCCCAGTACTGTTTTTATTATTGTTTCTTTTATAATTTACAATTGGAACTGATGCTATTGCCTTCCTGCAGGTGTCAAGCATAATGCTAAATCTTGACGTGACTCCAGAATTGGATGGCAATGTATACACATGTCAGGCAACAAATACAGCAATGCAGAGGAGTGTTCATGATGCCTTCACATTGCACGTTTTTTGTAAGTACTCTCTCACTCAGACCAGTAGTTCAGGACATTACTGAGTGCAATAGTACAATACTAATGATAAGAAGGTTTTATCATATTTTGTAGAAGACTGCAGCCGCAGATTATGTGCAGTATTTTCAGTTTTAAAAAACGAGATTTACAAATTTTTCAATTCATGTGTGGTTAAGTACAAATGTATATATAACGCAATTTATAGTAACTGTATGATGTCTATAATGCCAAGCGGTTTTATTCGCTATGTTCAGACTGCATCGTTCAAGATGAGTCACAATTTTTTTTATCAGTTTAAATGTCAATAATATTTGTGATTGTAAAATATCAGCAGATTCTTGATGACATTATTAACGTTTTAGGTGTTACATTACATTACATCTCATCACATCACCAAACATTAGTTTGTGTGTTCATATGACAAAATATGTCTGATACACTTACTATCAGAAGCTGTTTATGTGAGTAGTAATGATCTCAATATATTAGCTGAAGGAGCCAATAACGATGGTCATACCAAAAATAATTTAGGACTGGTACATACAAAACAACTACTGCAGTAATTTAATTTTTATGATCATACCTAGCCTTTTTGTCCAGTTACTTATCACTCTGTAATGTTTTGTGTGAGTATCCCAATTGTGGAGCTCTTTTTGCAAGTTGTGTATAAAATCTTTTTTTCCCTCAAAATGTCTTATGTTGCTAATGAGTATAAAAATGAGTATAAAAACTGTTTCCCTTTTGCAGATAAGCCAGTCTTTGAAGAGGCTCCAAAAGACATGCAGACTGGTGTGGAAGGTGAAAGCCTTGTACTGTCAGTGAAAGCAAAAGCACACCCTGGAGATATAGTTTACACATGGACAAAAGATGGAAATGTTGTAGGGAAAAGTGATGAGTCTCGTATCATAACAGAGGGTCCAGTGTTGAACATTACCCAACTACAGAAGGATGATGCTGGCTCTTACAGTTGTGAGGCAATTAACAGTGAAGGAGCTACTTCAGTCACCATTAATGTCACAGTCCAATGTAAGCATAATTCATTTAATTGATTTTGCTTGTTTATGCTGCTTCGTTACAGCTTTCACCTCATGTTGCTTGGTACAGATTGATTTATTGTAACATTCAGCTTATTAGGGACCAGGATTGACAATTTTCCTAAGCTGAGGGTATTTTGCCTGTCTCTTGCTCTTTGGGTGGAAGAGTTCTGTCATGGCTGGCTCTCCCAAGGCTATCAGTAGCAAATTGTGGTCAGAGTCCATATCTGCCCCTGGAAATGTCTTACAATTCAAAATCTGGTTCAGAAATCTTTGTGTTATTATTATACATGTAATTAATCTGTACCTTCCAGTGTCCCCAGATATCTTTTACATATACTGCCTTCTTTCATGATTCTTAAACCAAGTGTTAATGTTGATTAAATTATGCTCTGTGCAAAATTCTACCAGGCAGATTCCTCTATCATTCCTTTCCCCCAGGCCATATTCACCTACTATTTGTCCATCTTCTTCTTTTCCTACTATTGAATTCCAGTCCCCCATGACTAGTAAATTTTCATCTTCCTTAGCAATCTGGATAATTTCTTTTATCTCACCATACATTTCTTCAATCTTTTCATCATCAACAAGAGCTAGTTGGTGTTTTACTGCTAGCTGTGCTGCTGCATTAAGTGTGGTCTTCATGTCTATCTTGGCTGCAATAATACATTCAGTGTGCTGTTCATAGTAGCTTATTTTCATTCCTATTTTCTTATTCATCATTACCCCTGTCTGATCTTATATTTATAATCCTTTATTCACTTGACCAGAAAGCCCTGTTCCTCCTGCAACTGATCTTTACTAACTCCCACTAGATTTAACTATAACCTATCCATTTCCCTTTTCAGAGTTTCCAACCTACTTGCCCAATTAAGAAATATAACATTCCACACTCCGGTCCATAGAATGCCAGTTTTGTTTCGCTTGATAAGACATCCTCCTCAGTAGTCTCCACCCGGAGATTCGAATGTGGGCAAATTTTCCTGTGGAATCCATTGATACCAGCACAGCAAGGCCATTTTGGTTGATGTTACAAGGTCAGATAAGTCAATAATCCAGACTGTTACCCTGCAGTTACTGAAAACCACACATTTGTCTGACCCCTCCACTGTGGTTGCCCCTTCAGTATGGCTGCCTGTGTCGCTGAGGCATGTGAGCCTCCCCACCAATGCCAAGGTGTTAGGCAATAGAAAATTTATCTGTATTGCTGAGGCATGCAAGCCTCCCCACCAATGGCAAGGTCCATGGTTCATGGGGTGACATTGAATATAGGAAATACAGAATTTGTATGGAAGACCAAAACAAAAGTATATCTTTAGTTTCACACAGTGTAAATTGTTCTAGATAATACTTTTCACATGGAACTCTCTAGAAAGTATTCAAAACAACTCATTTTGTTTATTTAAGTATGTAAGTAAGAGTAATAAACAAGAAATATAATTGCTCCTGGTTAGCATTAAATACAATGAGTTGATTGTTAATGATAGTTCAAAATATCATGTCCCAAACTGGTGCTGAAACTTAAATGCCTGTCTTTCACAGACAGTGTTCTACTGACTGAACCTCCTTGTGAAAAATCTTCCCATAATGGGCAAATGTTTTGGCACAGTGATTTGATTTGTCATAGTTGTTCAAACACTCTTCCAAGACCAGGACATTTCATTTATATTGATTGTATTTGCTTGTTTTCACAGATGCTGCAATTGTCAGGGAAGCGCCAGAGTCAATAATGGTGGCACCTGGAGAAGATGCACATTTATATTGTGTTGTTGATGGAAATCCTCTAGCAAAAAAGCACATCACTTGGAAACACAAGGCATTCTCTGAAAGCGATATGAAAAAGCGAACTAGCTCATCTTTCAGAAATGGCACTTCATATTTAGATGTCTTACAGCCAACAAGAGCAGATAATGGTCTGTTTTCGTGCATTGCAAACAATGGAATTGGGAAACCTTCAAGCAAGGATGTTCATTTAATTGTAATGTGTAAGTATCACAAACACTACATCTTAGAAGTAAAACTGATATACTCACGTAATTATGTAGTGAAAAAGTAAATGAAAATGGTGTAAGTTACTATGTGTGGTTTAGAAAAAATAATTTACTCTCAGTTCTCTGGATGGAATCATGCGAAATAGGGCTGCAATTGAGTTAAAAGTATCTGTAGTTCTATAGCTCTTAAAGCAAATTTTTGTTCTATTGCCACCAAGTTTTTAAAGTTTATTTAGAAGTTAAAAAACAATGAACTTCATATGGTATGTTTTGTTGGTTGCTACTGATCTTCCTATATGAAGTACCAGCAAGTGTTCTGTTGGTTGAGATTGACTATAAAAAAATGTAAATGAAATATGATTATTGTTTGTGTTATATTGTTTCTGGTTTTGTATGTTGGTTTTTATTATATGAACAAATTTCCCCTCTGATTTTTGTGACTAGGTACTTTCCTTGCTGTTTAAATATTTTTACTACTTTATTGTAATTCGAATGGTGTATTACATTTAGCTGAAATATTTCTATAGCTTTTATGGTACAATGAAAACATTAATGAGAAAGATTACATTACATGTTATTTCTTCTTCTGTTTACAGATAAACCAGAGATAGACAACTCGCCTATGTTTGCAAAAGGTGCCAGCAATACTGGTGATACTGGACGTCTTACATGTAGAGCTTCTGGGGCACCCAAAGTACGGTTTGCATGGGCCCGGGAAGGTTCCCCAATACCTACAAACACAGATAAATATGATGTGCAGTTTAGGCAGGTAAATGATTAGTTCACATTTTTTCCCCAAAATTATAATAAGCAGAATTTATCTTACACAGAGGAAGCTACACGAATGAAAATGAGAAGAAAAACCCTTTCATCCTGTTTGTGTTGAATTATAACCCCCTTTCATGGTCCCAGAATTAATGTTTTTTTTTCTCTGTTAACAACATTTTGGTATCAGCCCCTGCACATTTTGTGCATTTGGAATGTTTATTCCCAGCTGATGTTTGCATTTATGTAGTTACAAATTTCTTGTCATTTACACTTATTGGTACTATGTAGTGAAGAGAAAGAAAAACAGAACATGTAGTTAATAATGACACTGGCATGACATTGAATTTTAAGTAGTGTTTACAAGCATTACACAATAAACTTACGTATAAAATAAGGGAAAGGCAACCACTTTCCTACAGCAGATCAGTGCATGGAGCACATTAACACATAACAGAAAACAGCATTTACACTAGCTTTCAAGCAATAGCTCTTTTTAGCGGGTGTGCATTTGGATATCTATGTTGTTGTTGTGTGTGTGTGTGAATGTGTGTACTACTGCTAAAAAAGGAACTAGAGATTGAAAGCTTGTGCAAATGCTGTTTTCTGTTACATGTTACTGCACTCCACACATTGGGCCACTATAGGTGAATGGTTGCCTTTCCCTTATTGTATGTATTGCTCCATCCATTAATTTCCTTTATTGTTATACACAATGAACTTTCTTGGAGCTCTGGTCTCTCTAGTTCTGAATCAGTAGAAACCATTTTAAAGTTGGGATAATTCCTGTCTGTATTTCATTGTCTCCTAACACTGCCAACCTAACAGTAACTATATCCTGTGTAGTGTTGTTTTTAGTGTGTTACTGAACCGTGTTGGGTTTGGCTAGAACTTGACTGTCCGAAACAAATAAAAGTTGGCAATGAAAACAAGAGCTAGGTTAGCACCTCTTCCAGATGACGTAGGAACTACCTTTTAAGTCTCACAACTGTGCTGCCTCTTGCAAAAAAGTGTGAACTACATAAGAATTGCTGGCATGTTGTCTCATTAAAAATACATTAATTTTAATTTGTAGGGAGATATTTTAAATACAATCATAAGTGTCACTCATTTTTGACTCTTCCTTCAAAATCTGTCCCAATTTCTGAGGTATTGGTTAGGAAAGAGTATGACAGCACAGCTAAAATGTGACTGTGCATTCTGCTCTATATTAGGTCCTACAGAATTATGTTTCATTATGCTACCACATATCAAAACATGTTAAGCTTCATGATGTAATTTACAGAACACAATTCTGTCACTGCATCCACCACCTAATCTAATCAATCAGCATCACATGTTGCTAACTTCAATCCTGTATTATGCATATTTTTATTCTGTCAGAGAATTTCTGAATAAGTAACAAAATTAATTGTAGTAGGTACCTAAATTTAATTTCCCTACTATTTTGCTAATACTATGTATTATTGTAACTTATTTTTGACCTGTCCAATATCAATTGTACAATTTGTGCTATATGATAAAACTGGACCAATAAAACATCAAATCAAATTAAAAACATATTTAATTTTAACTGCAGAAAATGATTTGAAGTAAGATATAATTAGTATTTAGAGTTTGATGTCATACATTTGTAAGTAACATATTTCCAGGTTTAGTACTTGCTTTTGGACTTCTAAATTCTTGATTTAGGTGTTAAAACATTTGAGTATATGTGTCTTCTAGAAAATAAAAGAGAAAATAAATCACCAGAAGGAACTGAAAACAAACTATAATTTTGGTTCTTTTTTGTCAAAAATTATGAATTACCAGCTAGTTCATAAATGGAAAACTTATGTATTTGCTTGAACAGTTACTTCCCAAAATTTACACAGTTTTTTCAAAGTCATCTGAAAAATGTAAAAGAGGGATTTCGTTCATATGATGAAACATCATTATTTTCAGCCACAACAGTTTTCTTCTTTTCTTATGTTGGTGTGTACTTCAGTGCTACTACCTCTTTGGCGACAGATGATTACATATTTTCTTGTGGCAGGATCTTGGAGCTATAGCAGTCTCACACTTTAATTTGGGCTTGGAATCATCAGAGATGACAGTGGTTTTGAGAAACTGTTTTTAAAATAAATCATCAGGTTATTTTATATGATCTCTCAGTATAAATATTTAAGTATGCAACCAGTAATGGAAATTCCTGAATGTAGCAGTACATACAATAAGGAAAAGGAAAAGGCAATCAAATGGTTCGAATGGCTCTGAGCACTATGCAACTTAACTTCTGAGGTCATCAGTCACCTAGACATTAGCACTAATTAAACCTAACTAACCTAAGGACATCACACACATCTATGCCCGAGGCAGGATTCCAACATGCGACCGTAGCAGTTGCTCGGTTGCAGACTGTAGCACCTAGAACTGCACAGCCACCCCGGCCTACAAAGGCAATCAATCACCTGTAGTGTATCGATGTGTGGAGCACAGAGACACATAACTGAAGACAGCATTCACACTAGCTTTTGATCACTAATTCCTTTCCTAGCAAAAGTACACACATACACAACCTCATGGTACCAAAACACATACTCCTGTGCCCATGGCAGGTCTTACTGTGGCCGAGGTGTATGTTTGTGTGTCTGTCTGTGTGAATGTGTATACTTTAGCTAAGAAAAGAGCGAGTGCTCAAAAACTAACGTGAATGCCGATTTCTATCATGTGTTTCTGTGCTCCATCCATCAATCTGCTGTAGGTGAGTGGTTGCCTTTCCATTATTTTATGTATCTAACCATTTCCCCACATATATTATTAGGATGATTGCAAAAGAACACCAATCTGAAAATGGAAGTGGGTGAGACAAATTGCTAATTATTTACAATATAAAATCTGTAAACCTTAAATTAAGAAGTTAGTTGCACATTGTGTGCTCAGTAAACAAAATTTAAATGACAATTATCATAGACAAAAAGGGTACATTTATGGCATTAGCTGATTCTGTTTCTTCGTTAAGGCTACTCATTTCAAGGGAGTAACTGCCACATTATCTGATTATGTAAGACGAATGTTTTCACAGAATGGAATTCATGAATTTGAGTCCAAGTATTTGTGAGGTAATTGGATACATTTCCACTGCAGTTTCATCGTTGTTAGTTTTAGATTCTTCTGCTTGCTGAATGTTTATTTGCATTTAAAAAAGTGAATGAATTCCATGTCTAAAGAAGGGTGGTGAAAAAATGTTAGCTTAAGAGCACAGCTCTCCACAGCACCACACCACTGATAACAGTTTACCTGTCTGTCATATGACAGTATGAAGCAAAGAGATTCACTCTACCTAGGTCAATGGTACATTGTAACATACTTTAAATAACAGCCAAGGAAGTTTTATGGTTGGTAACACATTTTGAGTATTTCTGTATGAAGTTCCTGTCCAATCTCAGTCTAATTTCATTGGAAATCAGTGACTGCAGCGCTGGTTTTAATTTGTGAGTGTTTTTACTCTATTATCGCAATTCATTTGTTCTACCAACTTCCATTCATATTTAGATATATTCAGTTTTACACCAAATGTGAATAATATTAACTATAATGATGGGGAAGAAAAACTGAAAATTGTACAGAAATAGGTATATGAGACTGATTACACAGTTAAAGTTGTTAATGGTTGCTTGAATATATCCCAACCTGTCTCAGTATCACAACAGGGCTTATGACAGTAAATTTTTGTTTTCAGTGATCACTTTCACAAACTATTTGAGTTCCTGCAGTTAGCCAACTTAATATTGTGAGACTGTATTTGCCTCTAGTAGTTCTTAAACATGTACTTTGTTCTTTCATCCTAATAATACTATATTGTTACATCTAATGTGTTTAGTCATAAAAGTATCAAAATAAATTTTAAATAATTTTGTTTGAAAGATACTTGAGCGGTAAACGAAGTACATTAATGAAGCAGTAATTCTGGAGTAACTAGGTTGTAATTCATAACTACCAGAAATATGTAAAACATTACACTTTTGTTACTGTTCTTCAGTTCTCACTTTAGGGACTCATTTCATATTTGCTAATAGAAATGAAATATAAATTCTTTATGATGTTAAACTGGACCATTAAGCATATTACAGTATTAGACCATTACAAAATTTTCATTTTCAGGTGGACCTTGTTACTTATGAATCAGCACTCCTCATCCATCATGTTAGGCCATCAGATTATGGGAACTATGAATGCATTGCTAGGAACAACATAAGTTTTGCCACAGTTACTGTGCGACTGGATGTAACATCTGCACCTGACACTCCTTCGGCATTGACGGTTCTCAATGTGACTCATGATTCAGTCACTGTCTCTTGGGTTCCAGGATTTGATGGTGGAGTGCAGCCAACATATCGCATTCGGTAAGACCTTAAAAATAATGGTGTTATGTTTAGTTTTAGTATACAAAAGATTGACTTCAGTTGCACATATTCTATTTTCAATATACATTTTGAGCAAGGTATATTTTTCACAAGAAGACAAGTGCGGCATTATTCTCATACACAGAAAGTTAATTTTAAGAAACTTAGAAACAGATCTACACAAACGAATTTTTAGGATGTACAATAAAGTATAACCAGTCCGGTTAAAACCATACATTACCAGATGACATTTTCAGTCCGTCAGCAAATCACTAAGTCTAAATTATTTAGTTTGCATCATAACAGGTTCTTTACATGCAGTTTTAATGTAGTTTTGCACAGAGTATTGTCAAAATATTTAAGGAAGTTGCCTGTATCATAACAACATAGATAGCTTTGATGTCTACATGAAGTACTGGAAAGGAGCAACATTTTTCCTCTGTGTGTAAGGTTCTTGATAATGAAAGATGAAACTGAGTGGATGTTGTTGTTGTGGTCTTCAGTCCAGAAATTGGTTTGATGCATCTCTCCATGCTACTCTATCCTGTGCAAGCTTCTTCATTTCCCAGTACCTACTGCAAACTACATCCTTCTGCTTAGTGTATTCATCTCTTGGTCTCCCTCTGCGATTTTTACCCTCCACTCTCCCATCCAGTACAAAAATTGGTGATCCCTTGATGCCTTAAAACATGTCCTGCCAACCGATCCCTTATTCTAGTCAAGTTGAGACACAAATTTCTCTTCTCCCCATTTCTATTAAATACCTCCTCATTAGTTATGTGATCTACCCATGTAACCTTCAGCGTTCTTCTGTATCTCCACATTTCGAAAGCTTCTATTCTCTTCTTGTCCAAACTATTTATCATCCATGTTTCACTTCCATACATGGCTACACTCCTTACAAATACTTTCAGAAATGACTTCCTGACACTTAAATCAACATTCATTGTTAACACATTTCTCTTCTTCAGAAATGCTTTCCTTGCCATTGAGAGCCTACATTTTATATCCTCTCTACTTTAACTATCATCAGTTATTTTGCTCCCCAAATACCAAAACTTATCTACTACTTTAAGTTTCTCATTTCCTAATCTAATTCCCTCATCATCACCCGACTTAATTCGACTACATTCCGTTATGCTCATTTTGCTCTTGTTGGTGTTCATATTATGTCCTTCTTTCAAGATACTGTCCATTCTGTTCAACTGCTCTTCCAGATCCATTGCTGTCTCTGATAGAATTACAGTGGCGAATCTCATGGATTTTAATTGCTACTCAAAATTTTTCTTTTGTTTCCTTTACTGCTTGCTCACTATACAGATTGAATAACATCGGGGATAGGCTGCAACCCTGTCTCACTCCCTTCCAAACCACTGCTTCCCTTTCATGCCCCTTGACTCATATAACTGCCATCTGGTTTCTGAACAAATTGTAAATAGCCTCTCGCTCCCTGTATTTTACCTCTGTCAGATTCAGAATTTGAAAGAGAGCATTCCAGTCAACATGTCAAAAGTCTTAGGGTTAGTATTGCCTCACGTGTTCCAACATTTCTATGGAATCCAAACTGATCTTCCCCAAGGACAGCTTCTACCAGTTTTTCCATTTGTCTGTAAAGAATTCACATGAGTATTTTGCAGCTGTGACTTATTAAACTGATAGTTCAGTAATTTTCACATCTGTCAACACCTGCTTTCTTTGGGATTGGAATTATTATATTGTTCTTGAAGTCTGAGGGTGTATCGCCTGTCTCGTACATCTTGCTCACCAGATGGTAGAGTTTTGTCAGGGCTGGCTCTCCCAAGGCTGTCATTGGTTCTAATGGAATGTTGTCTACTCCTGGAGCCTTGTCTCAACTTAGGTCTTTCAGTGCTTAGCCAAACTCTTCTCACAGTATCATATCTCCCATTTCATCTTCATCTACATCCTCTTCCATTTCCATAATATTGTCCTCAAGTACATCGGCCTTGTGTAGACCCTCTATATACTCCTTGCACATTTATTTTCCTACTTTGCTTAGAACTGGGTTTCCATCTGAGCTCTTGATATTCATACAAGTGGTTCTCTTTTCTCCAAAGGTCTCTTTAATTTTACTGTAGGCAGTATCTATCTTACCTCTAGTGAGATATGCCTCTACATCCTTACATTTGTCCTGTAACTATCCCTGCTTAGCCATTTTGTTCTTCCTGTCGATCTCATTTTTGAGACATTTGTATTCCTTTTTGCCTGCTTCATTTACTGCATTTTTATAGTTTCTCCTTTCATCAATGAAATTGAATATATATTCTGTTACCCAAGGATTTCTACTAGCCCTTGTCTTTTTACTTACTTGATCCTCTGCTGCCTTCACTATTTCAACACTCAAACCTACCCATTCTTCTTCTACTGTATTTCTTTCCCCCATTCCTACCAATCATTCCCTAATGCTGACCCTGAAACTCTCTACAACTTTGGTTCTGTCAGTTTATCCATGTCCCATCTCCTTAAATTCCCACCGTTTTGCAGTTTCTTCAGTTTTAATCTACAGTTTGTAACCATCAAAGTGTGGTCAGAGGACACATGTGCCCCTAGAAACGTCTTACAATTTAAAACCTTGTTCGTAAATCTCTGTCTTACTACTATATAACCTATCTGAAACCTTCCAGTATCTCCAGGCCTCTTCCATATATACAACTTTCTTTCATGATTCTTGAACCAAGTGTTAGCTGTGATTAAGTTATGGTATATGCAGAATTCTATCAGGCAGCTTCCTCTTTCATTTCTTAGCCCCATTCCAAATTCACCTATTATGTTTCCTTCTCCTCCATTTCCTATTATCGAATTCCAGTCGCCCATGACTATTAAATCTTCATCTCCCTTCACTATCTGAATAATTTCTTTTACCTCATCATACATTTCATCAATATCTGTCATCTGTGGAGCTAGTTGGCCTATAAACTTGTATTACTGTGGTAGGCATGGGCTTCATGTCTATTTTGGCCACAATAATGTGTTCACTATGCTGTTTGTAGTAGCTTACCTGCACTCCTAATTTATTATTCATTATTAAAGCTACTACTGCATTACCTGTATTTCATTTTGTATTTATAATCCTGTATACACCTGACCAGAAGTCTTCTTCCTCCTGCCAATGAACTTCACTAATTCCCACTACATCTAACTTTAACCTATTCATTACCCTTTTTAAATTTTCTAACATACCTACCCGATTAAGGGATCTTACATTCCACACTCCAATCCATAGAATGCCAGTTTTCTTTCTTCTGATAATGACGTCCTCCTGAGTAGTCCCCGCCTGGAGATACGAATGGAGGACTACTTTACCTCCGTAATATTTTACCCAAGAGGACATCATCATCATTTAACCATACAGTAAAGCTGCATGCCCTCAGGATAAATTACAGCTGTAGTTTCCCCTTGCTTTCAGCCATTCACAGTACCAGCACAGCTAGGCTGTTTTGGTGGATATAAAGAAAACAAGCCAGTGATAACTGCTGATATGTGCAACATCTCAGAAACTTAGCTAACTATAAGTGAATACAAAAATTAAATTGCTACTTTTGTTCATTATAGGGAAGAATGGCATTTACATCTAGATTGCAAACTTTAATGTCAGTCAACTGATGATATTGTTCGGACAATAGAGATGCAAACACATTTTGTTGGAGAGGGGGATTATGTTGTTAGAGTCTCATGTTCTTAATATCCAACTGAACTATTGAATGTGATGATTTCTGTTATTGCATTACCAGAGCACTGTGCATGTTTTAACAAAGATTCTCATCTGCTAATTACTCTTGCTTAGTATTTAACAATTTTCAGGCAAATGTAGACTATTTACTAGCATTTAACTTTGAGCTAATAATTTGCATTTCTTTTCTTATTATTTGGATCAGCAAATGTATGTTGTTTTTTATGAGTATTTGTCTCTAGTGATCCTTTTGTCTATTTTGTCATCCATTCTGGACTTGCTTATAAAATTATTTTAGGTACCGTCCCACATCAGCAACATTTGAAGGATACAAATATGTGGATGTAACCAAACCGGATTCTAACACATATGCAATTACGGGACTTGATGCAGCAACTGATTACACCATTAGTATAATGGCCTTCAACAAACTTGGTGCTAGTAAATATCTGCCAGATCTGCTGCGTGCAAAAACTTCAAGTAAGTTTCTCTACCGTATTGGTGCTGTGCTTAAAGGTTTGTTAAAAATGAAGAAACACACCTCATATTTTATAAATTGGATTGTGCTTTGTGCTGATGAACACCACATTTTTGGACTGTTTTAATGCAAGCTACAATCCAAAAGCTGGTATTTTTGCATGAGGCTGTACCAACTGCAAGTCCTAGGCTGAGATATTTAATAATACTGAAATGCCTTCAGTTCCTATTGGTTATTGTTTTTGCTACACCTGCAATTTAAAAAGAAGATACAATTGTTAATACTGCAATAATGTTTTCACAAATGAAGCTGAATGTAATCCAAAATTGCAACATTGAATTTATGATGGATGCTATACTGTGCTTTGACTCTGCATATTTCTTACCTGCATCAGTGGGAAACCTATGCATTTGTGTTCAAGTATCACAAAACTTGGAATTTTCATTGTATGCTACAGGGCTATAAATTCTTGTTGACAATCTGCTGTTTCTAGTGAAATACATTTTATCTGTGCACTATGGGCTTTATCAAGAACAATCAATTTCCTTATTATATAATTAGCACAAAATATCCTTATTATATGATTTACACAAAATTCTGTATGTGTTTCTATCTGTGCTATCCAGCTGTAGATACTTTTTCCCCTATGCGAATAATATATTTGGTGCCCCCCCGCTTGCCTTCTTTCCCCAAAAAGAAACCACTCAAAATTGTAACATTGCATTATTCACAGGGATTATAATGATGTCAGACTGAAAATTTGTTTGGAGAAAAGACCAGTTTCATCAGCATTGAAATGTTTTTCCTTGTGATCTTTAGCAACAGGTTTACTTTTTATGCACTGTCTCCACAAAGTTGGTTGCACAAAATTCTTTGAAAGATGACCCACTAATTTGGCACTATAAAACAAGTAATTCATACACATCCTCTGCTTTGAGATTTTCCTGACATGCAGTCTACTCAGCACAAAATTCCATTTTTCTACGTAGAAAGTAGATTTTCTAATTTCCTCCTTCATTTCACACCTAAGAAGACTCACTTAAAGTTCATTGAGCAGTTCTACTTCATTACACAGAGTATGTGTTACTCTCCATTATTAACATTCTCTGTGTCAACTATAAAACACAGTGTAGTTGTCAATTTCTATTTGTCACAGTTTTAGAACAGTTAAGCCATTAACAGATTGTGTAACAAAGATTAGGGAATAAGTGCATTTTCTGTATTGACAGTCTGTGCAATATTGTACAATGATAATCACATTATCAGGTTAGGATTGCTATCAGACAGCATAACTGTTGGTTGCATTGTCCATATTATGTTGTTAATGATAGAGAGAGAAAACTTTTCTAAGAATATGTTTTTGTCTCTGTCATTAGTTACTGTGCTACCAACCTTTTCAAGAAATTAAATATGGCATCTGCTGAACATATATTTCTGTTTTGTTTTCTTTATAGTTTTTTTTTACACTCTAACTGCTTACAGTTATGTCTCTTTCCAAGTGTACAGTGTATCTTCTCACATGTTTCAAATCCATGTCTTATTTGTTTTGTAATTCAGCAAATTCTACTATATACCCGTAATTATTTGCTTGAAACTAGTACTTATTTTTAATAGCTGCCTTGTACCATTTGAGATTTTATTTTCCTTTGTGTTTTATGTACCTGCAATGTATTGTGCTGTTTGCACACGTACCTTAATTAAATTATATATACTCCAATCTATCCTTCACTCTTGATCGAATTAATTTCATGATAAACTACTCCATTGCTGTCTTCAATTGTAAATGTCAAAACATATTTGAAACACAATATGAGAATGAGTTGCTAAACCTATGACCGAGACAAGAGATTGCAGGTTTCATATGAGCACTGAAGTTGTGTATCTGTTTTGTGAACGGTCACAGAGATTTACCATCGTGTGTTTCTTAGAACATTGTTGAGCATATCTGAGATCAGTAGTTGTTCTTTGCTTCACAAAAATCGAGAAAAGTTGACTTTGTGGTCTGACAAAGCGCTACATTTTTGTGGCCAGGTGATTGAATTACATTAAATTTAGTATGGAATTATTAACTAGGAAATCCCACAGGATGGGTGTAGCCACCTAATTGGAAAGGGTGTTCTTTCTTCACACACATTGCCTCCTTTCCATGCAGATCTTTGAGAGATTTATCCTACGTGTATTTGTAGAATGTGAGTGAGTGTAATGGATGCATATACACTGCATTGTTACATTTCTGTTGTACGATGACAGAAGAGAGGGGATAAAACCCAGTGCCAACACATAAGTTTTTAGTCTTCTGACTGCTTTGCTGCAGCCTGCAGCCATTTTAGTGTCTTGACTTCCTACAATTTTTAACCTCTACAGCTCCCCTTAGTAACATGGAAGTGATTCCCTGGTCCTGCTTATTGTCTATAAGTTCTTTTCTTTGCTGATTTTGTGGAGAACCTTCCGATTTCTTACCTAACTAGTTCACCTAATTTCTGACATTTTTCTGTAACATCACATTTGAAACGCTTCGATTTTCTGGCTTTTCCACATTCATGATTCACTACCATACAATATTGTGCTCCAAACATACATTATTGGAAATTTTTCCCTCAAATTAAGGACTAGTACATTTCTTTTGGCCAGGAGTGCCCTGTTTTCCAGTGCTAGGCTGCTTTTTATGGCCATTTTGCTTCATCCATCATGGGTTATTTTGTTGTGTAGGTAGCAGAATCTCTTAACTTCATCTAATTCATGATCCCCAGTGCTGATACTAAATTTCTCACCTCAGTCTAATGAATTAGACTGTTCATTCGATTCAACAGCCCCTGTAATTCTTCTTCAGTCTCAATGAGGATAGCAATATCATCAGCAAATCTGATCACTGATATTCTTTCCCTTGAATTTTAAAACCAGTCTTGAACCTTTCTTTTACATCCATCACTGCTTCTTCAATGTATAGAGTGAACAGCAGGGTTGAAAAACTACACACCTGTCTTATACCCTTTTCAATCCAAACACTTTGTTATTGGCTTTCCATTCTTATTATTCCTTCTTGGTTCTTGTACATGTTGTACATCACCCATCTTTTCCTGTAGCCTATGCCTATTTTTCTCAGCCTTTTGGACATATTGCACCATTTTACATTGTTGAATGCTTTTTCTACATCCACAGATCCTATAAATGTGTCCTGTTTTTCTTCAGTCTTGCTTCCATTATCTAGCGCAATGTTTGGACTGTCTTTCTGGTGCCTTTACCTTTCCTAAAACCAAACTGATCATCATGTAATGGATCCTCAGTTGTCTTTCCCATTCTTTTGTATATTATTCTTGTCAGCCACTTGGATGCATGAGCTGTTATGCTGGTATGTGTGATAGTTCTTGCACTTGTCTGCTCATTGCATCTTCAGAATTATGTTGATGATATTTTTCTGTAAGTCTGATGGTATATATCCAACCCTGAGACGATGCCATGGCCACAGGAGTATGCCATTGGGTGTCTGTATGGTTGTGTGTGTGAAAATGTGTGCTTTTGCTGGAAAAAAGAGCTAATGCTTGATAAACAGTGTGAATGCTGTTTCCTGTTGTGCATTTTTATGCTCCAAGAATTGATCTTCTGCAGATAAAACTATTAATTAAAATTATAGACCTTCAAGGTTGTCCAGAATGGAGATTTAAAAAATTATGAGACATGTTTTTTAAGATTAGTGCAGTGGTGCTGCCCTCAAGCTGCCATAATCGGAAATGTAGAAGAACTGAGAGTTTGTAACCCATTAGTAGGCTCGTTTCAAATATATCATTGTCCTGTTCCAGATTCCTGACATGGTTTGGAGAGTAAAAGAGTGTAAAGTCAGGAATTTGTGGGTAATAGACAATAAGGAGAAACTGTGGGACATAGGAAGCCGATTTATTGAGTAAATTCAGTACAGTGGGCTGTCATCTTTACTATGGGAAAATTTATGAGTGGTTGTGGACTGGGAATGATATATTGAATAAAGGAGAGAGGAAAAATGAAAATAGACTAGTGGTAGGTTTGAAAACAACAGTAAGGAATATTGTATTGCTTGGTGCTGTTTCTGGATCAGAACATTGTTTCATCTTTTTATTCGACATAAACTTAATCTGTCACTTTTTAAGCTTGTATTTCTGGGAAATATAGAAGATTTACATACTTATTAGATAACTTTGATATTTTTTCATTCCTTCATTCATTCTTGCACAACATTGTATTCATAGAAATGGTGTAAAAAGGATCTTGATGGATATCAAATACATCCAGGATTGCAGTGCACATCTATCTAAACACACAGGGAAGTCACTATTCAGAAAGAAAATGTCTATTTTTCCAACTTATAGCTGTACCTTCAGTTTATCGATTATAAATATTTTTATTTTATTTTGTGCATGGACACTTATCACTCTATTTCAGAATATTGACACATTGAATGTAGCTCACTTCAACACTAACAGCTTCTTGTATTCCTACAATTCAGGAATTCATATAATTTTGAATGCTACACATTACTTTTATGTTGTGCTAAATTCCATTAGGTAATTTGTGAGTATGAGAGCAAAAATACAGTTTGATAATGATCGGAAAACACAAACACAACTTAAATGTGTCACTTTGTAACATAACTTTCAGTCTACTGTCTATTATGTTGTAATGTGTTTGCTCAACCCATTTGTTGTGTTCCATTTGTTCATGGTGATAAGTGAATGCTAAGGAGTAGCAATTGCTGTATCTTACAGTTGTGGTTCATTTTTTTCTCTCTGTATTATTATTGCCAATATAATATTTTAACATTTGGCACTTCATTTATATTATATTGCTTGTGTTATTTATCACACATTTTGAATAACCTTGTATTCATTTATTATAATTTGAGAACACGAACACCTGTCATTTGCCAGGAATTGCTGCAATACCAAATGTTATTTGCACATTTTTGAGAGCTTTATTATTTGTCTTGTTCAGTAAATTTAATCTACAAATAATTTGAAATTTGTTTTGTACATTTTCTTTTCATAAACAAACATCTATATCTGGTGGATTCTACCACTGCTGCTTTTGTAGAAAAGTGCAATATTTATCAGTGAAAAAATGATCTTTGTATTTTCAACTCTATGACATCTACAGTTTGTATTTTCGTTGATAAATCAAGGACAAATTGATCACCTCACCCTTTCTCTTACACATTTTCTGGTCAAAACCAAAATGAACGAAGATTTAACCATAATACATGGGTATGCTTATAATGTAATGCTTTTATTGTTAAAGAGTAAAGCCCCAGATGTGAAATGCCACCATAAAGCAAGAATACTCTTTGCACAGTGGTGCTCAGTAGTATTATAGATTAATGTTCCCAGCAAATTTTGCACTTAAGTTTCTATGGTGCATAACCTATCACAGTCACAGTCTAAAAACACTTCACTCATGGTGGCATTCCATTTATTGAGTCTTGCAACCATTACACTGTCATGGCAGTTAAACTGGATTAGTGTCACTTTCTATGGGAGAATCATTTGCATAGCTGCTGTGATAGATCAGAGCCTTACTAATGACCCCTCCCCATCACTAACCCTCCACCCCATGTCCATCCCTCCTCTGCAGGCGAGGGCCCTCCCACGAGCCGTGAACTGGGACTCGACTCTGGGGGAAGCAGCAGCGGCTCCAGTGGGGGGCCGAGTAGCCGTACTCCGGGGCTTGTTGTAGCTGTTGCATCAACAGTGGGTGCAGCGCTACTAGCCTTGAATGTGGCACTGGCAGGCTGGTGTTTGCGCAGGCGTGGGGCGGCTGCCTCAGCTGGCCGTGCTGCAAAACGTCTCACAGCAGGTGAGTCACGTCATTTATCTCATGTCCTCACAGGTGGACCTCCTGGGAAATCAGGTACTGCTGGTGTCGGGATTGGCCCTGATGTGCCTGATGCTCTGCTCGGGAAGGCTGATGTTCCACGCCTCGTCATTGTTGGTGTTTCAGTGACTGGAGCACTACTTGTTCTCTTCAACATTGCTCTTGTTGCCTGCTTTGTGTACAGGAAGAGAGCCAAGGGTAAGCGTACAGGTATGTTAAAAATGTTGCATTCCTAGAATTTGACCTGTTAAGCCATGGTTGTAAAAGGTATTGTAACTAAATGGAAATGAATGAAAAAGATTCAGTTTATAAATGTGTGGCAGTCACAGTTTCAGAAATATAAAATTGACGATAGTGTAATAATGAGATGAATGAAGAATTTCTATTTCTGTAACATCAGATAATATGTACTTAGTAGTGCTAGAAGGACATATACAACAGTACAGGATAAACATTTTTGGTTATATATTGCAATATGATGATTGTGACTATAATTTTCTAATAACCACATTTTCCAATTTTTTGAAATAATATAGATTTGATTATGCAAACATAACATATGAGTAAAAAGGAAAATGTAGAAAATGTTAGTAGAAAGGTTTCATTCAGCACAAAGGATTTAGAGAAATGTTCAGGGAGTTGTTGGGATATAAAAATCCCTCATATGCAATTTGCATTCATGAGAAATTAATGTCCCAATCTTATAGGAAATAAAAGTAGTGAAGCAGAGAACTGAGATGATAGGGCAGTTGTGTTAACAGAGTAGAATTTGAACAAAGATGATGTTTAACATAAGAGAAAAGAAGAAAAATATAGAGAATGAATAACAAAAAAATTTACAAAAAATATGCATGTCAAGAGATGCAAAAATAATCCATTACAGCATGGTAGTGAAACAGAATGCCTCTGAGCAAGTAAATGCCTAGCACTGAATTATAAATTAGACGAACTAGAAGTATTGGGGAGAAGAATCATGAGTAAAATTTTAAGTCCAGTAAGAAGCAAAGAATTAATAATGGAGTATATCAAAAGATGGAAAAAATTACAGAAGCAGTAAGGGAAAGATGACAAAAGGCTGACAAAACAGATCCTCAGGTATCTCTGGAAAAAGAAATTAACAAGGTGTATGTCAAAAGTTAACATAGATTTGGAAATACAAAACATAGATGCATAGAACAGAGAGATATTTTCAGAAAGAAAATCTTAAAGTTTGATTCATTTCATGGTAGAAGCAGTATGAGAACATGTGAGAAGTGATATAAAGAAAGAAAAAAGAGACATAGTGTAAAGATGAAAGAATATTTGAGGACTGAATAGTGACCTGCTAAGACAGGGTTGTGTTTTCATATTTTATTTATTTATTTTTTAGTGTGTGCATAGCCTCTACAATGGGACAGTATTTATTTTCCTTAGAACATGTAATTGGTTCTGGAGTTACACCAGTTATTAAAAGCTGGTTTTTAATCATGTGTCTCCTTCTCTTATTCAGAACAATATAGCTGATATTTATTCAAGTTTTGTATACAGAGTGGGTTTATTGTGAGACATAATTAAAAATCTGAGTGATATGAGACTTACCTGCACTGTAGATTTTATGTTCTTTGTCTGAATAGTGAAAAACATCTTTACTGTCTTACTAGTGACTTTAAACACAGTGTAAACATTAAATACAAAATGTTTGAAAAAAGAAAGCAGGAAACTAACTGTAAGGGTGCCATAGCAAGTTTAGCTCAAATAAATAAACAGTGGTCCATTAACAGATTTGTAGGTGATCTTGATTTTTATTTGCTCTAATATTACAATGTTAAATATTTGAGGACTGAGGAAATGCAACCACTCATTTGCAGCTGAATGAGGGACAGCAGCCATAGCCACATGTAACAGATCAGAAAATCTGGATATATACACTCTTTGTCCCAGTCTGAGTATTCTCTCTCTCTCTCTCTCTCTCTCTCTCTCTCTCTCTCTCTCTCTCTCACACACACACACACACACACACACACACACACACACACACACCTGCTCTGACATTAGTATTATAGGGAGTATTATAAGGGAGGAAAGGCCATGAATGGTGACTCTCAGGGAAGGGGAAATGGGGAAAGGGGTAGTGACAAGTGGGAGGAATGAGTTGGAAAAGTACAGGAGAGGATATGTTGAGGACAAGCGAGTAGGAACAGCACCATTGAGGATGGGTACTACCACAGATTAAGAGTGGTCTGCAAGTAAGGCAACTGACTGTACCTTTCTGCACAGAGAAAGAGGGAAAATACTTCATTCTGTCATGAGTTTGCCTTTTCATGCTGTCATTTAGGAACAGACAGGCAATGATCTGGGTACAAGCACTTGGCAGGACATGACAAATATTGTTATTTGTTAGACTGTTGTCATTCTGGTCAGATACCTGAAACCCTTGCCTTTCATGTTCTCAACATTGTTCATTGAATGCCATTAAAATTCCAGGTTGCTCTCATTCACAACACTAAGTTGGCTGTGTGAGGTATATTAATATTTAAAATTGTGGAACATAAGATTTTTCAGCAAAATTGTCTAGTTGTCTACTTCTTTCTGCTAATTGCGCCATTTTTTGGTGATTTGGAAGATGCACAGCCACTATACATTTACTGAATATCTGCCGCATGGTTCTCTTGTCAGTCCAGTTACCAATGGCAGCTGCCAATGGTGGGACAAGCACTGTAGGTGTATTCATCTTCTACTTTTGACACTCTTGTGGAAAAGTTACAGAACTTTGTAGCTTAGTTCGTATGTCTAACCATCATCCATAACAGATATTAAGAGAACAAAATATGCTCACTACAGTGAAAATCACCAATAAATGTTGAGAGCACACTACGTAAAGCACGGCCAGCAATATAATTTTGTTGGCTCCAGCAGCATTGGATACTGCACACGTACATTCCCCTACCATCCACCTTCTTAGCTTAGCAAGTGGGATGCTGAGAATGGAAGATTTGCTGTAGGGGCAGTTCCTACATATGCATTTCAGCAGCATTTCTCCTTGGTGGCAGTGGGGATCAAAATTGCATAGGCACTGAAGCAGGTGGTGTAAGAAGGAATTAAGTTTGGGGTTTTAACACCCTATTAATGGTGAGATTATTAGAGATGAAGCACAAGCTGAGATTGTAATGGAAATCAGCATGCCCTCTCAAAGGATCCACTTGGTAGTCATTCCAAGTGATTTCAGAAAAAAATGAAAAACATAAATCTGGATGGCAGGATGGCAATTTGAAATGGCAATCCTCACAAATTTGAGTCCAGTGTCTTATTGCTGCACCACTTCACTCGGTGCAGTAAGTAAAGTGATTGGCACTGCAGAGTGCAACAACTTCAGCAATGGGATGCTTGAGTAGCCATTGCCTTATATGGTTGCCACCCATGTAAGTAGGGAATTGGTTCATACACACATAAAGTGCTGTGCAGTCATTTGAGTGCAGTTGGTAAATGACAGCTGCTTTCATGTGGAGCTCTACCTGTGATTGGAGAAAAATTTTCGTTACGAGGCTTGTCTTGAGCAAGTATATGTGGTGGGTCTTGGACCTGAGTTATTGACAATGGACTAACAGATATGATACATAGTTTATGTATAGGTTGCATAGGAATGGAATAGAATTTTGCACAAGTTTAACAGATGTTAGGATTGCCGTGGAATATGAAGGTAGGATTTCCTCATAAGGTAGGATTTGCTCATCTCAGGTCATGATAGGAGGTTGCTGAAGCCTTGATTATGCCTGAGCGCTTTTTTTTTTTTTTTTTTTTTTTTTAAGTGCATCTGTATGTTGTTCACCATTTGGCTACAGATTATTGAACATCTTTTTCTCCTTTTTGCTTGTGTTCTATCAGTGTTTGTTGTCACATTAAGACAGTGTTTGTTGTGTCACATTAAGACTTACACCACATGGCAGATCATTTGCTTTGCTAAAGGGGCAGTGTGTTTGTCATGATGTTGTGATATGTCATTGCACTATGTTACTCATATGTCATAGTCTCTGTCCATTATTATTTCTTTAATAGGAGACTTTTACTGCTGATTTGTTGTTTTGGTATTATTTCTGCTTGACTTTTTAAACAATTTCACTCTTTAATATTTAGTTACAAAATACAATGATCCACTTTATCGAATGCTTCTCATGTTGTATTTCAGCTGCCAGCGAACAGAGCAGCAGTAAGTCGGCAACCATTGAAATGTATGCCCCTAGCAGTTATAATGAAACGGTCACTGGTGAAACACTAAGTTCAGTTTCAGAAAAGAGTGAAAGCTACTCAAATGGAGACAGCAATCAGGAATATCTAGTAAGATTTAATTTAATGCCTACTCCAATTTTTGATCCACAAACAAAAAATAATATATATAATTGATAGATGTTAACATACAGCATTAAGATATTAATTAATGGGCTCAAATTTTTGTGACAGTCTCTTAATTAGGCCAGTATTCACCATTTTTTGACACCTGTTAATGTGTTGTCTTGCCAAAAAGAGCTAGTAGAAGAATAGCATAGCGTGAATCAAAACAAACGTCCAGTGTACAACTTAACATGTGAATATCTGTCATTAATAGTGATTCTAAGATTTGTATGTGTGTACTCTTGATTATAAAGATGAGAATAATTGCCATGGATTGTTTTAAACATTAACTACTAGTTTTATACCACAGACTCCATTCCACTTAAATTAACGTCTTCCTCAAATATGTTTATAAAAATATTATACACACCAAGAAGTGGTAGAGACATAGACAAACAGAAAGTCACAAAAATTCTAACTTTTATAACAATAGCAAATTGGAAAAAGCACATGGAGGCAATGGGCCTGATCATTAATTTATTAGAAAAGTGATCCTTGACGCAGAGTCAAGGAAAGCACAGCAGTATTGAACAAGAGAAAAAATCACTTACCAATTTTTTGAAAAGAAAGATGATTTTAAGTCTACCAACTACAACAGCTAGCAAGGAACAAGTAAATGAATAAAATATCACAAAATATTTTACATCATCACCATTCATTCTGTATCTATTGCTGAGCCATTTTGCCATTTTCAACTACATACACCCATGCTGTTCCTGGCTGCTTTCTAATGTCAGCTATCCATCTTCCAACTGGGTCTTTTTGTATTTGTTGGATTCCAGCAACGAATTTTCTTGATCCATCTGCAATGCATTCACATGTCACACCCATCTCCAGTTCACACAAAATTCGAGCTTTCGCAACTGGCTGTTGCTTCGTCAGGAAAGAGGGAAGGAGAGTGAAAGATGAAAGGATGTGGGTTTTAAGGGAGAGGGTAAGGAGTCATTCCAATCCCGGGAGTGGAAAGACTTACCTTAGGAGGAAAAAAGGATAGGTATACACTCGCGCGCGCGCGCACACACACACACACACACACACACACACACACACACACACACACACACACACACACACACACACATATCCATCCATCCACACATACACAGACACAAGCAGAACATCCTTTCATCTTTCCCTCTTTCCTGACGAAGCAACCGCCGGTTGCGAAAGCTCGAATTTTGTGTGTATGTTTGTGTTTGTTTGTGTGTCTATCGACCTGCCAGCGCTTGTGTTTGGTAAGTCACATCATCTTTGTTTTTAGATATATTTTTCGCACATGGAATGTTTCCCTCTATTATATCCATCTCCAGTTCATTTTGATTACGTCTCCCATTCCTGCCTTTTTCCTGATCCATTTGTTTTTATGAAATGTCAAGTACATATTTGTAGATGTGGGTGGCTATTATATGCACCTGTTCAGTGTAGTCTTGTTTCTACTGTTATTGTTGAAGGAAAAGGGAGGAATGAAAATCAGTGGTGACACATAGCCTATTCTTCTCGAAGAGCATAAAGCTTAACATGCCCTTCCAATGGATGACACACCATTGACATGTTCTCTCTTCATAAACCAGTGCCAAGAGGTTTGGAATTTAATCCAGGAGAACAGCAAAAAACTGATTATTAATTAATTTATGCCCCTATCCCTCACTGACCAAGTTCCGATGATAAGAACTTCTTCAAGAATTTCTACACCACTGCATCTAAACAACCAGTAGGTGCAGTAGTCAGGGGACAAGGATGATCATCATCATCATTTTCTGCTATATTTTCATGTCCTTTGTGTCTCCATTTCATGTGATCCATGGCTTCATTCTTAGTGCTGGTGTATGTGCTGCTGTCCATCACATCGTCCATGATCTGAAATCTCTTCCTTTCTGTCCTCCTCTTTCCTTCGACATATCGTCCTAAGACTGTTTTTATAAGCCCATCCTTCATTCTTAATATATGTCCAATCCAGTTTTGTTTCCTTCTTTTTATTACATCCAGTAACTGTGTTTGATTCCCCACTCTTCTCAGTACCTCTTCGTCATTTGCTCTATCCCTCCAACTTATTCTTTTCGTCCTCCACCATGTCCACATTTCAAAAGCCTCCATATCGTATTTATTTTCATTCCATAAATCTTCCCTATAGCTTGTATGGTACCCTCAGTATCCTGTAATTACTTTTGACATGTTGCTAGGAGGACCATGTTGTCTGCAAACCTCAAACACCACATTCCTCTTCCTCCAACATTTACCACATAGACAAGGATAATGTTGTATATTATTTAAAAAAGACTAAATTACATCAAAATACATACAAAACTAGGAGATCTGTAAAATGATGCTAATGAACATTTGACATGAAAAATGTTAAGGGATATGATCGTATGGCATTGTTGGCCTGGAGGCCCCATGCGGGGGAGTTTGGCCACATTAAGGGATATAAAATCAGCTGATACAAATAGAAATGAATGAAAAAGTTGAGAAAGCTATTTATACTATGAAGAGAGAAAGGAACAAATTTACACCAAGCCGGAGGGGGGGGGGGGGGGGGGAGGGAGCCACAGTTGGGAGGATTGATACTAAAGAGGAGAAGCGGGCCTCTGCTTCAAGGGAGACACATCAGGATGATATCAAAGGGGAAAAATTATTGAAACTACTAGCAGTTATTTATTTTTGAGATGAATTGTTGTGCTTCATTGATGCTGTGTGTGGTTTTTCTAACTACCATAGCCCATTTTTTTCTGATGATCAAGCCTTTGGCTCTGCATATTAGAATAATAATGGCTTTGCCTTTCTCTGTCATGGGCTGAACTGTTAAAATATTCTTATTGCATCAAAGTACAATGTTATAGGAGAATGGAAAAGATCAGAAATGCTAAAATGATAAAAAATAACTTTAAAATCAGATCAAATTGGTAAAAAGTATGGTAGAAGATCAGGATGTAACATCCTATTAAATGACGTCATTAGTGGTAGAACAATGGATTAGGATAAAAAAGGATAGTGGTATTTGTCTTTTCCACAGAATCAGCTCACCATCGTCACTAAACTATTTAGAGAAAGTGCATAAAATGGATGATGATATGAACCCAGATTGACTTGAAAGGGCTTTTACATCCTTAACCATTGCTGCACCGCACACAGTGTTAACATTTTGCTCTTTGGGAATCCTTGCTGTAAATATTCACATTTTCTTTTGTCTATCATAATTTATTGTAACTATTAGTGAAGTAATCTCAGGTCCCAGAATTTCAATATTCTTCACAATCTTTGAGGCACTGCTTTTCCTGCCTCTACTGCTGGTATTATAGTATTTGTAAATAGATATCATTCATTCAGCTGTATATTAATTCCAAACACAATGTTGAAAAATATGATAGGAACTGTAATAAAATGAAATTGAAACAATGGCTAAAGGGAGTCAAAGTAAGGTAGGAATTGATCCCTCCTTCTGAGTTCTGAGAGATGTTGCAAATGCTCTATTAATAATGCCTGTTTTTTTTTCAGCTATTCCATTTGCGTACCTATAGTGTACATTTGTATTGTTCAGATCTGCCTATAGTATATATAAATGGCATTAACTAAAGTCCATATAATAATGCAGATTCCCAAATCCACTACCCTGACTGAATTACTTGTCTTCACTTTATAAATAACGAACTAAAACTTGAAATACTATTTGTTTTTTATTGTTCAGGACAATAACAATAACATGAGATTTATACACTGAAATATCTCACTGCCTCAGTGAGTCAATGTTGCCACCTTCACCCTAAAAAAGAAACAATACGCTACAATCTTGGAAAAATGCACATACACATCTGTGTCTTGCAAAGCATCTGCTACCTGCACTCATCAATATCATGTCAAGACTGTCACCATAACTGCCCAAATGCCAAGTGGAAAGCACCTCCCTTCAGAGGAGGCTCTTGCTTTTATTTTAGTGGTTTGTGATGTCGATCCTGAGGTGTCAGACAAGCACTACATCAGAATTATGATGTGTCACAGGACTCAAATTGAGCATCACTTAATTTTAAGCTTTGCTGATGGCTAATCATACAGATAACTCAGTGCATCCAAATGACATTGCTAGATGCACAAAAACTGAAAGTTCTGTTCACATGCAAATTGTGTTTATAATGTAGTGCTAGTCTCCATGCTAGTCTGTCCTATGTAAGCTTTCTCATCTCTTAATAACTACTGCACCCAACATCCATTTGAACCTCCATACTGTATTTGCAGCCATGTCTGTGTCTACAGTTTTTACCCACCACACTTTGCCCATTTGCCAAATTGACTATTCCTTTATGGCTCAGTATGTGTTCTGTAAACTGATTTCTTCCTTTGGTCAAGTTATGCCATAAATTTCTTGTCTCCCCAATGTGATTCAGTACCTCCTCATTAGGTATGTAATGGACCCATCTAATTTTCAGCTTTCTTCTATAGCACCACATACTAAAAGTTTCTATTTCCTTCATGTGTGAATGCTTATCATCCATATTTCACTTTGCATAAGTCTCCATGCCATACAAATACCATCAGAAAAGACTTCCTAATACTTAAGTTTGTATTCAATGTTAACATATTTGTCTGTTTTAAAAATGCTTTTCACGCAATAAACAATCTGCATTTTATACCCTCTATACTTTGGCCAACATCAGATATTTCACTAGCCACACAGCAAAACTTACTACTTTTAGTGTCTTGTCCCCTAATCTGATTCCGTCAGCATTGACTGATTTAACTTGATTACATTCCTTTACCCTTGTTTTTCTTTTCTTGATTCTCAAAATATAATCTCTTTTCAAGACCGTATCCATTCAATTCAACTGCTCTTCCAAGTCCATTCTACCTGAACTTTAATTTCCTTTCCAAATTTCTTCTTGATTTCCTTTACTGCTTGTTCAGTGTGCAGATTGGAGATAGTCTACAACTTGCTCAATTCCTTCTGAACTTCTGCTTTTCTTTTATGTCCTTTGACTCATGTAACTAGAGTCTGGTTTGTATACAATTTGAAATAACCTTTCACTTTCTATATTTTAACCCTGTTATCTTCAGAATGTTAAAGATTGTATCCCAGCCGACAATGACAAAAGCTTTCACTAAATCTGCAAGTGTGATTAACATCAGTTTGCCTTTATTAAACCTATATTCTAGGATAAGTTGTAGAGTCAGTTATGCCTTGCATTCATCTACATTTCTCAGGACCCAAACTGATCTTACCTAGGTCGGCTTGTTGCATAATAGAAGATGAGTACTTCAATAGAGCAATGTTGTGTTTGCACCAGGTGTATTAAAAACTACAAAACATAGTAAAGTAATTTACTGCAAATGGAATATTATCACACTGAAATGACCTCAAATCTATTTTTTATCATAGCAGTCAGCATGGCTTATATAGATTCAAAGAGTAAATTAAATGTAGACTGTTGTATATTTGTGTAGCTGGTTTAAATAAACTTAAATCAAATTTCCTCTCTCAATAGGAAGACAACACAAAACCACCAGCAGCAAGTACTTACTTGATTGACCAGATGGAGTATCCATACCAGTACCCTGCTTATGAGGTCCAACATCAGCCAAAGCCTCATCACGAGGAGGGTTCAGAGACAATGAACAGAAATACTTACAATCCCAGTGTAGAAGGTAACAGAATATGTACTCTGATAACAGTAATAGGTTGTGCAGGGGCTCTTATTTTCTTAATAATTCAGGAATGCGTTCGACTTTGCACATTATTACATTGTCTTCTGCAGTTAAAATATGAATTTATTGAGAAATGTTGTGTAAGTCTTTAGGTATAGCACTGTGCTCCACTTGTTATTTTCCAGTAAATTTTCGTCAGCTATCTTGCTTGCAAAACCATATTGATTTAATGAGGCTGATTGTGATAATGTTTTTTTTAATCTGTATATCGTGTTAACCATCACAAACACTTTTGAAGCATGAACTAAAATGAAATTGTTTCAGTGCAAGTATTTGAATTTCTAACTGGTTTCTTTGCAGGAGCAAAATTGCATTATGCGACACTACCACCACCGCCGAGCCATGCAGATGGTCCATACTACAACATTTCGCCTGATGCCCGTTATGTGGCATATCCACCACAGCTTGAGTTTGCACATCTGACAGGCTCCTTGCGGCGACCGACAGCTGCTGCTGGTATGGGAAGTGCAGTGCGTGCGCCGTCTACTGTGCCGCCTCCTGACGTCACAGTCTCCCACAACCCTCCTCCTGTTCCTCCGCCAGCTGTTGTGCAGAATGGTCCCACTCCACTACTTTCGACATTCAATCCTAATCTTGGTTACCCAGCCTCTGTAGAAGCTGAAGGACATCTAGTGTGATTGTGCTCCCTTTGAATAGAAGAGCTTCACGTGTGGTCTCTTTGGTGGTTGCTGATTCCAGTGGAAACTGAAGCTTGTGTTTTCAACATTTTTAAGAAAATTGGTTACAGTTTTATGGAGTCATATAATGACTGAAGTGTGTGTTAATATAAGATATGTGCCAAAGGCCTATGAGAACTTCTGGCACTATCGATTTCAAAATGCTACATTCTGAGCATTAATGTGTATAAGAATGAAGAGTTTACTCTAGAACAAATCTCTTTTGTTATGAGATGTCTTACACAGTTCCACTTTCAAAAGAAATTTAATCTGCAGGAATTTACCGCTAGTGAAGTAAATTTGTTGAAAATGTTGTGTAATTTTATAAGTGTGTTGGACTGTTTCTAGGGACATTGAGGATCATTCAGTTTAGTGTATAGTGCAGATGGTGCTGTTTTGTTGCTGTGAATTGCTTACTACTTGCTGTGCTCTGTGTATGGATGGAGTGTGAACAAACTTCCATTTGAAAAAAAAAATGGGTTCGTATGTGTGAGGTACTGACAGTACAATGTAAAATTACTGCGAGGTGCTGGTTTGAACAGAATGTGACGCTGTTCTCATATTGTAGGAACAGTTTATCTTGAGCTACTTGTGTGATAGAACAATAATAATTTATAAACTGCATTGAACATGCCAGCTTCGTTTTTTGTAAGCTGCTGAGACTTCTATCAGTATGAGATTTTTATACTCGATACAGATTTGTGTTATACACAAGAAAGAATCTCTTCTGTATAGAAGTTTCACTGTAATTATGGTGATCCACAAACAGCTCAATCACCTGCAGAATTTCAGGTGACTCCACAGTTTTTGCATTAAGACTGAATAGTTGAACTTAGATAAACAACACAGTTGGATACATGTAATCTTCCACTTAATGTCTTTTGATCTCAATTTTCTTGTTTGTATTTGAGGTATCTTACTATAAAAAGCATGTTGTAGGTACATATATTTCAGTGTGAAAAATTTTATTTTTTCAAATTACTGCTGCTTTGTGCATGTACAGAGATCTCCTTGTGAAAAGAAGATGTCTTCACTGGGTCTTGGAAAAAGGCCCTTTTTGCATTTGTATGCAATCTAGAAACAGTTCTAAATTTCACTTACTGTTTACCTGTAGAAGTATTTTAGATTGTTTTCAGTGACAAAAAGTAATGGATATTTGCTATTTAAAATTTCAGTGTTGAATTGATATTTACTTTAATTACATCATTTATTTTAATCAGAATCTAACAGCCAAAGATAACTGCGAGTACACTGGCTGTATATGAACAATGAATTCATCCGGAAACAGGGCTGAAATAGGAAATGTTGTATTTCTCTAAATATACTGTAACAGTAGAACCTTTAAATTTGTTTGCTATTGAAACTACACAGCGTCAGCACAGATTCATACTAGATGGGCCTGTAAACTGAAGCCTGTAGAGTGCAACACAATTCTCTTTGAGACAGTTTTATATTGTTTTATTCAGAATGTTTCATCCTTCCATCATTTCTTGTATCTTGCACTCATCCAAACCTGTATCAACCCCATCTAAATAGAAATGATGTATTATTCTGCATTATGTGTAATATCTCTTTGTTTGCATTTCAGTTAACTTTTTATTTTTCAAGCCACCTTCTTTCAGAAATTAGAAGATTCATCTACCATTAAGATTTTACTTTTAAATGATCTGAAATTATAATTCTAAAGTTGGTTGTCAGTAGCTTTGGGAGGGAAAACGAGATGTCAGTTGGCAATGTTTTGTTCGTGTGCTATACTTTTTCATTTTTTCGCCTGACTATAAATGTTCATTCCATGCTGTTGACTATTTAGTACTAAAGCACTTATACCTGTTTAATCCTGATTATCTGAACCTTGTGACCCAAAGGGACTGTTACCAAACACAGAACTATCTTTTCTTTATCACCGTCAGTTTCAGGTATGCTGTTACAGTTCCTTTTGTACTCATGCTACTGAGGTCAGAAACTTTAGCAGTGAAAGATTAGCAGTATATTGAATACTTCCTCATATGTCAACCATGTTTCTGATTATAAATAAATTTTGATCAATATGTGTGTATTTGTTGACAATACAGTCTTACATCAAATGCAGTGTAAGCCTTAATACCTTTTACTCCATTTCCATATTTTGCATTTTCTGCTATACAATAAATTTGTTTATCCATAGTATTTCATAGTTGCTCTTCATGAAAAATTATTAATGTAAGGAGACATAATAATCCCTTAAAAGAATTGTGATAGTAGCTGTAAGTAAAATCAATGAAATGCTCATCATATCTTACAAAAGAATTGCTGGAAAATGGTGTGTCTTGTAATAATTGGATGTAGACTACTAATATGTTAGCTACAACATCAGGTGAATCAAAGAGGCCTCCCAACTGAAATTTCCATGTGCACTGCAAAACAGTGGCTCTTGAATTTGTTTTTGGATTCTGATTGTTGTTGCATCAGGAAGAAGATTAATAACTTAATTTTGTCATGAAATTAGCTGTAGAACACTTCAAATTTACTGAACATCTGAGGAAATTCTCCTGAAATGTATTTTTTTTGATTTTCCCTCTTTAATGTTGGTCTGATTACTGATTCATTATTTTGAATCTTATACACATAATGGTCTTTTTTGTTTTAGTGCCAGTACTTAGAGTGAGCATCATTTCAAAAATAAATCAGTATTACTGTGTAGATTATCTTTTTGCAGTTGCACTTTGAAATTTCTTGAACAGTCTCTTTCTTGAAGAGTAACACCCCTTATTCATAAATATCACACAGTTTGATTTGCTTCGAGCAACATAAAAAGACACCATTCAACATGAAATTCAAAGCAATTCATTAACATAATCACCTGTATCAATATTATGTTTACTTTGTACAATTTTGTAATGGGGCATGCAAAAATATGTTTTTCATTTTTTCTGATATTTTTAACATAAATAATAGAACATTTTTCTTTAAGATTACCTCCCTGAAGTGGGAAGCTATTTTCAGTTTGAATGTTTACTGTATCACAGGCATCAGACCATCAGCTCATATGAATAAGTACATTTTCAAATGTGTTGATGCGGTAAGCCAGTGTAGTTGAATTACTGTGCACCACATAAAATATTTCTTCAACATTATATTGGATTTGTTGCACAAGCATTTCAGTTACAAACTAATGAGCCACTGAAAGTTGGTATATGGGCTGTGTGAAGCTAGAACAATTAGTAAAAAAATTATTTAAACGTCTATTTTGATTTTCAATCTTGTAATGAATTAAAGCATTATGTAATCTAACTGTAGTGTATTCTGGTATAACTTCTGCTGCATTTTGTGTGCATGGTTACCAAATTGTGAAAGTGATGTGAACTATTTTCTGATGTGTCAGTGTGATATCTCCATATGAAAAAATTTCAAGTGTGCTAGGTTCTGAATGCAGCAAAAGAAATTCCTACAGGAATACAAACTACCTTCATTGTAATTTTGCAGTTCCCATTTTATGAAAAATGTTTGCTCAATAAATGTTTTGAAATGTGTTTGTAATAATCTGATTAGGTAAAATGTTGCCGTGTTGAGTACAGATACAAAAATGTGTTACAGCTGTGAACACAGTGCTCTTCCGTAATTTTAATTGCAAATTTGTACAGGTATGCTTCTAGTTAATGATGTATAAATTATATAGCAGTACTGTAATTATAATTGATACTATGGACAATGAAAGTTGAAAGAATTGTATTTTTAATACGGTATTCTAATTTAGCAGATATTAAAGTGTACAGAAGTCACTTGTTTGACTCATTATTCAGAGTTTGTATATAATCACATACCTTAAAATAGTTTGAATGTTAGTGTATATGAATAGTCCAAATGACAAAAATAATATAATTTTGTTCATCATCATACATTTACAGAAACTTAATATCTGCTGCCTCCATGTAATATGTCATTTTATAATGTGTAATATATTATGTGCAGTTATTGATAATTTTGTTTTTATAACCGATATCCACTTGCAAAAATATGCCATAACAAAATGGAGTGCCTTGTAGTAACTGGCTTTGTGAATATAAAAGAAAAATACTGTCATGCTCAGTACGCGAATATTGAGCATTTCCCATTTCTTCCTGTGTATATCAGTCTGTTAAATACAAATTTGTTGTATAACAAAATCTATTTATGTGTTGGACGTTTTACAGTTTTTGACCTTGTCTCAGTATCCGAGTGCGTGGAGAAATTGAAAATATGCTCTTGTATCCAAAATATGTTTCCTCAGAAGCTGATCAATACTTCAAAGCGTTATATGCTTCCGTTTATGACTACAGAATGTACAATGAAGGCTGTATGTTCTTACAGCATGCCAAATAGATTTTTATACCATTAGCAAGAGGAATGTGTTTCATGATTTTCGCCTTCTTTCATTACAGAGGGAGTTAAAATGAGCAGCAAAAAGAAGGGAATCAATACTGTAGGACTGGATTCCATCTGAATGCTCACATTAATCAATGTCGATTTCCTCCCCCATTTCATGTATGGCTACTCCTTCCTCCATTCTTTACCCTACATTATTCTTTGAAGAATGGCAGACTTCTCGTGGGATGATCCATTTTAATATATCTTTATTCTTTGATTTCAGTCACTAGCAGTTTATTTTTTTAAAAATAAGGAGTTCTTTCTTGTTTACTACTTGTACAATTTCAGGCACATGAGTCAAAATCATATGGGACTAACCAATTACTGTCACAATTTTATTTTAAAATAGCCGCAAGCATTTAATTATTTTGTCTATTGTTGTTTGTGCTAATGCATTCAGAATACATCCTGCAACAGGCAGAATGAACTAAGACTTTAAAATTCTGTTATCCATTCTTTTGCAACACCTAAAAGATTGTAATGGGTGGTTTATTTCAGTGATAGATGTGAACAGAAATGAGTAAACATGTCTTGTTCAGTCAGAACAGGCCATCTTTAGATCATGAATGGTAGATTACAATGTAGCATGTCACATTTGTCACCATGAATGACTGTGTCAACACAAAGGTCTAAAATAGTATTGTAAATAAAACATTAAATCAGTACAACCTCAATACATTTCAAATCAGGCAAACAGGAAAACAAACCATTCAGCATTTTCTTTTTACAGAGAGTGAGCAGTGAACTCTATTTCTCACTCCATTTTTATACTCTAGGAAAAAATTGCATTTTATAGTTACTGAATTTCCTATTGTCGTACCATATTCACACAAAATCATATGGCATGCAACATTCAGTCCTGTAACAGTAATTAGGACTTCATACAACCCTGTATATTTTCATTTATCAATACTTATTGAAATGCTCATTATGGTATACAGAGGCCTTTTAATAAGAAACTGTCCTATATTTATACACTTTCCTGGTGTGTCTTCATTTTTCCAACTAGGGAAAAAAGTGTCGTAAGATTATATTTTAGTGTTCTTGTTTTTATGAATTAATGTTACAACCATGGAAATACTAGGATGAAAACAGCAAGAAGAGGAAAGGCAGCTGCTCCCAGCAGTTGTTTTATGAGTGTGTATCATAATAATCATCAACCATTTGACATACACTGTTGGATAGAGCTGGTCTCTAACTTTTATACAGTATTATTCTCTTCAACTATGCACAAATATGTTGCTGTTTTCTCCTCTTGCCCTTTCAAGTTTATTTTAATGAGTCATAATTACATTGTCAACTTCTGTCTGTTGCCTGATCCATTTTTCTTGTTTCCTCGGTTTTCCTAGTAATTCCCTAAACCCTTTTCACCACTGCTTAGCAACCCTCAGTGTTTGCATGTCAAAACTTGGTGATGCATATTCATTTTAATCTTTGTGTTTATGACACCTAACGAGTTTAGTCTTGAAAACTCTTTTTAGACTATCAAAATCACTCCACTCATCTGTACATGTTTCTTCTACTACTCCCCCCCCCCCCTCCCCCCCCTCCCAGTGGTTATTATCAGTTGCCCTAAGCACAAAACATTAGCAATTGGTTCTATGCTTTATAGTTAATGTGTACTGTTAGTCTTTTTGGCATATACTCTGCATTTTGTGTGTGTGTGTGTGTGTGTGTGTGTGTGTGTGTGTGTGTGTGTGTGTGTGTGTGTGTGTAACAATCATTGGCACATTGGTGGGTCCATAGATTATTACTGGGGGAGGCCAAGTTGATACTATAACATATATTAGATCACTTTATTATAACTTGAACGAGATGAAATACCTGACTTTGAAACAATCCATTGCCACAGGAATGTCATGTATTTTTGATACTGGCACTGAACACTAACATATTACTTGATACGGTACAAGATAGTAGTCTATCCTCTCGAACTTCAGTAGTCTATAAACTTTGCTGCAGTTCTGTCAGTTACAACTCTCACATTGTTGACCATATACTCAGATGATGCTACATCTTTAGCAATAACTGCAGAATGGGCTTGTAATCTACCCTTCCCTCACATCATTTGTTGATTTTCGCTGTCTTTATCATTAACTCTTTTAATAAGTTTTGAGAGCAATGAGATTTACAATACTCTTTTTACTTATCTTCTTTTCTCATTGTTGGCTCCAGTTCTTCAAGTCTAGGGGCTCATTATTGAAGCTAAAATTTTTGACATTGTAGGTTCTCATGGTTGCAATTGGCATAATAAATTTGAAGTAAGCCTGCACTGTATTGTTTGTTTTCACAAATATTTCACTCTCAAATTTTTCTATATCACTCTGTCTTTTGAATTTTCACATTACTAAAGCCAAAATTACATTGTTATTCCAAATTACAAAACCACTTCCGTTCACATCACATGCATGCCGACCACTACTTTACTCTGCAGTATTACCAATATTCTAAAGGGATTATAAATTCTCTTGACAAATGATTTTCTATTATTATTTTACAAATGAATCCAGAAATAAACATAATAAACAGTACTAGATTGCATAATTAATAATAGAAATTTTAAGTGTGCCAAATACTGCATTATTTCAAATGTTTCTAAAAGAAAATAATTTCAACTACACTTTCAGAGTTAGTACATATAGATTGTAACAAAGAAAATGAAGTAATTTCTTTTCATAGATTTTAGCCTCAAATACATCATGTACAAAATCTTATGAAATTCTTTTAGAAAAACAGCTGAGATAATATTAATTATTCAAAATTCGAAAATATTTTTGGCATCAACTACTTCTATTGAGGAAAAGTAATGCTAGAGGAGGGTGTCCCTATCCAAACAAACCCCCCCCCCCCCCCCCGAAAAAAAAGTTTGGAAACAAAGTGTTTACAATATTTTTTGACATATATAACGTTTGACAAACAGTGTACAGAATGGTGCCAAAAGGTGGACTACACATGTATAGAAGTATCTGATGCATAACACATTACAGAAAACATAAGAAAAATATCTGCTGTACAATTCATAATCTATAAATACACTATGTGATCAAAAGTATCTGGACACCCCCAAAAACATGCATTTTTCATATTAAATGCATTGTGCTGCACCTACTGCCAGGTACTCCGTATCAGAGACCTCAGTAGACATTAGACATCGTGAGGGAGCAGAATGAGGTGCTCCGCAGAACTCAAGGACTTCGAATGTTGTCAGGTACTTGGGTGTCAATTGTGTTATACGCCTGTATGCGAGATTTCCACACTCCTAAACATCCCTAGGTCCACTGTTTCCAATGTGTTAGTGAAGTGGAAACATCAGGGGACATGTAGGTCATTGTGCGTAATAGGCAGACGTCTAACCAGAACATCACACAGGAATTCCAAACTGCATCAGGATCCTCTGCAAGTACTCTGACAGTTGGGTGGGAGGTGAGTAAACAAGGATTTCGTGGTCGAGCTGCTGCTCATAAGCCACACATCACGCCGGTAAACTCCAAACGATGCCACGCTTGGTGTAAGGAGTTTAAGCATTGGATGATCGAATAGTGGAAAAACCTTGTGTGGAGTGATGAATCACGGTACACAATGTGATGATCTGATGGGTGTGAGTATAGCAAATGCTCAGTGAACGCCATCTGCCAGCGTTTGTAGTGCCAACAGTAAAATTTTGAGGCGGTGGTTTTATGGTGTGGTCATGGTTTTCATGGAGGGGGCTTACACCCCTTGTTGTTTTGCATGGCACTATCACAGTACAGGCCTTCATTGTAGTTTTAAGCACTTTTTCTTTCCGCTATTATAGAGCAATTTGGGGATGGCAACTGCATCTTTCAACACAATCGAGCACCTGTTCATAATGCATGGCATGTGGCAGAGTGGTTGCACTACAATAACATCCCTGTAATGGACTGGCCTGCACAGAGGCCTGACCTGAATCCTATAGAACATGTTTGGGATGTTTTGGAAAGCCTACTTCATCCCAGGCCTCACCGACTGACATCGATACCTCTCCTCAGTGCAGCACTCCATGAAGAACAGGCTGCCATTCCCCAAGAAACCTTCCAGCACCTGATTGAATGTATACCTGCGATAGTGGAAGCTGCCAACTCCACATTGAATTCTATCATTACGGATGGATGGCGTCACGAACTTGTAAGCCATTTTGAGCCAGGTGTTCGGATACTTTTGATCACATGGTGTGTATCAGAACATTGCATTCAGATTTTCAAATCTTTGGAACATTCTGTCAAAAGAGAAATGATATAAAGTCAAAACAACTACATTACAACACTAAACCATAGAAAAAGTGCAGAGGCAAGGTAAATTACTAGAACTACAAATTGCAAGTTTATATCTATATCTATATCGCACCTTCAAAATCTTCAAAAGAGAAGAGAAAAAATTCAAAGCCTAAATGTATGACAAGTGAGCTGTCTAAAAAAACTCACAACAACAGGTACAAACCAGAAGAATATACTTAATCTTGAGTGGGAATACAACAAAAAATCAATCAACCACATAGACCCAAAGTATTTTAGGATATGTTGATTCATGAAAGGATGAAATAATGGAAAGATATTAGGGCCTGAGCTTACGATTTGGGGACCAACCCATAAATCCAAACTGCGCTGGGTACAGACCAGCAAAAATGTTTTGACACAACAAAATGAATAAAGTTCATAATCATATCAATAAATTCAAACATAAGTTAAGGAGTAATTATAGGGCACATCTACCCTCAATCAATTGTCACATGCTCTCCTTGAATACACCCACACAGTTGTGATGACTAGGAATACCCGAAACAAGAGTTAAGCATGCGTATCTCCACAACTCATGTTCCAATCAGATACAATATTGCAGTACTCAGGATAAATATAGGTAATCAGATTCTAAAATAGCTTTGAATGATGATGTAGTCGATCGGACATGTATACATCTTGCTGTACTGTCTATACTCCTAAATGTCTTCCACACTATTTACTAATTGTTCATATAAACTAATCTATGTACATAGTGGCCTAGAATATTCATTTACAATTGATAAAAAATGCATTCTGATTTAAAGCTACATAATGTATTGGGAATTTAAACCCCCTACTTGAAAAAACATACATTAATGTAAAATGACACTGTCTTTGCCAGTACCTGTTTTCCTAAACACATAGTTCCATGAGTTCTTCATGTAGGATAATTTCTTAGCTAACAATTTACAAATATCAGTTACAACACTGATGTAATTGACAGACATCTGAATACAATAGCAAGCACCCATGAACTGTTGTAAGTTGACTTGGCCAGCAGGATACAGCCATACAGCAATGTGGGAAGTGGATCTACCCACATCTCTCAGTTTCCTTCCTAGATTTCTGATCACGCAGTCCAACGGATAGGGTTACTTCCATCTAGCATTCATATCAAACTGTGAAACAATGTTTTGTGTACTGTATGCTGTTCAGTTCCTCCCTTGCATCACACGGCATATGCTCTGCCTATTTATATTCCAAAAGCAAGTATATAGGATTTATGTCAGATAGGATTAAAAAGTGTACACATATGAAACTTTAATAAAGAGAACTTAATGTAATGAAAAAACTGTATTAGTAAGACGATAAAGCACAAATCTATTACAAAGCATATTTATATTGTTGTTGTGTACCTCCAAACACAGTGTGTCATAGATTTAAACTCAGTCAATAGATACGATAGAACTTCAGAAATCACATCATCTTATATACTATATTCCTGACAAACAAAACACAATTATACAGCCGTATGAATCTGAAAACATAGTGTATATTTCCTTCCATACTAGGGATCATTATGCATCCATGTGTCAAAGTTCTTGTCTTCTATACTAAAAGTTAACAGTAATTAACATTTTACCAATTTTCTTTGGTTGACAGTAGTTCCTCTTATCTTTTCCACCTACAATGGGCATTTGCACAAAATTCTTACTGTACATAACCTTGTCTCTAAATTTTTCAGAAATACCACAAATGAGGCTACCCGTATCGGGCCTACAGATAACTCACCTTTACTGTTTGGATCATTACTTTGCATGACATTAATGATTGTCAACATCATTCGCAAAAAAATCTGAAACTTCATTATTATTAAACTCAACAAATACCTGATACTCATCATCGTCATATTCTTTCAAAATTACCTCAGCAACAACATTACTAACTAAACAAGTCTCATCTCCATCAAAGTCACTTATCTCATCTACATTTGCAATAAGCTACAAGTCTCAGACTTACAAACCTCAGTTATTTCACAGCTCTCATTCACATCTACATCAAAAATATCACCTAGTTCAGATCCAATACAGTCATCACCTATATTACATACATCAATAACACAGTTTTCTGACCAAGAGAAGAAATCATTAGTATATACTACATGAAAAGTTTCACTACTCTCACATTCTGGTTTGTGACTAACACCTACATCACCATAATTAAACATAGTACCCAAAAACTTTTGATCAAAATGTAAGTGAGAAGTCTGTTATTCTTTTTGTTCAGTTTCAGATACTTGTTCCATATCACTAACACTGTTATTATTGTCTAATTGCAAGTGTAACTTAGGGATCCTGTGCTTGTTGTATTTCCTCATCCCAAAACTGTGGAGCTCCATTGACGAAAACGGCCATTTCCCGAGTAGTTACTTCTATGATTGTTTCTTCTATTGAAATACCCATGGTTATCCCCATTATTCCCATGCTGCTGATTTTAAAAATTTATGCCTCTATTAACATTTTGATCCTGAGAGAAGTTACCATTCTCTTTGTTTCAGTAATTATTCCTATTGTGATTTCTATAATTTCGATTATTATGGTATACTCTTCTTTCTACTGCCCTATCCAGCCTGTCAACAGTAAAAATTGTTCACGACAATTGTCAGGTCCATGTACTAAATCCCAATGCAGTTTTACTGGTAATCTATGTAGTGCATTAATCAATGTAATTTCGTCAAAAGGTTTGTTAAGGTGTGTTAATTTTTTTAAGTTGGTTCTTACAAAACTCTTTCAAAAGTATCATCCCTACTTCTATAATTAGGACCATTCAAAAATTCACTTTTAGTTCTCCCATGTTCAGCTTTATTTATTTAAAAAACTTTTCTCAAAACTTTGATATGTTCCCGACTGACTTAAATTTAAATTTGCCCTTTGCCTTCAAGACATCTTTTAACAAATTTAATTTTTTGACTGCCATTCATGCCTGACACAAAAATATCTATACAGTGGTGCAGAAAATTCACTGGATGTAAATTGTCTGATGGAAAACTTTTGATAGGAGTGTTGGACCATGCAATACCACTGTTTGTGCACAGACTTGAATTTCTTGAAATGCTGAAATTTTTTTTATCTCAAACAATTACATTAGTTTGCATATGTTTTCAATGTTTGAAATTTTGTAGTCTAAACTGGTGACGTTTTGTTCCATTAATTGTGGCTCTCTCTCTCTCTCTCTCTCTCTCTCTCTCTCTCTCTCTCTCTCTCTCTCTTTTTTTTTTTTTTTTTTTTTTTTTTTTTTTTTTTTTTTTTTTTTTTTTTTTTTTTGCTATGGGCTTCTGTTCAACTCTGACATCATTAACTCTCTTCAATTGTCTTTCTGACTCAACTATGAACTCATTTTCCAACACAATAAATTGATTTTCTAAAACATCAGTTTTATCATCCATACTTTTTAACCTCTTTAACAACCCACCTTTTAGCTCTGAAACCTGATTACTAAGTTGGTCCATTTGGTCTTGCAATCTGCCCATTTTACTATTGTTTTCAGTTTTCAGGTAATTTAATTGTCCTTGTAGTGAAGTAAATTTTTCAGTTAACTGATCATTAACTGCACTAAATTTGCTATTGTTATCTGTCTTCATTTCCTCTAGTTTTGCCAAAATTAACTGCAAAATATCAGTTCTTACTGTTTCTTTGCTGACTATTATTTCACTCAGATCAAACATGAGCTGATTGGATCCTACAGCTTTTACTCCTACCCTCATCTCTGTTCATTTGTTAACAAGCACACGAGTCCACAAACAAATTAACCTCACAAATAGCTTGTTCTTATCTTTATTTTTTAATGTCCCTGGTTATAGTTGTAAAGGCCTCTTTCATTCAATCTGGTCCGTCATTGTTGATAGTATACCATCACTGTTGATAACATTTACTTTGGTGGGCAACCTTCAGTCTTCTTTCTTCACATGATCAGAAATCTGTTCATACATAAACTGCAAATGACACAAATCACTCTCCCTTCTTCTTGAACAGACAAAACTTCATTGTTCGTCAACTGATCCCAGACAGGATAATGCCACCACTTGTAATCTACCCCTCCCTCGCATCAGTTGTTGATTGTCACTGTCTTTATTGCTAACTTTTTTAATAAGTTTTGAGGGAAGTAAGATTCACAATAAACTTTTTACTTACCTTCTTTTCTCACAGTTGGCTCCAGTTCTTCACGTCTAGGGGCTGATTCTTGAAGCTGAAATTTTTTGTCATTATAGGTTCTCATGGTTCCAATTGACATTATAAATTTGAAGTAAGCCTGCACTGAATTTTTTGTTTTCACGAATATTTTATTCTCTCACATTTTTCTGTGTCGAACTGTCTTTTGAATTTTCACATTAACTAAGCAAAATTACATTGTTATTCCAAATTACAAACACATGTCCGATCACATCAGAGGCATGTCCACTACTGCTTCACTCTGCGGTACAACCAATATTCCAAGGGGTTTACAAATTCTCTTGACAAATGAATATCTATTAATTTATATTATTATTTTATAAATGAATCCAGCAATAAATATAATAAATGGTACTAAATTGTGTAATTAATAATAGAATTTTAAGTGTGCCAAATATTTCATAATTCCAAATGTTTCTAAAAGAAAATAATTTCACTTTACATTCAGAGCTAATACATACCAACTGTAACAAAGAAAATGAAGTAATTTCTGTTTATACAGATTTTAGCCTCAAATATAATATATTGTGTAAAAAATCATATAAAATTCTTTTAGAAAAACAGCTGAGATAATATTAACCTATTAAAATTTCGGAAATATTTTAGATATCAACTATTTCTGTTGAGGGAAAATAACGCTAGAGGAGGATGTCCCTTTACAGGCTGAGTGGGACTCTGCTCTGACATAAGTCTTCACCAGCAGTGGCATATGGAAATTCTTGAGGGTGTGTCTACACCATTCACCATTGCATCTGGCAGCAACTGTGCTTGTGGGTCCATCACAAGGTATCAACCTTGCCATGGCACCTTTTTCTTTAGATGATACCATGATTTTAGTGTGATTATAACCTATTTTGCACCCTGCTTTCACGTTTTTCCCATTACGTTCTCCCTCTAAGTGTTAAAGTTTATCTACATGATAGACAGATGTTACCACATTATTGGCAGACTAAAGAGGGTGCAGAATTTATATATACAGGGTGGGCCATTGATCGTGACCAGGCCGAATATCTCATGAAATAAGTGTCAAATGGAAAAACTACAAAGAATGAAACTTGTCTAGCTTGAAGGGGAAAACCAGATGGTGCTGATTGGCTATGATTGGCCCACTAGATGGTGCTGCCACAGGTCAAAAGGATATCAGCTGAGTTTTTTAAAATAGGAACCCCCATTTTTTATTACATATTGGCATAGTACGTAAAGAAATATGAATGTTTTAGTTGGACCACTTTTTTCGCTTTGTGATAGATGGCACTGTAATAGTCACAAACATGGCTCACAATTTTAGGCGAACAGTTGGTAACAGGTAGGTTTTTTAAATTAAAATACAGAAAGTGGGTACATTTGAACTTTTATTTCAGTTGTTCCAATGTGATACATGTACCTTTGTGAACTTATCATTTCTGAGAACAAATGCTGTTACAGCGTGATTACCTGTAAATACTACATCAATGCAATAAATGCTCAAAATGATGTCCGTCAACCTCAATGCATTTGGCAATATGTGTAACGACATTCGAGTAGTTCGCCTTCCGTAATGTTCGCACATGCATTGACAATGTGCTGACGCATGTTGTCAGGCATTGTTGGTGGATCATGACAGTAAATATCTTTCAACTTTCCCCACAGAAAGAAATCCAGGGACGTCAGATCTGGTGAATGTACGGGCCATGGTATGGTGCTTCAACGACCAATCCATCTGTCAAGAAATATGCTATTCAATACCGCTTCAACCCCACATGAGCTTTGTGCCGGACATCCATCATGTTGGAAGTACATCGCTATTCTGTCATACAGTGAAACATCTTGTAGTAACATCGGTAGAACATTATGTAGGATATCAGCATACATTGCACCATTTAGATTGCCATCAATGAAATAGGGGAAAATTATCCTTCCTCTCATAATGCCGCACCATACATTAACCCGCCAAGGTCGCTGGTGTTCCACTTGTCGCAGCCATTGTGAATTTTCCGTTGCCCAATAGTGCATATTATGCCAGTTTACGTTACCGTTGTTGGTAAATGACGCTTCGTCAAGAAATAGTAGGCGTGCAAAAAATCTGTCATTGACCCGTAATTTCTCTTGTTCCCAGTGGCAGTACTGTACACGATGTTCAAAGTCTTCACCATGCAATTCCTGGTGCATAGAAATATGGTACGGGTGCAAACGATGTTGATGTAGCAATCTCAACACCAACGTTTTTGAGATTCCTGATTCTCGTGCAATTTGTCTGCTACTGATGTGCGGATTTGCCATGACAGCAGCTAAAACAACTACTTGGGCATCATCATTTGTTGCAGGTTGTGGTTGATGTTTCACATGTGGCTGAATGCTTCCTGTTTCCTTAAATAACATAACTATCCGGTGAACACTCCGGACACTGGATGATGTTGTCCAGGATACTGAGCAGCATACATTGCAAATGCCCGTTGGGCATTTTCATCACCATAGCCATACATCGACACAGTAAACAGTCCATTTTAACATGGGTAATGTGTCACAAAGCAAATACCGTCCCACTGGTGGAATGTTATGTGATACCACGTACTTATATGTTTGTGACTATTGCAGTGCCATCTGTCACAAAGCGAAAAAAGTGGTCCAACTAAAATATTCATATTTCGTTATGTACTACATGAATATGTAATAAAAAATGGGGGTTCTTATTTTAAAAACCGCAGTTGATATCCATTTGACCTATGGCAGTGCCATCTACTGGGCCAATGATAGCGCCATCTGGTTTCCCCCTTCAAGCTAGATGAGTTTTGTGCTTTTTAGTTTTTTCGTTTGATCCTTATTTCGTGACATATTTGGCCCAGTCACTATCAGTGGATTACCCTTTATATGAACACTTCCTCTTGAAATGATGAGAATCATTTCTGTGACAGGAATCTCGTTGCTTTAAATTTTGAATTTTTCGGTATCTTGACGAAGTCTGTTGGCTGATGCAGCATTGGTTTACTTACTCTTGAATATACTAACATAATTTGGATCATGGTTTTCCCCAGGCCTACTACTGCAAATGCGGTTAAAAATTAATCAAAAACTTTATAAAAATCAATTAGTCCAAGCTACATGAAAAGGCATAACTATTGCTCTGCTTTAGCTCTTGCTAATAGTACATTTTACTGTATCCGCTTCTAAGGCAAGGTTTTTTTTTCAGATTAAAATCCAATGTATTATCTAAATAGGTAGTGATAATTTTACTAACAGTATGTTACAGAGGTTGAAATGATAGATCGATAGTTTTTTATGGGTTATCTTGTACTTTTATTTGGAGCAGAAAATTGCAGCGTTCGTTCCAGTTTTGAGGAATTGTCTTTCTTTACAAACAGCCTGTAAAATATTTTGCAAGCTCATTTTATATTACTTTGCCTAAATTTGTATTGACACGCCATTATGTGTGACATTATCACTTTCTTCATACCTCAAGTGGTTTTATATACATAATTTGGTATTTGTTCTGAGTGTCATTATTATTTTCATTATTGACTAACTATATGTGTGATTCATCTCTTGAACTATTCAGATATTTAAAGAAATCTTGGAATTCCTACATGTTTTGTCTTTGTTGTTAGATACTGCACCATTTGCTGTTTTAAATTGTTTTGCTTTCTTTAAGTTTTGTTATTTTCTGTTGTTTCCTTCACCATAAGTTTTAATTTTGCTTTGAAGGTTTTACTGTTTGCTTTACCGTACTTAAATCTTCTCAAAGATATTTACTAATAGTTTTATTTCATTCAGCAAATTCTCATATTTGCATCACCTTCTCATGATGAGCATTGTTCTGCAGTAATGTTTTGACAAGTTTCCTACATGCCATCTGCAGGCCAAGTGTCAAGCTCATGTCCACTGTGTGTCTTTATAGCTGCTGGACCACAAGCTGCCCTGCCTCGTCTCCAACAGCTGTACCAATTGCACATGTCTAGAATGGTTGTTATTGACAATAGTGGGGAGAATCCTGGACAGTAGTGGGGGGGGGGGGGGGGGAGACCTTGTGGTATACTGCAGAGGGTCCCTCCATTGCATTCTGGCGCTGTCTGTCTGTTCCATTTGCTGCCTTCATTGCCTTCACATGAGAGCACTCTGGAGCATTCTTGCACCCTCCACATCCCTGCAGATCTCAGTTGGAAACTACTACCCCACTTGACAAGATTGCAACTGGAGATCTGCCTGTTTGTCCAAGACAAACACTTCTCACATGTTCTGAGTTGTGCTGCAAAATACACGATTGCATGTGGCCGATGTATCGTTAACCACATTCACAACTGATGCTATGGACTCCAGGAGTCTGTAGTGCTAATTTGTCTGTTATTGAGCCAAGCATATGTTTGGTTTTAGCCAATAAACAGGAAATTTTTCTGATGTGTCTTTTCTCCAAAATCCTGGCAGTCTTGGGTATGGATGGTCCAGCATTCAGAAGGAACACCAGATGCTTTGCATCTTCTTCCATGTTGTCTTCTTCCTTTTTCTTCTTCTTCTCAGCTGGAGAGCGCATCTTACCTGTGTCTCCAAAAGATTTCCCACAGATGCTACAACTCAGTGGGTGGACCATCTTTGTCACATATGCCTTGTGCTATATGTCCTAATGTGGTAAACACAGATTTCTGTTGTGCTAGATCATGGCAACTACTGGGGTTTAGGTACAGGTCCATGCGCATTCTTTTCCTGAAGAGGATGTCCCATTGTAGAGTCAGTTTTCTTCTTTATCAGGATATCAATGAAAGATAGGCATCCATTTTCTTCCATCTCTATAGTGAGCTTTATGTTGTCATGAATGCTTCAGAATGATGCTGTGACTCAACTGATAATCTGAGAAAGCCTTGATTCCCAAATATCACACCTCTGTGGGGAAGAGATCCAGCACAGCTTGAAGATGCTGCTGAAACTTTTGACTCGAGAAAGATAGTCTCCTTAGCAAATAGGCTTTATTACAGTGATGTCAGGACGAGGCCATAATGCTGCAGTTTGTTTACATCTGTGCCTGATCAACACAATGAGGACATAACAGATTCTACAGTGTTCTAATTAAACCGTGGTGTGGGAACATACCCACACCATGATGCTTGAACTAGACAAAATCAAGTGTACTCTTCTCACCTGCCCCCTGCAACTGACATCCAGTCTCTCATCCTGCATGTGGGAGAGGGTGGATAGTAACTTTGCATTTAGTTAAATCTGCAAGCACAAAGGAACCTTGAAGCAATGCATCAAGTTCCACCAACTTCCATGGGCTCATTTGCAGAGCACTGCCACTAAGGGCTCAAATTCTGTCATCAGTTTTACTGGAAAGGAATTAGTTCAGGCAACAAAATCTCAGGGTGAAAAGGACTAATTTTGCACTGGTTCATAACATTCTACCAAAACGAGAAATAATCATCGGCAGCATTGAGCTAGCCATTTGGGGACTTCCTGCAAATACAGATGAAGAAGTGAGAAGAGGTGCAGGATTCTTGACAAACCCAAAGTGCAGAAAACGAACATCTCTGCAGCAGAACACAGGATAATCCTTGACTGAGAAGACGAAGAACAGTCATCCTAGCAGTTGGTAAAGGCAATGCAACAGTACTGTTATGATCAGTTGACTACTGCCAGAAGATTGATGCGCTATTACAAGACATAGTCTACAAGCAACTAGAAAATGATCCTATGCCAATGGTGACAAGGAAGACCATTTCACTCCTAAAAAACTCAGGAATGGATAAGGATATGGTCAGGAAGTTGTACCCAAGAGCCATGGCCGTATGACCTTCTAAAGCCACCATGGCTGTATGGTTTCCTTAAGACCTACAAGAAGGGAGTTCCACTATGTCCAATATTGGACACAATAAATTCACCAACATATGGGATAGCTGAACACTTAGCACAACTACTAAAGCCTCCCATGGATCACACCATGTCAAAAACTCAATGGAATCTGTGAACATGCTTCAGGAAATGTATCTGGACAAAGGTGATATGGCCAGCTTTAATGTCACATCACTTTTCACGTGGGTACCACTAGAGGACTCCTTGCCATTACAAGGGAGCCACTTGACTGACACACTGTGGATTGTTCTGTCATGCGCTCACTACCACCTACTTCCAATATGGTGGAAAGTTCTACCAACACTTCAACATAGTCACCATGGGAAACCACCAAGCACCAGGCATTGCAAGAAGATATATGAAACACTTCGAAGAAATGACTCTTGAAACCATGCACCTGAAACCAGAGGTGTTGCACTGTTATGTGGAAGTCGCATTCACAGTGTGTCATGGCAAGTATTTCTTCACTACAGCATTCATGACAATAGAAAATTCACCATGGATATAGAAGAAAATAGATGCCTACCTTTCCTCAGTATCCAGACACAGAGGAAAACAGATGGGATATTCTGTCTACAGAAAAAAGTTGCACACAGACCTGTACCTAAATGCCAGTAGCTGCCACCATCCAACAGAATGAAAATCTGTGCTCAGCAGCTTGGTGTTGGGGGTTGGGGTTGGGGTTGTTTGGGGAAGGAGACCAGACAGTGAGGTCATCGGTCTCATCGGAGTAGGGAAGGATGGGGAAGGAAGTCGGCCATGCCATTTCAGAGGAACCATCCCGGCATTTGCCTGGAGTGATTTAGGGAAATCCCGGAAAACCTAAATCAGGATGGCCGGACACGGGATTGAACCTCACTCAGTCACCTTGGTGTGCAGAGCATGAGACTTACGCAACAAGGAGATTCTTACCCACTAAGTTGTGGCATCCTGGGGAAACCTTTTGCAGGAACAGATACTCAGATACAGAAATAAGACGTGCTCTCCAGCCAAACAAGAGGAGGAAAGAATATGATCCAGAAGAAGACAGAAAGTGTTTGGCATTTCGAAATATTCTCAATGAAAGACAGATTAGGGCTATGGGCACTTGAAGTCTATAGCATCAGTTGCGAATGGTACAAACAGTACAACTGCCAGATGCAACGGTGTACTTCACAGCTCCACTCAGAACATGTGAGAAGTGTTTGGCATGGTCAAATCTGCAGGTAGAGCAGAACCTCAACTAAGGTCAAATAATTGCGTTGAGCAGACCAAAGTGCTGTGTCAGGTAAATGGATTCTGGAACTTGATTATCAAAGAGGCAGTGGTTGTTTGGGTCCATGATAATCTTGTCACTTGGGATAACAGTATCCCACTGAGCTCTACATGGGATGTGGAGGTTGCAAGAATATGCCATGAGTGCTATGATGTGACCTCATCAAAGGCAGCAGATGGAATAGACAAGCAGTGCCAGGATGTGACTTCGAGCCATTCACTATGCAGCAGATCCTCCCATCCTACCCCAGCCCAGCCCCATCTGTGGCTCTCCCTTTCATCGTCTGTGATACCCCTTCCAGAAGCATGTGATAAGCACAGCCATTGCAGTCAAGGCAGAGGAGCCTGTGGTCCAATGTCTACAAAGACATGCATTGGACATGAACCTGACACTTTACCTGAAGATGAAGAGTAGAATACTTGTCAAAATATGACTGTATAATGATGCCTTGACTCAGCTGATAACCCAAGGAAACTTTATCATTGAGATTGGTCAAGAAAATCTGCTTTCCCGAATGTCATCTTCTCTTTTATAGCTGCTTTGTTCCATCTGACATTTTCTTTTCTTTTTGTGTTCTTCATACCTGGAAATCTTTTGCTGTTTGTATTAAATATTTTTGTTAAATAACTGATTACTTTATTTATGATAGTATAATCTTCGTATTCGGTGATGAGTAACCTCTTGCATAATGTACTCTGGTCTTCATGGGAGTTCTTCAATAAATTATCATAGACTACATTTCTGACTTCCTGCTTGGTGAGTGTGTTTCTTTCTAACTATGTAAACTCAAACAATGGAAACTCCTGGTAGGAATGTCAACAATGTCGGAAAAGATAGATTGCTACTTACCATAAAGAAGAGTCACCAAGTTGTAGAGGGGCATGATTAAAAGACTCTCACATATAGCTTTCAGCAACAGCCTTCATCAGTAAAGACACACACACACAAGCAAGCACACCTCTCGCACACATGACCACCAACTCCAGCATCTTGGGATGGATTGCAGCATCACATGGAGTGGGTGGGATAGGGATAGTAGTGTATGGGTGGGAGAGAGACGAACAATGTATGGTGGAGTGTGCAAGGACTAGACTGTCAACAGGTGCAGTGACCGGAAGTTGTGGGGCAAGTAGGAGGGGGAAAAAGGAACAAAAAAGAAGAAGAACATGGGAAGACAGATGGATGTGTGGGCAGGGTGTGGCAGATAAACAGGGTGGGAGATGAGAATGGGGAGGTAATGATAGGACAGAGGGGATGGAAACTGTTGGGTGGAGTGTGTGGGGGCACTATGTTGCTGTAGATTGAGGCCAGTGTAATTACAGGAGTGGAGAATGTGTTGCTAGGATAATTCCCATTTGCACAGTTCAGGAAAGCTGGTGGTGGAGGGAAGGATCCAGATGGCGCGGCTAGTGAAGCAGCCGTTGAAATGAAGCATGTTATGTTCTGCTACCTGTTGTGCCACAGGGTGGTCTACTTTGTTCTTGGCCACTTGGTGGTGGCCATTCATCCTGGTAGACAGTTGGTTGATTGGTAGTCATGCCAATATAAAAATCTGTGCAATTGTTGGAGCAGAGCTGGTAAATGACATAGTTTGACTATGAAGTCTTTCTACATCAACATCTACATACATACTCCGCAATCCACCATAAGGTGTGTGGCGGAGGGTACCTCGTACCACAACTAGCATCTTCTCTCCCTGTTCCACTCCCAAACAGAACGAGGGAAAAATGACTGCCTATATGCCTCTGTATCAGCCCTAATCTCTCTTATCTTATCTTTGTGGTCTTTCCACGAAATATAAGTTGGCGGCAGTAAAATTGTACTGCAGTCAGTTCTCAATTTACTTGCTGCATCAAATCTGGATAAAATCCTGAGATTTTGATGACTACCTAGATCATCCACTGCTTATAAAAGCAGAAGCCTCACTGGTCCATGACAGTCAGGTTTACCCCTGACAAAGATGATGGAGGTAGTCATTGAAAGCTCGTGATTTTATCCGTATTTGATGCAGCAAGTAAAACGAGAACTTTTTATGCAATGACACAGTTGCTTACACAGGTGGCCTGGCCCCTGATCAGGTAGGTTAGGTCTGTGACAGGACTGGAATAGGGCAGGTTTGCACCTGGCTCTTCCACAGGCATAGGATCCTTGTGGCAAGGGGTTGGTATTAGGATTGGCATAGGGATGGACTATGATGTTGTGGAGATTGGCTGGGCGATGGAACACCACTTTAGGAGGGGTGTTAACTTTATAAACTAATTATTTACATGTTCCATGGTTCCTTTGTTTGATTAATTCTAATAATGTGTAACAAGTTCTTTACATCCATATCTGCATCTATACTCTGTAAACCACAATGAGGTGCATGGGAGATGGTATGTCCCATTGTACCGTTATTGTTTTTTTTTCCCCATCCATTCAAGTATGGAGCATGGGAAGAATGATTGTTTGAATGCCATTCTGACTGTCCCCATCCTCTTGTTGCCCAGTGTTGAACTTAGTTTTGTTTGGAGTAAGTTAGTAATTTGAGTGGCTGGTCACATTTTCACAGCACTTGACACATTGAGATAGTGACACAATGCAGCGAGAGACACAGACAGCCAAATTTTAATAAGCAATTCTGTTAATAATAAAATTTTAATAAGCAATTCTGTTAATAATAAAAATACTCATCTTCTCTGTTGCTCTTCTTTGTTGTATGTTGATGGCTCATTGTTCTCTCCCTTTCTGTGGTTCGTCTTTCTATATTTATGTAGAGGATGATCGGGTTACTACTTCAATGACAATGTGAAATCTGGTGGACTTCCGCAAATTTACACAAATATTTTAATTTTTTCACTTCACAGTACAAATCAAAAAAACACACAATAAATCGTTCTCCATCCTTGCACCTCCCAATCATTCAACCAACTGCCCAAAAGGACAAAGATTTATCTCTAACAACATACAGCAAAGAAATTACTATCATATAACAATCTATCTATTCAAAGTGATCTTTGGTACATACATTTCATAAATAAAATACAATTAATTATATATCTTTTTTAAGAAGTCCATAATCATCATTGTGTTATTATATTAAGTATTTCTAAATGTGGGCATTCAAATGTTTTCTCATAGCTTAGGAATACTAGATTTTTGGTTTTTATATCTCCACCACAGTGTCGTTCAATTCATATTATCCAATACTGAATAGTACATTTCTATCACTATAACCAGTTTTATTACCACATGCAGCAATTATTCTAGTCTTATCCTCACAATTCCTATGAAAGCTTGTAGTATACTCCTAGAATCATCATTTAAAGCCGGTTCTTGAAACTTTGTTAATAGATTTTCTTGGGATAGTTAACATCTGTCTTCAAGAGTCTCCAGTTTGGTCCGTTCAGTATCTCTGTGACACTATCCCAGGGATCAAACAAACCTGTTACCATTCATGCTGCCCTTCTCTGTATACATTCAATATCACCTGTTAGTCCTATTTGGTATGGGTCCCATGTACTTGAGCAATATCTAGAACTGGTCACATGTGTGTTTTGTAAGCAATCTCCTTCATAGACTGATTGCATTTTTCCAGTACTCTACCAATAAACCACCTCCTTTACTGATGTCTGAGCCTATGTGATCATTCTGTTTCATATCCCTACAGAGTGCTACACCCAGGTATTTCTACGAGTTGGCCAATTCCAGCAGTGACTCACTGATATTTTAGTTACAAGATACTATCTTTTTTGTCATTTTGTGCAGTGCACGATTTTATGTATCTGAACATTTAAAGCAAGTTGGCAATCTTTGCACAAGTCTGAAATGTTATCAAGAGCTGACTCAGCACTTAAGCAGCTTCTATCAGAGAGTACTTCATCATAGATAGCTGCATCATCTGCAAAAAGTCTGATGTTACTATTAATATTGTCTACAAGCTTATTAATAAACAACATGAATGGCAAGAGTCCTAACACACTTCTCTGGGGCACACCTGAAGTTACTTATAACTCTCCATCCAGACAACGTACTGTGTCCTTCCTACCAAAAAGTCCTCAGTCCAGTCACAAATTTCACTTGATACCTCATATGATCATACTTTTGACAATAAGCATAGGTGTGGTACTGCATCTCGTAGATAGGTGTGACCTTCGTTTTTTTCCAAGGAATGGGATTTTTTTGTTGAAGGGATCCATGACAGATTCTAGTTAGAGGAGGGGCTAATTCAGTCACAAATTCATATAGAATCTGATAGGGATTCCACCAGGTCCTGAAGCTTTGTTCAATTTTAATGATTTCAGCTGTTTTTCAACACCACTAATAGTAATACTTATTTCATTCATCTTTTCAGTGGCACAAGGATTAAACTGGGTCAGTTCCCCTGGGCTTCCCTTTGTAAAGGAGCATTTGAAAATCAAGTTAAGCATTTCAGCTTTTGTTTTGCTATCCTCAGTCGCAGTTCCTACCTCATTGGCTAGGAGCTTGACACTAACTTTGGTGCCTTTACATATGACCAGAATTTCTTTGAGGTTGTGCAAAATATCATCTGACAATATTCGTTGAAGACATCACACATTACTCTCTTGATACCCAAATGCATTTCATTCAGCACCTCTTTATCTACAGTCCTATGCTTTGTTTTCCACCTGTTACACATTAATCTATGTTCCTTTAGAAGTTTCTCTACAGTGACTGTATACCATAAAGTGTCCCTCCGATTATGAACTATATAACTATACAAATTATGGTCCATTTAATACGTTACAAACCTGTATTCAACAGTTCAACCAAAGAAAAAAAAGACACACTTTTTGTGGGAAAGGTAGACATGCAGGCATTTTCCCAGTCCAGGTACTTCGAAATTCATAGGATCTTTACCCCATGGCGCTGATTTATGAACTTCTGGTATCAGCTACTTGTTAAATTAACAACTGAACTTAAAGCGTGATATAAGTTATGTACTTACATAAAAAGCAGAATTTTGTTAAAGCAGACAGTTATCCATCAACTACATGATAAAAACATAGATTTAAAGTTCCAAAAGACTGACCCACCTCATGTCTTGAAAGCTTCAAAGCGCAAACAATTGACACAACACACCTAACTCTTTCATCATAAAAGTTTTCAACTGTAGATGCAGGGCTACCACACAACACTCACAAGTAGGAAAAACACTACATTCAGATCTTTGCCCCATGTGCACCTTTGCCCCTGCCTACCATATATGAACTTACAGAACATGCGTCATTACACAACAGAAAATCCCCATTAGTACAACTACGAGCTGTTGCATAATCTCAAGTCTGGCATTTGGAATACAGTATCTGGTGCCTGTATCGTAACATGATTTTTTCACAAAACTGCTGATGCTCATTGCTAAGTCCAAACACAGTTTAATCCATATGTGGACGAACTCACAGACATCTGTATGCATGTTTTCAGCACAGTGGAGCAAAGTAGTGGAACAAAGTTTGTACAAGTCCACTCGGGATTGTAGCCAGATGTATCCAAGATGACGACGATGACGTCATCCAAGATAGCGGGCATGACGTCATTCAAGAGTGCGGATACGGGCAGGAAGTTTTAATTTTGGCAGGAAAGTGCTATGCCCCCCTCCTCTCACCCAGAAAAAAGGCAGGAAGTTCAAATTCCAGCAGGATACTGCATCACACCACAGTTATCTATACTAACCTAATAACATCGTACGAAGATAGGACAATTGGGTTACCTCCACTAACCTAAGTCACCCAACTGTCAGATCCTCCTAGGAACTGGCGCCAAATTTGAATTTCATCAGTAAAGAAAGGTCACTTGAGGTTTTGCTGCCAACCTAAGAAAATAGCTGGAACACAGGTCACCTGGCCTACCTCCACTAACCTAAGTCACCCGACCGCCACCTCTTCCTAGGAACTGGCGCCAAGTTTGAATTTTGGCAGGAAGGAAAGGTCACTTGGGGTTTTGCTACCAATCTAAGAAAATTGCTGCAAAAAAGGACATTTACACTAACCTCACTCACCCAACAGCCACCTCTTCCTAGGGACTCATGGGAAATAGAATCATAGTGCACTGGGCTGCTGGAGAGAGGAAGAACTGTACTTAATTTATTTTCGATCAATTTATTTAGGGATGGAGTATATTTATCACAGTGATACAGAACACACGCTCTGACATGCCACACAGCATACAGACCTGCAAACTACTCCCAAATAACTCATGTATAATGCCCTACACACTTGTCTCCTAATTGTAAAGTGCCAAAATAAAGCAGTGCACAGCCTACAGACAGGCAAACCAATCATAATACATTTACATGCAATACATTTACATCCAGAGAGCCGAACAATGTCTAAATTGTCAGAATAATAATCCATCTGAGAAAAGACTCTGCAAACATGCTTGCTAATTGTCAACTATCGAAATAATGCAACTGTCTTTATTTAAACAATTATAGACAGCACCACCATCCAGTGTGTTCACCAGGAGGTCTGGACTCCAACTAACTTAGTGCACACTACCACCAGCAGAGGGCACTGTCATCTGTGACGTCATCTGATGATGCAACTACCATCATTCAAGATGGCGGGATACGTTGTGTTAACCACGAGACCTAGTACATATTGCCAGCACCAGAGAGCACTACCGTGGACTTGGAATGAATTTTTGGGAATGCCATGCGCACCTGGACTTGGAAGGACATAGTTAAAGTCTCCACCACGATCCTCAACCGACCGCCATGTACCCTTACCAACCCACGTTGTCAGGCTAACCTTCGCTAACATGTACTAATGTACCCTAATGTGCACTAACATGTACTAAACTGCACAGCACATAATGTCACCCAAGATGGTGGGGGAAATGGCGGGCAAAGGACTCTGTCTATGGTGGACAAAAGTTTTTATTTTGCAAGCAATGTCTCCACCACAAGATCTAGACTCCATCTGACCTAGTACACATTACAGCCACTAGAGGATGCTGTGATGTAACACAAGATGGTGGTCTGTAGGGGTAAAATGACACGAAAATGACTCAGCCTGCACTGGGCTGCTGGGCAGAGTAATGAAGGCGCGCACTCGATTTCTTTTCTAACAAATTAATTAGGGATGGTGTATATTTGAACACTGATACAAAACACATGTTCTGACATGCCTGGCATCACCCCACACAGCCCACAGGCCTGTAAACTACTCCTAAATAACACTTTCCAGACACACAAACAACTCCTAATTTCCCAAAATAATTTCAGTGCAGATATTTAGACTCCTCCTAAATAATTTACACAGTAATGCGTAGACACGCTCAGTACTCGTAAACTGTCCAAATAATTCACAGCACAGCTTACAGACCTGCTCGCAAAATAATGCAACAGACACACAATCAATGCGCGCAGACACCATCTGCCACCCCCTCTCCAGTAGAGCGCACTGGAGGTTAGTGGCAACCCCAGTGAAGTGACGCTGCTGTCACCTATCAATCTGCAGACAGATGCCCTCAGGCATGAGGCAGCGACATCCCATTCATACCTGACTCCAAAGAAATTCTAATCCAAATACATGTTCACTTAGGCACCGATGTCGGTGCGACCGGCCAGCAACACGCATGCTGTCACAGTCGCGAATCGCCGCCGGAGGCAGGGGAAAGATGTATCTATTTTCAGGTATACAGCCACTGTTATACTGATGTCACAGAACTTCAAGACACAGCCCTCATATGCGAGACACCTCCGGACAACACTTGCCTTTACCATTGATGACAGAGTAGCTACAACCCTTCGCAAAAGCACCTAACAATGTTCTCAATCGTATACTCATGTCATGTGACTATGTAAAGAAAATAAGAACTTAGTCGACCTTGCATATACTGTCCCAGAAATAGTTAGCGCTCGCTTTATTCATGTCTCAACTTGTATGCACGAAAATTCTTGCCTTTACAGAACATGTTTACGAAAATAACGCAGAATAACGTCGAATGCAGTCTTCCCAGTGCTCCTAACCTGATAGCCTCCCTGCTCTCAACATACGCAAATGTTCTCGCCATATCCCAGCACAAAGAACCTGAATGAATCGAGCATATACATAAACTTGTAATTTTCGAATGTTGCACACTGCTGCTATGCGTTTATCTGTTTCCCTGTAAGAGGCATTCTCCGTTACTAATGATCATTTTATATAGGTCTGACGCATGTATAGTGTAATTTACGAACCATGATTTGATGTGAACAGTGGGCGCTATACATCTCCATAAAGCTGTATTGTACTCGTATCACACTGAGTCAATGTCTTAAGGAAGTACTTTCTTTTGTTTTGTATTGTTTTTACGGATCGGTAAGATAGTTTATCGTAGAGAAATCGGGAAGAAGGATGTATGTCCTGCGGTTGAAATATATTTCTTACATTGGAATATTACCAGCGCTATATTCCATTTGGCTGATAGGCTGGAAACACGTGTGATCTAACATTATAGCGCGTTTTAAGTGCAGAACGTTGTAGCCTTACGAGTGTGTATGTTTACGTTCTTTCTTACCAATACCTTCCAGGCACCGATCCTAGACTCTAGAACAATATTTTAGAGTTGATAGCTTGATTGATTTAAGTAAAAATGCGTCGAACTCCATCTGTCTGGAGATCAAACATATATAAAAATCATTCATTTCTTGTTCTTCTTAACCATATGCTATTATAAGACAATACTTTTAAATCTGTTACTATACATCGCTAAGGAGTGCTAAGCTCCTCGACATGCACTTGGATAGATGAGGGCTCAGAAAGCTCCATTCATTCACGTGACGTGAAGTGTGGCGTTCTACTTCTGATCGGTTGCAGATTAATTCGCTAAAGGTGCAGCAGGGCGTGTTTGTCAATGACAGTTTGAGGAGGGTCTTGAACTCCCTAATTTTACCCTAAGACAGAGAGAATGCTCTATGACTCCCATAAGCAGAGAGATAGAACGTAAATTAAAAACAATGCTTGATGTGATAGAAATATGTTGGAGCACTGTGTGGTATACTTTGATGAGTTATGTGTTCGAGAAATAACACTGAATGGATGTACTGCACAGTCATCTATTCATGTTCGCTATGACACTCGCAAAGTGGAGGACGGGTGGTTTAGCTATCATACTGAAATTGGAGAAAACATGCTGTCACATCATTGGCAGCTGTTGACGTTACCGTAAAATTGCTAAAAGTGTTCGCACTATCAACTGTGATGATTATTATTAGAGTACATTGATGGTGTCTTTTGATTCCCATTCATGCACTGGCATCGTATTTGTCGCCACATAATGATTGACTGACATCGCTTGTTTGAGTTGGAGAGAGAGTTTTGGCGGGTGGACTGCACTGAAACAGTGAACGCATACATGGCTGCAATATGAGGAATCAGTCGAAACGGAACGTAGAGTTATCAGCTATTCGATCAGTGAGCGAGATGAGTCTACATGTAGACCTCGTGAACCACGTTTGGACTGTAGTTTGGAGACTCTACACTACGCGAGCAAACTCTCCTGGTTTCCTTATGTTGTAAGCGTGTTTTATTTAAAATCAGCCGATGTGGTGCGTGTATTGGAATTGCCGTAAAAACATCTACATCTATATACATACTCCGCAATCCACCATACTGTGCGTGCCGGAGGGTACCTCGTACCACAACTAACATCTTCTCTCCCTGTTCCACTCCCAAACAGGACGAGGGAAAAATGACTGCCCATATGCCTCTGTACGAGCCCTAATCTCTCTTATCTTATCTTCGTGGTCTTTCCACGAAATATAAGTTGGCGGCAGTAAAATTGTACTGCAGTCAGCCCCAAATGCTGGTTTTCTAAATTTCCTCAGTAGTGATTTACGAAAAGAACGCCTCCTTTCCTCCAGGGACTCCCACCCGAGTTCCTGAAGCATTTCCGTAACACTCGCGTGATGATCAAACCTACTAGTAACAAATCTAGTAGCCCGCCTCTGAATTGCTTCTACGTCCTCCCTCAATCCGACCTGATAGGAATCCCAAACGCTCTAGCAGTACTCAAGAGTAGGTCGTATTAGTGTTTTATAAGCGGTCTCCTTTACATATGAACCACATTTTCCCAAAATTCTACCAATGAACCGAAGACGACTATCCGCCTTCCCCACAACTGCCATTACATGCTTGTCCCACTTCATATCGCTCTGCAATGTTACACCAAAATATTTAATCGACATGACTGTGTCAAGCGCTACACTACTAACGGAGTATTCAAACATTACGCGATTCTTTTTCCTATCCATCTGCATTAATTTACATTTATCTATATTTAGAGTTAGGTGCCATTCTTTACACCAATCACAAATCCTGTCCAAGTCATCTTGTATCCTCCTACAGTCACTCAACGACAACACCTTCCCGTACACCACAGCATCATCACCAAAAAGCCGCACATTGCTCTCCACCCTATCCTTAAAATCATTTATGTACATAGAAAACAACAGCGGACCTACCACACTTCCCTGGGGCACTCCAGATGATACCTTCACCTCCGATGAACACTCACTATCGAGGACAACGTACTGGATTCTATTACTTAGGAAGTCTTCGAGCCACTCATATATTTTGGAACCAATCCCATATGCTAATACCTTAGTCAGGAGTCTACAGTGGGGCAATGAGTCAAACGCTTTCCGGAAGTCAAGGAATATGACATCTGTCTGATACCCTTCATCCATGGTTCGCAGGATATCATGTGAAAAAAGGGCGAGTTACCTTTCGCAGGAGCGATGCTTTCTACAGCCGTGCTGATGCATGGACAGCAACTTCTCTGTCTCGAGGAAATTCATTATATTTGATCTGAGAATATGTTCGAGAATCATGCAACAAACCGATGTTAAGGATATTGGTCTGTAATTTTGAGGATCCGTCCTTCTTCCCTTCTTATATACAGGCGTCACGTGCGCTGTTTTCCAGTCGCTCGGGACTTTACGTTGGGCAAGAGATTCACGATAAATGCAAGTTAAGTAAGGGGTCAATGCAGTAGAGTAATCTCCGTAAAACCGAATTGGAATCCCATCAGGACCTGGCGATTTATTTATTTTCAACCCATTCAGCTGCTTCACAACCTCAGGGATGTCTATCACTATGTTCTCCATACGGGAATCTGTACGAGATTCAAACGGCGGTATGTTTTTACGATGTGAAAGATTTCTCAAATGCTAAATTTAAAATTTCAGCTTTCGTTTTGCTGTCTTCCATTGCCAGGCCAGACTGATCAGTGAGTGACTGGATGGAAGCCTTCGACCCGCTTACCGATTTTACGTAAGACCAGAATTTCCTTGGGTTTTCAGCAAGATCTTTTGCTAAGGTATGACGGTGGTAGTGGTTGTATGCTTCGCGCATCGCTCTTTTTACAGCAGCACGAATCCCTACTAACTTTTGCCTGTGCTCATTCTCCCGATCTTTGTTGTACCGCGAGTGCAACTGTATTTGCTTCCTGAGCATTCTCCGAATTGCGCTGTTAAACCACGGTGGGTCTTTTCCGTGCGTAACTCACTTTTTTGGCACATACTTCTCCAATGCGTGATTTACAGTGTGTTTAAAATTTGCCCATAATTTTTCCACGTCCATCGTACCGGAAGTAAATGAAGTCGATTCATTTACTAAGTGGGATGCTAACAACTGCTGATCTGCTCTTTCTAGTAAGAATACTCTCCTAGCCTTATTGACTGATTTTTTAACTTTCGTAACCATAGTGGTAATGACATCATCATGATCACTAATCCCTGTCTCAACACTGACACCGTCGATGAGGTCTGGTCTATTCATGGCTACCAGATCTAAAATATTTCCATTACGCGTTGTCTGTCGATTTAGCTGCTCAAGACAGTTTTCGCATAATGTGTTCAAAAGTAATTCATAAGACGGCTTGTCTGTATCACCTGTAATCAATCCATAGACATCCCAGTCTATACTAGGTAGGTTGAAGTCGCCTCCGACTAATATAGCATGATCTGGGTACTTCAGCGATATAGAGTGTAGACTCTCTTTGAATGATTCTAGAACTGTCATGGTGGAACCTGGTGGCCGGTAATAACACCCAACTATTAACTTTATTTCTCATACCCCTGTCAAACGTGTCCAGATAACTTCACAATCACACTCTACTTCGACCTCAGTAGACACAATATTTTTGTCAACTGAAATGAAGACACCAGCTCCTATGATGTCTAATCTGTCTTTCCTATACACGTTCCAACACTCACTAAGTATTTCAGAACTTCCTATCTCAGGGTTCAGCCAGGTCTCAGTCCCGAGAATAATTTGTGCGCCATAAGCTTCCTGGAGGGCAGTAAATTCAGGAACTTTATTCCGAAAACTGAAAATTTACTGCTAATATCTTGATAGCTGAAGTGTCTTTACACTGAGCGCGTCATGATTTCCCTCCCTTCACGTCGACTGGTGAGTGTCCATCAGGACACCTCGCACTACTGCCTAGCCTAAAAAAACCCCATGTGCACGCCACAAGTACTCTGCTACCCGTGCAGCCGCTTCCTTTGTGTAGTGCACCCCTGACCTATGTAGTGGCGTCCTACAATTCCTCACCCAATAGCGCAAATCTAGAAATCTGCAGCCAAGACATGATTTACATTGTGCAACATCTAGTTTCCTGCGAAAAGCCATGGATCAGAACTTATTAATGTTAGTTTAGAACCTGGCACAGGCCTCGAAGCCATGGCAGAGAAACGGAGTGTTTGACATTGTACAAGAGCGTGTTAGAAAACAGTGTTTCAAACAACTAAAGAGGACCAGAGGGAGCGTCTTTTGCGACTTAGTATAGTCTCTGAGGTACGATCATTCGTCTAGAGTATAGGTAATCAAACTTTAAAGTGGCCTCCTCAGTGCCTGTATATTTAATAGGATCGTGACACACAGGAGGCAGTAGCAGCAGAAGTTTGAGTTGTAAATTCGGTGACGGACTGTGTATACCGTTAGGAATGCTTGGATGGATGCACGCTGCGCTATTCTGGGGAGCATTGCGAAATTTCTTTCTCCGCGCTGGAGCCCCCCCACAGCTTTATATCACCGCCCCAGCATCAGCGTCTGGGTGACTTCTATATCAGATGAAGTTAGTTGAGCTTTAATAGTTCATAATTTTTCTCTGTTGGGGGGTTGAGAATAACGGTGATAGCATGTTGGGCCGAATGATTTGAATGGATGCAGATGTGCTTCGCGCTGAAGTATCTGTTTCTAGCTTGAAGACGTATCACACTGCGTGCATTTCTACCGAATGGTCAAAACAGGGTCCTGTTGCAATAACTCAGGTCGTTCTGTTTCTACATGGGTTGCAGAGGGTGGTGGATATGTCTTTCTCCGACTTATGCTCAGTACTGACTTAAACTGGAATGATCACATGCACAAAGCTGTAGAAATGGAAGCAGTTGGAAGATGCGTAGGGGGTGACTAGAATCACGTTGGAATTTTACTGTAGTAGCTATGTTCAGGAAAGGTGACTCGTTTCGAGATATGAGAGTGCCAGAAATATGACTGAGTAGTGGTTGTAATCATTAAAGTAATTGTCAATAGGATCCTATGCAGGTATGTGCTTGAATGGAAAGACCGGATTCCAAATCATGGACATCATTTCTAGAGGATAGCGTAACACTGGAGATCTGGGAAGCTAGTGTACATTTTCTTACTACATCAATAAGCACATCATCTACTACTACTGTTTGTGTTCCTTCTCAATCAGTTATCACCTATAACCCAGTGGATATATTGCAGAACCTCTGATATGGCCTCGAGACAGAATGCGCTACAAATACTATAGAATTATCTATCTGGGGGCGGTTTGAGGGAGTCGCAAATACCGCCTACATACCACATTCCTCAGCCGAATCAGTTTCAAAATGCAGTAATTTTATGACGAGGTTGTATCATGTGCTGATAATACACATTCCTACAATCACCATCACGGTATTTGTCCAGAAAAAAACCACCTCATTCAGAGGTAGTGTCGTACATCTATTCGTAAAGTGGGTATAGCTTTTAAAGTGGATACTTGTGTGCACTTGTAGAACCAAGGTCGCTTGTGACAGTAACATGCAGCAGTTGTTGAAATCGTTTTTTTTTAACATCTGGCCGAATACATTTCTCTTTCTAAGACACAATGGTAGCACTCGCAGGAAGAAATCTAAGAGACATCCACACCCATCTCTGATTTACGGTCAGTATTATTTTGTATCGTATCAATCAACTATTGATGAAGTATTGTACTTAGTAGTAGGAGATGCATGATATGTTCGCATTTGTGCATCAGGTATATAAAGTATGTGTTTGTGTAAAGGAAGCTACTATGTCCAGTCGTAAGGAAGGTACATACATTTCCATTTCGAAAGCCACAGCCTTCAGCAGGGTGTACTTCCGGTTCTTCGCTCATTGTTGAATGCCGTTCAATTGAGACCACGATCGTAACATTTAATTGTAAGTATAACGATAAAACATATATGAAACGGGTTTTCTAGAATGATTCCGTGCATGCATGACCTGTGGCGGGAATGACTCACGTTTCCCGTTAACGGCAGCATCCGTCCGAGAGCAAAGGCCTGTTGGAGTGTAGGAATGTATCTGACTTAACTTTGCCATCCTCTAGATCGAATAGCGAACTAATACTTAGTATGTGCTGGATAGATTTCGTGATCAAGTGGAAATTTGAGAATGGATACGGAGGTGCGTTTGAATTGGACTGTTATTCCCTCGCATGTAAATTGTTCGGTTGACAGCTTCTGCACATTTCGCGCCTTTATTTAGTTGCGAGAAGATCGATTGTGGTGTGTGCATCTAGTAGGTGAAAGAGACGTTTCCTTGTTCTCCAGACATGAGAAAAAGTTTAGTTGGCTTGTAAATTATAGGGATGATTTTGAATCTGTTACGTCAGTGAGATCGCTATTCGCGGGTGGAAATATCACTTTTCATTTGTTTGTTTCTAGTTACTCAGTGGTCTATAGCACGCTCCACATAGCTAAAGTTTCAGGTTTCTAGAGAAATAATTTCCAGTGTATAAGTTCGGAACTGTGCTTGATATCGAGAAGTACCGCGAAAATGATATAATATTATGGTAAACCATGCAAAAATACTTCTGTTCTTGTATTCAAGCTCCTGTCATCAGTGGGAGAGCAGTGTAATTGAGTAAGAGTCTTTCCATATTTGACAATAAGTATGGCACTTTGCGAGGTTTACTTGTTGCTGAAATAGGGCGATCAGTTTAAAATAGTTAATTGCCGCTGAAAGTCTCATCTGTAGAAAGAAAGAAAAGGTGACGGTGCTTCCCTAGGTCTGAGGAGCTTCGTGACATATAGCTGGTGTGAGTGTAGGTATACCGTAATTTTTTCAGATGCTGTACAGATCTAAAAGATAATTGCACTGTTTGTATAAAATGTATATATAGTGCATTGTAAAGTCAATGTGGCTTATGTTGTGTAAAATGTGTATATATTGCACTATAAAGTTACTGTGGTTTATGTTGCGGCAAGACTAGAGAGGATGACTGTGTGTCCTATCGTGAGATACATATAGATTCAGCACATCGATAACCACGAGAGATTTTTTACGTGGAAAATTATATGTGTTATAGATACTGAGATTCGTTCCAGAAGCACAGCTGTCAAGAGGAGACGTTACCTGTACATCAGTCGGCGTAAGACTAACAGCAGTCGTAATATTTAATTGTATTTACACTGGTAAATATGTTCCTGGCACCCAATATTCTTGTGAGAATCGTATTTACTTGATGGTCTAAAGACAACTTTACAGGTTTAACTGTCAATGCACTTTAGCGATCTGTACAAAATAATTTTACCGCTGAAAGTCCGATCTGCATAAAGAAAGAAAAGGTGGATGGCGCTTCGATACCAAGAAACAACAGTAATTTGGCAGGTAAATTCGATAAGAGCCAATCATAATGCTCAAGTCATTGCTATCCTTTGTTCTGAGCTATAGGAGCCTCTACATAGTGGTGAGAACATTTGCACGATAACCAGTGTGGCCAAGCGGTTCTAGGTGCTTCAATCTGGAACCGCGCAACTGCTACCCGCAGATGCGAATCCTGCCTCGGGCATTGATGTGTGTGATGTCCTTAGGGTAGTTAGGTTTAAGTAGTTCTAAGTTCTAGGGGACTGATGACCTCAGATGTCAAGTCCAATAGTGCTCAGAGCCATTTAAAGAACATTTGCGTATGTTGAGAGCAAGAAGGCTATCAGATTAGGAGCGCTGAGAAGACTGCATTCGACATTATCCTGTGTTATTTTCGTAAACAGGTTCTGTTAGGGCAAGAATTTTCGTGCATACAAGCTGAGACACAAAGAAAGCGAGCGTTACCTATTTCTGGGGCAGTGTGCAATTTCTGCAAGGTCGACTAAGTTCTTATTTTTTTCTTTTACAGAGCACGTGAAATGAGTATAAGATTGAGAACATTGTTAGATGTGTTTGTGAAAGTTTATAGCTTCTCAACATCAACAATAAAAATACGTGCTGTCCAGTGGTGTCTTGCATATGGGGACTGTGCCTTGAAGTTCTGTGACATCAGTATAACAGTGGCTGTATGCCTGAAAATCTGCATCTGGCAGCGACTCGCGACTATGGCAGCATGCGTGTCCCTGGCCAGTTGCACCGACATCGGTGCCTAAGTGAACATGTATTTGGATAGGAATTTCTTTGGAGTTAAGTATGAACGGGATGTCGCTGCCTCATGCCTGAGGGCATTGTGTGTAGATTGACAGCTGACGGCAGCGTCACTTCGCTGGGGTTGCCGCTAACCTCCAGTGCGCTCTACTGGAGAGGGGGTGGCAGATGGTGTCTGCGCGCATTGATTGTGTGTCTGTTGCATTATTTTGCGAGCTGGTCTGCAAACTGTGCTGTGCATTATTTGGACAGTTTATGAGTACTTAGCGTGTCTACACATTACTATGTACATTATTTAGGAGGAGTCTGCGTGTCTGTACTGAAATTATTTCGGTAAATTAGGAGTTGTTTGCGTGTCTGGAGTGTTATTTTGGTCTAGTTTACAGGCCTGTGGGCTGTGTGGGGTGATCCCAGGCATGTCAGGGCATGTGTCTTGTATCAGTGTTCATATATACTCCATCCTTAACTAATTTGTTAGAAAAGAAATCGAGTGCACGCCTTCATTACTCTGCCCAGCAGCCCAGCGCATGCTGAATCGTTTTCGCGCCATTTTCCCCCTACAGACCACCATCTTAGATAACATCAGAGGAGGGATGGCAGCACCCTCTGGTGGCTGTAATGTGTACTAGGTTAGATGGAGTCTAGATCTTGTGGTGGAGACACTGCTTGCAAAATAAAAACTTTTGTCCATCATAGACAGAGTCCTTTGCCCGCCATTTCTCCCACCATCTTGGATGACCTTATGTGCTGTGCAGTTTAGTACATGTTAGTGCACATTAGCGTACATTAGTAAACGTTAGCGTAGGTTAGCCCGACAATGTGGGTTGGTAAGGGGATGTGGCAGTTGGTTGAGAATCATGGTGGAGACTTTCACTATTTCCTTCCAAGTACAGGTGTGTGTGGCATTCGCAAAAATTCATTCCAAGTTCACCGTAGCGCTCTCTCGTGCTGGCAATATGTGCTAGGCCTCATGGTAATCACAATGTATGACGCCATCTTGAAAAACGATAGTTGCATAATCAAATGACGTCACAGACGACAGCGCCCTCTGCTGGTGGTTGTGTGCACTAAGTCAGTTGGAGTCCAGACTTCCTGACGAACACACTGGATGGTGGTGCTGTCTATAATTGTTCAAATAAACTCTGGTGCATTATTTTGATAGTTGACAATTAGCAAGTTCGTTTGTAGAGTCTTTTAGATCGATTATTATTGTGACAATTTAGACATTGTTCGGCTCTCTGGATGTAAATGTATTGCATTATTTATGAGTGGTTTGCATGTCTGAAGGCTGTGCAATGCTTTATTTTGGCACTTTACAATTAGGAAGCAAGAGTGTACAGCATTATACATGAGCTATTTCGGAGTAGTTAGCAGGTATGCTGTGTGGCATGTCAGAGCGTGTGTTCTGTATCACTGTGATAAATATACTCCATCCCTAAATAAATTGACCGAAAATAAATAAAGTACACTTCTTGCTCTCTCCAGCAGCCCAGTGCAGCCTGATTCCATTTTCCACGAATCCCTAGGACAGGCTGTTCCAACCGAGCTCCAGGGAGCCGGAGCGCTCCGGAGCGCTCACTGCGGCAGCTCGGAGCCCCCGTGGAGGGGGAAAGCGAACTCACTGCCTCCTGGCCGCATGCAGCCGCAACTGACGCAATGATCCTTGTTCAATGACAGCTATGACTAGCCGTGCTAGCCCTGTACCTCTGTTGGAGGATACCTTTCTATTCATTGAGAGGGATGGTCGTCCGCAATGTCTTGTATGTCATAAAGTATTCAATTCTGCGAAGAGGTACAATGTACAACGACATTATACACGTCTTCACGCAGCGCACTACGATCAGGTAGAAGGCGTTGCACGCAGAGAACTGGTAGCCAGGCTTAAGAACGACGTACGAGGAGACGTAAGTTCAAAAACAGTTTCGTAATACGGAGGGTATCAAAACATGCAACATAGTTCGTGTTCTGTAATGTGTTTATAATTTTCAGGTGAATGAGAGCGGAGAAAACACTACTGAATCTGCACTTCGAGCAAGCTACAGGGTCGCTCAGATCATTGCAACAAGTGGCAAGCCATTTCCGGTGTGGCCACTCGTAAAATCGTGCATGGTAGGTGTTGCAGAATGTTTGTTTCCAATGGAGGTGCAGGCAATTGAAAGGGTTTGCCTGGCGAAGCAAACAATGTCTCGTCAATCCTGGACATGGCAGCGGATTTAGAGACACAGCTCAGGAAAAAGGCGGAGAGCTTTGTTGCATTTTCGCTGGCGCTTGAGGAAAGCACTGACATATCGGACTGCGCTCAGCTTGCAGTCTTAGTGCGTAGGGTCGACATGGAGCTACAAGTAACTGAAGAACTCTTGGATGTGGTACCACCCGATTACACCGCAACAGGACGCGACATATTTGAAGCTGTTTGTGAATCAGTGGACAATATAAATTTGCAATGGGATAAGCTCCATTCTGTAGCGACAGACGGTGCATCACAAATGATCGGTCGTCACCAAGGTTTTGCTTCTCGTTTGAAAAATAAACTCAGGGACGAATTCAGGAAAGACATTTTGACTCTTCATTGTTTTATTCACCAAGAGGCACTGTGTGCTGAAACAGTAGAGCTTGGTGGCGTAATGAAAGATGTCGTGAAGTGTGTGAATTTTGAGCGGCGTCACGGTATGAATCATTGCCAATTCAAATGATTCCTGAAATATATGGAAGCGGAGTATGGGGATATACCTTACCACAGTACAGTTCGTTGGCTGAGTCGGGGAAAAGTTCATGATGTTTTCTTTGCCATTCGTGAGGAAGTATCCCTTTTTCTCGAAAGGAAAGGGGAAGAAATGTGTTGTCTGAAAGATATAAAATGGATATTAGACCTGGTGTTCCTAGCTGATATAACTATGCATCTGAATAATTTAAATCTGTCACTGCAGGGCAAAGGGCAGCTAATCGTTGACATGCACGACCAGATCAAAGCGTTCATGGAAAAGTTACGTTTATTTGAGAGGCAGATGAGTAATGGACATTTAACGTTCTTCAGTCGTCTTGCTTCTTTAGAACTACCTGAATGTACTACTTTCGGCGATTACCAAGCAAACTTAAAGCAGCTCATCACGTCGTTTGAAACACGATTCCGAGACCTCACTAGTTTGGAAATGGAACTTGAGGTGTTCACCACTCCTTTTTCAGTTTCCCCCAATGACTCGTCACCGTCACTTCAATTGGAGATAATTGATTTGCAAAATTCAATTTTGTTGAAAGAGTGCTACTACAACACGTTGGATTTGTCACGATGGTATCGTTCATTACAGCAAAAAACATTTCCCAAGCTTCACAACAATGCTGCTCAGATCATGTGCATGTTTGGATCTACGTATTGTTGTGAGCAGCTTTTCTCAGCAATGAAAAGAGTAAAAAGTAAGGAACGATCGTTTCTTCAGGATGCAACAATGAAGGCCATCCTCCGCATTAACTCTGCGAACACTTTGACGCCTGATATTTCCAATCTTGTAATGAAAAGAAAACGTCAAGCTATTGAGACCCAATAAAGTTAGTATGCAATTTCTTGTAAAACAGTTGTTTCTTATTTATTTCCTGAACATCGTATTTCCTGGTGTAGCATATCACCACGTCTTAGCAGCTAAGAGTATGAGATTGTCGATCTTGTAAAACGCAGCTGGCACATCAAAACGCTTGCCTTGCCGCCTGCCGCAGCCAGCCGTGCCGGCCCACATGAATGGTCACAGCGAGCGACACGGCTCCCTGGAGCAGGGAGGGCTCCGCAGCTCACAACGGAGCCGACGAGCTGGAACAGCCTCCCTAGGAAGAGGTGGCAGTCGTATGACTTATGTAAGTGGAGGTAGGCCAGGTGACCTATTTTTCGGCAATTTTCTTAGCTCCTTCCTACGAAGATGTGACGGTTGGGTGACAGGTTAGTGGAGGCAGCCCAATTGTCCTACCTTCGTGTGATTTTCTTAGGTTAGTGTAGATAACTGTGGTGTGATGCATTATCCTGTTGGAATTTAGATTTCCCGCCATATTGCTGGGTGAGGGAAGGGGGGGGGGTGTAGCACTTTCCTTCCAAAACTAAAACTTTCCGCCAAAATCCGCCATCTTGAATAACATCATGGACCCATCTTAGATGACATCATGCACTGTTACCAAGTCTACATGCCACCATCTTTTATGAAGTCATGCACTGTGCTCAACTTAACACGCCGCCATCTTGGATGAAGCCATCGCCGCCATTTTGGATACATCTGGCAACAATGCAGAGTGGGCTCATAAGACCTTTGTTCCAATACTGAGCAACAGTGCATGAGGTGCACGGTGAGGACAATCACTTGAGGCATGCAATCTCCCAGCCACTTTGATTGAGTGATCTCTCTCTCTGGGACTTCTACCTGTGAGGCAAACTGAAGGACCAGGTGTACTGTAAAATACTTACCCACTGCAAGAGCTACAGCAAAACTATTGCTGCTATCCCTCAGGCAGAGATGCTCTGCAAATCTTACAGTGTGATGAATTGAACTGAGCACTATGGTGACATCAATCACTGATGTGGCCATTTCCAGCATCTTCTGTGATGTTAATTAACAGTGGTCAATGTTGTAAACATTTTAAGGACCAGTTTCATTGTTCCCAATCTCTAAGAGAAAAAAAGAAAAGAAAAAAACGAGGCACCATGAAGGATCTATTCGACTGTGACAGATATCGCTTGATGTGATGTACATCTACAAACAAAAAAATTATTACAATTTCAGAAGAAATGGTTGATTTATTCAAGAGAGAAAGGCTTGACAAATTGAGCAAGTCAACAACAGGTTGGTCCACCTTTTGCTCTTATGCAAGCAGTTATTCGACTCAGCACTGACTGACAGTGTTGTTGGATGTTCTCCTGAACGTTATAATTCCAAATTCTGTCCAAATTGTGCATTAAAGAGTAAAATTCGCGAGCTGATTAGAGGGCCTTGCCCATAATGCTCCAAACTTCCTCAAAGTGGGCGAGATACAGCGACCTTGCTGGCCTAGGTAGTGATGATGAGCAAGCACAGACACCACCGCTAGTAACACTCAACTTGTGAGGCAGGGTATTATCTTGCTGGAAGTAAGCTCATGGTGGTTTGCCATGAAGCACAAAAAAATAGCATGTAGAATACCATCGATATACTGCTGTGCTGTAAGGGTGCCGCAGATAACATTTAAAGGGGTCTTGTTACGAAATGAAAGGGTACACCAGGCTGTCGTTCCTGGCTGTTGGGCTGTGTAGTGGGCAACAGTCACGTTGGTATCCCACTACCGTCTAGTGCGTCTCCAAACAGGTCTTCCCTGGTCATTGGCGCTCAGTTCGAAGTAGTTCTCATCAGTGAAGATAATTCTACTCCAGTCAATCAGATTCAAGACTTAAGACATGTCTGGAGACGCCACGTTGGGATATTGTCCTGACTGTAGCCTGCTATATGGCCCAACAACCAGGAGTGATATTCTGGGGTGCTTTTTCATTTTGCATCAGGATCCCTTTGGTTGACATCCGCGGTACCCTTATGGCACAGCGGTATGTCAACAACATTCTACACTCTGTCTTTTTTTTTTTTTTTTTGCCCCTCATGATAAACCATCCTGGGTTTACATTTCAGCAAGATAATGCTCTCAAGTGCACTGCGAGAGTTTCAACTGCTTCTTCTTCGTCCTTGCCAAACCCTACCTTAGCCAACAAGTTCGTCAGGTCTCTGACCAGTTGACAGCGTTTGCAGCATTATAGGCAGGATCCCTCAACCACCTCTGAATTTTGACTATCTAACACACCTGTTGGACAGGATTTGGCACGATATCCCTCAGGTGGATATCACAACTCTTATCAATCAATACCAATTCGAATAACTGCTTGCATAAGGACGAGAGTTAGACCAACGTGTTACAGACTTGCTCAATTTGTGAAGCTCTTTCTCCTTATGGAGCAATATGACGTACCCAGTCGATAACACTCGTTACTTTGTGAGAAGAAAGGTCTAGTTGAGTTTCACAAAAACTCTGTTTTTGGATTCCGTGTCGGACGTCGGTCAATAAATCGTTTTCTTCGAGGTGATTCATAATGTTCAAGCACAGTATATTTTCCAAAATCGTACTGCCAATCGACGTTAGTGTTATGGGTCTGCTATTCAGCGGATTAATCCCATTTCTTTTTTTGGGTGTTGGTGTGACTTGTGCTACTTTCCAGTCTCTGGGAACCGATCGTTCTACGAGCGAGTGGCTGTGTATGATTGCTGACTATGGAGCTATTGGATCAGCATACTCTGGAAGAAACCTGACTGGTATACAATTTGGACCGGAAGCCTTGCTATTCTTAAGTGTTTTAAGCTGTTTAGCTACACTGAGGATGTCTACTTCGAAGCTATGTTGGCTGTTATTCTTGATTCGAATTCTGGAATATGTTCTTCGTCTTCTTTTGCGAAGGAATTTCGGAAAACCATCTTTAATGTCTCTGTTTCACTGGCACTGTCATTGATAACATCACCATTGTCATCGTATAGTGAAGGTATGGACTGCGTCTTGCTACTTGCGTACTTTACATATGACCAGCATCTCTGCTTTGTCTACGGATTTCGAGACAGAGTTTTATTGCGGTAACTATTAAAAGCATCTTGCATTGAGGTTCGTGCTAAATTTCGAGCCTCTGTTAAACTTCGCCATCTTAGGGATTTTGCGTTCTTTTAAACTTGGCATGCTGTTTTCGTTGTTTCTGCTGTAGTGTTCTGATCTGTTTTATGCACCATGGGATATCAGTACCATTTCTTATTAATTTATTTTGTATCTGTCTCTCAAATTCCGTCGATACTATTTCTTGAAATTTAAAACACGTCTAGTCTAAGCTTACATAATCAGATTGAAGGAGTGGAGACTGTCTCTAGGAAGGTGTCAGACGAAGTTTTATCTGCTTTTTCAAATACATGTATTTTGCATTTATTTTTGATGGATTTGTGTATTTGTGTATTCCGTCTAGCTACAACAGCCTTGTGCTCACTAATCCCTGTATCTGCCGTGATGCTCCTTATTTGGTCAGAATCGTTTGTTACTAAGAGACCAAATATGTTTTCGCAACCGTTTACACTTCGAGTGGGCTCCTGAACTAGTTGTTCAAAATAATTTTCTGTGAAATGATCCAGCACGATTTCGGACGACGTTTAGTACCTATCACCGACGTTAAATGTGTATTTTCGCCAACACATTGAGGGTAGACTGTAATCACCACCAACTATAAATGTATGATTGAGGTATCTGTTTCAAATAACACTCAAGTTTCGTTTAAGCTGTTCAGTATCTGTGTCGTGTGAATCAGGGGCTGGGCAAAAGAAACCAGTTATTAATTTATTCCGGTTATCCATACTAACTCGCAGGAACCATCTACTTCAATTTCACTACCAGGTAAACTACTACTGACATTTCAACAAGATAATGCCCTCAAGTGCGCTGCAAGAGTTTCTACTGCTTCTTCTTCGCCCTTGCCAAAACCTACCCTCGCCAATACCTCACCACTAATTGCATTTAATCTATCCTTTCTGAACACGGTTAGGTCCTTTGTTAAAATTTTAGCTGAACTTATTTCCGCCTTTAGCCAGCTTTCCATACCTGTAACGATTTGAGATTCAGTTCTTCCTATTAGCGCTTGGAGCTCTGGCTCTTTTCCAACATAGCTACGACAGTTTACAATTATAATATTGATCGTTCCTGTGTCTACCCTCTTCCGGTCCTGCACCCTTTGAAACTGAAGCCCTCTCTGCACGTTTGTGAGACATTCTAACTTAAAAAAAAAGAAAAACAGCCCAGTCCCTTCCACACAGTCCATACTACTAATGTAGCCGCTTCCTGCAAGTAGTGGACTCCTCACCCATTTAGTGGAACCTATGGCGTAAGTCGAGGAATCTGCAATCTACACGGTTGCAGAACTGTCTGAGCCTTTGATTCAGATCCTCCATTCGGCTCTGTACCGAAGGATCACAGTCGGTTCTATGGATGATACTACAGATGGTGAGCTTCCCCTTCATCTCGCAAGCATGGCTGGCAGTCTTTCCTACTTCAGGTAGTTGCCCGATACCAGACAGAATCTCTTCCGATCCAAAGTAATACATATCGTTGGTAACAGTATAAGTCACCATCTGCAGTTGGCTGCAACCTTCGTTCTTCATGGGTTTCAGAAGCACCCAGTCCACATCTGGAATGACTCCTCCCAATACACACAAAGAATGCATAATGGATTCTGTCCCGTACTTTGTAGCCATATCTATAAGGGGCCTCATTACATACCTAATACTGGAGCTTCCAACTACCAGTAATCCCACTCTCTCTAAATGCCCAGACCTGGAAGGCCAAGAGGATTCCTCTGCAACAGGGCGAGCGACTTCACTTGGCTCTGGGAGTTCATCAGTCAAGATAATGCCTGAAACCTGATTGTCACATGAACCATGGAGCCCTCCCACAGGCCTTCGAGAAGTGTCTGTTTACTGGCCACACCTTGGAACAACCTCCCACTCGACTGTGGGTGAGTCGCACAGGGTACCCGTGTTGTCTGAGGCGCCTTGTCATGGTCTGTGCGGCTCCCCCCATCAGAGGTTCAAATCCTCCCTGGGGCATGGGTGTGTGTGTTGTCCATAGCGTAAGATAGTTTAAGTTAGATTAAGTAGTATGTAGGCTTAGGGACCGATCGGTTTTCCACATCCCCCTAGGTGAATACAGGGTTGGTCCCCACGTCCCGCCTCAGTTACACGGCTTGCAGACATCTGAACACTTTCGCACTATTCCATGGCTTGCACTAGTTGCAGACAGTTGGGGTACACTAATTCCTTCCCAGAGGGTATGGGGTGGCGGCAGGAAGGTCATCCAGCCACCCCTTCAACTAACATTGCCACATCCCATTAACATGCCGACCCTGTGGGACAAGGCGCAAGCAAAAGAAAGAAAGGCTTAGGGACCGATGACCTCAGGAGTTTGGTCCCATAAGACCTTTACCACAAATTTACAATTTTTCGACCATGGGTGGGCAATCATCCTCTGAGCAGGCAGTACCAGGTGTGGTCACAGTAGTGGACCGATCGGTGGATATATGGGTCTTGCTGGACGTCTCGAGGATCACTCCATTTGACCCTCTGTGGTGATGCTCATTGGCAACAGCCTCAAGCTTCATGACTGGAGCTGTGGGCGAGGAGTCACCGACTCGGCTTTCATCTTAACACAGCAATCATACATAGTTCCTGTCCGTACGAAAAACAGCCTGCTAAATACTCAGACACGCACGAATAGTATGAGTTGAAGCTAAAGAACACTGGCGAAATGTGAAGTAAGTCGCTTCTTTTGAGCTGTGTCAGCTCACAGTACTCGAAATATAATTCGCAAACGAACGGTGTAATCGCGTTTATCAGCAGCAGGAACACAGGTTGTCTCTCACTGAAGAAACGAACGAATGAAGTGATCAAGATTTGAATGCGAGATACATAGAGAGGTAGTTAGACACATACTGCTTCTTCCCAACACAGATGCCACAGAAACATACACCCTAGCCTGTATTTTAATACACCAAATTAATAATTTCAATGTTTTTAGGAAAACTAGAGGTTACCACCACATTACACCTGTTTAATAGTAAAAACATGGCTCTTCTATTCGCCACTTCGTTAGCAACATAAAATTGTACACCACAACCGGCAACCCTGAGCAGTCTTGGAACTAGTAGATATTAGTTAGACACAGACTAGTGATGAAATAAACTGCCGACCCCGAACAAAGACTTTGGCAACCCCGGACATATGTGTCATATCGGATTATTTTTCCGCATACGCAGTCCGTCGACAATAAGTTGACCGATACAAAAGAAACCATCACGAGTTAAAAAAAATCTTAACGAATATGTGTGATACCAATTTACTTAAATCGTGAAACGGCAGAATCGAGATATTACGTCTGCACGGGCGTTTGGATTGAAACGTACACTTATAGCACAACTGACTTTCCTGCGCAGCGCGTGCAACTTGTCGGGCGGTAGGGAGGCATCTCGCACTGCTGCGATCGTCAATTGTCAGCAGCGTCTCGTTATTCGCAATAGAGACGTTGAAAATACGTGTACGGTGGAGCGTCCAACTGTGTATGACGCTGATTTTTTAAATACAGATAAAACTACCTACGCACCAATCCTCATTTAGTGAATTTTAACTAAGATTTATTAACAAGTATTTTTTCCGTTCAATCAAACTTCTCCAGAAGCGAAAGCAAGGTTCCGTTATACCCCAGCTCGTTGTACAAAAAAACACTCCAGGACGCCTCTGTCTCGTATTTCGCACAGAAATGAATAATTTGTCTGTTTCCACAAATCGCCTTTACGATTACCATCTTTTGGGTTAACTTTAACTGCCCACTGTTTTGGTATCTTTTTTTTAAGGTATAGGAAATATTAGTGTCATGAATCCACCTTTACTATAATTTTTAAGATCAACCACGCCCATACAACAGCTCGTAGGAACGGGGGCCATATCTTAGGGTACGGTGTATTTTTTATATTTTGGAAGCGAATGGCCATTTGTAAGCAGCCATGATAAAGTTCCCATTCTGACCCTGTTAAGGACCTGTATAATACCGACTTTTAAATCATTTTCTTGAAAGAAGGCCACCTGATTACACTCCATTTTTCCCCCATTTCCCTTCCCCGAAAGCTAGTGGGCGCCCCCCTCCCCCATCCTCGCTCCTCCCCCCCCCCCCCCCCTCCCTTGCCCACGAGCATGGGCACCCTTGCTAACGGTCAATAGCGGAATGACCTGGAATGTCTCTTTATGGTCCTTAAAAATAGCCATTTATTGAATCTCCCACCAATCAAAATCTAGTCTACAAAGATTGGTGAGAAAATCTACACCGATAATCATCGCTGGAAATTCGACTTACGACATATTTTTTTTTTTTTTTTTGTTTTGAGTTATGTAAAATGGACCAAAAAAGGACATGCAGAAGTGCACCACCGCATATTGTATTTCTACTTACGAATAATTTTGCCACGGGATAAGAGGTAGTAGGAGCTTTAAAATCGTCCTGCAGCACTGGCCATCGTGCATTATACTTCTGCCACAACAAACGCAGAACACGTAAAAGCAAGATGTTGTGTACTCTGAGCCAATCAGTGCCGACATCAACATTGCCCCCCCACCCCAAAATGTTGCTCTCACTCACTCATTCTCTTTCTCTCCCTTCATGTACGCCCAGATTTTAATGACGTAAAAAAAAAAAAAGAACAACACAGCGAATATTAGAGCCTTCATGACATAACAGTAATATAAATATGACTTTGAAAATAAAACCACATTTTTGCTACTGCACCACTTGTTCAAAGTATTTCAAATAAGCTAACAAGTCCCATCAGTCTAGAGTTTATGCGTAGCTGCACACTTGCACTGGATTATAAGGTTCATTTTAAAGTTTTCCATTTTCGAAGACCTTCTGTTGTAACTGAGGATAGTTTTGCACCTGGAAAAGTTTCTCTCCACATCACAAGACCTCACAGGAGTGTATCACAAGACCGTGAGCTCACTACAGGCCAGCTTTGGTTCATAGTCTTCAAATGCCCTGTCATTCGCAGAAAGACTGTCACTAATTGTGCACATTGTAGAATATCCATGATTCCGCTGTCTGGCCGCGGTGGCCGAGCGGTTCTAGGCGCTTCAGTCCGGAACCGCGCGACTGCTACGGTCGCAGGTTCGAATCCTGCCTCGGGCATGAGCTCTAAGTTCTAGGGGACTGATGACCTCAGATGTTAAGTCCCATAGTGCATGGAGCCATTTGAACCATTATTCCGCTGGACAACACTTTGCAATTTGTTGTTTACTTTGTCAGCCACATGACCTGGAGCTCTACCCATTTCAGTCTGCACTTGTTGCACAATGTCCAGGGCGTGAAACAGTTGAGTGCCAGCAGTTTCCAGTCGTGTGCAGGACTTAATTTGGCTTTAAAGATGTTCTGACGCCTTCCAGGGATTTTTTGTCACTGGAACAAGTCGGTACCGCATTTAAAATAATAGACGTTTATTGAATCGCATCGTAACTATATACATTAAGCACTGGTCGTGTGATGGTGGTAGGATCTCATGACACGAAATTAAAATCAGTGTCAATTACATTGTAAAGGATATATTGTTTATTTATATAATTCAGTTTGCATATTCTTTATTTAATCAGTTTTCGGGAGACAGGACTCGTCCGCTCCCCTTCCCCACTTATGAACTGGCGGGGAAAAGACTCAGTATGTGCTGAGCGACTGGAGAGAAAGGATATATCGGATTGTCGTTGGGCTGTCTACCCTCATCTGCTTGTGAAATGGCGAGAAAAGGACTGGAGAAAAAAGTGCTGTCTTTATTTTGGGCAGGAAATGTGTTCAACTGACGAGAAGTTGGTGTTTGACAGAGAGAAGTTTAATAAGTGTATTATCTGTAAGCGTACATGGCGTCCATAGCCTCCTACACGAGGAATGGAAGGAAGTAATGCATTAGCATAAGGGGAATACGTTTCAGCAAATAATGGTGGTGCAGCAAGATGGACTGAGAATGCCTTTCGCAACTCATTGAAATAATGGCTGTGCTGGAATTGTTCATGCTTCCTCTTTCTTTTCTTTTTTTTTTTTCAGTTTCATCCTATTCCACCACCCCAGACTGAATGAACCAGCGGTGCTCCCCTTGGTGTACGGGGGCTTTAAACGGGTTTTGTTCTCCTTTCCGATCCCGTGTGTGTATGTGTCCACCTTGCAGTTGCCTAGTCCACAATACCACTAGAAATTGGAGGGTACACGCACTGCCGGAAGAACTGCCTCCTACCGATCTACAATGAAACAGTTGATGCGGAACTTGTACACACACACACACACACACACACACACACACACACACACACACACATATATATATATATATATATATATATATATATATATATATATATATATATATATATAGTAAGAAGGGACAAGGCATCAAACTATCACTGGTGCTGAAAGGCTATACGCTACCACAACTGATGGCAATTGATTCACTGCTCTGATCACACATCTTAATTGTCATGAAGAAACCACCACTCTTACAATGAATCATAATGCAAAACACACTCGGAACTGAGAAAAATCATTGTACTAACACAGCTACAGAAAAAACCGAGCCCAGAAGGTCTCGCCTGAAGGCGGCAGCTGTACATGTGTTCACCTCAATGCCTCGATACAGAATAAGCAGCTTACAACCAGTCTTGCCTCCCCTCCTACTTCTGCTCCTCCCTCCCCCTCCTCTGCCTTCAAGTAGGGATACCAGTGTTCCAGGCCTGTTCTATCCTGTCACTGATTATACAAGAAGAGGTTCAAGTGCTGGTAGTGACGCACCGTTTCTGGTTTTCAAAAATCAGTCACAGACGGACGAAAGACTCAAGAAGAGGACGTTTCCTGCAATCCATTAAACGTATTTTTTGGAAAGACTGGTCCTCCTGGAACAATAGCAATACACATGACTCTATCCGTCATGGAATTATAACTGAATGGTGAACTGCAGCATGCTTTCAAAGGTTCAGGATGTGTCGGTACTGTCTGAGTGGTCCTCAGAATCAGATTCACGTCGTAAAAACATTGAGATAATAATTCAAATCTGTGTGTGTGTGTGTGTGTGTGTGTGTGTGTGTGTGTGTGTGTGTGTGTTCTCGTCCACTGTGGAAGGATGATTTTCATGCTGTACAAATGGCGAAGGAATGTTACATAGGCCACTTGCCCCTCGTGGGGTAAGACACTGTTATTCTGCCAGCAGTGCTGCATTTCTTAACGGCTCCACTGCTGTAAAGTCAAATCATTTATTTTAAAAAAAGTGACTCAATAAACACAAACTCTCATTTGTTGCATGAAGAATTGCATTGTGTATCCACCAGGCGTGATTCTTATGCTCCCTACAACGGATATTGTACCGATGGACATCAGGGTGTAGTCCTACGCTTTTAGAACGAATACTGTGGCAATGCAAACAGTGGAGACGGCACTACAAATCAATGAAAACTCCAGCTGAATAAGTTTAAATTTACTCTCCAAGTGTGATTCTTATGCTTGCTACAACACAAAAATGGTTCAAATGACTCTGAGCACTATGGGACTTAATATCTGAGGTCATCAGTCCCCTAGACTTAGAACTACAAACCTAACTAACCTAAGGACATCACACACATCCATGCCCGAGGCAGGATTCGAACATTCGACTGTAGCGGCAGCGCGGTTCCGGACTGAAGCGACTATCAACCGCTCGGTCATAACGGCCAGCTGCTACAACACATACTGTACCGACAGACATCACCTCACATCGTGTAAAGGGTGTTGTCTTTGCTTTTAAAACAAATACTGTGACAGCAACAGCGTAAATAGCGGCTATAGTACTAAAATCGCAGACATCTCCAGCTAAATAAGTGCAAACGCACTCTCATTGTATGAACTTCGCTTGCTACAATGAATATAGAGCCGAGAACATAGAATCTTGCGTTGAAAAAACCACAAAATTAACACTTGACTTCATCCAGCAGTCTCTACACATATGCTCAACTAGCATGTTCCACACGCAATGCTGAGTAGAAGACTTGACCAATATCGTAAGTTAGGGCAAAGTTCGTAGGTGTGCGGACATTTGCCACGCCGGACATTTGTCACGATTTTACCTGCTCTGAAGGGTTGGGTCCCTTGTCTCCCCCTCCCCCCCCCCCTCCTCCTCATCGCGTACTGAGCCTTTCCGCTGGTTTACTCAACGTAGAACCAGATTCTCTTTGGATTTTCTGCCACATTTCTAGAGAGAGTTTGGTTGTGGAAACTATTACATGCATCTTGCATTGAAATCCGCATCAAATTTCGAGCCTCAGGTAAACTTCGCAAATCTTCAGATTTTGCGTTAGTCTAAATTATACTTGCCTTTTTCGGTGCTCCTGCATCAGCATTCTTTCGTGTTTTGTGTATCACGGGGGATCAGTTCCGTCTCTTATTAATTTATTTGGTATGAATCTCTCGAGTGCTGTCGATACTATTTCTTTGAAATTAAGCCACATATGGTCTTCACTTACATAGTTTGGAAGAATTAGAGACTGTCTCTTAGAAAGACGTCAACCGAATTTCTAGATGCTTTTATAAATAGATATATTGCGCGTTTAGTTTTGGTGAATTTCTTTGTTACGGGATTGAGTCTCGCTACAACTCTGTGTTCACTAATCCCTGCATCTGTCGGGTGATGCTCAGGATTATTTGTGGCTAAGAGGTCAATGTGTTTTCGTAACCATTTACAATTTGAATGGCCTCGAGAACTAGTTGTTCAAAATAATTTTTAAAAAAGCATTTAGAATAATTATGGGAGTTGTTTTCTATCTACAGTAGGGTCTGAAAATGTATTTTTGTCAACTTACGGAAAGTAGATTGAAGTCACTGCCAACTATAATTGTATGAGTGGGGTACCTATTTGTGGTGAGACTCAAGTTTTCTTTGAACTGTTCAGCAACTGTTTCATCTGAAACCGGGGGTCGGTAAAAGGAGCCAGTTATTAATTTATTCCAGTTGTCGAATATAATCTCTGCCCAAACTAAGTCACAGGAACTATCTGCTTCAATGTCGCTTGTGAGCTGGAACACACATTACATTATTTTTCCTTAAGTTGTACTTCTTGTTTCTGTTGTTGTGTAGATCATTACAATTACGGCTTTTCCCTCCAAAACCTAGGATGCTTTCTCTGTGACCCTGTAAATACCAGAGCTAAGCAATGTAGAACAACAACGTACGTTACAAGCATAGCATTCTGTATTACTTTATTTCCTTATTTCTAAATTTTAAAATTGTATGTCGCCTTTAGATGACTTGTCAACCACAGACGATCTTATCTCTATTTAGTGAACATATTTTCAGTCATGTTTTGAACATTGTCTCGCTACATTTTACTAACTAATGTTTCGCCGCAAGGCATATCGCATTTTAGAAAGTAATTTAATATGGAGCATGTCGTTCTTATTCTCAGACATTCACATACCCATTTCTTCTTTCCTTATTGTCTTTTGGGCATGCATTTGTAGTAATTAAAGTAGGCACAAATGCAGTGGTCAAAAAGAAATGATTAGCGTACATTCGCATTCTCTTTACATCGTTCCTTTCTTGTTGCTCTCATGGCGATGGACTGTTTCTATCGCAACCAGTAAGCGTGCAAGGAAGCTACAGTACAGGCAGAGGGATCTATATTTATACTTGCCAGAACTAATTACATACTGGCATAATCGTCGGTATTGCTTTCGTTTACCAAAAGTTATAAATATTTCTATTTCGGAAAAGAAGCTCTGTATTTGGCCAAGATGTCGAAGAAGAAGGTCCCTTACGTACTGCTTGTATCGAGTAAGATGTGGAGACAGCGGTTTGAAAGCGGACAGAAGTAGGAAGGGCGTCCCTTACCTGAGGGGTCGGTACCTGGCGAAGGGCAAGTGTGGCAAATGTCCGGCGTGGCAAATCTCCGGCATTCAGTTCGTACGTGTGCTTTTGCCAGTGCTGGTTGCGCACATTAGGGGCAGGTATGCATTCAGGAGCAAACCTGTTGTTCTCCTTTGACCGACATGTCATTAACCTATTGTTCTCCTTTGATTGTCGGGCACTTAACCTATTGTTCCCTAGCCTCCGCCCTCCCAACCCTCAGGAAACCTCCCCCCTCGCTTCTACAGCTACACTTTCGGGTATGAGTTATCGGTTGTATTCTTCAACGAGTTGAAATCACAATTCACCACGTCAAACGTACCCTTCCCTTATGACTAGATGTACGTAATTTTCTTTTTTATGTGAATAGTTTGATTACGTCCCACAAAAGTCTGGTGATATGTCGGAACATAAGCCACAGCCCCTTTACATTCAAGCAGCAGGATAACATTTCTGACTATCAATTGTAGAAATTACGATACGTCCTGACTTGCATCAGCTGGGTGTCGTTTTCACACTGCAAAAAAGCCTCCCGCCGTTACGTATTTGTCATTTTGTGGTGTTAGATGTCAATGGGCCCTGAGGGACGCAGATCTGCTTCAGACAGCAGTACTTGTATGTAGTTTGGGGGCACACCACAATGCAGTAGCAAAATCCTCGTCCTACCCCCAGTTTCCGTACCGTCTTTTATACTACCTCATGTTTCAGGAGCAGGCTTCGTTTGGGGCTGACCTTTGGCATCGCACAATGTTGACAGAGCTATGACAAACATGTTCCCATTTGCTCCGAATGGTAAAAACCCAGTCCTGTCACACCCACTCAGATCACTCTGTTTCTACATGGGTTGCAGAAGGTGGTAGATACAGCTCTCTCCGACTTCTGCTCAGTTCCTAACTAAACTGGAACGATCACATGCGCAAATCTACAGAAATGGCGGCAGATGCAAGAAGCATAGGGGCTATCTAAAATTTTACTGTAGCTGATAGGTTCGAAAAAGGTGACTCGGATCAGGATACCTCAGGACTCCGTCAGATACAGTGGCTGAGATTAAAAGTTTCACGGTCGTATGTACGACACAGGAATACCAGTCTTCCAACCAACACCGCTCACCAGCAACGCTACACTAAGCCCGTCGCTCAAAGATCGCTTGACCACAGGTCGAGTACAAAACAAAATTACTAGCAGCTACATTACAATAAAATTCATTAAACAGTTCCACTGATTGTGCCCTAGTATCGTTTCTGCATCTTGCATTTAAAAATCTAAATCCATCTATTACTAGCTTCCGAAACCTTTCGGAAAAGTTCATGGAAAATTCCAGCTGTCTGGATAGTCGATACCGAATTCTCATAGCAACGTATCGATAGTGACTCACGTAAACGTGTCTCGACCCATATGCAGTAACACATCGGTAGACTTACCGACGCAAGTTCACGTGCCATTCAGCTCCTCGATAGTAACTAACTGCTTCTTTCCACAAAACCATAGCTGAATCATAAATCTAGACAAACATAGGAGGCTACCATTATTCTTCAACAATCAATATATAATTTCTTGTGGCTGTCGTTCCATTGTACAGCAGCCAGCTCACGCAGGATGGTCTCTGGCGCGTGTAGCTGCTGTCAGCCACCGCTGTATAGATGGTCTTCCCCGTTTCTGGGTCAATATTTGTACAGCTGGTTACAATACTGGTTTCTCTAGAACATACGCACACACACTCCCTTTAGTTACAAGAAATAAAACATTTTACACCCTTTATCTGCTTTACGACATTTTGCCGCTGTCATATTGGATTGAAACGACCACGTTATTTACGTAACGACACGAGACTGTTCAAAATTAATTTTGTCAGGTTATTAGTGTTGGGCTGACAATGATATACTGTTTCTGGTCTGCAACTGGATCCTCCAGTAGATAGTGTTCCTGCTTTCCCAGGCCTGTTCTAATCCCTCGTTGGTGGTTACACAAAGATGTCCATCTGCATGCGATGCTCTACTTCGATTAGTGTTGGGTTGGCAATGAAACAATGCTTCATGTTTGCAAAAACAATTCTCTCCGCAAGAAGAACGGCAACAGCATGCCACAGCCCTCGGCTGCGTTTCGCGGTAGGAAGAGGCATCTCAAAAGGCTGCATGTGACGGCGTGCGCGTGTGACGAGGCAGGAACAAATCAATCTGTGAACATAAGACTAATCCGCGTCTATAAAATGTCAATTTTAGATGTCGTAAAAAAGGCTTAAGAACGTTTGCTGTATTTCAGATATGGTTTTATTCCAAGTATTTCTGTCAGTCTGCTGTACCAAACTATCCCTGTGTTTGTGGCCTAAATTGTAACCATCGAAAATCGGCAGTTGAAATGTGCAAGAAAGGTGTGAGCGATTCAGTGACGGACACACAGCGTTTACAGCTAAATGAAGAAAAAAAAAAGTCAGATTTTTTTGAAGACAGTTTAAAAAGTGCAACGAAATCATCACAGGAACGAGTGTGACAAGCTCTGATAACCTCTACAAGCTACAGGTATAGTACTGTCTACACGGACATACATTCAAGGAAAAGTGAGTGGAATAAATTAGTCTTAAGGCAGCTTTGCAAAACAGTAAACATTGCAACCAGTGCGGTGTACACAATGGAAAATCTCTGCTGAAAAATCAGAGTATCTCAATTTGTTCTGATAGTCATGGAAGTGGATTAGCTGAGAAGCTAGCTAATGTAACGAGTTTTGTGAAACCTTCTGCAGGTTTGCGTAAAATCACGAAAAACGATATAAATAACAATATAGAACAAAACGATAAATATATTGCCCAGTAATAGGTGCAAACGGCGTTTATAGAAACGAAGCAAAAGAGATCACTCACTGATTAACAGGATACTTAAAACGTTCTTGTAGCTCTGAGATTACCGTCACGGGAATTCCACATGGGCACGACGTAGTTGATCACTCATGTGTGAATAAAGAAGTGGCTAAAACAAATGGGCTATTCAAAAAAATCTGTGCTGCATTTCCCAATGTAAACTTTGTGTCCACTGAAAACATGAAAAAGGAATAGTTCACCAATCATGGGCAACACTTTAATGAAAATGGTAAATCATATATCAGCGAAAATATTTGCCAAGCAAAAAATCTAGCTTACCTGTGTCTCCGTGTGTGTCTGTGAATGTGTTTGTCCCCGTGAGCCGCAACTGGGCATTGCTTAAAGAAGCTGTTAAGGTAGTGGGTCTTAGTTTCTGGCGAGGCGGGACGTGGCAGGAGCCCTAGTATTACTAGGCTCGTGACGGAGAAAATGCATTTCCTGTTGCGCAACTGGCAGGAAGATACGGTTGATAAGGCTGTTGTTGGGCTATAAATAGCCTCGCGGAGCTACACTGCTGGCCATTAAAATTGTTACACCGCGAAGATGACGTGCTACGGATGCAAAATTTAACCGACAGGAAGAAGATGTTGTGATATGCAAATGATTAGCTTTTCAGAGCATTCACACAAGGTTGGCGCCGGTGGCGACACCTACAACGTACTCACATGAGGAAAGTTTCCAACCGATTTCTCATACACAAACAGCAGTTGACCGGCGTTGCCTGGTAAAACGTTGTTGTGATGCCTCGTGTATAGAGGAGAAATGCGTACCATCACGTTTCCGACTTTGATAAAGGTCGGACTGTAGCCTATCGTGATTGCGGTTTATCGTATCGCGACATTGTTCCTCGCGTTGGTCGAGATCGAATGACTGTTAACAGAATATGGAATCGGTGGGTTCAGGAGGGTAATACGGATCGCCGTGCTGGATGCCGACGGCCTCGTATCACTAGCAGTCGAGATGACAGGCATCTTATCCGCATGGCTGTAACGGATCGTGCAGCCACGTCTCGATCCCTGAGTCAACAGATAGGACCGTTTGCAAGACAATAATCATCTGCACGAACAGTTCGACGACATTTGCAGCAGCATGGACTGTCAGCTCGGAGACCATGGCTGTGGTTACCCTTTATGCTGCATCACGGACAGGAGCGCCTGCGATGTGTACTCAACCACGAAACTGGGTGCACGAATGGCAAAACATCCAGGTTCTGTTTAGAGCATCATGATGGTCGCATCCGTGTTTGACGACATCGTGGTGAACGCACATTGGAAGCGCGTATTCGTCATCGCCATACTGGCTTATCACCCGGCGTGATAGTATTGGGTGCCATTGGATACACGTCTCGGTCAACTCTTGTTCCCATTGACGGCACTTTGAACAGTGGACGTTACATTTCAGATGTGCTACGACCCGTGGCACTACCCTTCATTCGAACCCTGCGAAACCCTGGGCTTCACAGAAATAAACTCGGAAAATCATTCATTAGTCGAGAAATCCTTAATGCAGTGTAGGCAGTTAAGGACAAGAATAGCATGGCCATACCACTTCCACCACCAAACACAGCAGCTGAAAATTTCCAGCAAGAAAATGAAACTGAGTCACTGACAAAAGGTTCAGCACTAGAATCTCCACTTTCATCAAAAACAGCTGCGATAACTGATTGAACTAGGGCAGAAGTTTCCAAAGCAGCTTCAGCAGAAGCAGCTACATACTACGCAACTGCATCATTAACAAGAAAAAAAAGTCCGATGTGCCAGCAGCCAACGACCTTTCATCAGTATTGGCCCCTCCTCAGTCTTCAACAGCGAAAGACTTTTCACCAGCTTCACCACAATCAGCAATAACAGAAGCAAACAGAAGAAGCACAAGAAACAGGAAACTTACAACTCTGCAGGATTTTTGGTACCCGGCCTCAGTTACATGACTAACATAAGGCAGATACCTTCAGATACGCCAACTTCCAAGTCAAACTGGCAACAGACTCACCTCCACTGTCATCAACACAAGAATAACCGTGCCATCAGCTCACCTAAAGGATTTTTTAGCATCAGGTCTAAAGGGAAGGACGTCACCAAGATAAGTGAAAACAAATGCCTAACAGTGTTTCACCAAAACATTTAAGCGATGAAGAACAAAGCACAACACCTAGAAGTAGAATTGGAAACTTTTGATAGCCAAATTTTGTGTATCACTGAACACTGGTGCAAAGGGAAGGAAATTGAAGACATTGGATTAGCCTCATATGTCCTTGCATGTTACTATAGTTTTGATAGCCAAATTTTGTGTATCACTGGCCACTGGTGCAAAGGGAAGGAAATTGAAGACATCGCATTAGCCTCATATGTCCTTGCATGTTACTATAGCAGAATCTCAATGAATGGTGAAGGTTCATGTATCTATGTAAAAAAAAAAAGGTATGTCATTTATAGTTAGATATTGTGGCGTTCGCTGTTTTATTCAGTGGTTTGGTATTTAACTAATTTGTAAATGAAAATGATAAACTTATTTTATTAATTGAGTAATTACTAAATAATTTTTCTCCCGGCTAAAGATTTGGTCAAGTTGCTAAAGAACTCCAAGCTAACTTCGTGTTAAAGTGTTGTCTGTAGGTTGTGTAAGTGTCACTAAATCACAGTTCATACAACAGATTCTATACAACTATGGATTATGATGGAAACAGTTATCTTCAGCAAAATGATCATTAAAACCACCGAATATCAGCCGCGCACAGCACTTACGTATGTAACCTGAAACAATATTCTTTGCAACTCGTGCATAATTAATTTCGGCTCCATACATAAGCTAGAAAAGTTTCTTATAAGGATCGTGCTGTGAGCACTGTTTTAAAAGAACCAATCTGATTCGAATCATTTTCATTAAAATGAGTTCGGGACCACCGGTGCACATTTATGTTTACACATTTGTATTACTTTCGGCATTTATGTCTGTAGAGTTGAATTTGCCGCTGAGATAATTGTTAAGATGGTGGCAGACAATTGATAGAGACTTTCTATTGTTAGACTAAATAAGTAAGTATTTGAAATGCTTATTAAACTCTATAAACTCTACTTCTGGATTGTGCACTATTTAGACTTCATCAAGCAAACATTTGATTTGTTTCTAAGGAAAATACAGACAAAAATGCGATACAAATCGCTATCATCAATGGCAGCGGAAAGAAATAATTAACACAGATAATCCAGAATGAGATTTTCACTCTGCAGCGGAGTGTGCGCTGATATGAAACTTCCGGGCAGATTAAAACTGTGTGCCCGACCGAGACTCGAACTCGGGATCTTTGCCTTTTGCGGGCAAGTGCTCTACCAACTGGCAGAAGTAAAGCTGTGAGTACCGGGCGTGAGTCGTGCTTCGGTAGCTCAGGAAGTTTCGTATCAGCGCACACTCCGCTGCAGAGTGAAAATCTCATTCTGGAAACATCCCCCAGGCTGTGGCTAAGCCATGTCTCCACAGTATCCTTTCTTTCAGGAGTGCTAGTTCTGCAAGGAACATCGTCAAACAGGATACATCTAACTCTGCTAAAAAGAACCTCAATTCACATATTAAAAAAAAGAAGTACTAGTAGGTAACCCTAAAAAATTAGCTGATTTTGTAAACTCATTTTCTGTAGTACTGCAAAAAATTACTGCATAAATTTCCACTTACATACGATTTACCTGCTCAGAACCAGCCAACAAACTCAACAGTGCTCTTGCCAACTAAGAAAAGGAAGTGGTACTAGTAGTACACAAACTAAAAACAATAAAACTTCAGTAGGACTTGATGAAATCCCAGTCTGCATAATTAAAGAATATATAGACTCCATAAAGAGCCCATTAACAGACATAATTAATGAATCTTTCTAATATGGATACTTTCCGGTGTACCTAAAACAAGCAAAAGTTATACCTATCCTTAAAAACGGAGATGTGGAAAATGTAGAGAACTACAGGCCGATTTCTATACTGCCTATCATTTTTAAAATAATAGAAATACTGGTCAATAAGACTGCTAAATTGCCTGAATAAATATAACCTTCTTTCCAATGACCAATTTGCTTTTAGGCACGGAAAAGGCGCACAATCTACTAAAGTAATTTTAGAAGCACTGGACAAATGTGAAAATGTAAGTGGTATCTTTTTAGGCTTGTCAAAGGCCTTGATACAGTTAACCACAAAATTTTACTTCATAAATTAGGGCAAATAGGAATAAGAAGTGTGACGAAGAAGTGGTTCAAGTCATACTGGGAAAACGGAGTTCAACGAGTTGAGATATCACAAGTTTCAAACAATTCCCTTGTAAAACACCTGTCTGACCCAGAACAAGTGAATATAGGCGTCCCACAGGAAAACGTATTAGGCCCAATATTGTTTCTTATATACATTAACGACTTCCCACAAAGTATCAGACATGGAGAAAAAATAATTTTTCCTGATGACAGCAACATAGTAATAACAGGTGAAAATCCAACACAAATGTCAGAAAGAGCAAACAAGGCCCTCAATGATGTCCACAACTGGTCATTAAAAAAATAAAGTAACCCTAAATGTAAAGAAAACTAACTGTATTAACATCCAATTGAACAAAAAACATAATGCCACTAGAATAAATTTAATAATAATGAATTAGAGTGTGTAACAAGTACCAAATTCTTAGGGATGAATGTAGACAGCCAACTGAAATGGACAAACCATGTCAACATTTTGGCAAAGAAATTATCCACAGCATGCTATGCTCTTAGAATCCTTGCACTGGTATGCAATAATACCTGTCTTAAAATAACATATTACGGATATTTACACACAGTCCTCAGGTATGGGATCAATTTTTGGGAATCAAACTGTGTTCAAAGTACAAAAAAGAGCCATAAGGATAATAACAAACAGCAACAACAGGGCCCATTGTCTAGAATTATTTAGAAAGCTAGGCATTCTAACTGTTTCTTGTGAGTATATTTTTCAGAACATAATGTTCATGAAAAAAATCTCGAGATGTATAACACAAACAGCTTAATACATGACCATGAAACAAGAACTTGTCACCACCTCCATCTAGATAGATAGAAAGAACAAGGCAAAGATGCAAAAAACTATATTTCATAATAGGATAAAACTGTATAACAAATTACCACAGGAAATTAAAGAAATAAATGAGCCCCCCACTTTCAGACAAAAGCTTAAAACATTATTAGTAAGTAAAAGTTGTTATACTGTAAAAGAATATTTAACGCAGATTTAGATTATTAGCAACATATGACATTATCACCAAAATATGATGTAATTATAAATGTGTGTATAACTAGTTATAAAAACTACAAAAAATATGAGAAATCTGTTTCATTGTAAATGTGTGCTCATGTATTATAAACTGATGATATCCATACAATATTTATTGTTCCACGGATGTATAAATAAATAAATAAATTTCAGCAGGATAATGCATGACCGCATGTTGCAGGTCCTGGATGGGCCTTTCTGGATACAGAAAATGTTCGACTGCTACCCTGGCCAGCATATTCTCCAGATCTATCACCAATTGAAAACGCCTGGTCAATGGAGGCCGAACAACTGGCTTGTCACAATACTCCAGTCACTACTCTTGATGAACTGTGGTATCATGTTGAAGTTGCATGGGCAGCTGTACCCGTACACGCCATCCGACCCTGTTTGACTCAATGCCCAGGCATATCAAGGCCATTATTATGGCCAGAGGTGATTGTTCTGGGTGCTGATTTCTCAGGATCTATGAACCCAAATTGCGCGAAAATGTAATCATATGTCAGTTCTAGTATAATGTATTTGTCCAATGAATACCCATTTATTATCTGCATTTCTTCTTGGTGTAGCAGTTTTAATGGCCAGTAGTTTACATACACGTAGTCACAGGAAGGTAGATGATGATGAGGCTGTATATTTTTGGTGTAAAGGACTTGGTTGCTGTAGAGATGTATCACTTGTTGGAGACTTAACTCTGTATTATCGTAAATAAAGTGTTGGCTTTGAATAAAAAGCCTTAACGTTGATCTTGCCAAAAGTTGAGAAGCAATTCTTCTTGATGTTGTAGATCCCTGGGGCACTATGGGATGCTATCTGGGTCATATGTGATGCCACTGGGTCTCTGTGAATGTGTGTGTCTCTGTGATGAGTAGCTGGTACCAGAGTTGAAGACGTGTTAATTTACGTAACAAAACCGCTTAAAGAAGCTGTTAAGGTAGTGGGACTTACTTTCTGGCGAGGCTGGGCGGAGCATGGGCCCCGGTATTACTTGGCCAGTGACCGAGAAAAATTCATTTCCGGTTGTGCAACGGCAGGAAGTTTCTGATGTACTCCCCTACCAGCGCCCAATGACATGATTACACTGGCCTACCAAACCAGTGATTTACGTAATGAAACTACATCAACTCCAGTAGAAGATCTATCTTCAACGCAACCTCATAGCTCCATCACTGCTGAGACAATGCCTAAAAAAAGCACATCAACTCCAATATAAAAACAACCACCCACTAACTTCAATCAGAAGAACAGAAAATGAAGAATCATCACTCAGGAAATCAGAAGAAAATCCAGTTGGGGACTTGATGCTATTCTAGAACCAAAAAAAAAAAAAAAATCGAATCGAGAGCCCAACTAGCAAAACCTACAAGTCCTCAGCAGATTCTAATACCATCACATTCAGTGTCAGATGTCCAAATTCCATCTGAGTGTACAGCTCCAACCAGCAGCTTCAAGAGCTCAAGGGTTCCAAGAAGACTAACAAAAACAAAAAAAAAGCAGTCAAAAACAATTTTTTTTTTGGTCAAGCTACCTAATTCACAAGAGAAAATAGCAGACATGCATCTGGCCTCTTCTATTTCCACACATCAGACAGGAAATCGTTTTTGTGAAAGTCTGAACGTATATTGTCACAATGTACAAACTGCAAAATAAAGTAAGTGAAATTGAAAACCTGATAGGTGATATGAATTTCTTATCAGATCTACATTTGTTGTGTATTGATGAACACTGGGTAAAAGAACCAGAGTTATCAGTATATTGAAAATTTTAGGTTAGAAAAACTATAAAAAATGGTGGGACCTGTATACATCCAGAAAATGGTATCAAAGATGAAACTTTCTATCCCTGTGAAATGTATTCTTTAGGTAAAGACACTCAATTAGCAGGAGTAGAGATTGCAGACCTAAATACATGTGTTACATGTGTATACAGATCACCTTATAGCAATTCCTCTCTCGTTCTTAATCTTACTTTACTTTGCTTTTTCGTGTCTGGAAGGCAGGTCACAGTCTTTCAGCTTAGTATAGTGCCACGTTCAAGGCTTCTTTCTTGTCCAACCATAAATCGTCGGGGTTGCACCTATAAGGGCACTTTGGGCAGGTGAGCAGATGATCCATATCCTGCACAGTGCCAGTCACACTTGGTTCCAAGACCCCGCCAAATCATATTTTTCTTCACTGGAGCCACCCCTGTACTTATTCGGTTCAGCGCCCTCCATGTCTACCTGTTAGTGCTGAATCTGCTGGGGTGATCAGTTGGTGGTTCTTCTATCATCATGGCTAAGAACCTTTTACGGGATTTCAATCACCCGGGTTCACACTCACTGCCAAAAACAGGATGCTGATCATCAGTAGTTTGTCTGAGCCTCTCTGTGAATTCATGTGATGTTCTTCAGTAGTTAGGATTCACAAACCCAGCAGCTCTATATAGTTTTGGTAGGCAAGTAGATTTCATGCATCCCATTGTTAATTGACATATTTCATTAAGACTTACATCGATCTTCTTTGTATTGGTTGATCTGGACCATACTGGGCAGGCATATTTGGCTGTAGAGAAGCATAAGGCTTAGGTGGTGGTTCTTAATATCGAAGGTTTAGTATCCCATTTGCTGTTAGCTAGTTTCTGCAAAATGCAATTTCTGGCAGTTACCTTTTGTCGCGTCTCTTCGTAATGGTACCTGTATCTCATCAGACATCTGTCAAACACCATACCCAGGTAGGTTAGTTTGTCGATATGCTCCAGTGTGGTATTATTCCAAGAGATATTAAGTTTACGGTTAACCTGCCAGGATCGAAGGTGGAAGGCGCTAACTTGTGTATTGGACAGATTTGGCTTAAGAAAGTTGTTTTTATAATACTCTGACATTTCTCTAAGAGCTCCCTCCAGCTTATGTACTACATCCTCAAAGGTCTTCCCCTGTGCCGTATTTGCCAGGTCATCTGCTTATAGAAAATGTACAGATTAAATAGGAAGGAGGCCAAAACGCTTCCTTGGGCCAGACCATTTTTCTGGTTTCTCCATCTGCTCTTTTTCCCGTTCAGAACAACACAAACTTGTCTATTTTGTAATAGCGACTCGATAATCTTATAAATTTATAGTCTTTTAGTTCTTTATAGAGCTTCTGGAGCAGCAGCCTGTGGCTAATTGTATCGTAGGCAGAGCTAAGGTCGACCAGGGCTAGAACTGTTGTCTTTTTATTTTCATATCCTGCCTCTGTGTGTTCTGATAAACACAGGATTTGGCTAGTACATGATTTTACAGGTCTAAAACCAACTTGTTGAGGAGTAAGTTTCATCTCAATAGTCTGTCACATGATTTAAAATAAGTCTCTCTTACAGTTTGTGAAGATGACACAAGAGAGATATTGGGCAATAGGTCCTTGGTGAATCAGGCCCCTTCCTGGGTTTCAAGAGTGCCACTGTCCTTGCCTTCCTCCATATCTGGGGGATCTTACGTGATTCGCAACATTGATTGTAAGGTCGCTGGACCCAGTTCTTTGCGCTCGGTCCAAAGCGTTTGATCTGCTCTGTGCACATGTCATCCACCCCAGCTGCTTTGCTGCTTTTCATATTGTTGAGACCCTTGTTGAATTCATTCACTGTAAAGTGTGTTAAAACCTATTAGTTTCTGATTCTAAAGTCCTGTTTATTTTGACTTTCTGTTATTTTGTATTAGTCTTTCCATTCAGGAGCAGTCGACGACCCACTTGATTAGGTGTTACCCTGCGGCAGACTGTTTAGGACCATTTTTAAAGGTATCCTTTTAGTATAATTCCTCATACTTGGCTAGGAGATGCTTGGAGTCACGTGAGAGACCTGGGATGTGCTGCTGTTGGCAGCCTCGTAGTATATGTTGTCTGGAGATTCTCTGTAGCATTCGCACAAATGCCTGGTGGTTCTCTGGGGTTGGGGCGAGGCTTACTACGGCTTTATCCAATTCCTCTGTGAAAGTTTCCCAATTGACCTTTTTAAAATTAAAATTTCTGCGAAACAGTACTTTAGTGATCTTGACTGCTGTACACGCCTGTATCCCTACTGGTCTACGCTGCATTTGAGGTATAGGCTCATATACTACTTTAGCACAGCAGTCATTTATGTTTGAGCTGGTAACGCAGTTGTCGAGGCTATATCCACGTTTCCATATTTTACTTGGGAAGGAGGGGGGGAAGGTTTGGCTCATGGAGAATTCTGAGGTTTCTTGTTTCTGTCTGTTCCTCCAATAGGTGTCCATACTCGTCGGTTTCACTATATCCCCAAGTGGTGCTGTGGCGGTTAAAATCTCCTACAATGGATTTGGTGGTTTAGTTTGTAAAGTCTTTTGGTGGGATGAAAGCAGATATTTTTCGTGGAGGTTTATACATTGACGTTATTGTAAACTTTCCAATTTCAGCTGTTAGTATTTTGATATCCTTGGCTGTAGATTTTCTGACATAAGTCACCGCCATCTCATCTCTAACAAGTATGGCACTGTCATGTTTAGGATGAGGTGCTATCACAGCTAGTTGCATTCGTTGTATTTCAGGTGTTTTTGCTTCTGCGGCTCTGTAGGTTTCTTGGATGCATAACACATCCCATTTATGAGTCTGGCAGACTTCCGATAAGATGTCTTGTTTGTTGTTCGTAATTCCCTCGGAGTTTAGGCTTACGATCGTCAGGATTGACTCTGAGTAGTGCCTATTCGTTATCTTCTTCCAAGATTTCCGGCGGTGGATGGATTGGCCGTTATCGCTATTGGTAATGTTTTCAGAGGACATAATCAGATGATGTTGCTATAGAATACTCTCGTGGAGGCCCCTTCCTTGTCCCCCTCTTTCTTAAAAAGTTAACCTTATTACTAGAAAAAGCATTCCATAATGAGTCTAAAGAGTTATGATATGTGGAGACCTTAAATCGACTTTCTTGAAGAATCCTCCAAAAGCTCATAGTTTGTGAACTCAGTGTTTTCTTTCAACTTGAATATAAAAGTCATGTCTCCAACAAGGCTAACAAATTGTCTTGGCCAGGTAGCAACTGGCACTGGCTAAACTGTAAAGGCCAGGGACGTTGGCTTTTCAGATCACAGTGCGCTTATTACTCAGCTGAAGTCTCCAAACTCCATACTTTCCTCTGGGAAAGTAGCTATAAAATGTAGAGGATATAACAACAACAATTTAAATTATTTTATACATAGTTTTAGAGAACTGGAAAAGTGTATATGATTCAGCAACAGTAAATGAAAAATTTTAAAACTTCACACATATATTCCAGAACCATTTCAATTACCATTTCCCAGGAAAAACAAAAACCATGGTCCACAAAATAAAAATTCTTGGATTACAAAAGGTAATATTTCATCTCAGACAAAATGAGGCTACTGCTCGGAGGGCAGGCCGGAAGAATTCAGATTGTACTTTAAAAAATACAAAAATACTTATAAAAGAGTCATTAAAGCAGCAGAATAAGCTTCTAATGTTCTAACGACTTCGAGTGTGAGTGTGATTCTGGGTTATATTGGTTTATTCCCCTGAACTACTTTCCACTTCTTTACGAGGTAACTTAGTTGGAATTTGCAGCCACTCTTTTTTACTCACTAGCCTACTGGAAACGCTCTTGACTTCTTCTCCGTCAAATAACGCAAGGTACAGGAATTTTTAGACTCTTTCTACTTATGAAATAAGTAGGCATACAAACTTTACTTTTCATCAATTAACAATGTATTTGACATACATACACAATAAAACTCTCACTTTCCACATAAATATGAAACTTTCTATAAGTTTCTCATACAGCCGAACGTCAGAAACAAAATGAGTTACAGTTAAAAGAAAGTTGGCTTAGATACTACAACTTTTCTTAACATGAATCAGAAAATAAGTCTTGCCTATAGCAACTTACGTAAGAGTTTTCAAGGATTCTTTTTCAACTGTCCTTGTTTTAATAACTATAGTCAGTGACACAATAAGCACAGAGCTGCATATAAACTCCATGGTTCTTCCTTACACTCACTAAAACATCTATGGATTGCCCGATAGGTACTTGTCGGTTTCGTTCTTACGCCGAGTCTACTTTCTTCCCACGACTGATTTTAAACCTGCACACACAAACATGTGACACACAGTCGGTAGGATTCTACCATCCCACACTCATATCCAGAATACCATGTCTTCCAGATGGTAGAAGGCTGAGTGGTTTTAGAATTTACACAGAAATTCTCGAATCACTACAGGCTCACAATGATAACCTCATTAGGATCTCCTCCAACAAATGTAGGACAGTATGGAGTATAATAAACAACCAAACTGGAAGAAAGAGAACCACAGAGGATAAATTGAAGCTGATTATAGAAGTACAAAAAACAGAAAACATATACAAAATTGCCAATGGTTTTAATAAATATTTTTCAGAAATTTCAAAAATGTATTAGCTGCCTGTTCACACACTGTTCACTCTTATACTAACAACAATATTCCCATGAACTCTATTTCCCATCTCCAACAACACATTGTGAAACAGAGGATATTATAAGGCAAAGAAGCAAAAAAATATTCTCTGCTCACAATGATATGGTACCTTGCTTTTAACTTGAAAAGTGTTCCAATTTCATCTGTGGGCTCTGTCAAATATTATTAACACCTCTTTTGAGGAGGGAATGTTTCCTGACCAGTTTAAAATTTCTAAAATTATACCACTGTATAAGAAAGGAGAGAATACTACCATGGAAAATTATAGGCCCATTGCAACATTATCTGCATTTTCAAAATTTTTTGAATGCTGTCTTACCATAAAATTAGAATACTTTTTTAAACTCCAACTACATGATAACAGCTTCTCAATGCAGGTTTTGCAGAAATAGGTCAACCGTAAATGCACTGTATGAATTTTTAGAGAGTGCTCAAGTCCAATTGATCATAAACAGACTGTTATTGGTATATTCCTTAACCAATGCAAGGCCTTTGACAGGATCACCCATAAGCTGCTCCTCATAAAACTTCTGAAATTTGGAATTGGGTACTGCCCATAGCTGGTTCAGTAGCTATCTAAGTGAAAGGAGACAATGTGTAGAAATCAGAATCCCCAAGGATTCTACCTATTGCATGTCAGATATCTTAAATATAATTTGTGGTGTCCCACAGGGCCTGTTCTTGGCCCAGCCCTTTTCACATTGTTCATCAATGAACTCTGACAAAACATCCCTAATGCCAATTCTTTTTGAATGCTGATGATAGAAATATTTTTATCTTCAACAGAGAAGATGCATGTCAAGAAACAGTCAGTGAAACCACCTGTCACATAAAGTCTTGGTTTGAGGCAAACAGAGTGCTAATAAGCACCCAGAAAGCTGTAAGCATGAACTTTCACACAAGGCAGAATGTTAGCCTGTTGTGTGCAGACATACATATAGGCAAAGATGAAATTGTCAGTGTTCAGGACACCAAATTCCTTGGACTCACTGTCAGTAGTACACTAAACTGTAAACTGCATGTAGGGATAGTTGCAAAGAAGCTCAGAAAAATGCACTACCTACTCAGATCAATACAAGATTCAGCCAATACCATGCTCAGTTTCAATCCATTATAAGCTAAAACCTAATTTTCTGGCGAAATAGTTCTGCATCCAATACAGTCTTCAAATTGCAAAAACAAGTACTCAGAATAATGGCATCAAGAAACAGAACTGAACACTGTAAACCACTATTTAACGCAATAAAAATCCTGGCAATTTAGTGTGTTTACGTAATGGAACTGTGTTTCTTTGTAGCTTAGCATTTAGGAACCCTACACAGAAATCAAGATTGCCACACATACCACATTAGAAATGAATCTAAATAAAAATTATAGCACACAGCATCAAATTATGTGCTGACGTGTTAAATATATAGGCACAGAAATTTACAACCATCTCTCATCAGAGATACAGACAATTAATAATCTGAAGGAAATGAGAACAAAACTAAAATAAATTTTTTCAAAACATTATTTTTGGCTCTGTTACTGCATTTCTTGACACAAAATTCTAATTTCTCCATCAAGCTAATCTTCTTGTATATAATATAAGTCTGTTGAAATAGTTACATTTTCTGTCCATGATCTATGCATTCTTCTTATATACAATGTAAGTCTGTCTAAATTGTTACTTTTTCTGTCAATCCTCTATGCATTTGTATGTGTACCTAAACTTTATGATCCTGAAGTGAGCTTTCCGATTTGTAATGTATTTCTAACGTATACTTTTGAATTTCCATGTTATTTGTTCTTCCATGTACTGTACTTTTTATGTAAACTTCAAAATCTTAATATAGATCCTCGCAGTCTTAATTTATTAATGGATTTATAAATGTATATGGTACTTTTGTATTTCTGTATTATTTGATTTTTTTAATGTATGCTTTTGAATTCCCATGTTACTTGTTCTGTCCAAGTTCTATACTTTGTATGTAAACCTGAACACTTTCAAACCGAAGTGTGTCACCTTTATTGTTTTACTTTAGTGATGAATTTTTAAATGTATATGGTACTTTTGAATTTTCATGTTACTTGCTTATATAACTATTGCTACCTAGAATAACACAGAAAGTATAGTAGTAGCTGAAAAGTTTGTGGAACAAATGTTGCATGGGATAACGGGGGCCATAATATGATGTTGATTTTTCATTGCTAGGTGGGATCACGTCAGGGATATAAAGGTCAACTTCGTTTTATTAAATAGGATGCTATAGTTTGGGACTTATTTTTTGAAAGCGGCTATCAAGTCGACTCCAGTGGTTTATAACAGTAAGGTCTTTGAAGGTCAACAAAGATCAAAAAGGTGGCATGAACGTCCATTTACGGAAGGTGTTCAAAGAGATGACCATTGGTATCAATGCAGTGCTGAATCTTCTTATCATAGACTGAGTGGTATTCCTTATCACATTAGCACTTACGGTATCGAAGCACATGCTCTGACAATTCTCTCTCCTATATTGTGCAAATAGTAAATATTCGCCGAATATGTCGCATCCATGTAACGTCCTATTGACAAGTAAACACCATTTGACAGTTTCACAGTACAACACTAATTGGAATGGTAAGACTAGTATAATTGAATCAAGCGAATGTGAATGATGGATTCCTTCAAAGAAAAAGTCGATATGCTTCTCATTTATGGAGAATGACTACAAAATTCATTGAGAACTAGAGACTTATATGCTGAAAGATATCCTCAACCTAATCACTTTACATGTCATACATTTAAATATGCATATCATAAATTGAGAACAACTAGATCTTTAATGCACTGGAAACATATCCAGTAAAGTAAAGTTACTGACAAGGAAATGGAAATTGGTACTCTTGTGACTGTGGTTTGAGATCCTCGTGTTAGTTTACTTCAAATTGCAAGGGAACCTGGCATGAGCTAGAGTAGTGTTGTTTGTGTTCTGCATCACCATAAGTATCATCCTTACCATATCAGTCTCCCCCAGGAATTAACTGGTACAGATTGTACGTGTCACATTGAATTCTGCTGATAGGGTCAACTTCAGATTCAGAGGGATGACATATTTATTAATTTGATTTTATTCACGAACCACAGAAATGTTAATTTGCATAACATGCATTATTGGGCAACAGAAAATCCACGTTGGCTGTTGCAGGTTGCACACCAAAACCCTTGGTCGGTTAATGTATGGTGTGTGAATTATAGACCCCTGTTTCAACAAAGGAAATCTTGGTGGTAGGAAGTACACCACATTCCTGCATGAAGCAGTAGGTCTGTTAATGGAAGAAATATCTTTAGAAACAAGGAACAGAATGTACACTCCTGGAAATTGAAATAAGAACACCGTGAATTCATTGTCCCAGGAAGGGGAAACTTTATTGACACATTCCTGGGGTCAGATACATCACATGATCACACTGACAGAACCACAGGCACATAGACACAGGCAACAGAGCATGCACAATGTCGGCACTAGTACAGTGTATATCCACCTTTCGCAGCAATGCAGGCTGCTATTCTCCCATGGAGACAATCGTAGAGATGCTGGATGTAGTCCTGTGGAACGGCTTGCCATGCCATTTCCACCTGGCGCCTCAGTTGGACCAGCGTTCATGCTGGACGTGCAGACTGCGTGAGACAACGCTTCATCCAGTCCCAAACATGCTCAATGGGGGACAGATCCGGAGATCTTGCTGGACAGGGTAGTTGACTTACACCTTCTAGAGCACGTTGGGTGGCACGGGATACATGCGGACGTGCATTGTCCTGTTGGAACAGCAAGTTCCCTTGCCGGTCTAGGAATGGTAGAACGATGGGTTCGATGACGGTTTGGATGTACCGTGCACTATTCAGTGTCCCCTCGACGATCACCAGAGGTGTACGGCCAGTGTAGGAGATCGCTCCCCACACCACGATGCCGGGTGTTGGCCCTGTGTGCCTCGGTCGTATGCAGTCCTGATTGTGGCGCTCACCTGCATGGCGCCAAACACGCATACGACCATCATTGGCACCAAGGCAGAAGCGACTCTCATCGCTGAAGACGACAGGGCTCCATTTGTCCCTTCGTTCACGCCTGTCGTGACACCACTGGAGGCGGGATGGAAAGTCGTCCCAAATATGCTTGGGCTTGCAAACCTGTAGCAGCGAGTTCAGTGACTTTCGTGGATGGATCTGGCACTTAAATGTCAGTTAGGACGAACGGAAATGCTAGCCTCATTGAGTGTCCTGACCCCGAACTCTTTGGACATAGTTAACATGCATACAATGCGTAACGGCAATGGGTATTGGCGGGGCAGGTGTTAAAGGCAGACTATTGGTACAGCAGTGGTCACATTAGGTAGCATTGTTCATGCATAGAGGGATATGACAGTTTCGTCTTGAAACCACATCTGTGTAATGCACCGTCCTTCAATCACAGGCCAATACATGCAGCACAATAGATAAAATTCCACTGATGCATTTCCACTACATTCTAAGTATAAATACAGATGTCTAGCCAGAACAGGTCGTAACAGAATTTTGCTGATTTTGTGATGTTCTTCAATACTTCTGATATTTACCCCCGTGTACATACATTTACTTGTTACTGGATGTGGCTTGCTATTTCTGTTCATACCATCCAATTCTGATACATACTTTACTGTTCACAGAATAACTAGTGGGTCTTTACCTATCATGCAGCATGTACTAGTCTGTGATTGAAGTTGTTTCCATAGATGTAACCAAGACCTGTGTAAAGTTTTGTCACCTGTATGGGGAGGGGGTTCTTGTAATGGTGGAGGAGCTGAAAGTTGTGATGATGGATGTTGTGGTCTCGGAAACAGTTTATTGCAGTTTGGATGTACTTTAATAGACATTTTGATGAGGTTTGGGGGCGTTTTGATACAATATCAATCTCCCAGACACGCATGACTAAGAAAAGCTTAAAGTTATGCTCTATTTACATTCAGTTTTAACTATCCATCAGTCCAGGATAGTGTTCTCCATTATATCATCGAATGTAGATATTAGTGAATTAGAGCGGGTTCTTGTAAACGCTATTTCTCCGACGAGTATTAAGAAGAAACAACCTATCAAACAGACTTAAACAGTTTCCTATTGTGGAAATTACTCCTCTCCGTTGAAGTGCTGTGAGTACAAAAAAGTGGTTTTAATATAAGTGTGTAAATGGGCGTATTTTCATGTGAAGTATTAAGTATTCTGGGGGTTATATTACTTGTGTAAGGGATAAAAATCATGAATTTAAGGAGACCTTGCTCCAAGACATGGCGAGGTGTCAGGCAAGCTGAAGGGTAGCTTCTTATAGCTCTCTTGGGATCTATAATAATTCTTATCTACATCTACATCTACATCTACATCCGTACTCCGCAAGCCACCTGACGGTGTGTGGCGGAGGGTACCCTGAGTACCTCTATCGGTTCTCCCTTCTATTCCAGTCTCGTATTGTACGTGGAAAGAAGGATTGTCGGTATGCTTCTGTGTGGGCTCTAATCTCTCTGATTTTATCCTCATGGTCTCTTCGCGAGATATACGTAGGAGGGAGCAATATACTGCTTGACTCTTCGGTGAAGGTATGTTCTCGAAACTTCAACAAAAGCCCGTACTTATCAAGTACTAAAGCAAATTTGAATGCATCAGTGATCCCAGATAAATGAGACACATCTAATGACACATCTTTAAAACTGTTGAAGTTAATATTTCACAGTGGATAAACGTTTATACAATGTACCTGTGAATTAACAACTTTCAATTGCTTCACGCAGTTTCAGCAAACGGTTGTCAGATGATAGCTATCATCCATGAATGCTATGTATCTGTATATATTTTATTTATTGATTTTCGACATCTTTTATTTGTTTGCATTGCGTAAATGTTCATCAGAACATCGTATTTTACACATTTACACAGCTAATAAATACAGTATGAGTACCTCACATAATGCCCTGCTTGTGCAGTCATTCAAGGAAAAGTTATTATTTTGTCAGTTACATTTATTTAAATGATGATTGCAAGTGCTATTAAAAATTGTGCCAATTTAAAAGTGTTCAATTGCCTGTGTTAGCAGACGCAACAATTGAAAAGAGAACCAAAGACACTTCTTTCAAGAAGGCATAAATAATTGTTTAAATAAAATTTAATGACAATTCGTTGGCATTTATTGTGAGCACATGTGTGCTATAATACTAGCTTATTTATTTGTGAAAAAACCTTCATTTGTGATCATAGTACAAGGTCTGCGTGTGACAGAACGTTTACAACACCACCTTTTTTTTTAAAAAAAAAAAAAATGTTGTTGTAATATATTTGTTTAGAGCAGGAAAGTGGTCAAGATGAGTCAAATCATGTTTCTAGCAAGGAAGAACCATGTATTTTTGGTAGGGATGGCCTTCAACAAGTGTAAAAGCAGACAATGGTGGTACACTATGGTTGTCAAGTGGAGAATGGGACTTTTGAAGTGAAGAGTTCAAAAGAGTGATTCTGGACACTTGATGTGTTCTGAAAGAAGGCATTCATACAGGTGATTCATTCTGGGTGGTGAACGGCTGCTACATTACATTTCAACAGGTCTGAATGTGCTCCAGAATAGGGCTCTAAATCTTTTTCTGCAGCTATTACAGAACTGAGGATAGACAGGGTATGAGTTACTGTTCTTTGTATCATGTGTGTTACTTTTTGAATCATCATGTTGAACTCTGAACTGTCTGAGCTGGTGAATATTTCATGTGTTATGGTCATGAAATGGTCTAAGTTTTCACGAGTCTTTGACGACTACCGGTAGATAGTTTGCTGATTTTGTTACCATTTCGTAATGTTCTCAAAGTAACTTTACTGCATTTGATAAGAATAATTTTTAAGATGTCCTTTTGAATAAAAATTATTCAACATAATTCTCTGTCATTTACACCAATTATAAACATTAGAATAGAACCCCATTTCACTGCAGGTAAAGAAACAACTGGAGCAATTCAGCAGCAGCATTCTTCCAGAATGAGATTTTCACTCTGCAGCGGAGTGTGCGCTGATATGAAACTTCCTGGCAGATTAAAACTGTGTGCCCGACTGAGACTCGAACTCGGGACCTTTGCCTTTCGCGGGCAAGTGCTCTACCATCTGAGCTACCGAAGCATGACTCACGCCCAGTACTCACAGCTTTACTTCCGCCAGTATCCGTCTCCTACCTTCCAAACTTTACAGAAGCTCTCCTGCGAAACTTGCAGAACTAGCACTCCTGAAAGAAAGGATATTGTGGAGACATGGCTTAGCCAAGCCTGGGGGATGTTTCCAGAATGAGATTTTCACTCTGCAGCGGAGTGTGCGCTGATAATCCATGTCTCCGCAATATCCTTTCTTTCAGGAGTGCTAGTTCTGCAAGTTTCACAGGAGAGCTTCTGTAAAGTTTGGAAGGTAGGAGACGGATACTGGCAGAAGTAAAGCTGGGAGTACCAGCGTGAGTCGTGCTTCGGTAGCTCAGATGGTAGAGCACTTGCCCGCGAAAGGCAAAAGTCCCGAGTTCGAGTCTCGGTCGGGCACACAGCTTTAATCTGCCATGAAGTTTCAGCAGCATTCTTGATTAACATCAACCCACCACTTCCAATCTCAAAGGTAAGTAATGCTCACTTCCATTACAGCTTGTATTTACAGCAGCCTTGATTTGCATCCTCATAGTGCTGCTACTAGCACTACACTTATGCGACTGATGTGAAATTTGAATGAACATCATTTGTCATACGTAGAAAAATGCCTACCACCTTTTGTTTATGTCGCACAACACCTCTTTGGCACTGCAACATTTTTCCGTCGATGCACTTTTAACAGTATTGTGGCAGGGTGCCAATCCTACCAGTCTGGGCCACCGAACCAAGAAAAAACATGTCAGGAAAATGAAAGTGGCCATTGAGCATCCCAAATAAATTAGGTGTTGAATGCCCCTGGGCCAGTTTTTCATGAAGAAGCCTTTCTCAGCCTTTCACCAGCATCTGCATCTGCTCCCCACCCTGCATATGACCACCCACATAAAAAAAGTGCCAACTTCGTTATAGTTATTTGGTAGTACACCACAGAATGATCTTATAAAGACCCAGGGTGGATTCTTTTTTTGCTGATTTGAAAGTGGAGAATTTCCAGTGTCAGAGAATACCTTCCACTACAATGAGGATTTTCTCGGCTAATTCTTCCCTCGCATTCATTTGGTTCACTTGAAACCTATACATTGTATTGTACACTTTTTGATTTGATTTGATTTATTGATCCATTTTCATCTGCAGCTGCACAATGTGCAACAGGTATTTGGATTTTTTTTATTATTAACAGTTTGGCATATAATATACCTTTTTACATAATAACACACATTAATATATCAATTAATGATGATTACTTAAATAAAACCTATACATCATATGCTCATTTACACGAGCATACAAATATGCAAGCTTGGTTTGCTAATTATCAACTTCGCCAACGGTGCCCCGTAAGTTCTCTTAACTATGTTAATGAATGTGCAGGTTTAAAGCTTTAGCCTCAATCTGTCTTGTACCTCACTCTGTACCTGTCATTGGGCCTTTGAAACCTTGCTGCTGAGTTCTTTTACCTCATCAGGTTTTGCTAGGTCGACATTTCACAATGTGACAGTTAACTTCTCTTCAGTGGAATTCTCTTATCATTATGCTGCTCAGAGAATGCATCAACGAGGTTCTTTTTGAATTATTCTAATCGATTTGCTCATTATTTGTCAAATTTTCTACTTGTTTTTTTTCCTCATTCGTCGAATTTCTTTTGTAGAAAGCATACAGTTTTTTGTCATGTTACTCCCTGCATTTGATAAGATCTTACCAGAGCCTTTCCCCTTTGATAAATCAGCAGATGAAGCTTCAACTTTTTGTGTTAATTCTGCTTGCACAGCTGCAATTGCATCTGGTGCTGCGACTATTTCTTCATGAATTTTTCGATCATGACTCTGTGGAATCTGCAATCTAATATATTCTTAAGGCTTTTTTGCTTATGACCTGTAAGTTGGTCAGTAAAGCTGTGAACTGTTCTGTGGTAGACATATTCAGAAACTCAAAGTTTTCCAACACAAAATATAAAAAATTGATAGACAAATAATTGTAAACCAGCTCATTGATTTAAATATTTGATCTGACTAAAATGGCATACAATGATTCTGAAGCTATTTGCACAAAACTGTCTAGTGGCACCAACATGGATGTTTGATTTATTGGTTGACTCAACAGCTGACGAACTTGGTGGCAGTCTCCACACTTATCGTTCGATGGCACAGCAGTGCCCCATGCCCATTACTGGCTACTTGGCTGTTTGAGATGCCACTTTACATAACAAAAGTGTAAAACTTAGTATTTTCTTTGATGTTTCAGAGCTGACACAGCTGGATTAGTGAAGGAAAGCTGTGGATAGAGCAATTGCTTCCTCAATGAGATAAATTCACCCACGCTTCGTTACTGCATGAGCCGGTATTCGACAACTGCCCATGGATGAGAAATATTTTTCAGTTATTTTTTATTTTTCTTATTTGTCCATATAAATCATTTTTCAGTAAATATATTGTACAATTGGAAAACTTTTTAGTTGCTGGTTTTACAACTAGCAAACGTATGCTATTTATATTTTTGTAATAAAGTGGACCACATAATGAACTAATATAGATTTGGATACTTAACTGTAGAAATGTGCTAATTGCCAAATTCATGAAAAATGTGAAGTGGTTTGCAAGGTGCAGGATACCGAGGGTTACATACGAAAAGTGCTAAGTCCACCGAGAATTCCAAGTGATTACACTTGCCACCAGTAGATGGCAATGGTGTTAAGTTGCCTGCTGATTTCATAAGAATGGTGCAACATGCCATTCAGTTGTGTTTGTTTCACTTTGCTGCCATGAAAAGTGTAGCCTTATATGCATAGACTTCTATTCTTTCCTTTGTTGTGAATCATTGCTCTTTAGCTTACAAGATATGTATATAAACATCACATAATATTATGGTCATATGCAGTAATACAACATTGTCATATAAATGAAATTTTACATATCTACATGATATTTTTAAATCATTTGATGCATATTTTATGTCCATATGTTAGGTTATGGCATATGAAAGACACATGGGTAGGAGATGGAGGAAGAATGGTAGTGGATCATTCAGAGGTGAACAGAAGTAATTAAAGACAAAAGGTTAAGCATATGAAACACACACACACACACACACACACACACACACACACACACACACACACACAAAATATACCAGCTAGGAAACTGTCTCTCAATGCAGGTACTGCTACAATTATAAGCCCTTCACTGGCTGTGAAATCTACATAAGGAATGATTACTGTTGAAAGTGTACATATTTCGAGTGACCTCTATAGAAAACATAATGTTTTGTTGTTCTTTCCTTTAGGTACTATGCAAGTGTAGATTAAGGTGCAGTGAGCTGACGCCTGTATTGAAAACATATTTGCTTTTTAAGTTCTATAAGCAAGACAACACAACACAAAGAACATACCAGCACAATGTCATTGGCATGGAACCTATGATAATCCCATTGAAAGTCACAAATAGGGAAAAGTTTGGTATTCTATTCCAGATGGTACAGGGGATCTTGTTCCAGTTTTCAAAACCACTTTTATGAATATTTTTGCTGTTGGAAAGTAAAGGCTGGAAATACTATTTAAGAAGAAAAGTGTTGGAGAGACAACATTCACCGAGCACAGAACAAGACATGCTCAATGCCAATACAGCGAAGAAGACAAAATTTTTATGAAGCAGCACACAAATTGCTTACCCTGGGAAGTTTGCAATTACAGCTGAGCAAGAGCAAGCAAGAAATTCCTCAGTCTGACCTGAATATTTCAAGAATGTACTCCCACTTTAAAAAGATGTTACCTGAAAGCACCCTAAGTTTCAGTTTTTATCGTACTGTCTTTCTGAAAGAATTTCCTTCCACAGACCTAGGACAGATATCTGCAAGACATGTGACCTACTGAACATTGAAGCAAAAGCAGGTTCTCTGCAGTCAGAGGCACATTTAGAGATTCACCATAGGAAGGCAGAGATGGTGCAGAGCCCTCTGATGAGTGACATCAGTTCTTCTCAGGTCCCTGACAGTTACATTTGCTGCATGTCAATTGATATGCAGCAGATTATGTTTGTGCCCACACTAATGTACTCTGAGGTGTATTTATCACCCCCAGTTACCTTGTTACAACATGGCAGTATCTGTAGGTGACACCCTTCAGTCTTACATGTGTATGTGGGATGAGAGTGTCACTGGTAGGCGTGGAAATGAAGTCGCATCATGCATTCTGAAAGTGATAAACATCAAGATAACAATGAAGAAAAACTTTATTGTTTGGAGTGACAACAGTGCTGCACAAAACAAGAATTGAATGATGGTATTTCTTTTTCTTTTCCTGGTGGCAAATGGGTTGTTCACATGAATAGAACAATGGTTTTCTGTCAGTGGGCACAGCTTCCTCCCCTGTGACTCTGAGTTTGCCTTGGTAGAGAGAAGGAAGTCGCTGACAGAAGCTTTTGTACCCAGTGCCCTATGCACAATGGTCGAGAAAGCAAAGGTTGTTAGGCCTTTCAAAGTAACATCTATGAATACTTCTGATTTTTTTAAATATTCAAGCTATAGCAGATGACCTACTCTCTACAAAAAAGCCAAACATTTCAAAAGCTGTCTGCATCATATATGATTCAACAGATGTAGCATGTGTAGGATGTTACTCCAACATGGAAAGAATCTGTAAGGTGGGTGTGCTTAAAAAAAGGGAGATATGCAAAAAACATTCAGTCTGTTACCTTTGAATCTATTTCCTCAATCCATTTAATTACAGATGAAAGGAAGAAAGATTTAAAGGCTAGGAGAGCTTACCTGGAAAAGAACGAGCATAAAGAATATTATATGCAGATCCGTGGAGAGTGACTAAGAACATAGCACCTTGAATAATTTGATGGGACTTAGCACCTTTCATAAATGTTTCTGTTTCAATTGCCTTCAGCACCAAACAGTTCCAACTGTGTCATGAAACCACCACTAACATTTGATAAGATACTCTCATTTGCAACATGGAAAAGTTTGAGGATTAAATAATTAATATACTGCAATACAGACAGTTTGTTTGTAATAACTTCAGTTCATAAATTTAGCACTTTTCATTTTGTACAGTTAAGTACCCATTGTGTGTATACTGCACATTTAACAAATCTGAGTATTATTGTACATTTAAAGGTATGAGCTTTCATGGTTTCATGACTGAGATACTGAATGACTAAAAACAGGTATGCGGTAGGTTTGAAGTCACAGATTTTTTCAAAGATGTTCAGTTCAGAAAGATATTTTATATGTCTGGATAACCTGTTGTATAATTTTGTTCCTGCATAGTTTACACCATTTTGGCACAGTTTGGTGTTGCAATGACAATCAAGTATGTCACATTGGATCTGGACTGTAATCATTGATAATTTTTCTTTGAATAAAATACTTCCAGTATATAAATGCTAGGAAGAGGTAAAATTTTTATATCTTTAAAGAACAGAATGTACGGTTTCTTGTTGCTTGCTTGTTTCAATAAATTGGATTTTGTTTTCTGAAAACTGTTTTGGTATTTTGTAAATTTCCTCAAAAAAAAAAAAAAAAAAAAAATATCTTCCTTCAGTTATGAATGCACATGAGAAAAGTAAACAGCCCTAACTGCTTTAGTACTAGTGTTTATTGCAAAGCATTCTTAGAACATAGTTCAATTTTGCTAGCCTTGAATTTAGAGATGAGATATGAGAAATCCATTTCATATCTTCCTGATACAGATCCCAATCAATCACAATGATATGTTGATTATCCACACATATTACTAGTTGTGGTGCTTTTTTATTTTGATCTATATGGATGTTTATTAATACTGTTTCCTAGGAACTTACAATTAGCTTCTTTCTGATAGACCACTCACAGGCATAATTAATAATATATTTTCCAGACGCAGTAAAATTTTCTTCAGTATTCCGTTCTACCCGTACTCAGAAGTTCCATTGCTAAAATTGAAATTGTGATCACCAGTCTTTATAATTTTTTTCATTTACAGCTTTGACCAAATCTTCTGACATCACTGATGATTGGCCTGATTACAGTTCACCATGAACATTATCCTGTCCATCCTTAAAAGCTCTCAGCTGCTTATACACTTTGCTGTCACTCATTGGATTGTGGCCATACACTTCACTTAACCATCAATAAATTTCCACTGCTGCAACAGTCCTTGTTGTCGAAAACTGAATCACTAACAATTTTCAACTAATACTGTAAACAGCACATTGCAGCAATACAAATGGAAATGGCCATGCTTGATGAGCAAGGTGTGCTGGCAATCAGTTGTATGCATGTTTCAATCTTTGCATAACATTTGATTAGCTATGGTGGTTTTCACCTCACTTTACAAATAATGCTTGTGAGTGATTAAAATTCTTTTGGGTATTATGCCACATCATTGCTAAATGCTAACAACAATAATAAACTAAAACCGATGTTTCGGCCGAATTGCAACGGCCTTCCTCAGGGCACAACTGGTTTTGCATGGGGATAGGTGCTTCTATTTATTATTTTTCTGGCACGGGGCAGAAGCTACAAGGGACATGGAGATATCTGCACAAACAACTGCAGAGCAAAGAGCAACTGTCAGTCCACTTCCGCGCACACCAGGAGGAAAACTTGCCAACCAGAAGCCGAACTCTGATTGGTGGACAGCTACCAATTGTTGATGACATGGACATCCACAAATAGCCTATTTCTTTCCATCGTTTCTTATGTCATGACTATCCAATCATATTAGAGTGCCAATTAAAAGTTTTACAACAGTGACGTCAGACATCGATAGTCTGTAATAAATAGAAGCACCTATCCCCATGAAAAATCAGTCATCCCCTGAGGAAAGCCATTGAAATTCGTCTGAAACATCAGTTTTAGTTTATTATTGTTGCTAGTGTTTAGCAATGACATGGCATAATACCCACAAGAAGTTTAATCACTATGACACCAGCTACGGAAGCCTATGTTCTTATAATGCTTGTAGATGTTCAACATTTCTGACTGATTTCCATAATTTATACGTATCTGTTCAACAAATTATATCACATAGGAAAGGAACAAACATAATAACTGGTGGTAACAATGATTTTAAGTCCATTAACACTATAAAATTAGGAATATGTTCAGTTTTTTAAATAGATGCTTTATTTAAGTCTCTTTCTAAATACATTTTGGTTCTTCTAATACATATTTGATACCTTCAACAGATTAGGGCATCACACTGTGCCAGAAATCCATTCTTTCCTTGTTGAGCCCAGTGCTGACGTAAAGAGGCGAGGCAAATTCCAAGTAATTTGTGCTATCTGAGCTGTATGTATTCCAGTCAACTGTGACCACATCATCAGTATTTGGTGTTGGATCACTGAAAGAACAAAATAACAGAAATTATAGACAAAACATATTTGTAATAAAATTTTCTTGATCTTTCATTCATTTTTAAAAGAAAGAACACACACTCTCATCATGAGTGATGTTCCATATCTGATTTCATTGCATTACCCATATTTGATGAAATTGGCAATCACTTGATTCATCTGAAGCCCAATTTTGTAAGCAGCAGAATTTGGGTCTTGGCCTGCATAATTTGACATGTATCTTGCATCATCCCCATGGCAAGCTCCTGTGAAACAATATTTAGCAGTCAGGTTGTGAGGAAGTGGCACTTGATATGAAGACATAGAACATATAAATAATGTACATTAACAATTGTAATAGTACATGAAATATGTAGGAAATTTATGTGTAATTATTAATTTTAGGAACATATAGCAGTTTACCTGGGAAATCTGGATATGTACTGAGTGGTCCATTGAAAGAAAATTCATAGTAGTAAACTGGTTCTGCAGAACTCAAACTCATGTTCCGCACAACTGTGTCTATTCCTTCAACAAACATTAAATCTGATGCCAGCTGCAACAGAATGGAAAAATTTGTATACTGCAAAGTTATTATGTCATAAACACTAAACTACAATAGCTAGCCATTAAATAACATGAATTCTATGATCTGTGATGTAAGCTTAATAATAAATTGTGTTGCAGCATTAAGAGTGGTTTCAACAAGTGTCATGGATCTGTATACACAACCACTCATGATGACTTTGGATGTACAGTATATTGAAGTGTGTGATCAATGGGTACCACGACATCTATCTCACAATCATAAGTATGTATATGGCAAAAATCTTTCAGGAGCACTGGATCAATACGGATTATATTTTTCTCAACTGAACTGTTGCAGGGTGATCAGTCTTTGGTGCACTACTGTAATTCAGAATGTAAGAGACAATGATGGAAACAACCATGGTTCCCAGTCAAGGAAAAAAATCAAATCTTTCCTATCTGCTAGCAAGTTACTCCAACATTCTTTTTTATATTGGTCTATCTACAGAAGAAGAGTCAGACTGTGACCATTGCCTCAATACTGTCCTATGACAGAACCCTCTGAGGCAATACAACAAAGGAAGTAAAACCTAATTCTTTCGAAGTGTACAGAAAGAACATTGTGTAAATTTGATAACAGAACATCTTTCAGAAGCCTCTTTGTGGACTTAGAGGTTCTTACATTTATGCACCAATACATATACTCCAAAATTGCATTTGTGATTAACAACACGAATTAATTTAGGATGAACTATGTAGTTCACAACCTCAATACTTAGAGCAAAAATAATTCCCACAAAAACCAACGCATCCCTATCTAATAGGTTGTTGGTAGACATCAAGCAGGTGTTTAACATCAACAGATATTCAAAAATTAAGTAAAAGAACACATCTTGACCATTTGTTCTACAACTTGTTACAATATCTGGACACATAGGGAGACAGATTATGCAAATCTCTAACATTTTGTGTTAAACAGATCTTGACTTTGGATATATTTACAAACGCCTGTTAAGGGTAAGGTTAGTAGGACATAAGCAGCCTCTTAAATAAAAGGGAAAGTAGTAAAGTTACATAAAAGTTTTGGATAGCACAGTATGTGAGTAGCAGAACACGAGGAACAGTGGTTTTTCTCAAAGTATCTACTATCCTCCTTATATACACGATCATGAATGAAGTAACTTGGAAGTAATAGTTGTCCGTGTGAATACGTTAGTGACAGTCATAAATTGTTGTTAGTATACTTAACAGAAGTAGGCTGCAGAAGGAGTTTCTGCTTGGCTTATTGCACATTTCTAAAGCTCTCCTTCATGAAGGGATTTATGGAACATAATGAAAGAATGAAAGTGATGGCTACAGTGAGATGTTAGTAATGCAGTTGTGTCATGTCATTCATTAATTCACTCACACATGCTTTTCTATAAATCTCACCTTGACAGAGAGCCTTTAGGGATTTGGAATGAATCAAGCTAAGTATCAACAGGCAGAAGAAAACACTGAAGGCTACTTCTATAAAGTATAGTAACAATAAATTATGGCTAATGCTAACTAGCTCATACAGGTGACTATGTGAATTAACTTGCTTTTATTATTAGTATTATAGTTGTGAATTGTGTACATTTTGCCAATATTATTGACAAATCTTGTTAAGGAGGTTATGTACTTGCCACGTGAATATAAGAACCCATATGTTGCTGAATACGCTTCTGTAAGATGTTTGATTATCATCTCTACAAAATTCCCTTAGTGACGTGTCCGTGTAATATAAACATTTTTAAATGTAGCTGCAGTGTCCTGGAAGATGATGCTCTGAGAGTGAAACTGTGAAAAGTATTCTAGGAATTACACCTGCGTAACAGTATAATGCCGCTGCTTCATAACCTGGGTTGTGAGTAACTAAATCCACTTTCCCTTCTTCCCTTTCTTTCCCCTCTCTCCTCCCTGATGAAGGAACATTTATTCCGAAAGCTAGGAACTTAAATTTTCGATTGTTTTTTGTGTTTCTATCGGCTGTACTGAGCTGAGCTAAGTACTGGCCAGCCCCTCTATCTCTTTGTTAGTAATTGTTTCACATCTTTATATGAGATTTTCCATTAATTAGTTAACAGTATAATGAGACATATAGGACCACATGTAATAATATTATTAAAAGAAAAGTTGCTACTCACCCTATAATAGAGGTACTGAGTCATAGGTAGGCACAACAAAAGACTGTCACAAAATAATCTTTCAGCTAGCAAGGCCTTTGTCAAAAATAGATGACACACACACACACACACACACACACACACACACACACACACACACACACACGCACACACACATGCGAGATGCGACTAACACACATATGACTGCAGTCTCTGGCAGCTCAGTTGTCTATTTTTGATGAAGGCTTTGCTGGCCAAAAGCTTATTTGTGACAGTCTTTCTGTTATGCCTGTCTGCGGTTCAGCATCTCTGCTATGCGGTGAGTAATAACTTTCATTTTCATAATAGTGTAATGAGAAAGGTTTCCAAGTAAAGAAAGCATTACAAAGCTTCTTCAATTAACTTATCCAAATGCTGTTAATACTTCAGTTTACTATCTCTCTAGATACACAAGAATGTCACACATGCACACTCATCTAGCTCATCCTGTATGTGCTGGTTTCTGTAAATCAATTAGATTAATTTGGAATTCCATAATAATATTTGTATGATTAAGGGTTAAACTGTTTGGCGTGATGCAGTCATAAGCCTGTTTCATATTTCTCCTGGCTGTATTTTGTATGGATGTGTTTGAACTCTTTATTAGTATACTAGTCTCATTAGCAACCATCACAGTTTTTGAAACTCTCTCGAATCTCCCAGTTAAATAATTTATGCAAACCATGAATAAGAGTAGCTTACCACCAAACATTATGAGACACCATGTTTACTGTTTCACCATCTCAAACTGACACTTAATCATGTTGTACAATTTGTTAACAAAACCCTGTGCAAACCATGAATAAGAGTAGCTTACCACCAAATATTATGAGACACCATGTTTACTGTTTCACCATCTCAAACTGACACTTAATCACATTGTACAATTTGTTAACAAAACCCTGTGCAACAGTTGGCAACACTGTGCATAGGAATGTTATGATTTTTGCTCCTTCAATATTTAAGTAATTGGTAGTTTAGAAGTTACTTTATGAACATTTTGCCTTGATAAATATAAATACAAATTAAGCTTAGGTGCATTAGTGAAATTGTTATGTAACGTTAGGTAAAAGGAATGAAAAATGTTTATGGCTCATGTGATCTTATATATTTTTAATATTGACATGCATGAATAATGGCAGAATGTGCATTTTAAGCTTCCTTTAAGTATTTTATGATATATAACAAGTGTTATTGTTGCTATAGAATGGTAATCCATATCAGAGTTATGGGTAGCATCTCTGCTATTTACCATCTGTGGTGGAGAATTGAACAGAGAATGACATAAAGAAGAGATAAGATGTTTTGAGGAATGTGAATCAGATAGGCTGAAGGGGAAAAATTCTGTGAAAATGGTAACAAGTAAAGAGCAAAAAGGAAACATATCTGCAGTCACATCTGAAATTACTTTAGATGAAAATTTTGCTTGTTACTATAAGTACTTCAGAATATTTATCTAGCCATTGAGTAGGTCAGAAACAAAATGAAACAGGAAGAAAAGAGCATTGCATTAGGTAGGAGAGTTATGTATGCTGCACGACAATTAGAATCAGGTTACAGTGTCTCAAGTACTGTGAAGCCAAGCACCAGTTTTAGCATGATCTTAGTAAATGAAGCAGGTAACAGCCTCACTAATGTCAGAGAGTTCTGTCCTAGGAAGAAAGGAAGGAAAGAAGATTTGGTGTAATGTCCTGTTAATGCTAAGGCCATTAGAGAGGAAATCAGTTGTGCCCTTTTGAAGAAACCATCCCAGTATTTGCCCTAGTCAATTTAGGGAAATTATGGAAAACCTGTATCTGGATGGATGGATGAGGATTTGAACCAATGTCCTCCCAAATTTGAGTCCAGTGTGCTAACCACTGCATCACCTTGCTCAGATTCACACTAGGGGTAACTGGATGAAATAGGAGCAGCAACTGCTCATGCAAGTGAGGGAATTTGGTGATAGTTGTAGGTAAACAACTAGTATTCTCTCATATGACAATTTATTAGCACTTCACGTCTACACCGATACAAGTCCATGAGGCTAACTAACTCGTTAGCAGAAAACATCCTCCAAAACTCTCCATCTCAAAGATAGCACACTTACACTCTTTACAAATATCGATATTTACGGCGCTGCACGCCACATAGCCCCCCCCCCCCGCGCAGTATGGAGTACGTCCCTGTGAATAGGGGGAGGGGGGTGAGAAGTTAGGAAGGTAACATACAGTTCTTCAGCGTCAGGTGGAAGCAGTCGACTGGTAGGAGACCGGGGGGTGAAACCCGGTACGTCGACGGCAAAATCAGCAAGCGAAGCCGGCGGCCGAAGACGACGTCCTGTCCTGGAGTGGAGGTGTAGCACTTCGTCTGCAGGCAGGCGGAGAATCACCTTGCCAGAAGGCCTAACAAAGGCACGCAAATTGCCACACACAGCACTTGTGCTTAATTTAAAGCGATGCACCACACGAGTTTCTGCACTTCCTCCCTCAATTTTGTCACACGAGAGTAACACATACGCCTTATCACCATCAACAACAACAGATAATTTATGTATGTCATCAGGATGTACATGTGTTGTGAATTCTTGGGTGGCACCTGTACGAGCCAGGGGGGGGCAGCAGGGAGGTGTGGGGAAGCCATGGCAGGGAGAAGCGTTTGCGGAGAGGGGTGTGGCAGGTGCACTGGACTGCGCAGGCGACAACCTCGGGTGATCAACTGACGGCCGAGGGAGTGTGGCCGAAGGCAACGAGGAGCCCACATGGATTGAACGGCGTGACCAAGAGCTGTCACACGAAGATGGTGACACAATGGTAGAATCCAAGTGGTCGGCAGCTCGACTGCGAGGGCTGGGAGGAGTGAAGTCTCGAAAAGTTTGGCCACTCGAATTAGATGAGAGCGGAGAAGAAGCAGTGCTCGGCAAAGAAGCCCGCTGTGGAGAATCAGTACCCAAATGTATGGTATGAGAAGATGAGTGGCCACTTGAAGTAGGACTGGAAGAGATAGGGGCCGAATCAGGGGGGTCCACCTGAGGCTCAATGAAAGCTGGTTTCACTCGGTTGAGTGAGACCGTGGTTACAGAGTCTTTTATGAGGAGGTCCATGTTATTCCTGGAGCGTTTGACAACCTTGTAAAGACCTGTGTAGGGTGACTGAAGTGGGGCTTTGATTGAGTCATCTCTGAGAAACACATACCCACAAGAGTCTAGAGTGCGCGGTATGTACACGCGCGGAGGTGTATGACTAGCCGGAAGTGGCGGCTGAAGTTTGCTGCAGTGCAAGCGCACTCGCTCGAGAAGTGAAGGGAGTTCGGAGGGCCGAGGAAGTGGGGTGGGAGCGACTAATTCTCCAGGCAAAACCACCGGTTGGCCATACACAAACTCGGCTACGGAACCCTTGAGATCTTCCTTGAAAGTCGCACGAAGGCCAAGAATCACCAAGGGCAGTGCTTCTGTCCATAGTGAGTCATGACAACGCAAGGCAGACTTTAAGGTACGATGCCATCGCTCGACAAGCCCATTGCTTTGGGGGTGGTATGCAGAAGTATGAATTTTGACAATACCACACATTTTACATAAATCGGAGAAAACTGAAGACTCAAATTGCCGTCCCTGGTCAGTGGTGAGGTAAACAGGTGAGCCAAATCTAGAGATCCACGAATCTAAGAATGCTCGGCTTATTGTCTCAGAGGTAATGTTTGGAATAGGCACGGCCTCAGCCCACCGAGTCATCCTGTCAATGGCTGTAAACAAGTAACGGAAACCCTCGGAGGGGGGCAAAGGTCCTACGAGGTCCACATGAACATGATGAAACTGGCCTGGCGGTTGGGCAAAACAGCCAAGGGATGGGGAAGTGTGCCTGGAAACTTTGTTCTGTTGACACAACAAGCATGTCCGGGCCCAAGACTGACAGTTGCGGTGCATGTCTCTCCAAACAAACCGTTCAGATACCAGACTGGTGGAAGCTTTGACACCGGGGTGTGCTAATGTGTGTAATTTGTCAAAGACCTGGCGCTGAAGGGGCTTAGGAATGAACGGCTGCAACGTATCAGTCGATTCATCACACCACACTAATTCAGGTATGCCGGGGAAAGTAGAGCGTACCGGTTTGAGAGAGGAGCTGTGGCCCGAAATCAACTGCATGGTATCAGGGTCCGCCGATTGCAACCGAGGTAGGTCTGTTAAGTCAATTAAGGTTGTGACAGCACCTACAGTCGAGAGAAAATCAGCAACCACATTGTCCGCTCCTCGGATGTAGCGAATGTCATTTGTAAATTGCAAGATGTAGTTGATGTGACGAAAGCGTCGTGGGGGCGGATCAGACGAAGGATTTTTTATCGCAGGAACCAACGGCTTGTGATCAGTGAGCACATCAGTTCTGAAGTGTTTTATGGCCTCGTACACTGCAAGTAATTCTCTGTCGAATGCTGAGTATTTCTTCTGTGCAGTGTCTGACTCAGTACTGCGCCGACAGCACTGTCACTAGCGTCAGTAGTGATAAACATTGTCGCGTCCGCACATGGGTGAGCAATAGTGACAGCGGTGGCCAACAGCTGTTTGAGTTCGTTAAATGCCTTGTCCATGTGTGGTGTCCATGGGACCTGGCGGGTGCCGGAAGTTTGTGAGCCTGCGAGTGCATCTGTGAGAGGTGCCTGTACCGCAGAAGCAGCTGGCAAATGTTTACGGTAATAATTAACTGTTCCGATGAACCTGCGTAATTCCCTATAGGTCTGGGGGCGTGGCATCTCAAGAACAGGCTTGATCTTGTCCTGCGGTGGTGTCAGACCGTCCGACAACACAACATAACTTAGGAATGTGACGGATGACTGGTGCAATTGAGTCTTTTTATTGTTCAGTTCTATACCAGCAGCTGCTAACGTGTCTGTCACGACTTGAACACGCTCCTTACTCTGTTCCAAAGTATGAGCAAAAACCAATATGTCGTCCATGTATACGAAACAAAAGTCTAAATTGGATAAGGTTTGATTGATGAAACGCTGCCACGTTTGGGGGGCGTTTTTCAACCCAAACGGCATAAATTTATATTGAAACAACCCGAAGGGAGTGGTTATGGCAGTCTTTTCAATATCCTCCGGAGCCATGGGGATCTGATGAAATGCATGCTTGCAGTCCAAAACAGAGAAGTACTCTGCACCTGCGAGCACATGATTGAAGTCCGCAATGTGTGGGACCGGGTATTTATCAATGGTGGTGCGGGCATTTAAACGCCTATAGTCTCTGACCATACGCCAAGTACCGTCTTTCTTTTGATCAAACAAGATAGGACTAGCCCAGCAACCGGAAGAAGGTTCAATTATTCCCTTTTGTAATAAATCATCTAATTTTTCTTTTGCAATTTTCATAAATTCCGGCTTGAGGCGGCGTGGGCGTTGCGATATGAGCGGCCCAGCGGTTAGACGTAACCGGTGAACTGTGCCATTAGTGACTACTGCAATACGTGGCGCGGCAAAACAGTCAAATGTCCGTGAAGCGGAGCAGGCGGTGGCAGGCAAGCAAAGCTGTGGCGCTGAGGCGTGCCAATCGCTCGAAGGCTGCGTAGCGAACGCACGCATGTTAACCTGGGCGAGGTTGGTACACTGGTTTTTGGTAGCGGGCCGTGCCGCTACGCGCGCTGTAGGCCCGAGTGGGTGTGGCCTAACAGCAGACGGCTGTATTTCATTGCCACGGACTTGGGAGGTTAATTGTTCATTCGAAACGCATGGAACATGAGCACACAGGCATACACTGTCATTACAAGGGGGAATGCTGACACAGTTTGCAGAGTTCACAACATTGTCATTAATGTGTGCGGGCACGGGAACACCAGATTGGCACGGACTAACCTTGTCTGTAGCCGACGAGTCGTCCGCTTGTAGTGACGCGAGGCGTTGTTGTGTGGAGGTCAACTCGTGATGTATGTCGCGGGGATGCAACAGCATTTCCCTACGTTCCATCCGCAAGTTCGGAGACTCGGCGAGCTCCGCTAGCCACTCGTTTGTCCAAGATAGGTTTGGGCACTTCTTAGCCCAGCGCACATGTTTGGTGTTAGCCGAACTGTCACTCGGCGGAGCGAAAGGAATATGTTTGTTCAGTGGGGGGTAAAACACAGTATTTTTCACAAAATCTAGTGACAACTGATAGTGCCTGAGGAAATCAATTCCGAGAATAGGTTCTTCAACTGTTGACTCTAAAAACGTCCACTTCAGCTTGCACTCAGGCGAAAGTTTCACTGTATACAGTGTAGAACCCGAACACTGTAAGGTAGACAAGTTCACTGCACGAAGTACTGTTTTGTGCGGTTGCACTTTATTGGTCGCTAGGCGAGCCGGTAGCAAAGAGACATCTGCGCCAGTGTCTACCAGAAACCGTACACCCGATTGTAAATCTCGGACATAGACTCGACCACACTTACTGTTGTTGTCCAAAACGGAATGCAACGTTGGATGGTGCACGTTGTTTATGTCGCAGGAGGTGGCACCGCTGCCTACCTGCGGTTGGAGTTTGGGTAAGAGCACGGCGACTGGCATTTGCGTGCTTGCTCCCCGAATCTCGCGTGGAAGAAACAGTAAGATTGAGCGGGCCTGTGCTCCTGTGGGTAGTAACTAGGTGACGAAGTATGTGACCCAGAATCTTCCACCGAGGCCGGTGCGCTGTCGTTGGGCGGAGCTGGAGGTGCAGGTAAGGCGGCTAGTTTAACAAACTTGTTATTAGCAACAGCAGACAAGGGCGTGGTGTTGGACAGCTTCTTAGTGCGGTCACGTCCAGAATGCAGTGCGTGGAGCTCACGCTGCCTGGCGGAGTAAGCTCTATCGGCGGCACGTAAAAGTTCATTTACTGGCCTATCCTCATACGCAGAGATTGCAGTCTGGACAGGCAGAGGCAGCTTTTCTGTCCAGATTTCTGCGAGTGTGTCATCAGGCATAACTTGCTCGTCGACGAGAAGACGGATGCACCGCCACAGCTGAGACGGAGACCTGTCGCCGAGACGCTCTTCGTAAATTAGCTGTCGCACGTTTTCTCTCCTGGTTTTTGAGACGCGCTCCAATATCGTCTGTTTCGCCATAGCATACTTCTCTGCTAGGGGCGGTGCTTTGACCAGATCGTAAATTAAATCGACGCGGTCGTGAAGGTGGTTCATGAGGCACACGAAGCGCGCGTCGTCGTCCAAAGCACAGACATTGAATGTTTGCTCAACCAGGTTGAACCAAAATTCCGGGTGAGCGGGTTTGAAGTCTGGTAGTTTCGGCAGATTCGGCACAGCAGTCACTATGGAGGTGCACCTATTTCTTTGGATGGGAGTAGAGCACGAAGAGGATAGAGTGTCCGAATTATTGGCGTCCTGTAATACGGGTATCGCAAAGTTCACTTGACGCCGGGGCGGCGGCTGAGAAGCGACGGACGCACGAACAGTGTGAGAATCGTAGTCACAATGTGCATTCTCATTGACTAGATAGCTCGGAGAGAAGCCGCTAGTACGTACGTACGCCGGTGAATGTCCGTTATGCACTCTGTATTCATTCGGCCGTGAATGGTGGGGGTGGTTGTAAATGTCCGGGTAATTACTGTCCAGCACAGAATTGTTGACTTGATTATGAGCAACACAAGGATCCCACACATGTCCACAAGGATGCACACTCGATGTGATATTGTCTGTTTGGCGAGCATTGAGCACATGTTGACTAACCGGCGCGGAAGGATACACACGTGGCGGGAACTGGCTCGGGATTGAATTTACTGCTGGATTTTCCAAAGTGGCAAGATTCCGCTCGACACCACGAACTGTATTGAATTGTGCGTTCGACACAGGAGTAGGAATGTTCCGAACAACACTCTGTGGAGAACACGTGGAAAAGTCTAGGCTAACAAAGCCCGAGTCCGCGACCGTTGGCGGTTGGCAGAAACTGGCTGCACTCGATGAATTCCACTGCATGTTCGGGCTGAAAGATTCCGAAGGATCTTGCGGCATATCCACTACGACGGCAGAGATGCTGGAGAGATGTTGCTGAGATCCGGGCGGCGGTGAGTGCTGAAAGGCCATTGTCTGAAGCTAAAACACCGGCCCTCGCAATAGCGAAAAGAAAACCGACGCGGTAGGCACGTAAATAACACTTCGTGCCGTAACTTGAACGCGTATTACACAAAACGGGGTCACCAGTGAGGGAATTTGGTGATAGTTGTAGGTAAACAACTAGTATTCTCTCATATGACAATTTATTAGCACTTCACGTCTACACCGATACAAGTCCATGAGGCTAACTAACTCATTAGCGGAAAACATCCTCCAAAACTCTCCATCTCAAAGATAGCACACTTACACTCTTTACAAATATCGATATTTACGGCGCTGCACGCCACACAAGTAAGATGTTGGGTGGTGATCCTGCAGGAACTTGGCCAGTTGTGTGTAAACATGATTGTAAGTTGTTGGAAAAAATGTATTATATACATCTCTAGTATCACACCAATAATGTTGTGAACAGTAAATTGAGGTGTGTGGCATCAAGACAACAGTAATAAGCAACAGTTACAGTGGTGTCAATTTACAGGGTATCTGCTGGAAATTTTACCATGTTTAGATAGTGGTTAAAGTTTTTCAGTATCATTAGAATGAGCTACCATCACATGTGGTGTGCCTCTGGGCTCAGTTGTGGATGCCTTAATTTTTTTTATTATTTTTATTAATGATCTGTCTCTCTGGGCAGAATATTGTAATATTTATGGTGGACATGAAATGTCAGTTAATAAGGTTTTTAAGTATTTTATGAAATGTTATACATAAATGGTCTTCCTGCTAATTACAGTAAAACAAGCTGTTCTTAGTTTCAGACAACCTCTAGTGATAAATAAATAGGAGAAAACTGGTTGACTAAAAGATTGCTAGGGTAGTACTATACTGCAAACTAAACTGGTGAAACTATATCCTGAATTATTGCAAAAGACTGTGTTCACACATTGTTTGGTATCACAGAAATATGGAATAAAGCTACTAGTGAGAGAAGCACTATATCCACAGAAACGAGACTAAGAATCATGAGAGGAAAGCATCCTAGAACCAATGCAGAAATATTTTTAAGGAACTTTCACTTTAAGGAACATTCACTATGATCATACAAACCTATGTATAGTACAGAAGGGTATCCACTTCAGTAGCTGTAAGGTTTTTAATGGCCTCCTTTCACAAATTAAGTGATAAGGTGTACAGAAACAGATTTCATGTCCTTGTGTCCCCCAAGTCTCCTTCTATCCATCACACAATCACTGACCAGCCACAAAAGGAGCCCCCCCTCTGCCTTCCACCCTCATGTGTCAGTATCACCCAAGATTTGAACAACGGAATCATGTTCTCTGCCAAGGTTTTGACTATCTCTCATAATACCCTGAAATTAGTAGTATTCTTTGCATTGTTCTCTCACAGAGATACCCCACCTATACAGTATTCTTGCCCATCCCTGCTCCACCTCCCTCACAAACCCTTAACCTCTGGTTCATACCTCTGTAAAAGACCTAAATGGAATAACTGTCCTATTCACCCTCCTACTGCATCAAATACAGGGCCACCTGAGAAAGTAGTCCTGTGGTGTACTAACTTTAATGCATCCTACGTGCAGCACTCTATGTGCACATCACCCGAACGGCTGCTATCAGACTGTGGCCAAAAGATAGGTGGACCACCCAGTTGCTAAGTGTGCCATGCTGCTTGGTATACTTTACACAAACAACTGCTTCATGGCTAAAGCTGTCTGCATTCTCCCCACCAAGACTAGCTTGTCTTAGTTGCTGAGGCAGGAATTCTCCCTGCAGCATATCTTTTGCTCTCATAAACTCCCTGGCCTGAACCTTTGCTAATCCCTACCCTCAGCCTGCTTCTGTGCCCTTCCCTGCTCTCACTCCAGCTTCATAATAGATTCTCAACCCTTTCTAACATCTGCTTCTTCTTTCTGCCTCAGATCTCTTCTATATCCCCACTGCCTGCCCCAGCTAATTTAAATGTGCCTGTTTGCCAGTCAATGCCTCCTCTGTGTGGTGAGTAGAATCTATCCTAATTCATGTTGTTATTCTATCTCAGAATTTCCATTGAACAATATTAATTAGAATAGTTTGCTACTCACCACATTGAGTTGCAGACAGGCAGATTTAAAAGAGGTGTGTTGCATATTACAAAAAATATTAGTACACACAAATCTGCACACATGTGGTGCTATAAATAGAGGTGCAACACATGTGTGCTTGTGCCCCCCCCTCCCCCCCCCCCCCACACACACACATTCACTCATGCATAACACACACACACACACAGATGGTCACTGTCATCTCTGACAGTGTGGCCCAAAGTGCCCAAAGACGGTGCTGAAAAAAAGACATTTTGAAATGCTTAATACCAAAGCAAGTTTGGTGTAATGTTTTGAGAGATTTGTGTGTGTGTGTGTGTTTGTGTGCACATGTGCTTGCACATAATAATATACAGGGTATACATGAAGTCCAGGAACACTTTCAATTATTTATTGCACGAGAACCAATCATTGTACAGATAACATGCATATGTCATTTTGAAGAGAAACCCTGAAATGCCCCTCACCCCCCCCCCCCCCATCCCATGTATACTCCCACAGCGTAGATTGGTAATATGCTGATAATCAATCAGCAATAGTCACAAACATGGCAAGTTCAGGTACAGAGCAAGCTTTGGGCTTCAACAAAAACAAGTGTGCTACACCTGTTTAATGGATGTTTAGAACCAAGTATGGTAAGAAGCCACCAACAAGGAAGGCCATTTACCTCTGCCACAACAAATTTGTTGTGATGTGTTGCTTGTGCCAGGCAAAGATAAGCAGACATCCCAGTGTGAGTGAAGTTAATGTGGAGTGCATATGAGAGACATTCACAAGGAGTCCAAAGAAATCATTTTCATCATGAAGTTTGGGGGTACTTGAACACGGAGCTGCTGCATCGATGGATCAGCCGTGCTACAGAAGGGGGCAGCTGTTTCACGAAATGACCTCCCCAATCACCAGATCTCATTCTGTGTGGCTTTTTTCTTTGGGGTTACATTATAGATCTGGTGTATATACTGCCACTACTACGTGATGTAGTAGAGCTTCAGAAGATAATACGGGAAGCAACTGCCACAGTTGACGATGCCATGCTGGGACAGGCATGGCAAGAATATGATTACTGTATTGATGTATGCCAGGTCACTCATGGGTTTGCATATCAAATGTTTGTAAAAAAAGCTTTCAGAGCTACTCTTCAAAATGAAATATGTGTGACATCTGTATAATGTTTAGTTCTAGTCAATAAACAATTGAAAGTGTTGCCAGACTTTATGTACACCTTGTAATATAATGTAATTTAATATAATTTTAAATATGCCTGTCTGCCATTTAACCCCACCTCTATGCAGTGAGCAGCAGTCTATTCTGATTCACATTGTTCTTATCTATGAATGTATCATCTATTAAAGTACTGGAACAGTCTGTTACTCAAATTGTAGAGTCAACCACTTGTACTAAGTGCATTTCATATCATATGTTCAAGGTTTACTGTGTTTCTATTATCTGTTAAGAAGTTCACCTTAAAGTCACTTATTAGGATGAATGATTTATTTTTCCTGACAGAAATCACAAGAGTGGTTCAACATGACTCAGAAAAGCTTTCGAGTTTCCAACAGATGCCCAGTAAAAAGACATCACAATAACTGTTGCACTATCTTCTGATTGGACTGAGAGTAAATTGCAGAAAGACAAAAGTAATGAAAATAGCAAAAAACTCAACATCAAAATTGATCATGAAGTACATGAAGTTAAGGAATTCTGCTACCTTGTAAGCAAAATAACCCATGGTGCTTGAAGAAAGGAGGATATAAAAAGCAAACTAGAGCAGACAAACAAGGAATTCCTGGCAAAGAAGACATGTACCAAACATAGGCCTTAAATTGAGAAAGGAATTTCTGAGAATGTATTGTAGTGAATCATGGACTGTGGGAAAACTTAAGAGACTTGATGCATTTAAGATATTCTACAGATGGGTGTTGAAAATTGGAATAGCTGATAAAGTAAAAAATAACAGTTATAATAATAATCTGCTGTTATATCAATGAAACATGCCTCAAAGTGCTGTTAAGCACATTATTGATCCTCTGGGTGCTGTAGTTGACAGCACTATGTGAATTCTAATCTTCCTTTAGTATTTAAATCTTCTTTGTGATTTGAAATTTTTACGATACGTGACAAGTCTCTATATTGCTGTAGGGTAGTGAACAATATAATGCCATGTGAGGGTTGTGGGTGGATCTTCCACTTTACCAATAGTGGTGGGGAATTCAACAGAGAATGGATTTTATTTCTCCCATGGAACAGTAGGATATACAGAAGAGTATTGGAAAACATTTGTGCCCTTCAGACTAAATTAGATTTTGATAAATGTGAATTAGATAGAGCTAAGGGGAATTCAACAGAGAATGGATTTTATTCCTTCCATGGAACAGTAGGGTGTACAGAAGAGTATTGGAAAACATCTGTGCCCTTCAGACTAAATTACATTTTGAGAAATGTGAATTAGATAGAGCTAAGAGGAAAAATACTGTGGAAACAACAAATAAATGCCAAGCCAGGAGCAAAATGAAAAGAGATCTGCAGTCACATTTGAAATCATATTAGATAATAATTTTGCTTGCTACCTGAAGCATTTGAGGAGGAAACTCATCTAGCTATAATAGAAAGCAGAGTGCACCGGGCTGATAGTCGTATAACTAATGGTAGTTTGTAAACAAAATGAAGCAGGAAGATAAAGAGTTCTGCTACTAGGTAGTAGTCGTGGGAAGGGTGTAGGCCAAATGAAGAGAAATCAGAATCAGGTTACAAGGTCATAACTACTGTGAAGCCAGTTTTAGGCAGGTAACTGAGAACAGCACTACTACAAAGGGATTTTGATAATGGATATCAGGTAACCATAGCAAGCGAAGAAGGTATCAGCCTGGCTAAAGACAGAGAGTGCATTATTAGGGTAAATCCAGATGCAATAGGAGCAGCAATTGCTCTTGTAATTACAGGTTTGATGGAGGTTATGTAGTCCTGGTAAAGTTCAGCCACTGAGTTGCAAGTCCTTTTGTTGATGCCACATTGGGCAACTTGCGTGTTGGTAATCACGAAATGATGATGAGGACAACACAACTATGACCCAGCGAGGAATCAGACTTGGTCCCACAGTATGGCAGTCAGATGTGCTGACCACTCAGCTAATGGTGCAGGCTAAGTGCAGTGGTCATGCTGATAACAGAGGTGGCACACTGTTGTGACAATAGTGCTTTATTCCCAAACACAACATTCAGCACATCCACATAATATAATGTTCTAAGTGAACTCAGCTCTCTGGAATCCACCCAGGTATTCCACTCAGCACCACATGTGCTCTGGTTAGAGATGTTACTCATGCTGATGTCCTAGCAGAGGTGCACCCCCTCCTGTTTCCATAGTGCAGAGCTCTGGTAGAGAAATGGTCAGTAGGCTTTGTCAACTGGGGGGGGGGGGGGGGGGGGGGGGGGAGGGCCGAAGGCTCTTGTGCAGAAGTGTTTCATAAGCCATGCTGTGACTGGCTGTTGATTTGGATGTGTCTGGACCATTTCTCAGTGTTGATCTGATATGGTTGGCTGCAAATCACAGTGGTTTTTCCATTTCTCATCATGGATAGGCTCACAGCAGTCGTTCTGTATACAGGGTGTTACAGAAAGGTACGGCCAAACTTTCAGGAAACATTCCTCACACATAAAGAAAGAAAATATGTTATGTGGACATGTGCCTGGAAACGCTTACTTTCCATGTTAGAGGTAATTTTATTACTTCTCTTCAAATCACATTAATCATGGAATGGAAACACACAGCAACAGAATGTACCAGCGTGACTTCAAACACTTCGTTACAGGAAATGTTCAAAATGTCCTCCGTTAGCGAGGATACATGCATCGACCCTCCATCACATGGAATCCCTGATGCACTGATGCAGTCCTGGAGAATGGCGTATTGTATCATAGCCATCCACAATATGAGCTCGAAGAGTCTCTACATTTGGTACCAGGGTTGCGAAGACAAGAGCTTTCAAATGCCCCCATAAATGAGTCAAGAGTGTTGAGGTCAGGAGAGTGTGGAGGCGATGAGATTGGTCCACCTCTACCAATCCATCAGTCACCAAATCTGTTGTTGAGAAGCGTATGAACACTTCGACTGAAATGTGCAGGAGCTCCATCATGCATGAACTTTAGAGCAATGAGTTGCATGTCAACACAAGCACTGAAGTCAACATTACCTTCCTTCAATTGAGCCAACTGGTGGTGAATCTAGCAAGTACAGTACATACTGACGAAACTAAAATGAGCTCTAACATGGAAATTAAGCATTTCTGGACACATGTCCGCATAACATCTTTTCTTTATTTGTGTGTGAGGAATGTTTCCTGAAAGTTTGGCCATACCTTTTTGTAACACCCTGTAGATGATATCGTACAAAATGGTGAGGAGGTCAGTGGGGGTGGTTCTACTGAGGTTAGTTTGGCATATGTGGTGACAGGGGATGGGGAGGTTGGAATGGCATATCAGTAGGTGGATACAAGCTCTATGTGATGCAGTGTGCAGTAGCTGTCATTGTGGTAACTGACATATGTATGTTAGTTTTCAGGTTATTGGCCCATTATCAGTAACGGCATTTGTCCACTATCAGATCACTGTTTACAAGCTTCACAAGGACATTCTCTGTATCAGTGTCTCATGTTTATTTTGATGAAGACTGGCTCCTCGGAGTTTAAATTAGGGACCTGCATGTCAAGTGGTAAATGACCATACGGGTCATTGTCCATTTCTTGAGGGTCCTTTCAATGCACTGCTGTGTGTTTGCACAGGATCCACACTGGTTTTAGGTATTTTAATGAGCCAGTCATTGCTTTCCCATATCTTCATTGTGTGGGTGTCATGTTTTAACACTCTACACTGTCCAGACTATTGTGGCTGTTAAGCTGGCTGGATCATATTGTCCCATAGCATTAGAAATTAGCAATTAAGCTGGGCCTAATGCATTAAAACTTTCAACTCGGCATACGAGGTAGGAAGTGGCACCGAAGTGTGGTTGATGTGGCTCTCCATTCACTTGACCAGTGCTGGTAAATGTGCTGGGCCAGAGGGCTGAGTTGGTAGAAAGAATTCTGCCTGAGGTGTGAGTAATTCTCGATACAAGATTTCTGCTAGTGATCTGTGTAAGTTGTCCTCAAATGCCATGTGAATGCCTAGTAGCACCCAAGGCAAGGCTTCTGTCCACTGTTATCTGTGGCACATGAGTGCAGCTTTTAGGGTTCTCTCTCACTGCTCCACAAGCCCAGCATTCTGACGGTGGTAAGCGGTTATCTAATTATGTGTAATGCCACAAGGTGGCAGTGAGCCTCAAATACCATGGACTGTAATAGTCTTTTCTGGTCTGTCACTATCATTTTAGGGTAGCCAAATTGAGTATCCAATCATTCATGAACACGAGTCACTGGTTCTGCTGTAGGATCTTTATTTAGGACTGCTTCCACTCGATGAGTGTCTCTGTCTGAAACTGACAGCAAGCAGGGGGATTGTGAGGTCTATATGCTGTTTTGAAAATGTGCTTATGATATATCAAAGTGACCTATTTGACATTGTGTATGATAACCAAATTTGCTGCACTAGCTCACCAGGCAAGTTTGTGTCCAGGCTCAACAGTCATGTTTAATATTCAGCCAAATGAAATGTTCAGTGATGAGCAGTATTGTTGGCCTAACCCCCAGGAGCACCAGGTTGTTTAATTGACTGGAAGTCATGTGGGGTATAATGTTGGTACTAGTGGCCTAATTTTATTCTGAGATACATCACATAGTATTTGGATATTAGTCAAAGGGGCTGTCCACTGTGAAATCACTGTTAAGTAAGTGTTTAATATCCACATTGTGGCTCTGCTCTTCTGCTACTTTGTTGTAGTCTAGTTGTACTGAAATAACATAGATCCATGATAGCTAGTAGGAGACCACATAGATGACAAATGTCTTGTCATACTTTGTGCAATAAGGTTGAGTTGACGATGACAAATGTCTTTTGAAGGGTGTCATATGCCATCTACAAGTGGCTTGTGCTCCATGTAAATAACAATGTCTTCCTTCATTATCTTCTCTAAAATGTTTGACTGCTTCGTAGACGGTGAGTAATTCACATGGACCATTTTGACTGTGAGGCCGTTCAGTTTTTTTAGAGAAGAAGCCAAGCAACTGTGCTTCATGTGCTACAACTTGTTGTATGACTGCTTCAATGGCTGAATCACTAGCATCAACTGTGACAGTGAACGGTGCATTGAGTATTGCGTGGACCAAAGTGATCACTCTTGTGAGGCAGTCTTTGGCCAGTTGAATGCTTCCTGCACTTTGTCAGTCTACTCTGATACTCTTTTTGCCTGTGTATTCAGACCAGAAAGAGTGTCAGTGAAGGGGACTGTATTACTGCTGCCTGTGTATACCTCAGAAGTTGCCAATAATTTTAAAATTGATACAAGTGTACTTTGGTACTAAATCTCTATATGCACATTCATTAAATCTAATAGCTTCAATGTACTTGATAAATTCCATCTTGCTCTCAAGAACTGGATAGCCTCACCTCTTGCCTAGCAGGGTGGTTCTTTGAAGGTTTACATCTTGCAGTGTCACAGCCATGTTGGTATATGTGAACTAAACTCTGCTGTTAAATGCTCTGGAATAGTACAGGTTATGAACTTTTCATGCCCTAGGCTCATGGTGAAGAAGAACTCCTCAATCTCCTATAACAGCTCAACTCACTCTCCCAACTGAAATTCACATACATCTACATGCACCCTCCAAAAGCCATGATACAGTGCATGGTGACAATCAAACAGTCGAAAATCCAGGATGGAATGTAACAATATTATGAAAAGGAAAGTTACCACTCACAATATAGTGGAGATATTAAGTCGCAGATAGGCACAACAGAAAAACTCTCATAAATATAGCTTTTGGCCAGTAAGGCATTTGTCAAATATAGACTCCCCCCCCCCCCCCCCCCCCCACTTACGCAAATGCAACTCATACACATGACTGCAGTCTCAGGCAATTGATGTGTGGTTTCAGTTGCCTGAGACTGCAGTCGTGTGTGTGTTGCATTTGTGTGAGCATGTGTGTGTGTGTGTGTGTGTGTGTGTGTGTGTGTGTGTGTGTGTGTGTGTGTGGTGTGTGTGTGAGAGAGAGAGAGAGAGAGAGAGAGAGAGAGAGATCGAGATCTATTTTTGGTGAAGGCCTTACTGGCCGAAAGATTTATTTGCGACAGTCTTTTTGTTGTGCCTATCTGCAACTCAGCATCTCCATCAAGTGTTGAGTGGCAGCAACTTTCCTTCAAATCAAGCTAGGGGAAAATGAATGCCTACATGCTTCCACATCAGGCCTAATTTCTCTTATGCTGTCTTCATGGTCTTTATGTGGAACACACATTAGCAGTGGTAAAATCATTCTGCAGTCAACTGCAAATGTTGGTTCTCTAATTTTTCCCAGTAGCACTTTTTTTTTAAAAAAAAAGGTCATCTTGCCTCTCTAGAGATTCTATTTGAGTCCTTTGATTCCCCAAAGCATATCTGTAATACTCGCTTGTCAATCAAACTTACTGTGACAAATCTACCAGCCACTTCTGAATTGCTTTGATGTATTCCTTTAATCTGACCTGGTGAGGGATCCCAAACACTTGAGCAGTACTCAAGACTGGGTCATACTGGTGTTCTACACATGGTCTCTTAATAGATTAGCTTCACTTTCTTAAAATTCTCCAACAAACCAAAGTCAACTGTTTACTTTCCATATTGCTGTCATCATGTGCTCATTCCTTTTCATGCCACTTTGCAGCATTATGCCCAAATATTTAATTGATGTAACTGTATCAAGCACCACACTACTGATTCTGAACATTACAGGATTGTTTTCTCTGCTCATCTGTGTTAATTTACATTTTTCTATCTTTAAAGCAAGCTGCTATCTATCACACCAAATACAAATTGTGTTCAAGTCATCCTGTATTCTTCTATAGTCACTCAATGATGATAATTTGTCATTTAATACAGAATCATCAACAGGCACAGACTGCCTCTCACCCTATCCTTATCACCTGGTTCCTCTCATAATTCTAAGTCATATTCAGGATGTTGACCTTCTGCTCTCCCTGATATCTTATTCTCTATGCTTACCTTGCTCCCTTCTCACAGCAGATGGATCTCTTTTAGCCTTGAGACCAGCTCACTCTTATCCAACATCTAAACTCTCACAACTAATTCTTCTTACTTTGCTGAAGAAGGAGACTGTTGACCTGAAATCTAATGGGGCTATGACCCCTTTTCACATATCAATATCAGCAGAACTGTCTCTTTGCAAATTCAACAATTTTCTGAGTTGGATTTCCTTTTTCTACAATTAACTGCATTTTTGGTTTTTCTGTTCTTTTGTCCCTGTGTGTTTAATATCATTCTAGGCTACCATCTGATTTGTGTTAAGAATTGTTTCACTTTCATGTCCTAACAATATCTAACAGTCATTTAGTTTTCCATTCGTTGCACTTTTTGAAAATTAGGGCACTTTTTCTTTGTTCAGTAACTTCTCACCCTTTTTTGTGATCATTCTTTGGTGACTAGTAATCTTCTGATATTGCCCAGTTACTTATTGACTCTAATCTTACAGAACACAGGAAAAATTAATGAAATATGCATGTTGGTAAAATTCTTTCATTTAAAAATTGGCAATTTTTGAGTAGCACTCACACTCTGAGGGTTCTGTGCAGACTTCATTATGCACAAAGAAAGTTCATCAAGCCTGGGAATAGAGAATTTTGACAATTTTTGCCTCTTACTGACTTTGATACCAGCAAGACATTGGTCCCGGGGAACTCCAAGATTTATGAGAAATCTTTCATTTAAATTTGTAGTCTGATTATAAGTGAAAACAGAAATATTTTTTGTGTGATATAATTACAAAATAACTGTTGTCAGACTTTTTTCCTTTACTTGCACCATAAAGCTTTGCTTGTTGCCAGATTTCATGATTCTAGGTCAACAGGAAATACCCTATAGGTCTTATGAGTGAGTTAGCAAGTATGAAAATATGTGACATAAATGGTTGTGCCATTTCATTGACTTAGAAGCCTAAGCTCTTTACACAACCAAAAAACCAAAGACTGTAGTATATTACATAAATTTTAATTTTATATGTCTACATTTTCAAGGAAAACAAGGGGGAGAGGGGTGCAGTTTACAGACAGACAGACAGATACAGTCGAATAACATATGACATAAATTTTTTTTTTCATCTGATATATTTACAAATTAGCAGTTTTCAGATTTTTTCCCCTTCCTTTTACTGTGAAACATCACTTCTTGCCACATTTCATGATTCTAGATCAATGAGAAGTATCCTATGGGTTTTGATGAATGAGTTTTTGAGTGTCAAAATATGTGATATAAATGGTTGTATCTTTTGATTGCATTGACTTAGAATCTAACGTTTATTTACATTTATAAGAGATATTAGATCTTAATTTGTGGCATGAATTTAAACCTGATATGTCTACCCGTTCCTGAGGAAAAGAAGTTCTTAACAGTTGGACAGACAGGTGGACAAACAGATGAGCAACATAGTAATCCTATAAGACCTCTGTTTTCCCAACTGAGTTATGGAAATATAAAAACTGTTAAAATTTATGTTTTAAAAGTATAGTATATAAATTATAAAGTAAATCTTTTTAAAGTCCATTGCAATTCTAATTTAACATAAAAATTGATTCCACAAAATATATATGTTTTCTCCTAAGATGCAAGAATAAATATACCACTCATTTTCAATTTTTTCTTTTTTTTACACTTATCTATATATCCCACTCACACTCTTTGTGATGACAATAGTGTCTAAACCCACAGCATTTTTTCCCAAATAGTGAACTATGTGTTTCTTATGTTCAGTCAAAATTCCCACCCCTAGCCCCACACTATTTATAACAGTGCTAAGGGTGACCTAATCCAACAGTGTTTTTTCTAGATCCCTATGCCCTCAGTTATTTGTTGGAAGTATTTCAATCTCTGTTTTTCTCTACAGATTTTACCCTCTACACCTCCTTCTAGTACCATGAGAGTATTCCATCATGTCTTAACACCCTGACTGTTCTCCTTGTCAGTGTTTCCCATATGTTACTCTCTTCACTGATTCTGTGAAGAACTCCCTCATTCCTTACTTTATCAGTCCATCCATAATTTTCAACATTTTTCTGTAGTATCATGTCTCAAATGTTTCAGTTCTCTTTGTTCCAAGTTTCCCACAGTCCATGATTTACTACCATACTGTGCTTTGCTCCAAAGGTACATTTTCATAAATTTCTTCCTGAGTTTAAGACCTATGTTTGATACTAGTAGCCTTCTTTCAACCAGAAATTCCCATTTTGCTTGTGCTAGTCTGTTTTTATACATTCCTTGCCTCATCAGTCACAAGTTATTTTGCTTCAGTAGCAGCAGAATTCCTTAAGTTCATTTATCTCATTACCATCAATTTTGATCTTAAGCTTCTCACTATTCTCATTTCTGCTATTTCTCATTACTTTTTACTTTCTTTGGTTTACTCTCAATCCTTATTCTGCACTCACTAAATTGTTCATTCTCTTAAACATCCTATAACTCTTCTTTATTCTCACTGAGGGCAACAATGTCATAGTGAATCTTGTCACTGGTATCCTTCACACTAAATTTCAACTTTCTTTTGTTTCAGTCATTGGTTCTTCAATGTACAAACTAAACAGTACACATCTAAGATGCATCGTTGTCCTCCGCTCTTATTGTCCCCCCTTAGCTCTTCTATTTCCTGGCCAGAGTGACTATTGTTGAACTATATGAAATGAAATCACCATAACTTCTGATCAGTTTGCATTAGGATGTTCAAAGCGCATGGTTGACCATGGGGCATGATGGGAATTAACATGTGCTGCACAATTTGGTTTAGCAATGAAGGCCAGTTTCATTTTGAAGTTACATCAATAACCAAACCTGGCACATTTGGGGGACTGAGAATCTGCACTTCATGATGGAGAAATCTCTTCACCCTCAACAGGTGACTGTGAGGTGTGCAATGTCCAGCCATGGAATAATTGATGTGATATTTTTTGATGGTACGGTGACTACTGAATGGTATGTGGAGGGTCTGGAAGATGATTTCATCCCCAATTTCAACAAGATATCATTCATGCAAGATGGAGATCGACCCCATTGAAGGAGGAGAGTGTTTGATGTCCTGGACAAGAACTTTGCGGACCATATTCTGGCTCTGGGGTACCCAGAGGCCACTGGCATGGGCCTCCATTAGCCACTATATTCTCCAGATCTGAACACATGCAACTCCCTTTTGTGGGGCTACATTAAAGGCAAGGCGCACAGTAATAATCCAAATACCATTTTTGAGCTGAAAACAGCTATTCAGGAGGTCATCGACAGCACTGATGTTCAGACATTTTGGCGAGTCATGCAGAATTTTGCTATTTGTCTGTGCCCCATCATCGGAAATGATGGCAGGTCATCGACAGCACTGATGTTCAGACATTTTGGCGAGTCATGCAGAATTTTGCTATTTGTCTGTGCCCCATCATCGGAAATGATGGCAGGCATATTGAACACGCCATTACCTAAATCAGAATATCTGTAGTGATGTTTGCATGCTGAATGAAATATGTGCATGCTGTAGTTTGTAAATAATTTACATTTTTTTTTCATATAGTTTACTGTCACTCTGTATATTACCCACGTTCCCTATAGATCATTGTTATTTTTCACAGAATTTGAAACATTTTGCCCCATTTTACATTGTCAAATGGTTTTTTCAGGTCTTGACAAATCATCCTAATGTGTCTTGATTGTTCTTCAGTGTTGCTCCCATTATGAAGCACAATGCCAGGACTGCTTCCATGGTGTCTTTACTTTTCCTAAAGTCACACTGATCACCATCTCCTGTGACCACGGTAGTCTTTCCGTAGCCACGGGTTTGGATGTATGTGTAGTTGTGTGTATGAGTGTGTGTACTGTTGGTAGAAAACAAGCCAGTTCTTGAAACTTAGCGTGAATGCTGTTTTTCGTTAAGTCTTTTTGTGCTTCACAGATCAATCTGCTGTAGGTGTGTGATTGCCTTTTCCTTATTTTACATATTGCTCCAGGAATTTCAATTATTGCACTTCACATGTAACCGTTCTTACTGTTGTCCCCACTTCTAGGAGTTAAATGTCATTGGAACTGCCATCAGCCACCCCAATGGCCATGAAAATTTAGGATAAAACATTAATATAGTTTTCTTTTTAAATTTCTTTTTTCATGTCACCCTCTTCGCACTGCCACCTACATCTATATACAGACCAGATCATGTGGATATCTCACCACAACAGCATTTTGTATATAGTAATGACAACATAAAAGGATTTTCTACATAATAAGTCATATTTGCCTCAAGTTTTGATGAAATTGTTCTAGGTATTTCAAAGTCATGAAGTAACACACACAGTAATTTTCATATCTATAAATGATAACGGAAAAAATAAATAAAGGGGCATATTTGAATAGCATGCCACAAGTACAGTGTACATCTGAAATATATTGTCTTACTTGTTGACTTCAAGATGGTAATCATTCACTAATCATGATTAAAAGCCTCAAAAAGCAAGAAAGTTGTGTTTTCATTAAAAATTAAAAAAAAATATCTCTTACAGTTGCAATTGTATCATTATCTTTCAGTGTAATCTCATTGTCCCCAAAGTAAAACTGTCGAATCTGTGCTGAAACTTCCAATTGTTCATCTTTATCTGAGATTCGAAGATCATGAGCAACATATGCATCAAAATTATCATTCAGATTTTTTACACCATCTTCAGATGCAAATGCTCCATTTGCTGCAAACAGAAAATTAATTTATTAGTGCAATAGTGAGTATATCAATAAGATTTCTGCAGTTTATAGAAAACAAATAAATAAAAGCAACTCTTGTATTAAACATGACACAAACAAAATACAGTCCCACTGACAAGTAATATATCTAAGTGAAGATTTTTATATGACATGATAATTCAGGTATGCTATACATATCTAACCAATTCCAGTGAATAACTTTTTGTACTTCAAAAATGTAAATGGTGACCATTGCATTTGTGTTTAGAGCTAACAGCATTCAAAGAAGCCATTATATGTACACACGAATACAGCAATAAATGATCTAACAATTGATGAAAGTAGTTTGTTTTGTGGTTTTATATTCAGTTACAAGTTAAGGAACCACTTCTTAGGGAACCTAAAGTTGCAATGATAACACTTTCAGAACACAGAAGTGTGACATAAAATGCCTGACAGACAGCAAAGTAAAATTTGAAAAAAAAACTGAAAAACTTTCGCCATGATAACTGCTTCTACTCTATAAAAGAATTTGTATTATTGCAATGTGTGAAAGGTGGTGGGTAGAAATTATCAACTTATATTTGTTTGTCTTAACAAAAATTCTAAATGTTCAGCATGTAGCCATATTTACAAAATGTGAGAGCCTGCTGTTAAAGTAATGCCTCAGAATTTTTAGGTGAAAATTCTTCAAGCTTTTTAAATAAAACAAATGTTATTAACAGTCTACATATTTGCAGCCCTATGCCGCAAGAGGACTCTTAATTTTAGCATGTAACATGGCAGCATGTAATGTCTAGTGAGTGGAACAGTGTGCTGTAATTGCGTTTTGAATTCGAAGAGTTTATCCACAAATGGAATACGGCCTTCTTCAGCATGACAGTGCCAGACCACAACAAGTGCTGCAACATCTGCAACAATGTAATAAATTTTACTTTATTTAAAAAGCCTTAAGAGTTTTCATATAAAAAATTTGGAGGCATAACTTTTCCATATACCCTTGTAATTTTTGATGTGAATGTAAAATGACCCATTTCACATTATTATGATTTATTGTACAATTGATCTATGGAACATTAAACCAAGTAATTAAGTGTCATAGAATTAATAGCTTATCTTAGTTCTAGAACCTCCTCCAGATACCTACTCTTCAGAAAGCAATGCCATTATTTCTAATTTCACAAAAAATAGTGGAAAGCATGACTGTCATACTAAGACCCAAGAAACCTCTATAAACACAAGAGGAGTTGAACATAAAAATAGAAAGCAGTTAGATACATGGGTACACATGTATTAAATAACTTGCCAGGGCATGTTAAATGTCTCCTAGGAAATTTAGTGAAGTTTAAGACTATTAAAGTTAAGAAATTTCTGTTAAATGGCTCCACCTACTCCACTGAAGAATATCTTGAAGAAATTCTTATGGCTATGTCTACATCTGTATCTATAACTATAACTACATTCATAATGCAAGTCAACTTATGATGTGTGATGGAGGTTAGTTGGCATACCAATGTTACTTTCCCCTTTCCATCTCTAGGTGCAGGCAGTTTGGGGAAAGAACGGCTAATGGGATAAGCTCACTTAAATTTCTCTGTATGTAGGAGGCATCAGTAAAATGGTTGACATGTCTAGAACAATACGCTCTTGGAATTTTAACAGTAAACTGTACTGTGATGCACAGTGCCTTTCTTCTAGTGGATTTCCATGGTGCTTTTTAACTTGCTAAATGAATGTGTCATGAAATACACAATTGTTTTCGAGTGCACTGTAATGCTCCAGTCAATAATACCTGATAAGACTGATAATCAGTACTCAAGTCTTAATCCACTGAGGGTTTTGTAAGCTGCCTCCTTTGTGAGTGGACTGCAACTTATTGAGGATTCTTACAGTGAATCTCAGATTGGCATATGCCTTTCATATGAAGAGTTTTATCTGGTTGTTTCACTTTAAATCATTCCATATGTATACCTCCAGATATTTCATACATGTGACCATTTCCAGTGATCATTCAACAATCATATAATCAAACTACAGTAGATCTTGCCACATGTTTATACGCAATAAGTTAGAGTAAACAGCCAACTCCCATGAAACTTTTTCGGGGCACATCATTAAGCTACTTCTTCATCTGAAGATTTCTCTCCAGTAAGAATGAAACAATCTGTCCTAGTGAAAACAAACTCTACAATATAACCATAAAGCTGGCCTGGTATTCCATACACTATTTTACCTGGAAATACCAATTAAAAACAAATGGATAGATAAAAGATCTACTCACCAAGTGGCAGTAGGAGGACACACATGTAAAATAAAGGCTTTTACTTATGCAAGCTTTCAGAGCCATTGGCTTCTTCTTCTGGGAGAAAGGCTGAAGGGGAAGGAAGTGGGGTGAAGAGAAAGGAACTGAAGAGGTTTAGAAAAAGGGGTAGAGTTTGCGAAGGTCACTGAGGACTCTGGGTCTGGGGAGACTTATCAGATGGGATGAAAAGGAAAGACTTAGCACACCTGAGATAAATTAATATAGATGCCCCCTGGAGAAGTGTATTTGACCTAGACCTCTTCCTTATGTATATGTAAATGTTTTCACACAGAGTGTCAGGTATGTAGAAAAAGATACTGTCTGCTGATGACAGTACTGTAGTGATAACAGACAAAAATTCAATACAGTTAACAGAAAAATGCAATGGAGCTCTCAGAGATGTTCACAACTGGTCATTGCACAATACAGTAACTTTAAATATGAAAAAGAAAAACTTTATAAGCTTCTGAAGAAGAAAAAAAAACAATGCTACTATACAGAAAGTAAACAAGAAATTCTGACAGTCCTGTGTGAGTACATCTATAACAACATAATGTACTCCTTTTGTCAGACAATTTCCAGGACCAGACTTTTTATTTCTGAATTTGTAATACTAAAAAGGAACAGGTATTGTTTTTATGTGACCTGGTATGTGTGCATCCTTGAAATTACCTTGGCTATGGTTCTGGATAAACTCACTAGGTGCCAGGCCTGTGCTTAGCAACACACTGTTTGGGTTCTTGGTGCACTAGTACAGTGACAAAACATATCCTGATTGCAATCATAGAGTGAACATTAAGTTCTGCATTAAGCTCAGGAAAACCCCTAGTGAAATGTGGGCAATGATTAAGTAAGCATAAGCAAGAGAGGCACTTTCAAGAAGTCCTGTTTTTGAGTGGCACAAAAAGTTTTGTGAAGGCAGAGCTTCAGTGCAAGATGATCCAAAAACTGGCCACCCATCTACAGCATGTATCAAAGCAAATATGGAGCATGTAATGCACTTATTCCTAGAAAACTGTCATAAAACTGTGAGAGCAATATCAGAATCATGATGTGTGTCATAAGATTTTATGCAAAGATTTAGGGAAACAGAAACTTGTCCCTCACACACTAACAGACAAACAGAAAGAGGTAAGATGAAGAATTTTTTGCTGATCTACTGGATAGGGCCGCATGTGATCCCACTTTTCTGTCAAAGATTATTGCTGGGGATGAAAGTTGTTGTTACCAGTATGACCCTCACATGAAGTGTCAAAGTTCTGAATGGCATAGTGCTGGATTACCAACCTCAAATAAAGTCAAATGACAACCTTTGAGAATAAGGATAATGTTTATAACATACTTTGATAGTAAAGGATTGGTTCACCATGAGAATGTTCCTCAAAGTCAAACAGTGAACCAAACTCTTTACATCAAATCTTGAAACATTTGTGAGAAGCAATTCAACATTACTGCCTCCATTTGTGGCATTCTCAGGACTGGTGCTCACTGCACGACAGTGAAAGACCCAATACTGCTTATCTATTACCGAGTATCTGGCCAGACACTGAGATATTGTCATCACACATCTGCAATATTCGCCTGACCTCTTGTGACTGTTTTCTTGTTCACATGAGAGAAAATGCAACTGAAAGGAAAGCTTCAGCAAAATATCAGAGACATCCAGTGGGCTTTGATGAATGAGCTTACAAGCATCTCAGTTCAAAAATTTCCTGCTTGCTTCCAAGACCTCTGGAAACATTGGCTGCTCTGTGTGTATATAGCTGAGGGGACTACTTCAATATGAGCTATGGTCATTACTTGGTAAGTGCAATTTTCTATTTTTTAAAAAGACGTGTCCTGAAACTTTTCTGACAAAGGGACTATATAAGAAAAAAATCTGACAGTCCTGTGTAAATACCTCTATAACAACTTTATGTAAGAAAACATTTTAATAAGCACACCACAAACAGCACATTATGTGACCAGGGAACCAAATCCACTGTTTACATCCAAACATAAGAAACCAATCAAATCTCAAGGTAATACATTATACTATGGAATAAAATTGTATAACAGATTCCTTGGTGACATCCGTCGATGCATATTGTTCTATGGATGAATAAATAAATTAGATGAATCAATCAATGACCATTAGACAAGGGGATGGAACTATACTGAATGATTTTAGGAAGACAAGGAACAGGGAATCAATTTGGGTGCTGTTATCTGCTGTCTATTTTGCAACTATTTTGATTATCACCATTTGATTTCTTATTCATTCTTTGGTTATAGGGCAAGTTTGTCTACAGTAAGTGCACTTGTTTCAGATATTCTTTATGGTTTTCAGACAATTCCTTCCCTTGTGTTTTACTTCTAGATCTCACAGTGCCACAGAAAATACTCATATGTAAGCTATAGTGCTACAGTACCAAGAATAATGGACTGGCACTAATACACTTTCAAGTCCCATTAATGTGACCACCCCCTGTGACTGACATCAATGTGAAATAACCACTCATAGATGGCAAGTGCCAGCACTAGCAGTGGGGTATATGTAAAGTGTGTCGGGGAGAGAAGGGTCGGGGGTTGTAAAACAGTGCAGTCATCATTGTAACACCACAGAAACAAAGCAATTTATCTGACATCCGAAATGACATGATAACTAGCTTTCTGGCCAAGGGTAGGAGCATTTCTAAAATGGTTAAGTTTATAAACTTGTTGTGTGTCACTGTGATAAAAATGTACTGCACATGGCAAAATGGTGCTATCCAAAACTGGCACTGAGGCAGCTGTGGTGCATCATGGGCCATAGATGACATGGCTCAGTGATGAGACATATACAGGCAAACAGAAGTACAAATGTTGAGCAGTTTACTGTCCAGATGAACCAAAGGTCTACCAACAGCATCTCTTCAATTCTTGTTCAATGAACGTTGCTTCACAGCAGGTGCATGGTTGTCTGACTGCTGTTCATCTCTGTCAAAGGCTGGAATTTGCATGAAAATATTGCAACTGGACATACACTGAGTGGCAAAGATGGACTTTTCAGATTATCATGTTTTATGCTCCATTGAGCATGAAAAGTTTGAAAGCAAATACTATGCCACAATCATTGGAAGGGTCTAGGATGGAAAAGGGAGTTCTATGGTCTGGGAACGTATTCATGAATTCCCTTGGTGATGCTGGCATTCTGGAAGGCACGATGGATCAACATAAGTAAGCATCTGCCCTTGGGGACTATTTACACCCCTACATGCAGTTTGTTTCTCCTCAGCATGAGCCAGCTAAGCAGTTCTAGGTGCTTCAGTCTGGAATCGCACTGCTGCTACAGTTGCAGGTTTGAATCCTGCGAAGGGGATGGATGTGTGTGATGTCCCTACATTAGTTAGGTTTAAGTAGTTCTAAGTCTAGGGGACTGATGACCTCAGATGTTAAGTCCCATAGTGCTTAGAGCCATTTGGACCATTTTTTTTCCTCAGCATGATAGTATCTATTGGAAGGGCAATGCAACATGTCATACAGCTCTCATTGAACATACATCGTTGAAAGATCACCAGGATTAGTTTACGTTATTTTTCTGGCCACAAAACTGCTCAGATTTAAACTCAGTTGAGAATCTGTGGGACCACCTCGATCGGGCTGCTCAGTCATGGTTCCTCAACTGAGAAACCTAGCTCAGATGGTCACAGCACTGGAGTTGTTATGGCTCCATAACCCTGTTGGTATCGTTCAGAACCTCACAAACTCTCTTTCTGCATGTCCTACAGTGATATGCATTGAAAAAGGTGGCTATTCAGGCTTTTGACAGGTGGCCACTTTAATGTCACTGGACAGTGTAGATCATATTTGCCTAACAGACCTCAGGTTCTCGTGGTAAATAAATGTCAGTCACATGGTCCCCCAGTCGTTAAAGGTGTGCCTCAAGGTTTTGTGCTTGAACCTTTCAATTTCCTGGTGCACATAAATGGCTTATCTACTTTCTTGCCTCACAAGTCCGTAATATACGCTGATGGCATCACCCTGATTACTGTAGATAAGAACTTGGAGGAGATGAAGAAGGAACAGAATCAATGCTTGAAAAGTCTGCCATATTTTCCCAAAGTAAGAACCTTACACTAGACAACAGTAAATGGAAACTACTAAATGTGAATGTAATTCTGTTAAACTTCTTGGAATCCACCAGAATCCCAAACTGACTTGGAACAGCCAAACCAAACAGTTATATACCAAACTGTCAAGTGCACCTTTTTTGTTAAGCAAATTACAAACATGAGTTAGCAAATAACAACTGTCTTCCTAGTATGCATTCTTTCAGTCTGATATGAAATATGCAATGCTACTATAGGGCAATTCTCCTGCTACTAACAGTATTCATGTGGCAGAAGAAAGCTATAAGAGCAATTACAGGTTTACATGCTGAGATTCATGTTCAAAGCACTGAAAATATCCAAACATTTTCACTGTGCTTTCCCTTTGTATTTAAACTATCTTCTTTCCACAATAAATACTTTCCCTTACAGACTACACATAAAACTAGAAACAGAAATAATGTAGATGTGAAATTTAAATGACTATTCAAGATTCAAAATAGTTTTAAACACACAGGAACAAAAGTATATAGGAAGTCCCAGGAGGAATGGTCGTGTTCAAAGATATGATGTAACCCTCATTCAAAGCAAAAACTTCATATGCACAGACACCCTACTTGAAGTGGTTTTTGAGACAGAACACATTTAATGTGCATTTTTTTTTGTCTAATGGTGCCTGCATATATGTTTTACCAACACATCCTCTTTGATATTTTATTCTAGCCCAACTTATCTTTTAGATTTCAATCTCTTTGATAAAGATGTCTTACTGCCAATTTATAGGCCTATGCATCCAGGACAATCTAAAATGGGAAACAAACATTAATAAAATGAATAGTAAGCTAAACAAAGTGTGCTATGACCCATGAATCCTCACATAATGCACAAGCCCAGAAACTGGTCACACAGCCTACTATGCACATCTCCACAGTGTAATGCAGTATGGTATTATATTGTAGAGAGACTCTACATATAGCCCAAACATTCAGTACACAGCTCGTGGTCGTGCGGTAGCATCCTCGCTTCCCACGCCCGGGTTCGATTCGCGGCGGGGTCAGGGATTTTCTCTGCCTCATGATGACTGGGTGTTGTGTGATGTCCTTAGGTTAGTTAGGTTTAAGTAGTTCTAAGTTCTAGGGGACTGATGACCATAGATGTTAAGTCCCATAGTGCTCAGAGCCATTTGAACCATTTGAACCCAAACACTCTCCTGACCCAAAGGAGAGATATAAGAATAATGAATAAGGCAAAGCCGACCGATAGCTGCACCCCTCTCTTCCAAAAGTTGCTCATCCTATCCCTTGGCAGCCTCTATATACTAGAACTATGCAAATTTGTAAAAAGCAATATTACAAAATTTAATAAAAATGTAAATGTCCATGACTATGATACTAGGCAGAAAATGAAACTCCATGCTAAAGAAATGCACACCTCTGCATTTAAAAACTGTCCCTTTAACAAAGGCATTAAAATATGAAACAGCCTGCCATCAGAAGTAAAAAACAGTAAGTCCCTGTCTGTATTTAATAAAAAATTAAAATCATTTCTACTTGATCATTGTTTCTACAGTGCAAGTGACTTTCTGCTCCACATGGGTGGAAAGAAACATGAAACAAATTGCAGCAAAGAATTTTGTAAAGAGTAAAGCATTAATGCAAGTATGTGTAAAAATCTTGCATCCATATCATCTGCTACTAAGCAAATTAAGTGCAGAAAGAACATCCAACCAGGTACTTTTGTGTACATGTGTGACAGAAATACAGCATTAAAATACAAATGTGTTACTGAGTATGTAATTTGTGTTTTCATAAATTAGTGTGTTCATAACTTCTCAGAAAATATTTATGTAAACTCGTCTTTGTGTAAACTTTCAGCATATTACTTCATGCCAGCAAACTATCATAATGTCCAACATCAAATGTATGTTTGTGCATCACCATGTGCATGTCATGCACAGTATAGATTCAGAGGACAATATATAAATAAACTAGCTCACTGAATGTGCAGTTGGCCATGGGGTGCTGTTAGTGAAGTTATGCAAGGGATTGAAAGTGTATCAGAGAGAAGCATCTATTAACTGTGTTGGTACTCATTCTGACTAAAATGCTACACATCTACACTAATGAAGAATGTGCATTTATGATGTATGTTTACTGTTTCTGCAATGGTGCTACTGAAAAAAATCATTGGCACTTTCAGACATGTTAAATTCCTGTATGTAGAGTATCCACCATTTCTGATCTTAGGGCATTTACCAGAGTTTTCAGCACATTGTGTGGAATAACTATTTTTCCTAGTTCCCATTTTTCTTCTGAAAATGTAGTACACAAACCTTAAATAAACAGCAACACACTTATAGTGCAGTCTAGTCCTACTTCTAACACAGGGTGACTTCCTGCTCATACCAATGCTCAATGAACAGGTCTGTACCAGATGAGATGTGCAAATTTTTGTGCTCTCAAAAAGATAAATTATTTAGAGTGAAATAACAGTTAGTTTAGTACAGATTACTCATTAAACATAGATATTAGTTTATTTTTCAAGCTTCCTATTAAAGGTTTCAGTGTTCTTATTAGCGGTAAAATGTTAATGTCATTTTAAGGCATCACTGCTGTTTCTCTTTGGTTTGAGTTAACTTATGTTTGTAAACTGCTTTGATTTTTTTTCTTATTCTCAGTGTCTGTTATTGTCATCAGTCATTGACTGTAAGCTATTACATTTTTAAATAAACTTTGTGCAAGCTTCCTTATAATGAAGCTTCATTTACTGTGCCTGATTAAATGTTATGGCCCCATGTGCTTATGTCTGTTTTACAATAAGTGGCAGAGTTTTTTTGGTGGTATTATGAGTGACAGCCTAGTTCATAAATAAGGTGCTAGTGAGCATATATGCAATAAGAGAGAATTGTTTAAGAAACTGGACCATGTGCAAAGCTCAATTAAAGTTACTGTGGGTGATGGTAAACTTCTTCATGAGGCTGGGTGTGATACTGTGGAACTGTATGCAGGGAATGGGGCTAAATTTTTTTTAAACAGTAGTTTAGTGGACTGTTTTTTTGTGCCTGACTGAAATTAAATCTGTTTTGTGTAGGAGCTGTGTTGGATGAAGGTACCTGTTTAGTGCCAAAGAAGGAAAAATACAAATCCTTGAACAGTAGAAGTGAAGTTCATGCATTATCCAATAGGTCAGTAAAATGTATCATATGTTATTTTCCCTAAAAAGAGTGCAGTAAGAACCATCAATGGTTACTCTGATGTCTGCAGATAAAATGCAGTCTGTGGTTGACAGTAATGACACTAGTGACCTTTTATCAGTCAATATTGAAAGTGGTCAGTTAAATTTGTCTAATTACATTGAAAATTTGACTCTCTGGCATAGAAAGTTCTGCGACATAGCATTGTGCATGCAAAAGAATTATTGTCACATAAAGTAGTGGACTTCACTGATGACTTTGTCACTTGTGAAGAGTGTTTGGCAGATAAACAACATTTTTTTCCCTTTCTCAATCAATTCATAAATTCATAAAAAGCTAATGCCCACTTGAGTTGCTTCATGCAAACATCTGCAGACTGAGGAAAATGCATTCACTTGGAGGAGTGAGATACATTTTGCTTTTGTAGGATGACTACTCAGATTATTTCAAATTGTTCTTTATGGTCAGAGGCATGAAGTTACAGGTCTGATCAAGAACTTTATTGCAAAAGCTGAGAGAGAAAATTAAAATAACAGCTCGAGGGTAGCAGTACTGACTCAAGTATATTGTGAGTGAAAATGGCATAACCCATCAAAAAATAGATGCTTCGTAGAAACATCACAGCAAAATGGAAGAGTTGAGAGAGACATGTGCACCTTGGTTGAAGCTGCTTGTTCACTGAGGTAAGGAATGCCCAGACAATTTTGGTCTGATGCGCTTAACATGTGGCTTATGTGCTAAATTAATCTGGTCCAAGTCCTGTTGAAAATAAAACTCCATCTGGAACCTTTTAAGGCATGTTGGTTAATTTGGGGTAGGGGACCAAACAGTGAAGTCTAGTCCCTTCAGGTTAACGAAGGCTGGGGAAGGAGGTCACTGTGGCCATTTGAAAGAATCATCCTGGCATTTGCCTGAAGCTATGTAGGAAAATGCCTGTTGAGCAGTTTTATACCCAAAATTGGAGGTAAAGAAATCTACATCCTACAGCATCATAGTTTTGCCTGAACATTTTGTTTAAGCTTTCTGTTGAGCTTCAAACCAAGGACTGCAATCAGTTCTGAGAACAATGCTGTAAAATGCTAGCTCAGATTTCACCCAGTGTGAGAGGTTAGCTGCCTTCACCAACTTAGTCATTCCCTGTTGCAATTGAGGAAGCATCATTTGTGCTGATGTGGGCCATGCTTCGCAAACATGTAACTGGCTCTATCCAGTGCATTAAACAGCCACTGTCTGATGCTCTCTACATCCAGCAACCACAATTCACACTTGCCTTCCTGACATGCCTGCTATTTTCCTGATGGGTTCTATCACCCATCTTACATTTCACATCTCCATGTCCAGCAAACTCACTCTCTGCACTTGTCCAGAACCTTCAGGAATATAATATGACCATACTAAGGACCAAAATACGAGGCATCCTGTACTGTCTCAGAGAAATTCTCAGCAATATGTAAAACTTCATGATGTATCATAAGGTTGGCACAACACTGGGATGGGGCACAAAAGATGAAAGAATAGCACTGTCTGATGGAGCATGTGAGGTCTATAACAAGGCATGGCAAGATTGCTGCCAGTTCCCACATTTACCTTCCAACCAGAAGTTTGCTGTTAAGACTCAGGTGAGTGTGGGATGGCCAGAGTGTGGTATGACATGAGAGTCCTCAAGGGAAGAGCTGCCATAGTTTTTGCTGCAAGTGTCTCAGCATCACTGCAGATCAGGAAAGCACCCTGAAGTCAGTCAACCACATTCAACTCAGCTCCCAACTGTCTCCAGGCAGTGCTCAGTTTCCCCCATTATTGTGTTGTGTTTACAACAGGCTCAGTCCCTAATAACCTTTAACTTTGCTTCACTATGCAACAAGAAATATACTGTAAATTGGGTAGTTGCTAGATACAATCTAAATACTGCTGCTATGTTGCTCCTGACTATTACTCTACGACACCCAATCAACAGTAATGCTCACAAAATTATAAACACAACACAAGACAAATACATCGACACTTATGGTTTACTTGTTTACAGGAGCATGTAAAATGAAGAACAAAACAAGTTGTGTTTGCAAAGAATGTTCTTCTTAGCTGACCTAGTTCATACCTGCTCTCACTTTAGGGACTGCTATTGAAACAACACAGAAGCTTCACAAGAATAAGTATATTTTGAGGTCATACCTTGTGTTCTGCTGAGTAATTCATAACTTGTGATGCCAGTTAGATAAGGTACTTGATTATAGCGTCCTTCAGACATAATAACCCATGGTTCTTCAGTCAGGAAGGCACCATCATTTTCTGGTTCCACATGTGGCACCCATACACACATCATGAAGCCTGTACGGTCCTGTAATACAGTACATATTTCTGAAAACTTTGAGCTGAGACCAAAATTTTCTCCATGTGCACAACTGGGCAACAGTTACTGATTGTATGAGTCATAAAATTTTCAAAAAATGGAAACTCCAGACTGGAATATCAACAGTATAAGGAAACAGACAGACTGCTGATCATCATAAATATGACTTACTGAGTTGCAGACAGGAATAACAAAAAGACTGTTACACATTTAGGTTTCAGCCAAAGCCTTCTTCAGAAAAAGAAACACACTCACATTCATTCACACAATAAAGCACACCTCTCACCCACACGACTGCCATCTCCGGAGGCTTGGACCAGAATGTCATAGACACATTGAAAGGAAGAAGCAATCTTGAGGGGGCAAGGAAGGGGAAGGGATAGTTGGTTGTAGGTTGCCGAATAGAAGAATGGAGCATGCACAAGGTATGACAAAACTACCAACAGGTGCAGTGTCGGGAGGCTGTGGGGCAGAGAGGTAGGGAAAGGGGTGTGGGAAAGTGGAGTGAAAAAGAAGAGTAGCTGGGAAGGGGTGGGTGTATCAGCAGAGGATGGCACACAAAGAGGGTGAGGGGATGTGAATATGGAGGAGGTGATAGGAAAGAGGGTGTGGATATGGTTTGGTGGAATGTGTAGAGACAGTAGATTATTTTAAGTTGAGGCTCAAATAATTTCTGGAGCAGAGACTTTGTTGTACAGATAACTCCCAACTGCACAGTCCAGAAAACCAGTGGTTGAGGGAATGATCCAGATGGCCTGGATTGTGAATCAGCCTTTGAAATGAAGCATGTTATGTTCAGCTGCCTGTTGTGCCACAGGGTGGTCTGCTTTGCTCTTGGCCACCATAAAAAAGCTGTGCAATTCTAGCAGAGCTGGTACACAACATGGGTGCTTTCACAGGTGGCTTGGCTTCTGATGATGTAAGATAAACCTGTAACAGGACTGGAACGGGAAGTGCTGGGTGGGTGGATTGGTTGGGTCTTGAACCTAGGTCTTTCACAGGGATATCATAAATGGGCCAGAGGATTTAGTTTGGGAGTGGCATGGGGTTGGACTAGGATGTTGTGGAGGTTGGGTGGGCAATGGAACACTACCTTAGAAGATATGGGGAGGATCTTGGGTGGGATGTCCCTCATTTCAGGGCATGATGATTGACAATCAAAGCACAGATGAAGGATGTGGTTCAGTTGTTCCAGTCTGGGGCAGTACTGGGTGACAAAGGGGGCACTGTTTTGTAGCTGACTCTTGAGATTGGTGGGAGGACTGGGTGCATGTAAGGAAATAGCACAGAAAATCTGTTTGCAGACTAGGTGTGAAGGATAGTGCCTGTCTGTAAAGGCCTTGGTGAAACATACAGTATAATTGGAAAGGGAGTTCTTGTCATTGCAGGTATGCCATCACTGGGTAACAAGGTTGTATGGGAGGGATGTTTTGAGTGGAAAGGTTGGAAGCTGTCAAAATGTTGGTATTGTTGGTGGTTTGTGGGTTTAATGTGGTAAGAGGCGTGGATGGAACAATCAGAGAGGACAATAACAACATCTAAGGAGTTGGCATGCTGGGTTGAGAAGGACCAAGTGAATTGATTGGTAGGTTGTGGAGGAATGAGAATAAGCTGATTTGGTCTTGAGTCCAGATCATGAAGAAATCATCAATGAACCTGAACCAGGCAGGGTTTGAGGTTCTGGGATTCTACGAAATTTTCCTCCCGATGGCTCATAGACAGGTAGGCATAGGAGGGCCTTGCAGGTACCCTAGGCTGTGCCATGCATTTCGTTTGTATACCTTCCCTTCAAAGGAGAAGTAGTTATATGTTAGCATAAAGTCAGTTAGGTGAAAGAGGGATGAGGTAGTGGGTTTGGAGTCTGAAGAACATTGGAAGAGGTAGTGTTCAGTTGTGGCAAGACCATGCGCATGTGGGATGTTGATGCATAGGGAAGTGGCATAAACAGTGATCCAATAGGAAAACAGGAGGTAAAGGTGTCAAGATGGCTGAGAGTTGGTGAAGGAAGTAGTTGATACCTCTAACATGGGAGGGTAGATTACAGGCAATTGGCTGGAGGTGTTGGTCAGTGAGGGCTGAAATATTTTCCATGGGGGCCCAATAACCAACTACAATGGGGCAACCAAGGTGTTGGGTTTGTGAATTTTTGGGAGTATGTAGAAATTGCTTGTGCAGGGTGTCATAAGGGTGATGAGGGAACTGGAGTCAGGGGAGAGGTTCTGGAAAGGACCTAAGGCTTTAAACAGGGATTGGAGCTTCTGTTGTACTCCTGGGGTGGAATCACTAAGGCAGAGTTTATAGGTGGATGGGTCAATTAGCAGAGCTCTTCTGCCTGGTAGTCACTGTGATGCATCATGACAGTAGTGGAGCCTTTGTAAGTAGGGAGGATTATTAGGTCAGACTGTGTATGGCTGTCCTCTCCTCTGCTGAAAGGTTGGTTTTCTGAGAAAGGTTCCTGGGGAAGGATGGTGAGGCCAATTTTGAGGCAAGGAATTCCTGGAAAGTGGTCTGGGGCAGGTTAGGTGGAAGTGGGGGAGGATTACACTTGGAGGATGGTGACATGATCTGAGAGAGGCTGGGTTCAATGCTGGAAATAGGTTGGATTTGGTTGGAGAAATTGGTGACAAAGAAATGTTTCCATTACAGGGATGAGAAGGAGAGTACATCTTTCATAAGTCCAGTATGGTTAAATATGGGTGTAGAGCTAAAAGTGAGTCCTTTGGATAGGACTAAAACTTCTGTGGGGCTGAGGAATTTGGTGAAAAGATTAACAATAACATTCCAAGATTGTTTGGACTCTACATTTGGAATGATGGTAGGGAGTGTTGGGGGATTTGCCATGTTGAAAAGGTCTGTCAGGCAGTGTCTGGGTGCTATGAGAGGTTGACAAGGAGAAGCACTTTGAGTAGGATAAGGACTGGATAGTGGTGCCCCATGGCAGCAGTAGAATGTCAGCATGTTGGGTAACTTATGGAGGTGGTGTCTGGAAAGCTCTTCCAGGTGCTGGAGAGCAATGGACTCAATTTCAGAAATGTGATGTATGGAATAGGGATTGCAAAGTAGCGTTACCTTGCAGAGGGATCAGAGGAGGTTCTGGGATACATGTGCCAAGGAAATATGTTTTTGCAGTATGTAAGGGATAGAGTTTAGTCGACTGTGAAAAGATGGATGCCATTCTGAAAGGACGAGTCTGATCTGGAGAAAAGAATTTTTATGGTTAGGCCACTGGGCAGAATTCCATGGTTTAAGACACATTTAAGGAACAGGATGTGGGGTGGGATTTTAGCCAAGTGAAGAGATATCTTTCTGAACTGGTACACAAAGATAGAACAGGGGTCCAATGTGGCAGGTATGGCATTGGGAAAAAGGGTAATGCCTTAGGAAATGGGTAGGAAATGAAATAAAGGTGTTAGTTGCTTGGGAGGTACTGGATAGCAAAAAAAAGATAAGTAAAATTGATACAGGTGTACTAAGACATGCAAAGACACGTGCCATTTCCCCACACACCCTTAATCTTCCCACCACCTCCAAGAGCCAGCTACAAAAGAATGCCCGCTTGGTCACCCGAAGCCACCCTGAATTGAAGTAACTGCACTAAATTCTTCATCAGGGCTTTGATTAGCTATCATCATGCCCTTAAAAATGAAGGACATCCTACCCAAGATCCTTCTCAGCCCTGATAATGTGGTGTTCCATCTCCCACCAACCTCCACAATGTCCTAGGTTCAAGACCTTTCCAATCCACCCTCCCAGCCCTTCCTATATCAGTCCTCTCATAGGCTTATCTCACCACTTCAAAGGCAGGGCTGCCTGTGAAAGCAGTCACGTTGTGTACCAGCTGAGCTGCACAGTTTTTCTTACATTGGTATGTCACCAACCAACTGTACATGAGGATGAATGGCCACCACCAAACTGTGGTCAGAAACAAAGTACACCACCCTATGCCACTAAATGCTGTAGAACATAATATGCTTGATTTCCACTTTTATGAACTGCACAGGTTGGAGTTACCCTTATAACACATTCTCCACTCTAGAAATTATTCTGGCCTCTCAGCCTATGGCAACCTACTGCCCCTACAATCTCCACCCAATAGTTTCTGGCCCCTTGTCTTATCACCTCCTCCCCTCTCACATTCCCTCATCCTCTTTGTGTGCCTCCCTCTGCTAATTGATATTTTAGTTTGATAGACACTGTGCTTGTAAACCCGATGAGAAATTAATGTAGAAGGATGTAACATTAACTTCATTCATTCACAAAATGATTCTGAATTTTTCAAATGATATAACTTCTGTTAAACCAATGACCTGAGTTATGTATTCAGTCAGATACAAATAAACAGCTGTGAAAAAATTTTGTCAAGGGCTGTGAACATAAGTAATATTAGAAAAAAAATACTGATATAATTATTAAGGGTTTTGATTGTATTGGTCCCATGATGCATTTCCAACATGTCTCAGAATGCAGTGTAAGTGCAGAGATGTTTATTGCAGTTATAGACTTCATTGAAGCTCTATTGCATGGTGGTCGGATATGGCTAGTTTCAGAACAGGCAAACTGTAGGAAAGATGGATCATGTTTGTTATTATGTTATCCAGCAGCAAAACATATCTGGATAATGTAACAGCAAACATGAGCCATCTTTCCTACAGTGAATTTGTTCTAAACCTAGCCCTCTCTGATCACCATGCAGTACAGCTTCAGTTGGAGACAAATGAGATGCCCTTTATCACTAAAAAGGAACTATATCCAAGCAAAATAATTATGTATAATGATAATGTCAACAAATTGAAGTGCATGTTAGCACACATATGATGGTGCTATTCCAATAATACCTTTGCTGCTGACTTCTACTACTGTTTTGATGGCACATGCTCAGTTGTTAAACAAACTAAAAATACAAACAAAAATAATTGGATAAATAATGATGTCATTGAAGCAAGGGTAAAATTACCATCATGCAATGTTGAATAATGACCAACATCTCAAGCTAAAGGAGACCTTCAGAATTTACCAAGAATCCAATAAAGACTTCTTTAAAAAGACCAGGAGCAACTATGTAGCAAACAAGCTTCAGGTTTCACACACTGTTACTACTGGTGTCGGGGGAGTGATAAACAGTTTCAGAACAGCCAGAGACAAATCTTTTATGGACTTTATTATTGACCACAATGGGATGCTAGAAGAAGATCAGCTTGAAAATGCTGGTTATATTCAATGAATATTGTTCTTTAGAAGATGATGCTGTCAGTGACAAACATAATAACCTACAGTGTAATTTTAAAGGCAGTCCATCTGATAACATTGTTAGCTCTCTAAAATCTTCCAGTTCCACAGGGCATGATGACCTCAGAATTAAAGTATCAAAATTGCTCAGTTAATTGAAGAGATAATAAGTGGCACTGAGAACAAGCAACACGTTGTATGTATATACCTCAAATTTATGAAAACTTTTGACTGTCTGAATGCTAGTATCCTATTCGATAAGCTGTGGAACATTGGCATCAGAGGCACTGCTTATTAATACAATCTTACATGAGAAAGCAAAAACAGTTTGAACTGCTTAAAACTGCAAGTCGTGTTCACAAATCCAAAATTGTTAGGACAAAATATGGAGTGCCCCAGGGCTCAGTATAGGGTCCTCTTCTTTTTTTAATTTATGTAAATGACATATAATATTGCACTCAAAGTTCCAAAATAGTTCTGCATGGAGATGATACACCCATTGCATGTAAAATGGAATCATTTAATGAACTAGAGAACCACTGATATAATGTGACAATTGAAACTGTTCAGTACTTTAATGAAAACCACTTAAATGTAAGCAGTAGTAAAACATGTATCATGGAGTTTAGCAACAGTACTTTTAATGATGAAATTAAGTTATACATAGGCAATAAATTAGTATAAAAAGAGTTTAGTGCAAAATTCATAGTCTAAGTATTCAATGAAACCTAAAATGGGACACACATGTTGACATTCTTGCATGTGAAGTGTCTAAGAATATATTTGCAATTAATTTGATGAGCAAGTTCTGCAAGGCCCTGTTGTCCTAAGGACTGCATACCATGCTCTATTTTCGTCTAATCTGAATTATGGAATAGATATTTGTGGAATGACAACGAAAGCAAATCTAAATAAGATATTGCTACCCCAAAATAGGGCTATGAGATTCACCTGTGTAGCAAAATATAAGGAATCATGCCAAGGCTTCTTTCCAAAAACTGGTGTGCTAACTGTAATAAGCATGTACATTCTAAAATCCATATGAATTGTTAAAAGATTTCAGGCCAAGATCTGTTCTGGTTTGTATCAGTACAGTACCAGAAATAAAGAAAAATTTTATGTCAGCAGCCACAGAACACCAGTGTATGGAAAGAATCCACAATATGTAGGTTTAAAGTTAGGAAATGTACTGTCCAGTAAATTTATGACCCTACCCACAATGAAGCTTAAATTTTGAGCAAGTGAAATTCCTGTTACAAAATCCCTCTTACACAGTAGAAGAATATCATACTTACATACAGATTAAGAAGTGCTTCAAAAAATATATAGATAGTGTTAAGAAAACCATTTTATTTGTAATTTAATCACTTTGATAGTCAATGACATATTCAAAAGAAGGTATTCTTGTGCTATGTATCAAGAATTGTAACATGCTTTTATGCATATGCAATGTATAATTTGATGTTGAATAAAGTGTTGTAATTATTACTATTATTATACAGTTCTTCATTTTATTTGAACCATTCTAAAATATTGACTGTAAAAATTGAAGTAAACCAAGTATCTTTACTTTTTATCACAATGGAAAGAAATAACTTCCTAATCAGTGCATAAGTCATTTATATTTCCTGATGTCAAGACAATAAAGGTTAAAAGCCACTGAATAACAAATATTAGTTCTTTTTCTATCAAGAAGGCACTAAATGAACATTATTTATGTAATTAAGTCTCAGTTTCTTTAAAAAGTAATAGTGATAATTGTAAGATCTACATGAGAAATGTGAAAAGAGGGGTACCCTCTGCATCAGCTACAAGTCCTGGTATCCCAAAAAATGTGTAAAAGTAAATCTGAAGTATATAAAATATGAATTTGAGTGAACATACCGTTAGTGCTCAGTAAGTGATAGGAAAAATGAAATAATGAACACATAATGACAAAAGGAAAAATGTTAAGTCTGTTAATAGATTATTTAGTGACAATTTTCCCAGTTTTCTACCAATAAACCAAAGACTGCCACCTGATTCATCCACAGCTCAGCCTACGTGAACATTCCATTTCATATCTGTGCCAAGTTTCACAGCTAGGTATTTGCAAGAGTTGACCAATTCCAACTACGACCGATTGTATTATAGTAATAGGATAATATATTTTCTTTTATTTTGTGAGCTGTATAATTTTACATTCCTTAACATTTAAAGCAGGCTAGAAAAGTGATTTGGTAGTCTTTATACCACATTTAAATCTTATCAAGGTCTGACCAAATATTTATGCAGCGTCTTTCAGATAGTATTTGACTACAGATAAATGTGTCATCTGCAAAAAGTCTGAGATCACTATTGACGTTGTCATTAATGTACAACATGAACAGCAAGAGCCTCAACACATTTCCTTGTGGCATACCTGAAGTTACTTCTACATTTGACAATGACTCTCCATTCAAGATAACATGCTGCTTCTTCACTATTAAAAAATCCCAAATACAATTACAAATTTTGCTTATATGCCACACAATCATATTTGTGACAGTAAGTGTAGATGTGGCATTGACTCAAATACTTTTCTGAAATCAAGAAATACTGCATCCACCTGACTGGCTTAATCCAAAGTTTTTAGTACAGCATGTGAGAACAGTGCGGGTTTTGTTTCACATGATTGATGTTTTCAGGATTGATGCTTGCTGACATGGAGGAAGTTGTTCTGTCTGAGGTAACTCATTATGTTTGTGCTTAGAATATGTTCCAACTTTTGATGACAAATTGATGTCAAGGATATTGAATGGTAGTTCTGTGGATCACTTCAACTACATTTTGTGCCTCTTGCCAGTCTTTCGTTCAAGAGATCTAAGGCAGATTCTAGTTAGAACGACTGCAAACTCAGCTATAAATTCATTAATGAATCTGACAGGGATTCCATCAGGCATTGGAGGTTTGTTCAGTTTTAACAATTTCAGATGTTTCTCAACCTCACTGGCACTAACACTTATTTCACACGTAATTTCAGTGGCATTAAGATTAAATTGAGGCAATTATTCTGGGTTTTCATTTGTAAAGGAACATTTGAAAATGGAATTAAGCATTTCAGCTTTTGTTTTGGTGCCTTCAGTCCAGTTCCTGTCTCATACATGAGTGTGTGGGCACTGCCTTTCAGAGAAGGGATTTAGTAATATTTCACAGAATGTCTTATCATGCACACCACTAAGAAAACTGTAATTTTCCCAGTTGATTTTTGGATGATGAAAGTCTCCACTGATGATTGCAAATATGACTGGTGAAGTTAAGTGCAGGTGAGCTGTGATTTTGTGTTTCTGAAGATATCAACATAAACAAAAGCAAGATAACTTATATCTTTCTCATCTTAAAGAGATCCAGATCATTTAATATGTTGCAAATACTATGAGAAATATGACAATTCTTTTAGGGCAACAGAAAACACCAAAGTCTTTCCAAATTCAGAAATGCATTCCTATACAGCCATTTCATTATGTGGAAGTAATTCACTTTAGTCAGCTAAGAGAGTTTTATAAAGCTGGAACTGAGCTACCAATACTTATTTTACAAATATTACAAAAAAAGTTTCAACCATTTTATTCCCAGACAAATTACTTTGACAACTGTTAAATGATGAAAGCTTTATTTGGCAATAGATTAGTTAGAATAATAATATCAGTCATGGACATTCTGCAAGACAATATACCTATTTTTGCATTAAAAAACAGCTGGGGTCCTACCTCGTCAGAGAGAGCTGGGGACTTCGCTTTTACCAATTCAGTTGCTTCAACATTCATAAGAAAGTCCATAAGATCTGAAGTGCTTTCTGCATTATATCCTAAGTATGAAACATAACGGAAAGTTCTATCCGCTGCATTTTTATCAAATGCCCATGGATTAAGGGCTGCTCCACTTGACGCTATTCCACGATGGAAAAGACCTGTGGACAGTCAATGTAGAAATAATCATCATCAAATATCATTTGTAATGAGACATTGTGAGTATATTATTTATACTTTGTATATATTTATTTTCTAGACATAGGTGAAGGGAGGGGTGGTAGAGTTGTTGTTGTTGTTGTTTTTATGGTCTTCAGTCCTGAGACTTGTTTGATGCAGCTCTCCATGCTACTCTCTCCCGTGCAAGCTTCTTCATCTCCCAGTACTTACTGCAACCTACATCCTTCTGAATCTGCTTAGTGCATTCATCTCTTGGTCTCTCTCTACGATTTTTACCCTCCACGCTGCCCTCCTATGCTAAATCTGTGATCCCTTGATGCCTCAGAACATGTCCTACCAACCAGTCCCTTCTTCTTGTCAAGTTGTGCAACAATCTCATCCTCTCCCCAATTCTATTCAATACCTCCTCAGTAGTTATGTGATCTATCCATTTAATCTTCAGCATTCTTCTGTAGCACCACATTTTGAAAGCTTCTAATTTCTTCTTGTCCAAACTGTTTATCGTCCATGTTTCACCTCCATACATGGCTACACTCCATACAAATACTTTCCTCGATTTGCTTTTGTTGGTGTTGATGTTCATCTTATATCCTCCTTTCAAGACATGGTCCATTCCGTTCAACTGCTCTTTTAAGTCCTTTGCTGTCTCCGAGAGAACTACAATGTTATCGGCGAACCTCAAAGTTTTTATTTCTTCTCCATGGATTTTAATACCTACTCCAAATTTTTCTTTTGTTTCCTTTACTGCTTGCTCACTATACAGATTGAATAACATCAGGGGAGGCTACAACCCTGTGTCACTCGCTTCCCAACCACTGCTTCCCTTTCATGCCCCTTGTCTCTTATAACTGCCATCTGGTTTCTGTACAAATTGTAAATAGCCTTTCACTCCCTGTATTTTACCCCTGCCACCTTCAGAACTTGAAAAAGAGTGTTCCAGTCAACATGTCAAAAGCTTTCTCTAAGTCTCCAAGTGGTAGAAACATAGGTTTGCCTTACCTTAATCTATCTTCTAAGATAAGTCTTAGGGTTAGTATTGCCTCATGTGTTCCAACATTTCTACGGAATCCAAACTGATCTTCCCTGAGGACAGCTTCTACCAGGTTTTCCATTCGTCTGTAAAGAATACGTGTTAGTATTTTGCAGCTGTGACTTATTAAACTGATAGTTCAGTAATTTTCACATCTGTCAACACCTGCTTTCATTGGGATTGGAATTATTAAATTGTTCTTGAAGTCTGAGGGTATTTTGCCTGTCTCATACATCTTGCTCACCAGATGGTAGAATTTTGTCAGGGCTGGCTCTCCCAAGGCTGTCATTAGTTCTAATGGAATGTTGTCTAATCCTGAAGCCTTGTCTCAACTTCTTTCAGTGCTTAGCCAAACTCTTCTCACAGTATCATATCTCCCATTTCATTTTCATCTACATCCTCTTCCATTTCCATGATATTGTCCTCAACTACATCGCCCTTGTATAGACCCTCTACATACTCCTTCCACCTTTCTGCTTTCCCTACTTTGCTTAGAACTGGGTTTCCATCTGAGCTCTTGATATTCATACAAGTGGTTCTCTTTTCTCCAAAGGTCTCTTTAATTTTACTGTAGGCAGTATCTATGTTACTTTTAGTGAGATATGCCTCTACATCCTTGCATTTATGCTGTAGCTATCCCTGCTTAGCCATTTTGCACTTCCTGTTGATCTCATTTTTGAGACATTTGTATTCCGTTTTGCCATCTTCATTTACTGCATTTTTATATTTTCTCCTTTCATCAATTAAATTGAATATTTATTCTATTACCCAAGGATTTCGACTAGCCCTCATCTTTTTACCTACTTGATCGTCTGCTACCTTCATTATTTCATCCCTCAGAGCTACCCATTCTTCTGCTACTGTATTTCTTTCCCCCATTCCTGTCAATTGTTGCCTTATGCTCTCCCTGAAACTCTGTACAACCTCTGGTTTAGTCAGTTTATCCATGTCCCATCTCCTTAAATTTCCACATTTTTGCAGTTTCTTCAGTTTTAATCCACGGTTCATAACCAGTAGATTGTGGTCAGAGTCCACATCTACCCCTGGAAATGTCTTACAATTTAAAATCTGGTTCCTAAATCTCTGTCTTACCATTATATAATCTATCTGATACCTTCTAGTATCTCCAGGATTCTTCCATGTATACAACCTTATTTTATGATTCTTGAACCAAGTGTTAGCTATGATTAAGTTATACTCTGTGCAAAATTCTACCAGACGGCTTCCTCTTTCATTTCTTATCCCCAATCCATATTCTCCTTCTCTCCCTTTTCCTACTCTCGAATTCCAGTCACCCATGACTTAAATTTTCATCTCCCTTCACTAGAGAGAAAAGTAAATTAGACAGTCCAGTCATACTAATGAAGTAACCACCAATGTTCAATATCAATGTGTGATAGCCACTCACAGATGGAAGGTGGCTGTGGTGGGGATGCAGAAAACAGTGCTATCATTGTCATAATGTAGAAATAGAGGGATTTCTCTGACATACAGTATCATCTTTGGCTTTCAGGTCATGGATGGAGGCAGTTTGTAAACTGTTCACATGCTGCTGTGGTTAAATTATACTGTATGTGGTGAAATGGTGCTATCCAAAATTGGCTCCAAGACAACTGTGATGCCCCCTGGTCTACCAGTCTATAGATGACAGGTGCAACTGACCTCTCATATCAAACAATCGGCTACCATCAGTGTCTCCTCAATGACTGATCAATAAATGTTGATGTGTTATGACCTTCGCAGCAGGCACCTGGTTCATGCACCGGTGCTTACTGCTGTTCACTTGTGATGAAGGCTGGAAGTTGTACACCAATACCACAACTGGACATCCACAGAATGGTGATACATGGCCATTTCAGATGAGTCACGTTTTAAGCTCAGTCAGAAAGATGGCCATTGATGCATATGGTGTGAAATCTGAAAACAAACACTCTGAACAATCTTTGGAAGGGTCCAGGGAGGAGGATGGAAGATTATTGTATGGGGAATGTTTTCATGTAATCACATGTGTGATCTCATCATTCTGGAAAGCACAATGGATCAGCACAATTATGTTTCTGTCTTTGGGGACCATGCCACCTCTACATCTGTTTGTTATTCCTTGGCATTATTGTCATGACACATTTGTTGGCTTTGTTAGTTCACAACAAATTTATCGGCTTCCAACCTAACCTGGACCATGCAGTACATCACAGACCATCTTTCACCCCAGTCTGCATTAAAAGGAAAAGTGGCAATAGCAGTATTACAAATAAGTGATGTATTGAATTAGTCTGTTTTCTTGCACTATATAAGTAACTGTTATCCATCTATACTGACCATAAAATAGACTTACACCTAAAGTAGGCTACTCAGTAGTAACTACACAGCAATGAATTAGTTTATCTGACAAAGCAGGAGTTGCTATTCATTTTAATTCTTTTTATTTTGCTTGTATTTAGTGGTTCTTAAATAATAAATTGTCTTTGAAGTACAAACTGCACATGATGTGTACTTCTGTCACATCCATGTTAATGTTTTTAAGGAAAAAAATTTAGTTTTATAATCACACTGTAAATTTTTAGCAGTTACAATAATTATTTCACTTTGTAAAAACAAATATTTAACAGGAACATTTCCAATAATTATATTAAAATTCAAAATGCTTTTTAAAATAAATGTGTTAAAGATAAATATTTGAGATCTTAAATTTCTTTGAAATGAACATCATCTTTGCTGAACATTTGGTATTTGATTGTAAGATGGGTTTCATTGGTTCTGCGTAAATGCTTAGAGAGTGGTTAGAGGAAATGTATTCACATAGTGAAAAATAAATTTTGCGTCTGATGAAAAACAAATGAATTCAAGGTCTTCTTTTGATTTTGATATACCTGACCAACATATTGTGTTTGTATTTAGCACAGAGTCCAAAGGACGGAAGAAGCTGGATAACACTTAGCTACAGTGAGTGAGTGACTGCAATGAAATAAGCAGATAAGTATAACTTAGTAATAGTTAACACTTAACCCGTGATGTTGTGGAGAAATTGTGATATGTCATCCAATATTATTTGAATTGTATGAACAATGGATCATTAAATTTTATGGTTGTTTAAGAATGACTATTTTTTGTTAATATAGAATAGGGCTGAAAACTGAAGTTTTCAATTACAAACATTCTATGACTTCAAAATTTAAAGTGTCATGAATGTGTATGTTACATTATATGTTCTGTGTCAGTCCATTTTAATATGGGTAAGAGTGACCAGCTTCTCATTTCTAAATTTCCTCTGTTTTTCTTGCTTTCCTAACTGAGGAAACTAACTATCAGATTAAAAAATTACTCATTTTGTACATATTTATCAATACATCAAATTTCACATCCCTAAGGTAAATACTGGTCAGCCATTCTGTCTTCTTGAAAATCTGCTATTATCATACTTTGTCTTTGTAATCATACCTTTTGACAGTGGTGATAACAGATGATAATGAACTGAAGCTCCTCCTGCACTTTGACCAAAAATAGTAACATCATTGGGATTTCCACCAAATGCAGCAATATTCTGTTGTACCCACTGAAGTGCAAGGACTTGGTCCTTCATACCAAGATTCCCAGGAAGGAGTGAATCACCAGTACTCATGAACCCTAAAAATATAAAAAAACATGTATTTTAAGTCTGAAGCAGAATGCAAATTCCTTTTTAACAAATATGAGAATTCAACAGACTGATTATGAAACAGAGGGCAAGGGAACTACAGGATTCACATCTTTCATAGCTTCCCTTATATCATCTATGTCTGCATCACCACACAGTGACTGGCAGAAATTTCTTTGGCTACCGTTCTTTCATTTCCTTTTCCATTTGAGAATGGTGTGCAAGAACACTGACTGTCAAGCCTCTGCATGAACTCAAATTTCCCTGAGTTTTACATCATGATCATTTTGTAAAATGTGTGATGAAGGAAATAATATATTGTCTAACTCTTCTTGGAATCTACACTGTTTGAATTCAGTACAGATTTCTCCTTGATATAGAATGTTTCTGTTTTCGTGTCTGTCACTGTAATCTGATAAGCACTTCTGTGATGATCTTGTGCTTACTAATCATCTCAATGATGTTCCTGTAATACTGCCATGGGATATGTCCCAAGTCACTTTTGCATCTGATAATTTCACCCTGCTACAGTGTGCTGAATTCTTGTGTTGAAGAGTCTTTAATCCAGTTATAAACCTGGTGTGATATTCTATAAGCTCAACTTTTGATCATTGTGTGACAGTGAGCAGTTATATTGAATGCCTTCTGGAAGTCAAGGAAAGTGACATAAACCTGGATGTTTTTATCTACTGCCCTGTGACAGTTTCACAAGACTACTGTTTATGGAACCCTTTTGATTACTACAGATGAGAGTTTGGTGTTCAAGCAGGTAATTTTACATGAAAATAAAACATATTACATAATGCTACAAAAATAGATACCAGAAATATAGACCAGTAGTTATGCACTTGCCCCAGAAACTTTCTTTAAAATGGGAATGAGTTGTATCTTTCTGCAGTCACATGGACAACTTCAGAGTCTTACGATAAACCGTTACAAGAAGGGGAGCAAGTTCTTTGTCTTAATCTATATAGAATCATACAACTATCTTATCAAGTAAAGTTGCTTTTCTCCTGTTAAGTGATTGTAGAAGGTTTTCTGTTACCTTATCACTTTCTCAATATCCGACATTTTGACATTCACGCAATATTTGAAAGGAGACACCATAAGATGATCTTCCACAGTGAAACAGTTTTGGAAGACTAAATCCAGTAATTCAGTCTTCTCTTTGTAACCCTCCCTTCCAATACCAGAATAATTACTGGGATACTGTGTGGGTAACATCAATTCATTCATTGTCATTATGTAACATCAAAAGTTTTAGGATTTTTCATAAGACTAGGGGACAAATATTTACTTTTGGATTCACTGAATGCTTCTCACATTGATCTTTGTAAATCTATTTGCGTTTTTCCTCAAAAACTCTTTGCCATCGTTTTCATCTATATGTTGCCTTCACAGCAACTTTCTAACATAGCTAGTAAATAATGGCAGATATTTCCAATTTGTCACAAACTAACTTAGTCCATAACATAAGTATAGCATATTATACAATATTTCTGAATTTATTTATTGCTTTTCCCAATTTTCATCATCACAGAAGAATGTTTGCATTGCAGAATGCATCTTGTTACAGCTGCAATGCAAAAATATTGTTCTACCTTTCTTAACATTAATACTGACATATGTGCTGATTGAGTCTGTAACAGCCTCATGTACTGTGATTCCATACCCTACAATAACTCCATCCAAAAGTTGGAATGTGTTAGATACCAGCACATGCAAATCATTCTCCTCACAGCTAGATTTTCTATCTCATGAAGGTAATCTTCAGGTAAAGCACAATCACTTGTGAATGCCTGTCTCTGGCACCTGTTTTAATCATGTGAGTCACCCAATCTAGAACAAAGAAGTTGAAATGTCCCCCTGTTGTTGTTGTTGTTGTGGTCTTCAGTCCTGAGACTGGTTTGATGCAGCTCTCCATGCTACTCTATCCTGTGCAAACTTCTTTATCTCCCAGTACCTACTGCAACCTACATCCTTCTGTATCTGTTTAGTGTATTCATCTCTTGGTCTCCCTCTACGATTTTTACCCTTCACACTGCCCTCCAGTACCAAATTGGTGATCCCTTGATGCCTCAGAACATGTTCTACCAACCAATCCCTTCTTCTAGTCAAGTTGTGCCACAAACTTCTCTGCTCCCCAATCCTGTTTAATACCTTCTTATTAGTTATATGATCTACCCATATAATCTTCAGCATTCTTCTGTAGCACCACATTTCAAAGGTTCTATTCTCTTCTTGTCCAAACTAGTTATCGTCCATGTTTCACTCCCTTACATGGCTACACTCCATACAAATACTTTCAGAAATGAATTCCTGACACTGTTACCACAGCATAATCAGAAAACGTTTTATTATACATGTTTTCTCTGTAACATTTAGTCACTACAGCTCCTAAAGCAGGTGAGCTGTATAAACATTCAATTACAATAATTGACTAACCTAGAGTGCTTTCTTCACACAGATTATGTTTCATTTAAAATGTGCAGTAATCTCATTATACATTATTATCAGTAAAAATGGTACCATTGTGGATCCTGCCAGATGGTGACAATCAATATTGTTTAGCCCATAATTTTTCAGTTGAGATAATATTCAGTTCCTTATTACCATAACAACAACAACTACCCTAGCATTCCTTCTTTTCTATTCATTCTGCGAGAGTTTCAATCTATAATTCAAATACTAAATCAATATCAAATGTGTTCCAGTTTATAATAAGCACTCATTTCTCTTACAAAATGCAAAAGAGTCACTACTTCCTTATTTCCTCATCATGCTCAGCAGTAACAACTGCTCAGTCCTGTTCCTCTTACTCTTCTGTTCTAAGAAAAATAACAGCATTTGATCCAATATGGCTCACAAGGGGAGGCCGCCAATTGTGAAATTCAGATTCGATTCATACTGTGAAAACAAAAGCTAATGGCCAGAGGTCTAGTGCGGCAAAGCACCAAGGTGCACTTCTCAGTCGTTGTCGAGAAAATTGACAGTTAAAAGAAACCGTTGCAGTGAAATACTCTCTACGATCAAATAACTTCCTACAGCGTCGTGGCGCAGCGGTAAGCACTATATATATATATATAGAAACTTCCACATGGGAAAAATATATTACAAACAAAGATTCCAAGACTAACCAAGCGGGAAAGCACCGGTAGACAGGCACAATAAAATAACACACACAAAATTTCTAGTTTTCGCAGCCAATGGTTGCTTCTTCAGGAAAGAGGGAAGGAGAGGGAAAGACGAAAGGATGTGGGTTTTAAGGGAGAGAGTAAGGAGTCATTCCAATCCTGGGAGCGGAAAGACTTACCTTAGAGGGAAAAGAGGATAAGTATATACTCGCGCGCACACACACACACACACACACACACACACACACACACACACACACACATTTCCATCCATACACATACAGACACAAGGAGACATATGAATGCTTGTGTCTGTGTATGTGCAGATGGATATGTGTGTGTGTGTGTGTGTGTGAGTGTACACCTGTCCTTTTTTCCCCCTAAGGTAAGTCTTTCCACTCCCGGAATTGGAATGACTCCTTACCCTCTCCCTTAAAACCCACATCCTTTCGTGTTTCCCTCTCCTTCCCTCTTTCCTGAAGAAGCAGCCGCCGGTTGCGAAAGCTCGAAATTTTGTTTGTGTGTGTTTGTGTGTTATTTTATTGTGCCTGTCTACTGGCACTTTCCCGCTTGGTAAGTCTTGGAATCTTTGTTTTTAATATATTTTTCCCATGTGGAAGTTTCTTTCTATTATATATATATATATATATATATATATATATATATATATATATATATATATATATATATATGTGTGTGTGTGTGTGTGTGTGTGTGTGTATACACATTTAAATTACAAAAAACAAATACTAAAAAGAAAAAGGTTGCAAGGTGCGAGATTTGATCCGGTGACCTTCGGATTACGAACCCGAGTGCTTACTGCTGTGCCACGATGCTGTAGAGAATTATTAATCGTAGAGAGTATTTCAACACAACGGCTTCTTTTAACAGTCAATTTTCTCAACAACGGCTGAGAAGTGCATCTTAGTGCTTTGCCACATTACACCTCTGGCCATGGGCTTTTGTTATGCGCAGTATGAATCGAATCTGAATTTCACAATTGGCGGCCTCCCCTTGTCAGATAGTTCTTTAGGCAGATTTTTTTTTTTTTTTTGTTTTGTTTTTTGTTTAGATGGATTGATGACATTTGTGGGTTCTATGTTGTCATTATCTGCAAACATATTGAAACAAAATCATGGATGGTGACATATGAATTACAGAATCTGTGAGTTTTCTAAAATGTTGGAAGTGTGCTTACCTAATGGTCCAAGACGATAATTGATTGCAACATATACAATACCATTGTCAATAAAATACTCAGATGGTCGTGAACCACCAGATCCTGCAGTGAAGCAGCCACCATGAATATTCACTAGTACAGGTTTGGGATTATCATTATCGGATGGTAGCTGTCAGGAAAGAAAGTGAGAACTTGAGGCCAATACTTATTTAATAACAGCTTTTAAACTAGTTCAAAGTATGTGCACTATAATAGCTAAATATATCATATTTTGTATGCAGATTATAACATTTGATCATGTAATCTGTCTAGACAAATGCATCCAAGGAGAACTGTTGATTTACCTATACACTGGTATGTTAATTTTTTTCTGGAAATTTTCTGAGTATCTCTATAAATGGAGCTAATTTTATCATACCCTTTATCTTATTCACTCTAGGCATAAACTCTGTATCTATAGGCAACAGAGAAATTACAGTGCTGTATAGAAATGCATATTCACTTGAGGAAACTATGAAATTACAAAGAGACAGAATTGCTGGCATATACTTATCGTCAGGAGGTGAAATTCTTGTACCACGGGTTACACATTTAAAAGTGAAAGTGAAAACCCTAACCCGAGCCTTCTGAACTGTTAGATTGTTCACCAGCTGCATTAAAACAACTAGTAATAAATAGGGGCAGGCCACAATTCTTTTTATGAGTGTGTGATGAGGAGGGACAAGATCAATTGCAGTTGTCTCTATTAAATATATCTGCCTGTAATACTGGATTTTGCCTCCTAGAGGTAGGTACTGGCCAACCATTCTGTCTCTTTGTAATTTTATAATCACAGTGTTGCCTATACATACAGAGGTGGGAACAGAACACATGGTCATTAAAACTTAACATTGTACTGAACATTTTGAATTAGCAAATGTGAACTGCAAAGCTACATGTGATCAATCGTGTCATGGGCATTGCAACCAGTTCATCTGTTATTTTAACCCCTTTGTGTGTCACTTAGAAGACACAATCATTAAAATATTATCTGGGATTACCTGAAATAATTCTGGTAGAACAATATGTGTTGTTTTCCCTTTGTATCTGGTTATACTAAGAGATTGAAAGTACTCCTCCAACATATACTTCGAGATTAAATTGTATATTACATATGACTCACTTCTTCAGACATTTTAGCATATGCTGTTTATTTCACATTTCAAGAGCAAAAACTTGACTTTTATATGAAAATTCAAAATCTAGCTCCACATGAAAATTTGTGAAGAATGGGTAACTGCACAAAGGTATATAATTTGTTTTACACATGCAGACTGTAAGCTTTTCACATGAGTACATGCAACAATTTGAACACCTATTGTAGGTATTCCTAACATAAGTTTGGTATTTGCCTACACTAATTATCCATAGGAACAGGAAAACAGGCTGCCAGCCTCTGTATTTCAAGAAATAGTTCTTGCTATCACTTTGCCAAAGACATGAAACGGTAGCTGATTTTGACACCTGTTTCTTGTTAGTCTTCCCAGTATAAAATTATTGGTTATAGCAAAAAAATTAAATATATCTTACTCAGCCACTCAACAGAGAAGCTTTTCATGGCACTGCAGCCCATTTAGCTAGTATACCTGTAGCATAATATTAGTACACACTTGGATTACAAAACACTAATTAATATTTTTGGTGAGAACCACCCATACTTTTCTTTTGACATCTGTAAGTTCCATTACATTGTACAGTACCAAGAGAAAACTTGCAGACGTGTTATCTATCCATTTCATGTCTGAAAGTCAACTTTTAATTTCAAATTAAAATCCACCCCTTTCTTATTTTTCATCTTTTTGGCAGTTTTAGGATCCCTTAATATCTCCTTTGATATGCCCCAGAAAAAAAAAAAAAACATCTTAATCTCTCATGTGCCCAAGAGACAGCTGGACCACCCAGTTGCTGAAGATGCTGCTCAGCACATTGTGCTTCACTGCTTGACTTTAGGCAAATCTCCTATGAGTAAGATAAGAGTTTATGAGCAGTGTAAATGTTTCAAAGAGGTTCAAGAATATATTGAAGAAAATAACCACCCTAGATGCTCTGGCACATTAATTACTGATGACAATGTGGAAGTAAAGAAAACTGTTTTGGAAAAGTGCCAAATATCGATCTCAGAGGTTGCTGATGATGTCAGCAGATTCCTTGGCTCATGCCTAGCAATTTTTTGAACCTTTTTGACACAATATGTGTAGCAGCAAAGTTTGTTCCAAAGTTGTTGAATTTTGACCAAAAATGACATCACATAGACAACACTCAGAAATTACTGAATGAAGTCGACAATGGTCGAGAACCTCTAAAGAAGTTTATAACAGGTGCCAAAACATGGGTATACAGGTATGGCCCAATCATACCAAAGGTATGAACATTCAAGACCAAAAATAATTTGACAAGTTTGATCACATGTGAATGTTACCTTTGATTACAATGGGATAATGCATCATGAGTTCCTGCCTTTTGGCCGTATGGCAATAAGGAATAATACTATGAAGTTACATGCCATTTGCATGAAACAATTTAAAGAAAGCAAGTGTAATTGTGGCAAAACTCCTCAGGGAAATTGTGTCACGATAATGCTCCTTCTCACAACTCAAAGTTTCTTCATTATTTTTGAGCAAAAAACAGAACTGTTATATTGGGTCAGTCACTGTTTTTGCTGGACATGCCCCCTGCAACTTCTTTGTATTCCTGAGGCTGAAGAGCACCATGTAAGGATCTTGTTTTACTACTACTGATGAGATAAAAACAGATCACTAAAGGAGCTGAACATTATAATGAAAAGCGAATTTCAGAAGTGCTTCAAGGATTGTAAAAAAAACACTAGAACAACTGTATTATATCTGAGGGGAATTAATTTAAAGAGTACAAAGTTTATGCTGGTGAATAAATAAAGATTCGTTAAGAAAAATAATCAAATCTAGACAATTGTCTTGTCTTGTCTTGACAGCAAAGATGAATCAAAATCACACCATTTGATAAATTATCAAAGAGCATTTTCTGGTTATCATGCAATCAGAGTATCTAAAATATAATCTCACAAGGATCATAGCAGAGGAAACCAACAGTGCAGTGGGATGGTGTTTCTTACCAAAATAAAGTAACTTTGTAAACAATTACTAGCCAAGATTTTGACATATGTAGCAAAAAAAATGCTATTCTGACAATTATTGTGACAACAGTTTTGTAAAAGTATTATGTCTCATCCTAATTAGTAAGTGAATGGCAAACCCACTACCTCACTTAAATGGTTTGTACGGAACATACTACTGCCACTGTGTAAATGTAGGTAAGTCAATATGACACCAATGAGTTTACAGAAGCATTCAGTAGATCACAGCACCATCTGTAAGTGAGTAATGCTCTTTACTGCAATACTTAACAAGATCTATAGTGACTGAAGCCAGTCTCCTGCTGCCCATGATAGGGTTAGCTGAATCCATTTCACTTGTAGTGACATGAAGGTAGTATGTATACATGCATAAATGCTTTGAGTACAGCAAAATCATATTTAATTGTGCAAATACTATCTCTTTCAAAGTCTCTAGAAGTGAGAAATGCTCATTGCTGCAGTTTGTTACAAGGTCTTCAGGCAAGGAAGCCAGTTTTCCACTGCCCATGACAGTGTTAACTGAACTAATTTCATCTTCAGTGAAATGCTGGTAGTAGCTATATTCACCTGTACGTGCTTTGAGCAGAGAGAAATTATTTACGTGTGCAAGTGCTATTTCTTTTAAACTCTCAGTAAAAAAATTATCACATGCTACTGTGGATGTCAGTGACCTCTGCAAAACTACATTTAATGTACACTGTGTCAGTGCAACAACCCTATTTTTGAGCCTGCTAGCTCCCTCAATCTTATTTCCCTCGACTGTGACCCATTAGAATTTCTATGGTCTGTTTTCCCGTGCGTGAATTTGTCAATTCTTGATTAATTGCACCTGAGATAGTAAATGGCAATCTTTTCTCCACCTCACAAAATACAGATTTTCATTTTCTTTTTACTTTTGAATACAGTTATATTGATATCTTCACACCTTCATAACAGATACATGTTAGACACATGTACATGCAGCTATTAACTTGACATCTTCCTATCTTCAAGAAATTATCAAATCGACAAATATGGCAGTTTATGTAAACAGTATGCATACATACTATATTACAAAAGTGCACCAGAACAAATGTAGTTTCCATTTGCTTTTATTTTGAATCTACATTCTGTACAATCAATGGTCATATCATAGAGGACAGTTGTAGAAACAATACTGTGAGCAAAGTTTTAGCTACACAAGATTTTTTATAATGGATGTTACGTTAACTTTTTCCTATCTGCAGTAACCTGAATTCCTTTTCTGAGACCACCTCCTGAATTCCTTTTCTGAGACCACCTCCATAAGGATAAAAGTTTGGTAAGAGAACAGCAGCCTGTACAGGATGTCATTCAATGAGTGAATAATACACTCCTGGAAATGGAAAAAAGAACACATTGACACCGGTGTGTCAGACCCACCATACTTGCTCTGGACACTGCGAGAGGGCTGTACAAGCAATGATCACACGCACGGCACAGCGGACACACCAGGAACCGCGGTGTTGGCCGTTGAATGGCGCTAGCTGCGCAGCATTTCTGCACCACCGCCGTCAGTGTCAGCCAGTTTGTCGTGGCATACGGAGCTCCATCGCAGTCTTTAAAACTAGTAACATGCTGCGACAGTGTGGACCTGAACCGTATGTGCAGTTGACGGACTTTGAGCGAGGGCGTATAGTGGGCATGCGGGAGGCTGGGTGGACGTACCGTCGAATTGCTCAACACGTGGGGCTGAGGTCTCCACAGTACATCGATGTTGTCGCCAGTGGTCGGCGGAAGGTGCACGTGCCCGTCGACCTGGGACCGGACCCCAGCAACGCACGGATGCACGCCAAGACCGTAGGATCCTACACAGTGCCTTAGGGGACCGCACCGCCACTTCCCAGCAAATTAGGAACACTGTTGCTCCTGGGGTATCGGCGAGGACCATTCGCAACCGTCTCCATGAAGCTGGGCTACGGTCCCGCACACCGTTAGGCCGTCTTCCGCTCACGCCCCAACATTGTGCAGTCGTAAATGGAGGGACAAATGGAGACAATCAGGACTGCATACGACCGAGGCACACAGGGCCAACACCCGGCATCATGGTGTGGGGAGCGATCTCCTACACTGGTCGTACACCTCTGGTGATCGTCGAGGGGACACTGAATAGTGCACGGTACATCCAAACCATCATCGAACCCATCGTTCTACCATTCGTAGACCGGCAAGGGAACTTGCTGTTCCAACAGGACAATGCACGTCCGCATGTATCCCGTGCCACCCAACGTGTTCTATAAGGTGTAAGTCAACTATCCTGGCCAGCAAGATCTCCAGATCTGTCCCCCATTGAGCATGTTTGGGACTGGATGAAGCGTCTTCTCATGCGGTCTGCACGTCCAGCACGAACGCTGGTCCAACTGAGGCGCCAGGTGGAAATGGCATGGCAAGCCGTTCCACAGGACTATATCCAGCATCTCTACGATCGTCTCCATGGGAGAATAGCAGCCTGCATTGCTGCGAAAGGTAGATATACACTGTACTAGTGCCGACATTGTGCATGCTCTGTTGCCTGTGCCTATGTGCCTGTGGTTCTGTCAGTGTGATCATGTGATGTATCTGACCCCAGGAATGTGTCAATAAAGTTTCCCTTCCTGGGACAATGAATTCACGGTGTTCTTATTTCAATTTCCAGGAGTGTACATTTAGTCTCTAATTGTGCTTAACAAAGAAACAAGTTATGAAACTTTTCAAATGTAAAAGTAATGATTTAACCTAAGGCCGATACACACACATCAGTATCTGCATTCTAAGAGTTGTCATACACCAAACCAATGCAGTGGCATCCTTAGGATGTTGGTATGCAGAGCATTAGCCATTTCCGATGCAGATAGCTTAACCCAAGAACCAGCACATTTGATGGCTGTTTTTGAGAATGATGGACATTCTGAGAAGAGTTATGGAGTCTGGACCACCACTGGACATGCATGAAGAGGAACATAGATTGGTCGCCTTTATTTCCTTTTGCTGTGGAGTTCCTTTAAGACAGGAAGAATTTTAAGGATTTTTGACATTAAGAATGTGTTCCATCCACCTTCTAAGATTAAGGCACTACTCAACTCTGTGAAATATGATTTGGGGCTTAGGAAACATGGTGTGTACAAAATTCCATGTCAATCTGCAAAGGCTAACATCATCCATTTGATTCACATAGTTCATGACAGGTGTGAGGAACATTGCCATCATACAAGGCTACAACAGCTGGAAAAATTGCTAGTAGCAGAACACTTTTTAAATGAGGGACACAGTATGAAATTTGATGAGACTGAGATAGTTACCAACACTTCTGGTTTTTGGAACAGTCTCTAGAAAGAGGCAACTGCAATTAGCTTGGTAGATAATTCAATTTACTGATATCATGGGTTTCCTCTTAGCAGGACATGGAATCCTGTACTGTCACACATCAAAACCAAACATTCATTGGTGTGGCCAATCCAACTGTTCAAAAATCGTCCTGAGTGTGATATATTGTTGCCACCAGTGTTCTACTAAAGGAGGCTCAACCTACCCAGTCTTGGAGGGTGGCAATCGTGATGGGCAGTGCGTGCAACATGTACAGTATGGTGGCCTATATAGGGTGTCGATTTCCAGTTTGGCATCAGTTCTCAGTGGGACACATCAGCAGAAGCAGCATTCTCCTGAAGATGGCGACCAGTTCGATCACCAAAATATTAAACTGAGTAGATTCTAGGATGCAGCAGCAAACCCGAAGAGACTTTCAAGACTTATTACTCCAGGAAAGGCTATGAAGTCACAAGAAATTCATCTACTCGATAACTACAAACTGAAACACATCAGTGATTTCAGAGAAGGAAATCATGATGTTTGAACATATCAATTGAATTAAAAAAGAAATTATTCAGATATAAGGGTACAGACACTGCACAGGCAACAAGACACTATAGCAGATACGAAGAAGGGTTGTATAAAAGAGTATCATGTACATATCAGTATTAACTGAGCATATTAATAAAGGTGTCATGTTTTAAAACATTATATATTTGTTTATTATCTATGTCATATGACAAATATGAATACAAAATTACAAAATGAGAAATAAAAACGCTTTTCAAAGAGAAATTCACACAAAAATCATGTATCAAAAAGGTGCTCCTTATCAGCCAAAAATTATGTGTAGCAAACTCCCAAAGGAAGTTAAAATAATATCAAAATTCCACATATTCAAAAAATGGCCAATGAAATGTTGATTAGCAAGAGTTTTTATAGTGTCAAGGAATATTTGAATCACCAGCATGCAAAATACAGCAGTTCAGCCATAAAAATAGAGCAGTCTATTTCCTTCATCATAGTGACACGACACGCTCATTTGAAAATTTAATTGTATTTATTTATAATTCTAATTTCATATATTATGACTGTTCTCAAGTCTATGGTTTCATGTCATATGTAAGAAAATCTTATTAGGCAACATATAATTATGATCTTTCCTGTTCTGTTATCTATGAAAGATCATCTATGACAAATCCTACATCATTTTATACTGATGAGATACAAGAATCTAAATAAATAAACAAATACATATAGGAAAGTACCTCAGGAGTGAACACATTGAGATAAAGGCAATCTTCAGTTCCCTCTATAGTTCCTTTGCCAGTTAGCTGTGTACAACTACTTGATGCTGCCAAGGCATCCCTCCTTTCAGTCCATGGTGATATAGGTACAGGTGGCTGCAAAGTACAACATATTTAACCATATAGGCTCATACACAGTGTTAACTCTAAAAGACTTTGTCATTCAGTATTGGTTTTGAAAATACATACATTATTCTTAAACTAAATACAAATGATCAAATAATAGAAAAACTGGGATGGAATAACATTATGAAAAGAAAAGATTGCAATTCACCAATTAGAAAAACATTAAATAGCAGCTAAGCAGACTGTAGGCTTCTTTTAACTATTGGAGAAAGTCCTTTATCAGATACAGAAACACAAGCAAATAAATTCAGTAATGTGAACTACACACACTCACTCATAAATTGGTATGTAAAACACACACACAAATGACCACTTTCATCTCAGTGTGCTGTTTCTGCAAAGTGCACCTACCTCTTATAAAGTTATCAGGAGCATCAGTATCTTCAGTTTATGGTTTCATAGTGCACTTAGTTTTGTGATTTGGAATCAGTCATTTTGTTTTGTAGTTATTAAGCCATATGGTATTAGTTTGAAATGAAAAGGTTGCAATTCACTGCTTAGAAAAACATTAAATAGCCACTAAGCATCAGGAGCATCAGTATCTTCAGTTTATGGTTTCATAATGGTTTCATAGTGCACTTAGTTTTGTGATTTGGCATCAGTCATTTTGTTTTGTAGTTATTAAGCCATATGGTATTAGTTTGCTCATTTATATTTTTAGAGAAAGTCTTTGCATGAATTATTATGTATAATTGAGTTGCAACCAAGTTGTTCTTTTAATAGTACTTTTATCGGAAAATCAGATGTGAATTTATATTAATTTGTTTCCTAATCATGTAACATAAAAAAAACATATTCAAATTTATAATACTTTTGTAAATCAATTGATTTGAGTGATAAACATGTAACAGTTTTAAAACTCTCTGATATGTAACTCTCTGATATGTCACATCTTTCTTTAACATGACACCTTTGGGAAATACTTGTATTTGTAAAGTCAACTGTAAAATAGTCTTCACTGAGATGAATGCTTAGACAGTTCCCAAATACAATGTGAATGTGTCTTCCGAAAACTGAAAGTGAGCTGTCATTTGACCATGAAGTATCTAATTGACAAGATGTATCTGAATTTAACACAAAACCCAAAAATCTAAACAACTCTGTTTTGCAGATGGTTACAGTGAATGAAAGCCTATAATGAGATAAACAGAAAAATTCAATTTGTCCTGCTTTGTCAAATTATTATGCTCAATGTGCTAAATAAATATTTTATTTTATTGGAATGAAATACTGATAGAGCTAAGTGAATGAGTTGTGCTTGTGTGAACGTGTGTGTGTGTTTTCCATTTCACAAGGAGTTCTTTTTTGTATACAGTGTAGGAAAAGATAGACTGCAACAAGCCATAAAGACGAAATGTTAAGTTGCAGACAGGACAGTTAAAAATTGCACTTATAGATTAACTTTTGGCCATAGCCTTTGTCAGAAAAAGAAAGAGATACACACACCATTCATTCACACAAGCAAGCACACCTCATGCATACACAACTGCCATCTCAGGCAGCTTGGACCTACATTGTTGCTATTCCTACCTAGAGTTTCCATTTTTTCATCTTTTTTATCTGAAACCTTAAATGTTAGCAGTATTTTTCATTGTACCTGTCTGTGACTTATGTGGTGAGTAGCAGTCTATTCTTTTCATGTGAGACCTTAGTTTCTCCTGGCATATACATTGTTATCTTAAATGGGTTACATTCATTCATGTCAAAACATTTCAGGTATGTTCAAATAACTTACAGGAATGCAGTTGATGACATTGTCAGCAACCACCAATATTTTGACAGGAGCACATCCTGCCATTTTGAAGGCAAAATTTTAGCAAGGAAGTGTTCTGCAGGGAAACTTAAAATATTGGTTTTCACAGAAACTCTTGAAGCTCCAGAGTTTCTCTGAAAGCTGGACTTTTAAATGCCCTTGCATAGCACTTTCTTGCTGCAGTTATGTCTTGAAAATGGAACGGTGTGTCTTGTCAAAATATTGGCAGTTGTTGGCTAAGTCACCTGGCTGCATTCTTGTAATTTATTTGAATATTCTTTTGATACTGCTCTCATTCCATCCTGGACTTTCCACTGTTTGATTTTTGCCGTATGGCTTTCCTTCCATCCCACAGCTCACTGCTGTTTTCCTTTGTTTCCATAGTCTAACACATTACATTACTCAGTAACCAGCCTTTTCTTGTTCTTCCTTGCTCTGTTTTATTGTGAGTGAGGTCCCAGCACCTGAAGACAATGGCCATGACTGTGTGATTTGTGTTTGTGTGAATGTGTGTGTTTTTTATTTTGGAAGCAGGACTTTTCTGTCTGCAACTCAATGTCTCCTCTATGTGGCGGGTAGCAACCTATCCTTTTCATATTGTTGTTATTCCATTCTGAACTTTCCATTTCATTATGATTGGGTCAGAATAAGTAGGTTACACTTTGTAGGATGATGGTGTATCCCTTTTCCATCCAAAGATAGTCATTTTGAGTCAAGTGAGTGAAACAAATTTTTATCAGCAGTATTTGTTCAGACATGGGGCAAGTGATGGTGACATACAGATCACAGTCATTAGTCTGTGTGCCACTGTTAAAAATTAAATCCTGGATCTTTTCACAGACTATAAAGAAATGGCACAACATATCACTCGTGACATTGCTATGCCACTTTAGGAAGTTAAGTTCAGGAAATTCTTCTTGCTACTAAACAGAAATAGATCATATTAATAGGAATCTCAAGTACAGACAGTGTTGAGGATCAGTAGACAAAGTTAAAAACCATTGTACAATATGCATTAGATGAGTATGAGCCAAGAAAGATCATATGAGATGGAAAAGAGCCACCATGCTACAACCACCAAGTTAGAAAACTGCTACAAAAGCAAAGGGAACTTTTCAACAAACATAAACATAGCCAAAGCCTTACAGACAAACAAAAATTACACGAAGCAAAATGTAGTGTGAGGAGGGCTATGTGAGAGGTGTTCAACAAATTCGAAAGTAAAGTTCTATGTACTGACTTGGCAGAAAATCCTAAGAAACTTTGGTCTTATATCAAAGCAGTAGGTGGATCAAAACAAAATGTCCAGATACTCTGTGACCAAAATGGTCCTGAAACAGAGTATGACAGACTAAAGGCCAATATACTAAATGTCATTTTCCAAAGCTGTTTCACAGAGGAAGACTGCACTGTAGATCCTTCTCTAGATTGTCACACAGATGACAAAATGGTAGATATCGAAATAGACGACAGAGGGATAGAGATACAATTAAAATCAATCTAAAGAGGAAAGGCCACTGGACCTGATGGGATACCAGTTCAATTTTACACAGAGTGCGTGAAGGAACTTGGCTCCCTTCTTGCAGAGGTGTACCATAGGCCTCCAGAAAAAGAAAAGCAAACCAAAAGATTGGAAAAGGGCACAAATCATCCCTGTTTTCAAGAAGGGACGTCGAACAGATGTGCAAAGATATAGAACTATATCTCTAACGTCGATCAGTTGTAGAATTTTGGAACATGTGTTATGTTTGAGTATAATGACTTTCCTGGAGACTAGAAAACTATTCTGTAGGAATCAGCATGGGTTTCAAAAAATATGATTGTGTGAAACTCAGTTCATGCTATTCATCCACGAGACTCAGAGGGCCACAGACACAGGTTCCCAGGTAGATGCCAGGTTTCTTGACTTCCGCAAGGCATTTGATATGATTACCCACAGTCATTTAATAAGCAAAGTAAGAGAATATGGACTATCAGACCAATTGAGTGATTGGATTGAAGAGTTCCTAGATAACAGAACGCAGCACGTTATTCTCAATAGAGAGATGTCTTCGGAAGTAAGAGGGATTTCAGGTGTGCTGCAGGAGAGTGCCGTAGGACCATTGTTTTTCACAATATATGTAAATGACCTTGTGGATAACATCAGAAGTTCACTGATGCTTTTTGTGGATAATGCTATAGTATATCGAGAGGTTGTAGCAATGGAAAATTGTAATGAAATGCAGGAGGATCTGCAATGAATTGACGCATGGTGGAGGGAATGGCAATTGAATCTCAATGTAAACAAGTGTAATGTGCTGTGAATTCATAGAAAGAAAGATCCTTTACCATTTAGCTACAATGTAGCAGGTCAGCAACTGAAAGCAGTTAATTCCATAAATTATCTGGGAGTAGGCATTAGGAGTGATTTAAAATGGAATGACCATATAAAATTAATCTTTGGTAAAGCAAATGCCAGACTGAGATTCATTGAAAGAATTCTAAGGAAATGCAGTCTGAAAACAAAGGAAGTAGGTTACAGTACACTTGTTCACCCACTGCTTGAATACTGCTCACTGGTGTGGGATCCATACCAGATAGGGTTGATGGAAGAGAGAGAAAAGATCCAATGGAGAGCAGCACACTTCATTACAGGATCATTAGTAACCACAAAAGCGTTACGGAGATGATAAACTCCAGTGGAAGTCTCTGCAAGAGGGATGCTCAGTAGCTTGGTACAGGGTTTTGTTGAAGTTTTGAGAACATACCTTCACCGAGGAGTCAACCAGCATATTGCTTCCACCTATGTATATTTCGCAAAGAGACCATGAGTATAAAATCAGAGAGATTAGAGCCCACACAGAGGCATACCGGCAAAGATTATAATCGATCACCCAAAAAAAAAAAAAAAAAAAAAAAAAAAAAAAAAAAAAAAGGCTGATGAGAAGCAGGTGGATGTAAAAGTAAAGGCGAAATATCAAAACTAAATCAACTTGTTTCTAGTTTGCAGCTTATGATAAGTGCACTCAAAGCAAATATTAGAAAAATTAGAAAGATGTGAGATAATGTTGAAGTGAGATATAATGAAATGCACTCAAGAAAACAAGTTCTTTGGCTAAGTAGACAAACGTTGTGTGTAAAAAAACAGTATGCAGCAGATTTTTTTTTTTTTGGGGGGGGGGGGGGGGGGGAGGGAAATGTGATGGAAGTGTAAATTTAGTGCATAACCGCTGCTAACTGCTATAAGTGTTATCTGTGATGAATTATGGAAACTCCAAAAGTAAACAAAGTGCTCTTGAAATGTTAATAAATAGTTAGGACTGCAACTCCTGTACAATAAGTCGTGGTAGCTGCTAGAAAGTTGAAAGTGTACAGGCACAAGGCATAAGATTTTATTATTATCAGATGATCATGGATGACACTGTGCTAGTTTATTAAATCAGACAGTGTCACCAACATGTTTTCTATCACGTGTCATCAAACTGAATACACAATAACCAACTGAAATACTGCACTGGATGAGATTTGGAAACCTGTGAACTTAAAGGTTTTTAAGCTGTCAGGATTTCAATGTTATCCAGTACAGTCCTCAACAATCAGTCCTTTATCTCATACTGTCCAGTAAGTCTCCCCTGACCCACACAAGTCCTTTATCTTCATTCCTCAGGAACACAAATTATCAGTTTATTTGCAACAATAATGATTTCTTTGAAGAACTGAAGATAACTTTTATTTACTTCTCAATATATGCACAAAAAGGGAAAAGAAAGAAAGACTTAATTCCATTAAAAGATTTGAGTTAGAATCCTCCTCAATTCAACCAACTCACAACCCACCTTGAAAAGATTTAAATGATCTTGCAACCTTTCAAACTGTACACTGGGTAGTGGTTTAGTCATCAAGTGAGCCAGTTGCTCTTCATATTTATATAACGTGCATCAATAATTCCTTTTCTCACGTAGTTTCTGACAAAATTGTATTTAATATCTATGTATTTCATTTTTGATGTTCCCGTCTTTCAAGCAAATGAATACAAGATAGGTTTCTTTAAGAATCCTTACTGGGTAGTTGACCTTGAGATCCATATCAGTCAAAAGTTAAGTTGTTCTCTGCGAACAGATTCAGATCCTTCTCTTCCATAGCACAAACCAAAGTTCAATGTTCCTTAATGTACCTTAATACTCTTTTACGTACTCTCCATTGGCTCTCCATTGGATTACTTTTGTACCTGCTGAAGTGATCTACTGCTACACCCAGGTCCAGTATTTTTGTAACATGCCATACATCAGACAACCTATCACCTGATGAAATGATTTAAATTCACATATATGATCTTGATCATTATTCAGCTCTGGTCTGCTTTAATTCCAGGTTTGGTCTCTACAAATGTTTTAACCAGGTTACAATCATTCATTCCAAAATGTTTCAGTGGTGTATGCAAGTATATACATTGCCTCACAGTCATTCCATCATCTGACCTTTCGAAATCAATGCCAAGAAACAATTCAAGTTTGGAAATGTCTTGCATGAAAAGTTGATTTTCCATAGTTCTTTTAATCTTGTTGCTCTCACCAAAGTTACTTGCAGAAATTATTAAATCACATACTGGTACATATAATAGAAAATGCACTCTCTGATCCCTAAAATTATCAATATACAACTATCTATGAACTTTTGACTGTCTAAACCCAATAATTTTGACAAAAGTATCATATTTTGCATTCCATGTATGAGGAGCCTGTTTCAATCCATACAAAAGTTTTTTTTTTTTTGGGGTGGGGGGGGGGGGGGTGTACTTCCATACAGACATCTTCATATAGCTCCCCCTGCAAAAAGACGTTTTTGACTTTCAGTTGACATGGTAACAGAACCTCTTTGGTGATGATGGCCACTCAATGCCTGCTAAGCACCCAACAGGATGATGTATTGTCATAATCATAATTATTCCTTCACATACAATCTTTGACTGCAAGCCTCGCCTTATGTCTTTCAGTATCTCCACCTAGATTTCATTTAATTTTGTACACCCATTTGCTACCAATCAGTTTCTTCTCTGGACAGCACTCTGCAATCTCCCATGTCTCATTGAGTTCCAATGACTTTATTTCTTTGTTGAGTGCTTCCCTTCATTCATGCCTCAACAACCATGATTAATATTAATATTGAGATCACATTCCTGGTAGTATATAAGCAAATTATGTGTCCTGTAGATCAACACAGCTCTGGGCCCATAACCTGATTAATTTAGAGAGCTGTGGGCATTCCTTGGGCACATGAATTATCAGTTTATGAGTGATAATAATGATTTATTTTATGAACTACAGTTAACTGTTATTCACTTCCAAACAAGCACAAGAAACCATAACAGTTGGCAACCTCATATCAACAACAGAATAAAAGATAATAGCACAGAAATACCATGAGAAAGGGAAAAAGGAACACACTGAAAAAAATAAAATGAAATAAAGGTTCTGCTTGAATTGTAACCCTCAATGCTTTTCCTTCCTCCTCAACCCTTCTTTCAGAATAAGGAGTCACTGGCTCTGAAAGCCTGCACATTTCCTTAACTTTCACATCCATTTGCTCCAGCCACCACTTAGTATTGATTGTACTATAATTGGTTCATCTAGCTCATTTCTTGAATGCTGTTGACATATGTTACTCCTTGATATGTAGTTCTTAATGTCTTGTTTCATATTTCTCCAGTACACATATTCTACAACTCTCTTGCAACAATATTCTACGGCAAGGTATCTTTCATGGATTGATTTCAGTGTCCTTCCAGTTCATTGTGCTGGTATAATAATATTTTGTCCTTTGAAGAAAATTCCTTCAGCAGTGCTAATCATTTCTTTAAAGGTTCAAAAATACGACAGTTCTTGTGGAAATTCCTTAACTGTATTTGGAAATCCTTGCATTACATATCGTCAGGTAACTAATATTTTTATCCTTTAATGTAGCTTCCTTCATTTGAATCAGGAATTCTCCACTGACAGATAAAATCATCAGTACTTCTAGTTCCTCCATTTCTCCTTTATCTTCTTGTTCCTTGCAGACCCTACTTAGAATATCAGGTATTGGTATGTTTTGATGCTTTAGTATGAATTACTTTATGAGTGTATGGCAAAATTTCAATAATTAGTCCTGTAGGTGCACCTCTCAAAAAAAAAAAAAAAAAAAAATGACTCCAGTCATTTGTGATCAATTTAAATGATCAATTTTTTGCCATAATTATATTCATGATGTTTTTTGACTGTAAATTTAACTGCTGTGGCCTCTTTCTATTTGTGGATGGAACTATTGTGCTGATGACTATGAGTTTGTAGCATATGCAACTGGTTGTTCACTTTAAAATATGACAGGTGCTATAACTCATTTGCTGGTATCAACTGACAATTTCTCATCTTCATGTACATCATAATAATGAAGCACTGGAGGTGTTTTGAGACATTCTCTTATTTAGTATGTGCTTGTTGTGCAAAATCCTATTTCCACTCCACCTCTTTCCTTAGCAAGTGTCACAGTGGGTCTTTTTTCATCCCTAATACACATTGTAGTCGTTTATTTTGAGGAGGTTCATTAAGAGAACATTCAGAGAACTGGCATTTGAGGCTAACTGCAGAACAATTCTACTGCCATCAACATACATTTTCTTGTGGACAATGTTGGATATCTGCTGCTTTTTTGGAATCATACACTTCAGTATGTAAGATCTGCTCAATTTATTCTGGATTCTGAACATGCACAGATACCAGATTTACTGTTTACTGTGGCACTGGAAACAGAATATATGGATATGTTTAAAATAAGTGTACCTGGGATGTGTTAAACAAGAGCACAAAACACAGCGTCTTCTGCTCTCACATCATTTTAGCTACTGTGGATAGTATATACAAGTTCAATGTTGTAGACAAGATATCAGTAAGATTATTCTATGATGGTATCTGTGTAGACACCTCACTCTAACACTTTGATGACAAAGCCTGCACACAACTTGGGCCACGATACTGCTGCGACCGATCCATGCATGAGTATATTTTGGGCTGCAATGGTTTATGATGAGTTAGTCAACTAAGCTCAAAAACTTTGACTTATTTCGTATGTTAACAATGTATGTACATATATCTACCTGTCCCTTGACAGGTGCAGCCCTCTGTTGTCAGTTTACAGAATTATTTCAAAAGAAACAGTGGCGAATTTAAGAGCTGCTGTCACAACTGACTGAGCCATTAAAAGCTTGTATTGTCATGAGTTTCATGCATGTAGCCATTACGTTTTGATATTTTCTGTAATTCTGTGACAAATACATCATATTTGTTAAGAGAGTGAAAAAGATTGGAAACTAGATGAAACATTTAATGATTCTGGATTGGAGGGAGAAATATCTGAACGAGAAAGTCTGAAGAAATTTATGAAGGACTCTTACAGAAAAGGCACAACAATGGCTCAAAACTTGTTCTTAGAGCAACTATCAGTGATAGGTTTGTATGATGGTATTCCTGTCAAAATCATGTAATCGAAATTATGAAACAAGCTGATATTGCTCTATCTGCAACATATTTCTCTTCGTGTGTTTCCATTCATGCAAAGGCCAATTATGTGTGAAATTGTTCAGAAACCTACCTTGCACATTTTTTAAGAAGGTAGTTATATTTTTTGTCATCAGTATTGTAAAATTTGCAATATAGTGCAGAAATAAGATAGTAATGAGAACCAAAACTTGAAGCTTGGTCTTTTTAGTGTGTATTGTATTGTATCATCTTATTGATCCTCTTCATCATTTTTGTACATAGATACAAACTCTTATGGGACAAATCAATATTAATTGCCCTTTAAGATATCTCAAACACAGATCAGCCAGTAAAATTTCAAATAAGCTTAATTGTTAAATATTTAAAATAACTACTTTGAACTGCTTCTGTTATGTTGAGGGTACTACAAAATACAAAAATTATGCATTTTCTGTATGACAAAGATAGGATACCAGTAACGAAATGCAAATGCCTTTAATCTATTCCTACAAAGTACAAGAGAGAGCATTGGATCCACAGACAGTCATACATTTCATTATTTGGCTCCTGCTAATTATATGACACATAAATGAACGTAGCCCATTAGCAATATTTATGCATTGTATGTGTTTTAAATATTATTCACTCGAGTCACTATCAAATGTCAGCAATATGCAAAAGCAAGGAAGACAGAAGAATAAAATCAAAGAATGGAAAGTCCAGAATGCAACAAAAGTAGTAAATGTAAACTAAGGAAAAAATTAAACTAAATTACAAAAGAAATTATGACAATAACATAATAAATAGAAAAAATTAAATGATGATGCTATCAAAAACACATTTCTGTTAACTGAATGCTTGCTTAATAGAAACAATATTTGGGGTCATAGGCAAGATAAATCTTCCATCAGAAGGACTAACAATTTTGATATTCAGTCTTGGTTCTTTTGATGCAACAGTTTTAAATGTTGTATATACCTGAGGCTTTGTGTTTTGATACCAGCTACTGAATGTGAAAATAGTTTTATGCTTCTAACATTGATCATTACTCTTAAATACAAATTTACAAATGTATACATTTTTTAATTTGCTGTACTAGTCTTTTTCTCACCTGAAAACGCAGACCCCCAACTGGAGGTTCAGCATATGGAATTCCTCTGAAGAAATAAACAGTGTTTCCAGCTGTAGTGGTTAACTGCTGACCTCTTAGAGAGCCCAGTGGTGTGTCAATGGTTTTGTAAGTTCCTGCACCCTAACATAAAAAAAGATTTATTATGAAAAAGATGTAGGCAATAAACAAAATTTTCAACAATAAGTACAACGACTTCACTCAATAACATATATTATTCTAAAGGTTCACTTCTGAACCAAAAAATGTTGATAACAGAAAATAATATACAAAATAGATATGAAGTACATTTTTTCCAATTTTAACCTACTTGTTACAAAACTAAGAGCACTTAGAAATGATTTGTCTCTTACCTGAACATGTTTTAGGTGAATGCATAACAAAAGTACATGTGCTAACCAAATTAATTTTAAGTGAAGCATCATAGTCTATAAGAAACTAATTACTGTATGAATCTATTGAATGAGAGCAGTTTACCACAGTTAATTTAATGCCTGTCTGTCTCTTTATAAATGTACGTATGTGCATCCGTGTATCAGTAGTTTGTTATTTTAAGATAAAATATACATTAAGATAAAGATCACAAGAGAATGAGTTTTGATAATAACAAAACAAGGAAAATTCCACTCTTTCACTGATCCTTTCAATACAGTATTTCTCAGCTTACACTAATCACATTGTATAAGAACTATTCTCGTGAATACCTTTTGAAGACTGATTATAAATACAAAAACGACGGTATAGTTGACATATCACTTCCTTTCAAGATTACTCATGTAATTACATCAAAAATTCATTGTATACTGGAAATAATATCAATAAACTTCCTCAAAATCATTCCTTAACAGCATTACAGATTTTTGCACAAATATGATTACTCCATTAAGCTTACAATAATACTGATGTTGCAGATATGTAAATCAGATGAAATAATCACTGCTCCAAAAGAAATCAAGTCAATTGAGATTTTTTGTGGTATCTGTGTTATTACCAATATGTATTTCCATTGATTTTTACTGAAATAAACTCACAGAGACATGAATTCTAATCGCTTTTATGCAGTAGACAATTTTTCTTTCAGTTTAATTTGCAGCTTGCTTGGTAGGCACTTCCACTGTTTCTTTTTTCTCTTGCTGTTAGATCTGTATTAGACACACCACATTGCATCTTTTGCATTAACCAATGATAATATCTTTTAGAATAGACCCAGCTCACAAAGATATGCTTGTTTTGTTTTATTTTGTTCCCAAGGTGCATATAAAACTCTCATACAGATCAGATTCTGTGTTGTGTCTGAATGTGGCAACGATAAACTTGAATTCAGAGATAATAGACCATCTTTTCAAATAAATTAAAATGTGTCCAGTACTGTTGATTGTGTTGTTTATTCAGATATTTAGGGCACCATCATTTCCAAATTTCAACGTGACCTCATTTCACATTCATCTGAACACACTCTAAAAAGAGAGAGACCATTTGCACACAAAAAATTAGATCTCATAAATTGTAACCTTATCTCCCAATGTAATGTTTCATCAGTCATCTAGACAACATATTATTATTGCTCATCCCTTAGGCACACTGGCTCCCAAACCTGAACTTCATGCAACATTCACTTACGGACGTGGCAGACCTCCACATGAAACTGACACACTTACTACCTACCATACCCAGGTATATTTTATCTAACCCAACACAGACATCTGACCCACAAAAGCAGCCATTTCATATATAGCCTTTGATGCATTTGTTTTGTAGCACTCTATATGGGTACGACAACTGAAAAACTTCATAGCCTCCATACTGTGTAAGAAGTAACTGTTTCAGCAACATACTCTCATTTCTCACAGTTACCCTGATATAAACCTCTGCTATTCCCCATCTGAGTTGTCCCCTTCTCACTCCCTTGCTTTCACTCTTGCATCTCCTGTCATTTTTCATCCACTTCCTCTTCAGTCCCAGCACTGTATTCCAACCTCCCCTACAGTTCTCTCTCTCTGTCTCTTTCTGACTCATTCTCTAAGACTCCAGTTTAGTGATGGTGCACAACTTAATGCTTCTCAAAGTGTATCTCTACCACAGTTGCAACAACCCATCCCTTTCTTTGCTCCCCATGCTTGTTGGTCTACTAACTTTTTTTCAGTCAGTCTTCTGACTATTTGATGTGGTCTACCATGATTTCCTATCTTGTGGCAATCCCTTTGTCCCTTAGTATCCCTTACATTTTGCCTGTAATTACTTATTCTGTATATTCTAGTTTCTATGTGATCCTACAGTATGTAGCCTCTAGGGCTACCTTTAGTACCATCAAGATTATTTTCTCGACTCTCAATGCAGGTTTTATCATCCTGTGCCTTCTTAGACAGTGTTTCCTACATGTTCCTTTTCTCATCTGTTCTATAGAGATCCTCATCATTTGATTAATCCACTTAATTTTCAGTATCATTCTTTGACACCATGTGTGAAACACTTTGATTTTATTCTGTTGGTTCTCCCACAATTAATGATTCACTTCCATCCAAGTTAACCTCTCTAACATTCAGAGCTGCTACGGCCACAGGGAGGTATACCTGTAAAAGATAGATAGATAGAAAGATAGAGAGATAGATAGATAGATAGATAGAGAAAGTAATATAACAGGGCGAAAATGTTTTTGGGTGGTGAATTTTGGGCTGTGTATCATTGCTTGACACAAGAACAAGAATATACCATGTCATATTGTAGATATCCTCCACCAAATAAATAATATGAATCTTTTGTAATCCGCCATGCTTAATGCTGCCATAGGTCTATCTTGATGTTACTGCATCACCACATGGGAATCATGCAATGGTTAAAATAAGTTCCAGTATTTCTTGTTCACAAATAAATTTATTTCACTCGCTAGATGTTTGGCAGAAAACTGCATGTATAGAATTGATTTTATACTGTCTCATGACTGACATAAGACTGAACCTCTGACTAACTTATGGCGGCCTACAAATTGCCTCTATTGATATGGTTTTAAACAATTACTGTCATTGTTACATATTAAATTTTTAGATTTACAAAATGTAATTTTTTACATACATCTTCCCAAATTAGATAGAAATTTATGTGAAATTAAAAGTGAATAATTTCATACAAAGACAGGAAATATATGTTTCTATTAAGACCATAAATTACATGATCTGTCAATACAACAAATTAATTTGTATATATTACTTCACTTAATTAAAGATCAATCACCCTATCATTTTCAGGTGAACAGAGTGCTTCATTTATTGAATGAAAGTTCTAGATTCAATTAATTAAATTTTGTATGAGTAAAATTTTACATTTCTACACAGTCGTTATTACAATTTTTTAACTAACACTAATTAAAACGTGATTATTCTTAATTCAGACTGAAAAATTATCATGTCATATTTCTATTTGGGATATAATCAAACATGAAAATAGTTGTCTCTTGATTTATAGAAATATCAGAGCTTGAAGTGTTCAATACTCCGTAATCACAATAGCAATTTTATTCCTGTCATGTGCCAGTAGTTTGTATTGTGTGTAAAGGCTTTTAATCCAACATCTTTCCTTCATTCTAAATACTGGTGAGGCCCAACATAAACAATGTCAAAACAATAGCTTAAATTAGTGCTAATTAGTAATTTCTTGGAAAAAAAATTGGTGTATTCCAATTCAGATTATCAAAAAAGACAAAGTTAAAGCAGCAGGTTACCACCACCACCACTACTACTACTACTACTGCTACTACTATTTGGTCCTACAGCCCTTGGAGGGCCTTGGACTGCATCACAATATCCTGCCATTCTATCTGGTCCATGGTTTTCTGTCTCCATCTTCTGACACCCAGCTTTTTCATGTCTTCTTCAATTCTGCCCACCCGTCTCTTTCTGGGACATCCCTTCTGTCATCTGCATCCGGCATTGCCATCAAAAATCTTCTTACATGTTCTGTCTTCCTCCATTCTGACCACATGTCCCACCCATCGCAGTCTTCTTAATTTAATGGTAGTGACAATGTCAGGTTCTCCAAAAAGTTGTTCTAATTCTGCATTCATATGGATGTGCCAACCTTCTTTATCATTTATTGTGCTGTATATTTTATGCAGAACCTTTCTCTCCCAAATGATAAGGATCCTTTCCTCATTTGCAGACATGGTCCTTGTCTCAGCAACAACTGGTCTTATAACTGTTTTGTAAATAAGGGTTTTAGATTTTCGTGGTGGGAGTGAGCCCCTAAGCAGGGGTAGTGTGGCAAAGTAACGTCTGTTGGCTGCTGCTATTCTAGCTTTCACCTCAATGCTGACGTCAGTTGTCTCTGTGATAGTCAATCTGAGGTACTTGAAGTCTCTCACACTTTCACACTCCTTGTCGGCTATCCTGAGATTTGGTAGGTTTTGCTGGTTGGTCATTGCCATACATTTAGTCTTTTTGACATTGACTACCAGACCAGGTTCTCTTGCTCCTCTCTCCAGTTGATAGGCATAAGCCATCACAGCAGTGTTTCGTGCGAGTAATGCTACATCATCTGCATAGGCTAGGTATTGCAGTGAACAATTAAAAAATTGTCACCCTGTCTCAGTCCCTTCTTCACTTCCACTTCTTTGGAGATCTTGTACTGTATTTTTACTTTATAATTGGTTTCACTGAGGGTCATCATAGTAGGTTTAGTGAACTTCTTAGGTATTCCTGCCTCTTCCATAACATTCTGCAATGTCACTCTTGAGATGGTACCATAGGCTTGTCTAAAATCAATACAAAGCTGATATTTCTTCATTTGATGTTCATAACATTTTTTGAATAGTGTACATAATCTGAATATTTGGTCAGTTGTTGACCTATTTCTTCTAAAGCCACACTGATAGTCTACAATTCTCTCTTCCACATAGGGAGTAAGCCTCCTAGTTAGGATCTTGGAGAACACTTTATATGTAGTATTTAGCAGGGATATTCCTCAGTAATTCTGGCAGTTTAATTTATAGCCTTTTTTACATATGGGGCACATAACAGTCATTTTGCACTCCATTGGCATGCTCTCCTCCTGCCAGATGTTCAATATTACTTTATATATTGCTTTCCACCATATCTTAGAAGTTCTGACTGCATCTGATCTTCTCCAGGTGCCCTGGTACTTTTAAGGTATTAATGGCTTGTATCACTTCCTTCAGTGTGGATTCTGGTGTTAAAACCTCTGGTCCATAATTTATTATTTCCACTAGTTTTCTTCTTATAGTCCTTCCGCTTCCAGGTTCAGTAACTCTTGGAAATATTCTGCACATCTGTCAAGTACTTTATTAATCTCCTCTATCAAATTCCCTTCTTTATTTCCACATATATTTGTTCTGGCTTGAAATCTAGCATTTCCTTCTTTAATCTTTTGGTACATTTCATGTACTTGCTTCTCTTCTCACAGCTGTTCAATTTCTTCCAATATTTTCTTTCCTAGTGCTCTTTTCTTCTTTTTGCAGACCCTCTTAGCTACACAGTGCTTCTCATTATATTCATTCAGATTTTCTCTAGCTCTTCTCTGAAATAATTTCATTTCTGCTTCTCAGTTCTTGCCACATAGTCTTCATCAATCTGCCTTCCTTTGAGTCTGTACATGTCCCAAAATCTCCCCAGCTGCCTCAAGGATTGCAATCTCACATTGTGTCCACATTATTTCTATATGCTCATTTCATGTACCGGTATCATTCTTAATCCCCTCTTCTATTTTTGTCTGATATGCTCTCCATATTTCTTCTGACTTTGGTTATTAATGTCAAGACTCTTCTGTTTGTGGTCTTTTTGTATACTCAATAGTGAGATCTTAGCCTGTATTTAATTCTCACTAGATGATGGTCTGAATTGCAGTCAGCTCCACATTGACTCCTAACATCCATGTACAGCACCATTACTCTACCACGCAAACATAGGGGTTACACTCGTCTGGTGTGAGACGTTCCCTGGGGGTTCCACCAGGGGCCAAACCGCTCAATAACCCTGGGTTCAGTGTGGGGCGGTGGAGGGTGAAGTGGACTGCGATAGTTGTCATGGGGTTGTGGACCACTGCGGCTGCAGCGGGGCAGAACCTCTTCGTTGTTTCTAGGTCCCCGGTTAACATACAATACAATGTATGGTATTGTTACAGATGGTATGCGGTTGCCTATCTCTTACTTTTGAACTGATGTACCCATCCAGTTACAGAGAGACTTATACACTAACTGTGGACTCTGAACCATGGTGCAGCTTGGCAATTTTCACCTTTCCAGAAGTGATGGATAAAAATCCTACAATGGACCATAGGTTGAACACAACACCTTTGCTCCTGACATCCGGCTTTTTACCTGTCTGCCACTCTTACAATAATACACAGAGATGAAAGAAAAATACTACAGACCAAAAACGTATTATACTGAGAAAACAAAACTGCTCCCTTATACCTAACAGCAATTAAGGAGATGGTTAACTTACATGTGAACTGATGAGGAGACTGGAAAATAAATGCTAATTACTGAAACTAGTATGAGTTGAAATAAGATATTTTGTGCATAGTGGCACAGAAAGAACAGTTCTTTTTTTCTTCTTCTTCAAATCCTTCCTTCCAACTAAAGCCAGCTTACGTCCCAATAATCTCAAGTTGCCAGTTGGGGCAGCAAGCTGACAGGACTGCCAGAAATGCTGCAAATGCAGGTTTTCCTATACATAAGGCATCATAATTTGTAGCAGCTGCTAGGAGACTCAAGCTGAGAGGAGTACCCAGGTACTAGGTCACCCGATGTGCCAATTGCTGTGGGCATGTGGGGTACACTCAGCCCTTGTGAGGTAAACTGAGGAGCTATTTGAATGAGGAGCAGCAGCTCCGGGCATGAAAACTGACAACACCGAGGATAATGGTTTTTCTGATCACATGCTTCTCCATATCCACCTCCAGTGAAGTCTATGGACTGAGGGTGACACAGAGGTTGGTCAGTACAAATGGGTATTCCAAGTCCTATTCAGACAGGGTTTTCACTTTTTAGTGTATCACAATCACTTTCAAAAACTGCCAAATGCGAGAGTGTATGAGGGAAAAATGAGGAAGGAGCTGGATGCCAAATGAAATGTTGGTTGTGTGGAAAAATTTTCTAGAGACATTCCAGTTTCATATAGAGACAGCTCTCCCAAGTGAGGCACATGCCACATCTGTCAAGATAGTAACGTTTCAGACTTCTATGGTTGTTCACACATAGCAGCACACTAAAATGCATACTGTCATGAAACAGGCTGTATTCAGTCACATGGAGTACATAACAGCAGGTTTCGTAGTATGTGATACACACTGAAACAGATGCGGGTAATGTATAAAGGCACTTTGTGAAATAGTTGTAATGAAAATTTTAAACTGTATCACAGATCAATTATTGTGTGTTCTTAGTCAGGTAAAGTGATGTACAGTTAGAATACCGGTAAGTCATTACCTATTTGATGTGAACATATTCTGGAATCAATACTATAGTGTATAAATGCTAGTAACCACTTTCATTCAGTTTTGTAATTATAATTCAATTTATAAAATTCATTGTTTACCATAACACAAATCAACTGTGTAAACCAGGGCTTCCCAACGTGTGGTCCGCGGACCCCTTAGGGGTCTGCCGTCTCTTTCTAGGGGGTCCGTGGCCACCCTTCACCAAATCGTGTAAAATAATGAGTAAAATTATCGAATAAAAATGTGAAAATCAAGTTCATCCTTTTTTTTCGTTTGAAAAACATGTGTACTTTTACTTCAGGTCGTATTCCCAAGCAGCCTTGGCAGTTCCTAAGTGAGAACGCATACACAGTTTAGTGCTGGACGATGTGGCTTCTCTGATCGACTGTTTCGCAACAATATGGGGGTCTTTCTAATAATTTCTGGGTATGCAGCCGGATCCCGTCGACATTCTGCCACGATATTTCGGCCCAGAGACGTCCGGACATCATCAGGTGAGTACACAACTACTGAAGAGCCCAGGTGCAGTCGCAGCTGTACCTGGGCTCTTCAGTAGTTGTGTACTCACCTGATGATGTCCGGACGTCTCTGGGCCGAAATATCGTGGCAGAATGTCGACGGGATCCGGCTGCATACCCGGAAATTATTAGAAGAACAAATACGCCGGGAAAATTTCAGAAGTCACAATACAGGGGTCGTTTGTGCGCCGGCTCAAGGCGGTAGATGCGCTGAAATCTTTTACGCATGTGCGGAGCGAGCTTTCTCTACCAATCACAGCGCTCGTTGGCGCGTATGCGGTCCCAGGCATCATTAAATGCTAAACTTCCTTTGTCAGTGCACTACCTATTTCATAAGTCTATTTTTGACCAGTTTATTACTTCTAACATGGATCGGTGGCTGAAGTCAGGATCATTAAAGAAGAGTGCAGTTTCTCCATCGTCTTCACAAAAAGGGAAGTTTCCAGGTGAAATGAACGAGGAGGGAGGACGATCAAAGGAATAACAATCACAAGAAGCTCCACAGCCGGATTTATTATGTGCAAACGCTGCAAGTACTCCTCTGGTTGCTACGTCCTGTGGAAGTGGGATAACCAAGAAGCATAAATACAGCGAAAGCTATTTACAAATGGGCTTTATGGAGACAAAGGAGGATAAAGCTCAGTGTGTAATCTGTGCACGAGACCTTCCAAGGAGTTCAATGGTTCCAGTAAAATTGTGCCGTCATTTTGAAGGTACTCACCCGGGTTTCCAAGCTAAAGACATCGATTTTTTTCAAAAGTAAGAGTGCTGAACTAACTGCTTCTCAGCATTGCATGAAAACTCATGCAAAAACAGTTAATGAAAATTCATTAAAATCTTCTTTTTTGGTTAGTTGTCGAGAGGCAACCACAGGCAAAACTCATACCATTGCAGAAAATCTCATAAAGCCCTGTGTTAATGATATTGTTTCTTGCATGCTAGACGAAAAGGCAGTAAAGTTTGTTCTTTCGGTACCATTATCAAACAATACTGTCAAGAGACGCATTGTTGACATGTCAAATGATGTGAAAGATACTCTTGTTTCTCGCATCCAACAAAATTCATTTTCTCTGCAGATAATTGAATCCACTGAAGTTGCAGGATTAGCGGTTTTATTGGCATTTGTCCGTTATGAATATTCTAGATGTTTTGAGGAGGACCTCTTATTGTGCAGACCACTACCTGCCAACACAACAGGTGCTGAAATATTCCATCTATTGGATGACTTTTTAAGGACTAACTGTCATGGTCTAATTGCATAGATGTGTACACAGATGGTGCAAAAGCTATAACGGGCCCTACAGTCCGAAAATAAATGAAAATAAAAGAAAACGCCAAGAATTGCAGCAGTAGTCATTGTGCTCTCCACAGATACGCCTTAGCTACGAAACAAATACCTGTTCGTTCAAGAAAGTTTTAGACGAATCCATTCAAATCATTAACTAAATAAAATCAAGGCCGTTGAAATCAAGACTTTTCACAATACTGTGTGAAGATATGGGAAGCCTTCATCGTTCCCTGCTTCTCCACACAGAAGTGAGGTGGCTCTCACGTGGGAATGCACTCTCTCGGCTGTACAAATTAAGATTGGAAGTCTCAGTTTTCCTTTTGGAGCCTAACACCAAATTAGCAGACCTTATTAATGAAGAAAATTCGCAGTGTATACTTGCCTGTTTGTCAGATATTTTCTCCAAAATGTACGAAATGAATATTTCACTCAAAGGGCAAAGTGAAACAAAGGTCATTGCTACCGACAAAGTTCGAGCATTCAAGAGGAAAATCAATTTTTGGGCAGAGAGTGTCGAGGAGGGGGAGGTCGAGTGTTTTCCACTTCTCAAGGAGATTTTGAAAAACAAAAAAAATGGCGCTTAGGAAGAAATTGTTTCATCAAATCCTGGAACATCTCCGAAGCTTGAGGTCATTGTTGGAGCATTATTTCCTAACAGCTAAGCTGCAGAAATACGAATGGTTGGTCAACCCATTCACTGTATACAAAAAGCGTAACATTCTATCATCAAATGAATATGAGTTGTTGATAGAAATTGCCACAGACCATACCTTGAAATCAGGTTACTCACACTTTTGAATACGTTTGGTTTTAGGAGTGATTTAAAATGGAATGATCATATAAACTTGATCGTCGGTAAAGCAGATACCAGACTGAGATTCATTGGAAGAATCCTAAGGAAATGCAATCCGAAAACAAAGAAAGTAGGTTACAGTGCGCTTGTTCGCCCACTGCTTGAATACTGCTCAGCAGTGTGGGATCCGAACCAGATAGGGCTGATAGAAGAGATAGAGAAGATCCAACGGAGAGCAGCGCGCTTCCTTACAGGATCGTTTAGTAGTAGCGGAAGCGTTACGGAGTTGATAGATAAACTCCATTGGAAGACTCTGCAGGAGAGACGCTCAGTAGCTCGGTAAGGGCTTCTCTTGAAGTTTCGAGAACATACTTAGAAGGGAGCAATATACTGCTTGACTCCTCGGTGAAGGTATATCTCGCGAAGAGACCATAAGGATAAAATCAGAGAGATTGGAGCCCACACAGAGGCATACCGACAATCCTTCTTTCCACGAACAATACGAGACTGGAATAGAAGGGAGAACCGATAGAGGTCCTCAAGGTACCCTCCGCCACACATCGTCAGGAGACTTGCGGAGTATGGATGTAGATGTAGATGAAACAAGAAATACTACACCCCTGTTGAAAAGGCAAAACGTGTACTTCTTCCGTTTTCGACAACATACATGAGTGAATCTGAATTCTCGATCTATGCTGCCCACAAAACGAAGCACCGAAGCTGCCTAGATGCGGAACCAGACATCTGTCTCCAGTTGTCAAGAACTGAACCCAACTTTTTAAAACTGTGTCAGCAGAAGCACCCTTAACCATTAAATTAGGATTCCATTATTATTCCTACAGACTCATCTATAGTAAAGAAGAAAGCATTTTTTTCCGTAGATGTTCGGTGAACGTACCTGAACTATATCTCTGTAGGAATTTTATTTCTGTCTTCTATCATTTACAAAATAATTTTTTATTGAATTCTGTTGGCATTGATATATTTGTTACGAAAATTAAAATGATCTCTAAAGCTAATTTCATTTCTTTGTAATACATTCTGTCCTCTCAGTTAAAAATTACAATTACTTGCTATTACTCGGACACTATATTGTGGCAACTGGCTGCGAGCGTAAACAAATGAGGACTTTTCACGTGCCACCTTGTAAAAGGTAAACCTCCTCTGCCAGAATTGTTTCCTTCGAGAAAAAAAGTCTTACGTTCTGTAAAATGCCTCGTCTTCTTATATAGTAATAAGAGAGTCTGTTTGTTTGTTTTCCTAATTTGTTTACAGTCGAGGCTGACTGCCACTATATAGTGTCCAAATAGTAGTTGAAGTTGTCAGTTGTGTCTAATCTGTAGCCACGCTGCCCGCCAGTTGCCAGCTACCAACTGACAGTACACTGTTGCAACGCCGCCTGCTAGGCTATGGACTGACAGCTGCCGTTCAGTAGATACATAAAGACTTAAAAATAACTACTTTCCGAGTTGTTTACTTGGGCACGAAAATAAATTGTGGAACTGGTAAACGGCTTTATATAAGCAGATTTCCAGAATCGATTTTGAAGTGTTTACTTGACCAACCAAAAGCAGTAGAAGGACATCGGCTTACGAAATCCGGGTTAGGAAACGCATGAAAACTAGGTGAATGTATCCCCACACATTGCACAACAGATGTCACAATAGTCCTTTAAAGGCAATTCCTTGGCTTCTTTTCTTTCGTGATGTGTTTGTATCCCGAATCATGAGTCTTTCTCTTTTCTTCACAGCCGCGCGGAATGGCCACGCAATCTATGGCGCCATGTCGTCGTGGATTGCGCGGCCGCTCCCGCCCAACACACACACACACACACACACACACACACACACACACACACACGACCGTTACGAAATATGCAAGCTCCTTACACAACAGTAGCCAAATAGTGAAAGTGAACAGCCCACAAGCAGCAGCTCCAAAGTGTCATATGTCAATTACAAGTAATTTTAATCAGATTATAGTGTGTTGAACAAAGGTAGTAAATCCACTAGTAAGTGCCTGGGAATTCAAATTGGATTGTTAATTTCAAGTTGTTTTTATTCATCTCTAAACTAAAGACTGTTGATACATCGGGGGGTAGGGGGAGGTGGGTTCATTGGGAACATGGCACTTGCATTAAGAAGCTTTCAGTTCCCAAGGGTTTCTATCTGAAATTTAAAGTTACTGTGCTCTTGACTGACTAGGGGTCTGCCATAGATTTTCGACTGAAGAATGGGTCCGCCATCTGAAAAGGATGGGAAGTCCTGGTGTAAACCACTAATTTTGGAAAAGCTTAATATTTATGTATCTTTGCAAGTCAAGACAATATATTTTTACGAAAATCCCCAACTAAAAATCTATAATTAAACTCGTAATTAATGTTTCTGGAACATTCTATAGAGAAAGTCACTGCAATATCCACATATTATGGAAACTAGAGAAGATTCGTTTGAACTAGAGTCATCACATGATTCAGAAAGACAGTTTGTATCATAAATAATGTTTGAAGAATACAATTTAAAGATTTTGGGTTGCACGTAATTATTCCGCATTTTAGCCTTCAAATGTTGTAAAAAATCATTTTGAACATTTGAATTGTGATTTTGACGTTGTAGAAATCTTACCAGCTCAAAATTGTTTCATAAAATCGCATAATTAATTAAATTACGGAATGATATTCGAGAATGTTCTGGACTGAATAATAAGAACTTGATTATTAACTGTATGTATGTTTCAAAATTGCACATGAAATAACATAACAGTGTCAAAGAACGTAATTGTTACTAGATATATAAATACACCTTGTTTAAATGCCGGAGAGGGAGAGAGCAGTTGGAGGATTAGCTGGTGTGTTGCGATGCCTGTAAAGTTGTGACAAATCAACAAGTATTGCTAACAGATTAATTGGTGTACGTCTGGTAGTGACCCAAGACTTCCTGCAACGAAGTGATAACCTCCAAAATGTGAAACATGCAGTGCTCCTGGACCTGGTTACGTTAGAAATGGTTTGATGGGCTGGCATAGTTACATTAGAATTGTTGGAGGATCAGAGGATTAAATGTGCCAGTGTATTCTCCAGAAGAAAATACATCTACTTTGGGAGCGCAAGAAGAGTGAAAGTACCTAACCAACCATGTTGGAATTGAAGGAATTTCGAAAACACGGACACTAATGACTGATGACAGGCACAGAGATATGTACTTATATTCCAAAATTTCTAGTTTATCATGGAGAACGATTCAGGTTTAAGTGTTAATGGCAGTGGTTTGCCAGTAAATATGAGCACACCTATAACACGATCAGATATTAGGGAAAGTGTTTTTGAAAGTGTAAGAATGTTAACAGTGCTAGGACATGTGTTTTCAGAATTAAACTCGAAAACTGACAATTCTAAGGCGGAAATAAATTCAAGAATCGAAAGCTCTCAGGCAGCATGAAGTCGAAATTTGAGTCAACAAATTGGCAGTTCTCAGGCGAAACTATAAGCCGTAAGTCGAGATTTGAGTGAACAGATTGTCACTTTGATTTGGAAGGTTGTGAGTGATTTAAAATAAAAAATTGATGGAAATTCGGAGCAGATAGCACAAACTTTCGAAAAGTGGCAAATTACTTTTGGGTCAAGTCATAAAGCACTTAGTACTCGAGTGGGCACTGTTGAGGACAAAGCTTCAGATTTTCAAACTAATTTAACAAATGAAATTTCAAACGACCAGTTAAAATTTAAGAATATTGCTGATTTTGTAAATGCGAAAATTTGCGAATTGAGAAATGAAATTGACCAGACGATACGATTTTTTGCAAACGAAATTGAGACTTTCAAAAGTAATACTGACCAAAAGGTCACAGAAATTCGTAGCAGGGTAGTTAATGTCGAAAAAGCTGTAGACCGAAAATTTGTAGAAATACAGGAAAGTATATTACAAAAAGGTTTCAGTAGTATTTGTAATGGGGTCTGGGGAAATTTACCAGTTAAAACTTATACAGGAGATAACAAACTACATTCAAAAGACTTTTTGCAGTTCTGCAAGAAACAGTTCAGTTTTGAAATATCTGACTCTGTTAAGATAAAATTTGTAGAGGATTTACTTGATGGTGAGGCACTTCCGTGGGCCAATCAGAATTGTTCTGCAAAAACGTCTTTCAAAGGCTTTGAATAATGTTTTCTAACTAAATTTTGGTCTAAAATTGAGGAAACACTAATTAAAAGCGAATTCTTGAGCAGTCCTAGTTATAAAGAATGTGACGGGACAATGAAAGTCTATTGTGGAAACTGTTACAAAAATTAATGCATCTGGTCAGACCATTTGATGAGCTCACTCAAACCGAAGCATTAAATCAGAGGCTTCCAAAAAGAGTGCAGTGGGGTCTAGTCTGTGGACCAGATGAGTCCATAGAACAATTCATGAAATATGTGGACAAATTTGACAGAACGTTTGAACAGAATAACAGATTTAATGTTAATCCCAATGACTTTGGAGGTTCGTCACAGAGAGGGTGGGAAACAAACCACTGGAATAATAATAGTAATAGTGGATGAAGAAACTTTAATAATAACAGGGATAATTATAATGGCAATACATGGGGAATTTCAGTAGAAATGATCAATGCTATAACTCAATCAGAGAATGGGACAATCGAAATACACTCCTGGAAATGGAAAAAAGAACACATTGACACCGGTGTGTCAGACCCACCATACTTGCTCCGGACACTGCGAGAGGGCTGTAAAAGCAATGATCACACGCATGGCACAGCGGACACACCAGGAACCGCGGTGTTGGCCGTCGAATGGCGCTAGCTGCGCAGCATTTGTGCACCGCCGCCGTCAGTGTCAGCCAGTTTGCCGTGGCATACGGAGCTCCATCGCAGTCTTTAACACTGGTAGCATGCCGCGACAGCGTGGACGTGAACCGTATGTGCAGTTGACGGAATTTGAGCGAGGGCGTATAGTGGGCATGTGGGAGGCCGGGTGGACGTACCGCCGAATTGCTCAACACGTGAGGCGTGAGGTCTCCACAGTACATCGACGTTGTCGCCAGTGGTCGGCGGAAGGTGCACGTGCCCGTCGACCTGGGACCGGACCGCAGCGACGCACGGATCCACGCCAAGACCGTAGGATCCTACGCAGTGCCGTAGGGGACCGCACCGCCACTTCCCAGCAAATTAGGGACACTGTTGCTCCTGGGGTATCGGCGAGGACCATTCGCAACCGTCTCCATGAAGCTGGGCTACGGTCCCGCACACCGTCTTCAGCGATGAGAGTCGCTTCTGCCTTGGTGCCAATGATGGTCGTATGTGTGTTTTGGGCCGTGCAGGTGAGCGCCACAATCAGGACTGCATACGACCGAGGCACACAGGGCCAACACCCGGCATCATGGTGTGGAGAGCGATCTCCTACACTGGCCGTACACCTCTGGTGATCGTCGAGGGGACACTGAATAGTGTACGGTACATCCAAACCGTCATCGAACCCATCGTTCTACCATTCCTAGACCGGCAAGGGAACTTGCTGTTCCAACAGGACAATGCACGTCCGCATGTATCCCGTGCCACCCAACGTGCTCTAGAAGGTGTAAGTCAATTATCCTGGCCAGCAAGATCTCCGGATCTGTCCCCCATTGAGCATGTTTGGGACTGGATGAAGCGTCGTCTCACGTGGTCTGCACGTCCAGCACGAACGCTGGTCCAACTGAGGCGCCAGGTGGAAATGGCATGGCAAGCCGTTCCAGCATCTCTACGATCGTCTCCATGGGAGAAAAGCAGCCTGCATTGCTGCGAAAGGTGGATATACACTGTACTAGTGCCGACATTGTGCATGCTCTGTTGCCTGTGTCTATGTGCCTGTGGTTCTGTCAGTGTGATCATGTGATGTATCTGACCCCAGGAATGTGTCAATAAAGTTTCCCCTTCCTGGGACAATGAATTCACGGTGTTCTTATTTCAATTTCCAGGAGTGTAGGTCTTGGGAAATGACACGAAAGAAGGCAACCAAAGGCAGGGCGATGACAAACACAGGCCTTTAAACCAGTAAGTGTCCAATTGGGAGCCTGTCAGTCTGGGGCATGAATATACCTTGAACAGACACCATTACAGTCAGAAACCTATCCATTATAGACGCGATGCAAATAATTCATCTGCAGATAGAGGCAATAAAAGAATACATAATGTGAACAAACTTAACTTTTTTTCAAAGAAAATTCCGCACAGGCTGTATGAATGATTTTTATTAAATCTGCGACCAGTTTCGCACCACTTATTGGTACAAAAAATAATATAAAAAGAGCTCGTATAAACTATTTGATCCCCCAATTCTGAAACTATTCCATGTTGCAGCCTCCTTGTATCTGAACTTCTGTCCATTGTTTTTAGGAATATAAAAAGCCAGATTTATTCCCTCAGTACTTAAGCATTTGCCGATTCTGCTTGAAATGTTACCATAGGAAGGTATCCTATGTTATAAAAAGAGTATGTGTGTAATTTCCTGTTTCATTAAAAAAACTGGCTATTTAAAAGTTTAATTTACACCTCAGAATTGGGGGATTCAATATTTATACGAGCTCTTATTATATTATTTTTTGTGCAGTTGTCTGAGGATGCGCCGATCAGTGGTACGAAACCAGTCGCAGATCTAATAAAAATTATTCATACAGCCAGTGCGGAATTTTCTTTGAAAAACATGTTGAAGTTTGGCTGTGGTTGCCCGCCCTACAAAAAAAGTTACAAACTTATATTTGATAGGAAATTTTGGAATGTCATCAGAGAAATTACTACCTAGTACCAACTGTAATAAGAACCTTGTTACCTTTGATGAAGTAGGCTTAGAATATGATGTGATTGCAAATTTATATAACTAAGAAAAAATCTATTGTTGAAATGAAAGGTAAGAATCACTTTGATAATTTTGGGTTGCGCAAACTGATGTATGGTGATGCGTCAGATGTATGTCGTCATAATGATGTTTCTAGTGAAGTTTCTGAAGACCCCGATGTGCATTTGGATGTTGTTCTGAGTGATCTTGGTGATGTTAATAGTGGTTGTAGTGTTAACTCAGGTAATAATGATGATGATGATGATGATGATGTTAGTGGTTATGATGATTATGTGCTAGAAGATTTTGATGGTGAGAAGGAAAGGATGTTATTAGTAATAGTGTTGTGAATAGCAGTGCCAGGAACTCTGATGACATGCCACATGAGAATCAGTTTGTACCAGTTCAGCTCAGTAATACATCAGGAGGCAGGGGGGGGTTGATTGTGCTGATGTGTCTGAGATTATTTTGAAATTTGTTTGGGACAGATTTAAAGATTACAATGATAATAGTGAAGTTGAGATCAAATTAATGGAAATTCGTGAACCAACTTCTTCTCCCAAGCTAAATGAAAACGTCTGGCAGGACATTAGTCAGAACATGTGTGAGGTAAATAGTAACTCAAAAATTACAGTAAATTCTAATATATGTTTGAAGAAGGTATTGCCTAGTAAGGAAAATGCAAATATGGAACAGAGGTTTGATGATATAGTACAAGATATTTTGTATGAGGAACGGGAAGACAGGAAAAATATCACTATTGGCAGTCCCTACACAAAAATTAAAGCTGCAAGTTGGGAAGGAGTTTGTCTGATTGAAACATGTAGCCCAATTAGTGTCATCTCAAGCAAATGAAAAGATATAATTAAGCATGATCCTGATTTTATTGAATCACCAGTTCTTGGAATGAAAACTAGAGGAGCTACCACTATGCTGAGCAAAATTATTAATAGACAAGTGTTGTTATCCTTCAGTGTAAACGATGTACAGTTAACTCAAGAATGTTGAACCGTGAATTTACTGTCAAAATCTTAAAGAATTTACTTTATTTACTAACGATTCATCAAGAACATTAATGCATTTGATCACACTACATGAGCGTGGAAGTAGTTACCAGTGGGTAACTGATGAAAACAAATTAAATTTCAACGAATGGAAATTTTATTCCTAAAAACCCTTAAAAACAGATTTAAAAATTATAATCAGAAAGCATCCTCTAAATATCAAATTACTATTTATTCAAAGACAGAAATAACATTTCCTTTATTTATTTATATATTTATTTATTTATTTTTTGACAGATGAGCTTTCGGGCTGAGAAGCTTGCCGCTCCCTTTTGACACGGCCATAGTAACTACCGCTCACAGCAACCTCTGAAAGACTACGCTGGTGCAAATCTGCAACACACCAAATTACTTTAAACTAAAAATTTTTGACAACTCACACAAACACATAAACTATGCACCCCGTAGGAGGGATGAAAATGGTACAAAACACTCACATTAAAAAATTGTACCGGCTACCAAAAGTGCAACTTGTTTTTAAAAGAAAACTCTTACGGTGGAAGGATGGCAACTTTATATACTAAAATGACAATTTAAATAAAAACCCATGAAATGCAGTCTTACATAAAATGTACAAACATGCTCTACATTACACATATACCACCTCTCAAGATGATAGGCAAGATAAAACACATATTTCAGAATTCGTCCTTTACACTTCGAGCAAATAAATTCGTTAACACACCGAATCCGACAAACATGACAGAAGCAAGCTATTAACGTACGGCAGACCGACAGACAGACAGACATAAACTAACTGCCTAACAAATGCGGACGGGAGACAGACAAGCAAGCTGGGGACGAGAGACTGACCAAGAAAACAAGTAGAACTTAAGAAGTAAATGAAACAACATATCATGAATCACTTAACTTCTAATAACTGCGATGTCTGGCGAAGACCTGGTGCAGCACCCCCAAAACGCTCTCCCAAATCGTCCGCTGCCAGTCACTTCAATGGATGCAGGAAGGCGCGCTGATCTCCCGTCTCACGGCGTCGCAGCTTGGCAGCGGCCAGACCAATGTTTTGGGTTGACTCCTGTTGCTCTCGTGTTGGCCGCGAAGCCACTACCCCTCGCTATACGGCGCGGGCCACTGGACTGATGTGGCGACCTCACATGCGCCGACTCTCATAGAGTGTCCGAGTGCGTGGCTGACCAACTGATCGATCCAACCACCAATGACCATTGCCTGAACAAACTCGAGCAGACTGGCAGCCTAACACATACTAGCATTCCGAACGACAGACAGACACTGTCTACCCCACACTGACCCGGATGACCAACTGATCCGACTCGCCAAGACTGACACACTGACCTCCTGCCTAGCTCATAGTGCCCCTTAAATGCACGTTAGCAGGCAACCTTTCCCCTTTCCCACCAGAGGGAGACACCAAAGCTGCGATTGCCACAGCGGCGCCACCACCAGAAACGGAGGGCGGCTGCTTCACACAACGCACTGCAGGGCGCTCTTTAAAACAGCAATTTTTACCACAGCTCAACCTCCTCCCCTCAAACTAGAACAGGCACCCAAACTCAGAGACTTCCCCTAGCTCAAATGGACTCGATATTCCCTACCGGTCTGATCATGTCTGACTAACAGGTTAGCCCGCCCCAACACATGGAGCACTGTGCATGTACCTATAAAGCGGGGTGTGAACTCACCTACTCGGCCCCCCATCCTTCCTCGACCCTGAACATTCTTAATATAGACTTGATCCCTTGGTTTTCCCTGATAAGGACGCCTATTGCGGTTGTACCGCACGGCTTACCGACCATGGTCAGCCACTATATTGCGACGAGCCCGATTCCAGTTCTTTCTAATTAACCCCGGGAATACCCGCTCAGGAAGTAAGTCTTGGATGCGCCATAAGTTAGACAAAGGTGAATTGATAGGACAGTCCAATAAGAGAGAGGCCGGAGTAGTCTTCATTGCCTCATGAACCACGGTGTTAAATGCAAAATTAATCCAGGGCAAGTTAGTATCCCACTTACTCGGTTTAACTTGATGGTAAATTATTAAAGCTGATTTTAGGTTGCGATTCGCATGCTGAGCAAAGGACCCCTGAGGGTCATGCGGTGTTGTGTTTATGTGCTTGATGCCATTCCCTAAACAAACGGCCTTAAATTTATCTGACACAAAAGCAGGGGCATTATCACTAACCAAGCTCTAAGAAGGCCCAAAAATCGAAAAGATGTCAGTAAGGTGAGAAACAGTTACGTTGGTAGTACTATTTCTACTGGGAATAAGCCAAGTAAAGCGAGAAAAGGCATCAATTACCACCAAAACATACTTATTCCCTCTACTGGAACGTGGCGACGGACCCACATAATCGATATAAAGACTATCCATCGGATAATTTTCAGGTTCAGAGGGCAATAGACCTTGCTAGGTTTTGCGGGCACGGCACAAATGACAACTGGCTACTAATTTCTTAATGTGACGCTCAAAATGAGGCAAGGTCACATACTGCTTAATTTTTTGAATCGTTTTATATGTGCATAAGTGACCTCCCACTGAAGAGCAATGATAATACTGGAATATTGGCTGGATTAATATTTGTTGTAGACAAATTCGGATGTGGCGCTCTCGACACACTGCCTTACACAGAATACCTTTCCTCAGCTGTAATCTTCGACTACCTCACCCGACCTAATCCGCTGTTTAATGGAATCCAATTCAACATCCTGTTCCTGGTTTTCTTCGAGATTACCAAACAGTTGGGGTACTTCCCCTAAAACCAAAAGCTGACCCTGAAGTGGACCCTGGTGGTGCTCCCCCGAACAATTGGATGGTGGGTCAAACATGCGGCTGAGGGGATCAGTGACCACATTCTTGGAACCCTTGATATGCCTCAACTTAAATTTAAAGGCTGAGATTCTAACGGCCCAACGTGCGATCCAACCGGTCTTACTTGGCCAAGCCAAGACCCAACTCAAGGCCGATTATCAGTCTCCAGCAAAAAAGGTTTGTGCTCAAGGTAAAACCGGAATTTTTCTAATTCAAATAGGACCGCCAAGGCCTCACATTCGTAGATTGAGTATTTTGCCTCAGCATCATTCAAACGGCGCGAGGCATAGGCCAAAGGTTGCCGCTGACCTTGCCATTCTTGTAATAAGACGGCTGACACACCCGCACTCGACGCGTCTGTCTGAACTATAAAAGGCTTATCAAAATCAGGCACCCCAAGCACCGGTGGATTAGCAATGCTGGTTTTGATGTGTTCAAAGGTCGCCTGCTGGGTAGGATCCCAAGTAAATTTAACTCCTTTTTTACGAAGCTGATTCAAAGGGGCAGCTAAGGCCGCAAAATTCAGAAGGAACTTTCTGAAATAATTTCCCATATCAATGAACTTAGCGACTCCCCGCTTCTCAGTTGTGGGTGGGAGCGCGCGCAAGGCTTTAGTATGATCTTGATCGATCCGAACCGCATCGCCTGAAACAATATAGCCTAAGAAGGAAATTTGGGACCTTGCAAGTGCGACCTTGGAGAGTTTAACGGTTAGACCAGACCTCTGAAGTTTATTAAATACTTGGTGCAAATGACTCAAATGCTCTTCAAACGATTTACTGTATACCACAATGTCATCCAGGTAATTACAGACGGAGCATAGTTTAAATTCACCCAGTATACTATCTAATAAACGAGTCAAAACAGCAGCTCCAGTGGCCAGGCCAAAGGGCACCCAGTTGAATTCAAATAGATTCCAATCGGTGCAAAACGCTGTGACATGTTTACACTCTGCTGTCAACAGGATCTGGTAATAAGTCTTATTTAAGTCAAGAACCATGAACCAAGACGCGCCTGAAAACCAAGTAAACTAATTATGTAGATCAGATGGTGGGACTGATTCCAAGATCACCTTTTCATTTAAACGACGGTAATCTACCACCACCCTGAAATCACTGCCCTGAGCCTTCGGTACCAAGAGTATCGGAGGGGCATACGGAGAAGCTGAGGGATGGATAACCCCTTGATCTATCATCTTCTGTACCTTTTCCCGCAATATTTTCATCTTAGGTGGTGAGAGACGATATGGGGACTGTCTAACTGGAATATTGTAAGTCAAACGAATATCATATTCTAATTTATTCGTTACCCCAAGTTTATCAGTAAATAAGCCAGGAAACGTATCCAACAACTCATGGACCTGTTGGCCCTGCCGCGGAGAAAGATGACAGAGATCAGTATCATTAATAGGAGTGACTGACAAGAAAGGAGGCGTGGTTGTTAACGCCGCTCGACATTCACAAAATCCGAACTTCTGATTTGGCGCAAACTTAAAAGAAAACTTACCCCCAGAATAATCCAAAACTAGTTGAGTTTTGGAAATGAAATCACAACCCAGCAACATGTTTGCCGGCAAGCTAGCAACGAGAACAAAGGACATTGGGCATGATAACTGTCTTCTGGTAACACTACCCTTAACCCACCCCCTCAGAGGCTACACCTGACCATTGACCACATGACTTCTCCGAAGCGGGATTTTTTTTCTCAGTTTGGTAAGACTGCCAAATTCCAGAAACCAAGCCTCATTAAGCAAGGAATACGTGCTACGCCTACCTAATAAAACGCACAGAGATTCCTGATTCAAATTAAGACGAATATAAGGTAGGCGTAACCAGGAATCGGCAACTACAGCACGCCGCTCACTAAACAGTATGTTACTACTGGAAACGTGGCGTCTGCCCTTATGTTGTTTAGTATTTCTTGCCCCACGTGAAACCGGACAACCTCTAACTAAATGCGTAATAGCACCACATCGAAAACATTTCCTAGCTATGCCCTGATAACTTTTTCTTGGACTGTGACTTTCCACCTCAAAATTTTACTTCTCCCGCCCCAACCCATTAACATTCAACTTTAATGCAGAAGTAACAGTAACAGATAGCTTTTCCCATGTCTTACTACCGGAAACGTGCCGTCTGTCCTTATATCGTTTAGTATTTCTTGCCCCACATGAAACAGGACAACTAACCAAATGCGTACTAGCCCCACATCAAAAACATTTCCTGTGTACGACTTGATAATTACTACTCGAACGATCTCTCTCCACTCTAAAATTTTCCTTCGTTTGTACCGACACACTAACATTCCAAGAGTCCTCGCTTAACAATAGCGCAGATGCAGAAGTAACAACAACAGAGAGTTCTTCCCAGGTCTTCGGGGGTGATTGGTTCAAATGGTTCAAATGGCTCTGAGCACTATGGGACTTAACATCTATGGTCATCAGTCCCCTAGAACTTAGAACTATTTAAACCTAACTAACCTAAGGACATCACCCAACACCCAGTCATCATGAGGCAGAGAAAATCCCTGACCCCACTGAGAATCGAACCCGGGTGCGGGAAGCGGGAACGCTACCGCACGACCACGAGCTACGGTCTCTTCGGGGGTGACCTGTAAATAAAATTTATTTTGTCAGCAGCCGCCATCCCTTCCAAAACTACTGCAATTAATTATTCTTCTGATAAATCACTTAGCAAGGAATGCGATGCTACCCTTACTCTTTCCACATATATTGACAAATCTTTACTCGCGGCCTGCACGTTCCAAATATACTGACATTCTTAACAGGGTGGAGTGAGATATTTGAAAAGCATAGGAATGCTGCTCAAAATAAACCAGTAACGCCGGCCTTAGTGGCCCAGCGTTTCTAGGCGCTACAGTCTAGAACCACGCGACCGCTACGGTCGCAGGTTCGAATCCTGCCTCTGGCATGGATGTGTGTGATGTTCTTAGGTTAGCTAGGTTTAAGTAGTTCTACGTTCTAGGGGACTGAGGACCTCAGAAGTTAAGTCCCATACTGCTCAGAGCCATTTGAACCATTTGAAACAAACCAGTAACCACAGAATTTCCTTTATCTTCGCCAACGATTCTACACTTAATTCTCTTACATCCTTTAACAGAAGTGCAATCGGGTTAGGTAACTTTGCGAAAAACTCCGAGTTAGACTCAATTCCGCGGTTTAGGTTATTTAGTTCGCTTCCTGTCCACGTCCGATCAACTTGGACGTGCCCACTAGATTCTTCGGATCTAGACTCTAACCCAGTTAACCTAATCTGCAACACAGCCACCTTTCACTGCAACTCAGCCATTTCCTTACAATCAGCCTCGTTTACAGGAAGTTGTTCTAAATCAGAGAACCGGTTAAACACGTGCATCAAATGCGTCCGTAGTCTGGTTATTGCTTACGACTTGGTTGATCAACACAAAACCAATTCTCCGATTTGCGCTGTTAAACCATGGTGGGTCTTTTTTGCCCGTAACCCTCTTTTTCGGCACATGCTTGTCGAATGCGTGATTTACAATCTGCCTAAAATTTGCCCATAATTCTTCCACGTCCATCGTACTAGAAGTAAATGAAGTCGATTCATTTACTTAGTGGGATGCTAACAACTGCTTATGTGCTCTTTCTAGTAAGAATTCTCTCCTAGCATTCTTGACCGACTTTTTAACTTTCGTAACCATATTCGTAATGACAATATCATGATGACTAATCCCTGTCTCAACACTGACACCGTCGATGAGGTCTGGTCTGTTCGTGGCTAGCAGATCTAAAATATTTCCATTATGCGTTGGCTGTCAATTTAGCTGCTCAAGACAGTTTTGGATAATATGTTCAAAAGTAATTCACACGATGGCTTGTCTGTACCACCTGTTATGAATCCATAGACATCCCAGTCTATACTAAGTAGTTTGAAGTCTCCTCCGACTAATATAGCATGATCTGGGTACTTCTGCAATACAGAATGTAGACTCCCTTTGAATGATTCTGGAACTGTCACGGTGGAACCTGATGGCCGGTAATAACACTCCACAATTAACTTTATTTCCCCTAGCCCTGTTAAACGTGTCCAGATAACTTCACAATCACACTCTACTTCGACCTCAGTAGACACAATAGTTTTGTCAACTGCAATGAAGACACCACCTCCTACGGTATCTAATCTGTCTTTCCGATACACGTTCCAACCTTCACTAAATATTTCAGAACTTCCTATCTCCTTTCTATCTCAGGAGAATAATTTGCGCGCCACACGCTTCCTGGAGGGCAGTAAATTCAGGAACTCTATTCTGAACACTCTGAAAATTTACTGCTAATATCTTGATAGCTGAAGTATATTTACACGGAGCGCGTCATGAGTTCCCTGTCTGTACGTCAACTGGTGAGTGTTCATCAGGACACCTCGCACTACTGCCTAGTTTAAAAAACCCCCATGTGCACCCCACAAGTACTCTGCTACCCGAGTAGCCACTTTCTTTGTGTAGTGCACCCCTGACCTATGTAGGGGCATCCTACAATTCTCCACCCAATAGCGCAAGTCTAGACTGCAGCCAAGAGCGTCACAGAGTCGACGAAGCCTCTGGTTGAGACCCTCCACTCGGCTCCAAACCAAAAGACCCTGATCCACCTGTCGTGGGAGAAGGACTTGGACATAACACTTTATTTAAACAATTCCATGCAGGTGTGTTCACCAGAAGGTCAGGACTCCAACTGACTTGGTATACATCACTACCATCAGAGGGCGCTCTCATCTGTGACGTAATCCAAGATGGCGACACCTAGTGTATTCACCACTAGGTCCGAACTCGACTCCAACTAACTTAGTACACAGCGGCACTACTAGAGGAGACCACCGTGACGTCAGACCATGACGCAAGTACTGTTATTCAAGATGGCTGCACCCAGGGGTGTGGCCACCACTACGAGGTCCAGAGTGTACTTCACATCGATGACACCAGAGAGCACCACCTTCATGTCAGAACATGATGTATGTACCGTTATTCAAGATGGCTGCACCCAGTGTATCCACCATGTGGTGTAAGATTGTACACTTGGCCTACCTCCACTAACCTAACCCCATCCCAAATAAAAATCGCGCGAAGTTTAAAATCTAGCATGATCATGCATCACACCTAAGAAAATCGTGGCAAGAAAGGTCACTTAAGCTTTCACTACCAACCTAAGAAAATTATGGCAAAGAAAGGATACTTGTGCTAACCTCATCCACCCGATTGCCACCTCCTCTTAGGAACCGGTGCCAAGTTTGAATTCTGTGGGTAAAGAAAGGTCACTTCTGCTTTTGCAACCAAAATAAGAAAATTACTGTAAATGAAGCTCTCTACCACCACAAACCTAAGTCACCAGGCCGCCACCTCTTCCTAGTGGCGGGTGGCAAAAGCACTCAGCCTGCACTCGGTTGATGGAGAGAGGAATGAGTGTACTTTATTTATTTTGGGGCAATTTATTTAGAGGTGGAGTATATTTATCACAGAACACACGCTCTGATATTTCCCACTGCATACGGATCTGCAAACTACTCCTACATAACTCATATATAACGCTCTACACACACGCTTGTAAACCGTCAAAAATAATGCATTGCATAGCCCACAGACATGCGAAACACTCCTAAATAATGCAATTCATTTACGTCGAGATAGCCAAGCAAATCTTAAATAATAACAATCCATCTAAAACACTCTTGAAACCATACACCAGTCATTATTTAAACAATTAGTGGCCTCACCACAACCAAGTGTATTCGCCACTGAGTCCATAGCCCAACTAACTTAGTTCGTATCGATGCCATTAGAGGACTCTGTAGTGACTCAAGTACCTTAATCTGAGATGGCGTCACCTAGTGTGTTCTCCACGAGCTCCAGACTCCAGCTGTCTTAGTACATTTCGCCGCCGCCAGAGGCGGCACTGTGACACCAGCTGATCACGCAATTACAGTTATCCATGATTGCGGCAATCAGTGTATTCTCCACGAGGTCTAGTTCTCAGTACCACCAGCAGAGAACGCTATTGTGATGTGAACCAAGATGGTGAGGGAAAACGACCCAGCCTGCTCTGGGCTGCTGGGGAGAGTAAGGATGGATTGCACTGTATTTATTTTCAAACAACTTATTTATTCATAGAGTACATCCATCTCTGCAGATACGCAAAAAGCTCCTAACTTTCTGAAATAACTTCAGTGCAGACTTCCAAACTGCTCCTAAATAATACAGCACAATGATACGTAGACACGCCAAGTACTCGCAACTGTTCAAATAGTGTATATCAATGCCTACAGACCAGCTCCCGAAATATTGCAATCAACGCGCGCAAGCACAGTCCACGGCTAACCTGTCCATTGAGTACACAGGAGGTAGCGATAAGTGACGTATCCCTCAGATGTCAAACCATGCAAAGCCCCTGCTCGGCTACCACAAGCATGAGGTGGCAGCACCTCCCATTCATACGTAACACCTGAGAAATTTCTATCCAAATACATGTTCACATACACACACGTGCTGATGTGATAGGGCGGGAGTGCAACCGTGTGCTGCACCCGAACGCAGGCCAAAGTTGATATGTGGGCGCCATTAATGATCGGGCATTTATTTACAGAGCGCGCATTCCAAGCAGAGCCGCGTGTGTTCGGCGTTCCTCTATACCCTAACTCTAACTGCCGTCCGGCAAAGACTCTGTAGAATTCCGTTTCACAGTAGCAGAACCTGCTTTTTCCTCAGCGATTCTAATGGACCCTACGTCACATATGACTCACGCTTCACCACGCTTAGCTACATACTACCGCGAAGTGAGGCAGCTGCATCTCGAGTCCCACGCGCATCGTCGAACACCGGTGAATGTTGCATTCCAAGCATCGCCTACGCCTGTCTCATATGCCAGGCATCTCCAGGTGCCACTTGTCTCTACCACTGAAGGCAGGGCGTGAATGCTAGAAACACACGTTTGACAATACTGAACTACCCACCACGGCTCTCGGTTCGCCGCGAAACGTCTGCATGACGACTCGCCATCTAAAACGTTCTCAACATTCTCATTCTTACCTCTCATCACTCTTAAAAAAATTACACCTAGATCAACCTCTCGGAAATTGTACAATGCCCCACAAATAGTTAACGCACCCTTTCTAGATGCCTCAGGTTGTGTGCACGGAAATTCTTCCCATAACAGAACCTGTTTACGAAAATAACATCGAATCCACTCTTCCCAACGGTCCTAACATGGTAACCTTCCAGCTCTCAACATACGCAAACGTTCCCGCCTTTATCCCGCCACAATTAATCGAGCATTCTGATTCGCTCTTATCGAATGTACCCACTGAATTAGTGGTGCAGCCGGGATCGAAGCACGATCCACATTTTCTTTCCGAGGCTTTCTGTGCTTATTTTGTACAGATCGCTATATTGCTACTGACAGTTAAACATGCAAAATTGACTGCACATTATCAAATACATACCACATTCACATGAATGTTGGAAGAGAAGAAGACAATTACCAGTGTAACTGAAATTAAATATTACGATTGCTGCCACATTCTGACACTGGACAATGTACAGTTAATGTTCCCGCTTGACGACTGCGCCTCACTATCTATAGCCCATATAATTTTCCATGTAAAATATCGCTCACCGTTATCCATTTATTCAATGTATACATCCCTCATGAGGTGACACGCAGTCATCCACTCTAGTCATCCCATAACGTAAACAATATTAACTTTACAATGCGATATATACACAGTTCACATAGTGTAAGCCACACTAACTTTAAAATACAATACATGCACATTCTACACAAAGAGAGCAGTTATCTTTTATATCAGTACAGCACATGAAAAATTATCTTATGCCCATACTCACACTGCCTATATGTCACGATGCTCTCCCAGTCCTAGGAAAACACTGCCATCCTGTTCTTTCTTTGTACAGACGCTACACTCAACAGTAATAAACTGTTTTACACTGATCACCATTTTGCACCAACAACTAAACATCGCCAATGTTGTCTACAAGTCATCAAATAGATACCAGACTCGCAGGAATATAGCACAGAGTACCATCTCGATCTAGTAAACATGCAATTCATATCCCTCACCAAACCAAAACACCCCCTTTAAATCAGTGAACCGAAGTCACTCTCAGAACTGATGTGCAAGAAGAGGGACCCCCGCGTCACAAACGCGTTACGGTTTCTGCTTTCATGCTCCCATTTCTACAGACATCTTCGGACTCATCGATTACAAGAACACCATATTTTCGCTATAATATTATACCATTTTAGCTGTACTTCTCGATATGAAGCACCAGACAGCATCCTACCGATCACTAACGCAACATAATTCTGAACATATAGACTGGGAATTATTTCTTTACAAAAACGAAACTTAAGCCTGCCTGCTCTAGACAGCGAGAAACAATCAGGCAATCCAACCTCATGATAAGATCGGTGAATTTTGAAAGTCATTCGTTTGACGAACGCGGTATGTGACCGGTATTTGCAACTCGCTCACACTGCTAGATATTTAGCCAGTATGTGCAAGGTATTCTGTCTAGATACCATATCAGCGGCTCTGATACATATTCACTGAGTTAAAGGTGATGACTGATTGACAAGGATCACAAACAGTAGTAAATCGTATGCTTATTGAGGTCGTAAGAAATGTACACTAGCCTTTCACACCTCTAGTGTTACGCTATCCGCTAGAAACGATGTACATGATTTGGAATCAGGTCCTCCCATTTTGCCACATACATGCGCCGGATCACAGCCACAAGTGAATCATATCTCTGGCGCTCTCATATCTCGAAACGAGTCACCTTTCACGAAGCTATCTGCTACAGTAAAAATACATCTTCTTAGTCAGTCCCTACACTTCTTGCAACTGCTTCCATTTCTACAGCTTTGCACATGTGATCATGCCATTTTAAATCGGAACTGAGCAGAAGTCGGACAAAGACATATCCACCACCTTCTGAAGTCCGTCTAGAAACAGAGCGAGCTGACCATGGAAATGCGCGCATTGTGGTGCGTTCCCTAACTACATACAAGCACTACAGATCCACGTCCATTCAAATCTATAAGCCCAACTCTACCCCCCCCCCCTCCTCCCCCCCGCCCCCCCCCCCCCCCCCCCCGCCGCAGACAGAAATTAAAAACTATAGAAGCTCAAATAACTTCATCCGATATAGAACACACATAGACGCCATTACTCGTGCGATGACGCAAAGTTGCGTTGGTGGTCCAGTGTGGAGGGAGAGAGAGAGAGAGAGAGAGAGAGAGAGGGAAGGAGATAGATAGAGAGAGAGAGAGAGAGAGAGAAAGAGAGGGAAGGAGATAGATAGAGAAAGAGAGAGAGAGAGAGAGAGAGAGAGAGAGAGAGAGAGGGAAGGAGATAGATAGATAGAGAGAGAGAGAGAGAGAGAGAGAGAGAGATTTCGCAATGCTTCCCAGAATAGCACAGTGTGCAGCGCCCAGGCATTCCTAACGGCTTCGCCCCTCACTGAATTTACCCCTCAAACAGCTGCTGCTACTGTTCCTTGTGTCGAACAAACCTATTAAATACACACTTACTGATACACTACAGAGGGTGGTTTAAAGTTTCATCACCTCTACTCTAGACGAATGATCGTATCCCACGTACTATACTGTAAATCGCAAGAAACGCCCACTGTGGCTTTGTTTAGTCGTTTGAAACACTGTTTTATAACGCGCTTTCTACACTGCCAAACATTTCTTTTTTCTGCCACGACTTCGACCTCTATGTACGGTTCTAAACTGGCATTAAGACGCTCTGATCCACGACCTCTCTCAGAAACCTAGACATCACATTATGTAAATCATATTCTTACTGTGGATAGCATGACACTTAATTATTTTTAAATAAAACACACTTACAATGTAAGGTAACTAGAAGAGTTGTGAACAGTTTCCAAACTAACGTGCGAAAGTCTTTCATGACCTCTGCATTTAAGTTCACATGTCGCCATGATGGAACAGATGATGGTTCGGCATTCCATTTCGAGTTATTCGTAATTTTGCACTCATGTACGCTATCGCTGTTTAGCTGCTACCAACCCCCAGAAGTTGTCTCCCACCCACAAACCTTCTCCCTCAACTCAGACAAGCTATGGCACTCAATCATTATGAGGTAACCGATGCACAGAGTCATGGAAAATACACATTCGATGTACTGTAATATTAAGCAACAGAGTTGATAGTGATAGAATTTTACACAAAGTTCAGCACCGGCCATTGATGTGACAGTTGTTGTTGTTGTTGCCTTCAGTCCGGAGACTGGTTTGATGCAGCTCTCCATGCTACTCTATCCCGTGCAAGCTTCTTCATCTCCCAGTACTTACTGCAACCTACATCCTTCTTAATCTGTTTAGTATACTTATCTCTTGGTATCCCTCTACAATTTTTACCCTCCACACTGCCCTCCAATACTAAATTGGTGATCCCTTGATGCCTCAGAATATGCCCTGCCAACCGATCCCTTCTTCTAGTCAAGATGTGCCACAAATTTCTCTTCTCTCCAATTATATTCAATACCTCCTCATTAGTTATGTGACCTACCCATCTAATCTTCATCATTCTTCTGTAGCACCACATTTCGAAAGCTTCTATTCTCTTCTTGTCCAAACTATTTATCGTCCATGTTTCACTTCCATACACCATACAAATACTTTCAGAAACGACTTCCTGACACTTAAATGTATACTCGATGTTTAACAAATTTCTCTTCTTCAGAAACTCTTTCCTTGCCATTGCCAGTCTACATTTTATATCCTCTCTACTTCGACCATCATCAGTTATTTTGCTCCCCAAATAGCAAAACTCCTTTACTACTTTAAGTCTCTCATTTCCTAATCTAATTCCCTCATTATCACCCGACTTAATACGACTACATTCCATTATCCTCCTTTTGCTTTTGTTGATGTTCATCTTATATACTCCTTTCAAGACACTGTCCATTCCGTTCAACGGCTCTTCCAAGTCCTTTGCTGTCTCTGACAGAATTACAATGTCATCGGCGAACCTCAATGTTTTTATTTCTTCTCCATAGACTTTAATACCTACTCCGAATTTTTCTTTTGTTTCCTTCACTGCTTGCTCAATACACTGAGTGAATAACATCGGGGACAGGCTACAACTCTGTCTCACTCCCTTCCCAACTGCTGCTTCCCTTTCGTGCCCCTCGATTCTTATAACTGCCATCTGGTTTCTGTACAAATTGTAAATAGCCTTTTGCTCCCTGTATTTTACCCCTACCACGTTCAGAATTTGAAAGACAGTATTCCAGTCAACAATGTCACAAGCTTTCTCTAAGTCTACAAATGTTACAAACGTAGGTTGGCCTTTCCTTAATCTATTTTCTAAGATAAGTCATAAGGTTAGCATTGCCTCTCGTGTTCCAATATTTCTGCGGAATCCAACCTGATCTTCGCCGAGGTCGGTTTCTACCAGTTTTTCCATTTGTCTGTACAGAATATGCGTTAGTATTTTGCAGCCATGGCTTATTAAACTGATACATCGATAATTTTCACATCTGTCAACACCTGCTTTCTTTGGGATTGGAATTATTATATTCTTGTTGAAGTCTAAGGGTATTTCGCCTGTCTCATACATCTTGCTCACCAGATGGTATGGTTTTGTCAGGACTGGCTCTCCCAAGGCCGTCAGTAGTTCCAATGGAATGTTGTCTACTCCCGGGGCCTTGTTTCGACTCAGGTCTTTCAATGCTCTGTCAAACTCTTGACGCAGTATCTTATCTCCTATTTCATCTTCTTCTACATCCTCTTCCATTTCAATAATATTGTCCTCAAGTAGATCGCCCTTGTATAGACGCTCTATATAGTCCTTCCACCTTTCTGCTTTCCCTTCTTTGCTTAGAACTGGGTTTCCATCTGAGCTCTTGATATTCATACAAGTGACTCCCTTTTCTCCAAAGGTCTGTTTAATTTTCCTGTAGGCAGTATGTATCTTACCCCTAGTGAGATAAGCCTCTAAATTCTTAAATCTGTCTGCCAGCCATCCCTGCTTAGTCATTTAGCACTTCCTGTCCATCTCATTTTTGAGATGTTTGTATTCCCTTTTGCCTGCTTCAAATAATACGTTTTTATATTTTCTCCTTTCATCAATTAAATTCAATATTTCTTCTGTTACCCAAGGATTTCTACAACCCCTCGTCTTTTTACCTACTTGATTCTCTGCTGCCTTCACTACTTCATCCCTCAGAGCTACCCATTCTTCTTCTACTGTATTTCTTTCCTCCTTTCCTGTCAATTGTTCCCTTATGCTCTCCCTGAAACTCTGTACAACCTCTGGTTTAGTCAGTTTATCCAGGTCCCATCTCCTCAAATTCCCACCTTTTTGCAGTTTCTTCAGTTTTAATCTACAGTTCATAACCAATAGATTGTGGACAGAGTCCACATCTGCCCCTGGAAATGTCTTACAATTTAAAACCTGGTTCCTAAATCTCTGTCTTACCGTTATATAATCTGTCTGATACCTTCTAGTATCTCCAGGATTCTTCCACGTATACAACCTTCTTTTATGATTCTTGAAGCAAGTGTTAGCTATAATTAAGTTATGCTATGTGCAAAATTCTACCAGACGGCTTCCTCTTTCATTTCTCTCCCCCAATCCATATTTACCCACTATGTTTCCTTCTCTCCCTTTTCCTACTCTCGAATTCCAGTCACCCATGACTATTAAATTTTCTTCTCCCTTGACTACCTGAATAATTTCTTTTATCTCATCATACATTTCATCAATTTCTTCATCATCTGCAGAGGTAGTTGGCATATATACTTGTACTACTATAGTAGGCATGGGCTTCGTGTCTATCTTGGCCACAATAATGCGTTCACTATGCTGTTGGTAGTAGCTTACTCGTACTCCAATTTTTTTTATTCATTATTAAACCTACTCCTGCATTACCCCTATTTGATTTTGTATTTATAACCCTGTATTCACCTGACCAAAAGTCTTGTTCCTCCTGCCACCGAACTCCACTAATTCCCACTATATCTAACTTTAACCTATCCATTTCCCTTTTTAAATTTTCTAACCTACCTACCCGATTAAGGGATCTGACATTCCACGCTCCGATCCGTAGAACGTAAGTTTTCTTACTCACGATAACGACGTCCTCCTGAGTAGTCCCCGCCCGGAGATCCGAATGGGGGACTATTTTACCTCCGGAATGTTTTACCCAAGAGGACGCCATCATCGTTTAACCATACAGTAAAGCTGCGTACCCTCGGGAAAAATTACGTCTGTAGTTTCCCCTAGCTTTCAGCCGTTCGCAGTACCAGCACAGCAAGGCCGTTTTGGTTAGTGTTGCAAGGCCAGATCAGTCAATCATCCAGACTGTTGCCCCTGCAACTACTAAAAAGGCTGCTGCCCCTCTTCAGGAACCACACGTTTGTCTGGCTTCTCAACAGATACCCCTCAAGATGTTACCATGTCGAGGAGCTTACTGATGTTTAGTAACAGATTTCAAAGTGCCATAATGTAATAGCATACAGTTAAGAAGAACAAGAAAAGACTTGTTTTTATACTCAATGGAGTTCAAGACGAATTGAGTTGGACACATTTTTACCTAAATCAACGAAGCTATTAACTCTAAATTATTGTTCTATAGTCTAGGATCTGTACTTGGATGGTATTGGTAAGATAGAGAACATAAACACACACACACCTAAGACGTTCTGCACTTAAAACTAGCTATAATGTTATATCGATAACCTTTCCCACCTGTCAGACATACATCCTTCTTCACAATTTCTCTACGCTGAACTATCTTATCGAATGGTTAAACATTTGCTTTGCATGATATGAGCGCAATATAGCTTCGCGGAGATGCATAGTGCCCACTGTTCACATCTAATCACGGTTAAGAAATTTTACGATGCCTGCATAAGGTCTACATAAAATGATAGTTACTAGCGGAGGATACATCCTACACGGAAACAGATAAACGCAAAGTAGCAGCGTTATTCTGTCACTAAATCTGTAAACAGCGCATCAGTCGGGCAAATTTGTACACAGGGATTGCAGCGCATCACAAGCTCTTACCGCCAAGTTAGTTATGACCCTGAAGTCTCGATTTTACACCCAAGATGCGACAGGGGTGATCGCATAAATGAAAGCTCCTGTAGAGGAGTGTGTCAAGTTTCTTCACACATGAGATGGAAGTCCTCTGATGACCGACAGGTTTACCGTTAACAATTGCAAGTAGACATTGCTTTAAAAGACATACGGAACACGTAGCTGTATACGAGTAGAGCGCAGGCTATGTCACGTGACTGATGCATCCTGAATCACTAGTACCACAACAGACATACAGTATAATGCAACCTCAATGGGAAAAAAGTTGACTGTCTCTCTTATTCCCTTCGTTTCAGTGTCCACGTTTATCGGGAATCCTCCGTTTGCAGCTTACTTGCTCCAATATACAAACTGTTCGGTGTGAACCAGAAGATAGCAAAGTACATCCTCAAGTTCACCGCATTAGGCTCTATATTTGGTCGATACATACCTATTCCCTGATTACTTTTCGCAATTCTGTCGATTTGAGGTCAGATCTATATATGCCATCAGGACATAACATCTCGTTCTGTGTTCTAAAATTGATTGTAAATGTACACAGATTACGCCACATATCCCAAATGCATTGATCAGGACGTGTAATATAGCACTGCACTCGGCTGTATCCAATCACCTCCACATTGGGTTATGTGGTGGCACCTGTGCTACATTTACAATCAATTTTACAACACAGGCTTTGACATGTCCCACTGCATACAGATCTGCAAACTACTCCCACATAACTCATATATAACACTCTATATGCACTCTTGCTAATTGTAAACTGTCAAAAATAACGAGTTGCATAGCCTACAGACATGCGAATCACTGCACCCCTAAATAAATTGCTGTAAAATAAATAAAGTACACTTATTCTTTTCTCCATCAGCCTAGTGCAGCCTAAGTCCTTTTACCACCCGCCCCTAGGAAGAGGTGGCGGCCTGGTGACTTACGTTAGTGGTGGTGGAGAGCTTCATTCGCAGAAATTTTCTTATGTTGGTTGCAAAAGCAGAAGTGACCTTTCTGTGCTGCCAGAATTCAAACTTGGCGCCAGTTCCTAGGAGGAGGTGGCGGTCGGATGGATGAGGTTAGTACAAGTATCCTTTCCTTGCCACAATTTTCTTAGGTTGGTAGCGAAAGCACAAGTGACCTTTCTTGCCACGATTTTCTTAGGTGTGATGCATTATCATGTTCGAATTTGAACTTCGCGCGATTTTTATTTGGGATGGGGTCAGGTTAGTGGAGGTAGGCCAAGTGTACAATCTTACACCACATGGTGGATACACTGGGTGCAGCCATCTTCAATAACTGTACATACATCATGTTCTGACATGAAGGTGGTGCTCTCTGGTGTCATCGATGTGAAGTAGACTCTGGACCTTGTGGTTCTGGACACACTCGGTGCATCCATCTTGAATGACGGTACTTGCGTCATGATCTGACGTCACGGTGGTGACCTCTAGTAGTGCCGCTGTGTACTAAGTCAGTTGGAGTACAGACCTAGTGGTGAAAACACTGGGTGTTGCCATCTTGGATTATGTCATAGATGAGAGCGCCCTCTGGTGGTGGTGATGTTTACTAAGTCAGTTGGCGTCCTGACCTTGTGGTGAACACACCTGCATGGAATTGTTTAAATAAAGTGTTATGTACAAATCCTTAGCCCACGAATCCTTAGGAGATGGTGGCACTCTGGTGCCTGAGGTTAGTACAAGTGTCTTTTCTTTGGCGCCATTTTGTTAGCATAGTAGAGATATGGAAATTAAATTTTGTTTACTGCCAAAATTAAGAGTCGGTGACAGTTCGTAGGAAGAGGTGGCGGTTGAGTGGCTTAGATTAGTGGAGATAGGCCAAGTGAGCTATTTTCATGCGATTTTCTTTGCTTATTAGCGATAAGAGCGGTGTGAGGCAATATCCTGTTGGAATTCGAACTTAGAGCCAGTTCGTAGGAGGAAGTGGCGGTCGGGTGACTTAGGTTAGTGGACGTAGCCCAATTAAGCTTCTTCACGTGATTTTCTTATATTAGCATCAAGTGACTTATCTTCCAGCGATTTTCTTAGGAGTGTCACATTATCCTGTTGTAATTTTAGTATTCCGCCATTTTCTAGGGCATAATTTGAACTTCCCGCCATTTTCTAGGGGGTTGGGGGCTAGGTTAGTGGAGGTAGCACAATGGACCAATCTTCCCGCCAAAATTAAAACTTTTGTCAAAATCAAACATTTTGAATGACGTCCTCTGCTGGTGGCTTTGTGTACTAAGCCAGTTGGACTCCAGATCTCGGGAAAACTCACCTGCATCATATTGTTTGAATAATAATAAAAACGAGTCCAGTTTTCCCGCCATTATCGTGCTGGAATTTGAATTTCTCGCCATTTTTTTTTCTGGAGGGTTAGGTTAGTGGAGGTAGCCCAATAAACCTATCTTCACAATAAAATTCAAACTTCCCGCCAAAATCCGCCATTTTGGATGACGTCTCCTGCTGGTGGCTATATGTACTAAGCCAATTGGACTCCGGACCCAATGGCGAACACTCCTGCATGATATAGTTTAAATAATAATAAAGACAAGTCCAGTTCTCCTCCATTATCGTGCAGGAATTACTTACCGCCATTTTTCTTGGGAAGGGGGTAGGTTAGTAGAGGTAGCCCAACTGGTCTACTTTCTTGCCATTATCGTGATGTGACGCATTATACAGCTGGAATTTGAATTTCACACCATTTTTTTCCTGGAGGGTTAGGTTAGTGGAGGTATCCCAATTGACCTATCTTCCCAAACTTTCCGCCGAAATCCGCCATCTTGGATGACAACATACACTGTTGCCAAGTCTACAGGCCACCATCTTGGATGACATCATCGCCGCCATCTTGGATACATCTGTCAAGAAAGGCATGTGGGGCCATATGAACTTCGTCCCACTACTGAGGGGGAGGAGGGCTTGGGTTTTCCCAGATGGATGGGAATGGGAAGATTTATATGATCAGTTTTGTTAATTAGACAATTAACTTGATATCAAAATTGCACCAGTATCATCCTTATTTCGCTATTGTTAAATCTTTCCCCTTTTCCGTTCTTACCGTTACCGGAAACAAAGTGAGTTCTTGTTGTAGCTGGAGCACTTTAGCGTCCAGTGGTTGCGAAAACAAGTGTTCTTCACTCAGATTTTCTCTGCCTCATTTAGTAATGGAGCATTTCAGTATCAAATCATGTGTCTCAGACCAGATGCTTGTAATTATGTACTATTGACCTCTGTTTAAGCATTAAGCTAGATGAGCAAAAACTACGTTTGTTCGGTTTTAGAAAACCAAACGAAGGATAAGTTTGGCGACAACGCCTCTGGCAGGCTATTTGAATTTGTCCAGATGACGACCTGATTGGCTCACTGCAATGGTGAATAGCTGGGAAATGACGCAAAGTACTGATTTTTTTGACAATTATTTCGCCCATAATTTGTTGTGAAATTCATCCTAAAGTTCAGAAAGAAATATGACTTGCCATTAAAATTCAGGCCATGCCTATAACAGGTCTAACCACCCAACAACAGTCGTCCAATTCATCACCCAGTAAACTGAGCTGTATGTAGCACTTGAGGGCAGTTCATTTTAGGGCGAGCAGGAAACCACGGCATTCAAAGTTGGCTAACATGACAGAGTGAAAATAAGACAGAACTTTGATGACAGTGTTATTGGGAGCAGTTTAAATGGTTATGCAAGACGTCATGCGATGACTACAGGAGTATAGATACAAGAAATGAAGCAATGCGTCAGTGTTAGAAGCAGAAACAAGAGCAGCCCAGCGCAAGTCTGTCTCCTATAAAGAACAAAGTAATGGATTGAAATTGTTTTAGTGCCAACAGTTGGCTACTGTTTGACTTCTTAAGTATTATATGATGCAGGGAGGTATATTTTTGATAGATTTACGTTTAAAACGTATTTACGCTCTCTAAAATGGAAGCATTTAATCTGGTTATTCATGTGTATTAACACGATCAGCTACAAGTAGAATCTTAACAAATTTAATGTTACAAGTACAACAAGTGGAATTTTAAATGACGATTGGTAGGTAATTTCCTTTAAAAAGGTAGGTAATTTCGTGATATTTGTAAGGTAATTTCGGGATAGTTGTAAATGATTAGCAGCGTGCAGAGAGCTCAACAGAATCCGTCAACAATGAAGTACCGAGAAACTACAGGCCTGAGTGGCACGTTGCCCCTCCAACAACTGTGGTCACAGCAAGGCAACAAAAGAGTCACTAAATTTCCTGTATCACGAAAATAACCGCCCTTTATCTTCCTCCAAGTTCAGTGGTAAAAAGTTACACAAGCACACTAATCAACGCTCCTCTGATATTTTCCACATTTTGTCTTTTCTTTTGCCATATTCTGATCTGAAATACGAAGAAAATATTTTAATATAGGTAAGTGTGTGATATGCCGAAATGAAAAAAAAAAACTATTTAGTTGAAGGTGAAGCTAATCATATAGCCAATCCATTTTGTTTAGTACATTATGTTTATAAATATGAAGAATCCAAGCTGTAGTGCAAAACAATGGACTGTGCACTCGGTGACCGTAATTTGTTTGGACAGAATCAATTGTTAAATATCGCTTTTAATACTACCATTTCCTCTTTCTCTGGAAATGTAGCGATTACTGATATGACTAATGGTAATAAGGCTTTCGTAAAATTACTTGTTAAGAAGCGTAACATTCACAATGAGGCATGTAAAAAGATATACGGTACAGTTACAATCATGACAGAAAAAACTTCTGAATGAACACAAGGAATTTATGTTCTTGTGGAGTCCAAACTGCACTCATATATATTCTTTGAAGACGAAATTTCGCTAAACAACTCGAGTTTGTCTAATAAGTATGAATAGAAATCTGAACAGTTGTATTTAAAGAAGTTGAAACAAATCAATAAAATAAACCAAATACTACACACACTAAATCCCTTCCTTTCAGCTGTCCATTGTGACAACAGTAAGCTGAAAACTCTTTCAACATTTACATTCTGGGCAGGAAGTGAAAAGAGATAATGCCCTAAGTTAAGCGACTGTCTTAACTGTTCATTTTATTTGCAAAAATAGAAAAATCTGCATAATTTTTCATCTGCCATCAATTGCTTCCAGTGTTCACTGACTGTTTCGACTTGATGGTTTACAAATGACTGAATGTCAATTATTTCACCAAGTAAAAGAGACTGTCATTTCCTAGAGGGCCCATTTCTTTTATCCACGTAAATATATTTTCAACTATGACCCTGATTCTGAAGATTCTGCGAGCAATATCCATGAGAATGTAGAAAACTTAGATATTACAACTAACCAAGAAGATAAATACACTCCTGGAAATGGAAAAAAGAACACATTGACACCGGTGTGTCAGACCCACCATACTTGCTCCGGACACTGTGAGAGGGCTGTACAAGCAATGATCACACGCACGGCACAGCGGACACACCAGGAACCGCGGTGTTGGCCGTCGAATGGCGCTAGCTGCACAGCATTTGTGCACCGCCGCCGTCAGTGTCAGCCAGTTTGCCGTGGCATACGGAGCTCCATCGCAGTCTTTAAGACTGGTAGCATGCCGCGACAGCGAGGACGTGAACCGTATGTGCAGTTGACGGACTTTGAGCGAGGGCGTATAGTGGGCATGCGGGAGGCTGGGTGGACGTACTGCCGAATTGCTCAACACGTGGGGCGTGAGGTCTCCACAGTACATTGATGTTGTCGCCAGTGGTCGGCGGAAGGTGCACGTGCCCGTCGACCTGGGACCGGACCGCAGCGATACACGGATGCACGCCAATACCGTAGGATCCTACTGTAACATTACAGGACATATTGGGACATATTGAAGTATTCGATACTGTAGACTTTTAGGGGATGTCGATACAGATATGCAAAATGTAAAGGGAAACTTTGGTGATGTTTAAATATTGTACTGTGTCAATATTAGGACATTTTGCACAGAAAGAACAAAAATAGAATTAATGTAAATATATATTAGTGTTAGTAACCTATTTTCATTCAATTTTGTAATTATATTTCATTTTGTAAAAGAAAGACTCACTGTTTGCTGTAGCTCTGATTAATTGTATAAATTATGTTTTGAGCTAAATTATTTCGTATAATATGGACAAGATACTTTTAAAAACTCACCAGCTAAAGCGAAAGTCTGTAAATGAACTTTTAATGCACACTTCTGGAACTTTCTATGGAGAAATTCTATATTATGATCGCAAAAATACGAAAACTTGTGAAAACTGTTTCATAACCTAATTTCGAAAGACGATTTGTACCAAGAAATATTGCTAAAAAGATTTATTTACGTTTTGAAACACAATTTAAATCATTTTACATATAAATAGTTGTTCTAAATCACTCAAGAAATATCCAGAATCAAATGTCAAGATATTTCTGGAAACATCGGTACAAATCTGGTGAAGGTTATCCAGAAGCTGGTAGAAAAATGTTATAAAATCTATTTGGAAATCATGCTTGTAAGAATTTATATGTACTGATCCTTTTACTTACTTTAATCTGTACTAAAATTCTGTAATGTCTAATTTAGTTTTGGGTCGTGAATTGCTATCGTATTGTAAACAAAACATTGTCAAAGACTCTCATTGTTTGGAAAGATATTAATACACCTAGGAGTTGTCAGTTGCCAGTTCAGTTCGGATGTGCAGTGCGGTTAGCTCGGAGAGTCAGTTGTTGAGTCTGTGAAGTCTGTCAGTTGTGTTTGTAAATAAACGTCTGTAATGAAGAATTACTTGTTGTCGTCAATATGAACTCAAGACCTTTTGCACGAAGGAGACACCTCCTAATGCAACGTTTTAATTTGGTGTTGAGGAGCTGAAATGTTTTAATTTGGTTGAGGAAGCTGAAATGTTATAATTTGATGGAGGAAGCAGAGGATATGATGACCACCCAGTGATTCTTCATAATAAAATACGTCTCTTCTGGGATCACAAGAAGAAAATACGTCTGTTTTGGGACCACAAGAAGAGGATATACGACGGACCAGTCATTCTTCAGAAGTAAATACGTCGATTCTGGGGTCACAAGAAGAGGAGTGAATCAACCGAGCGAAACCATCCTGGAATTTAAGAAATTTCGCAAAACACGGACACCAACGACCGCCGACGGACACTAAGATAAGTACCTACTTCCTAAAATAATGGAAAAAGACACAGATTTCAGTATTGACAGCGGTATAGCGAGTACACCTATTAGGGAAAGTGCTTCTGACAGTGTAGGAATGTTGGAAATGTTAAAATAAATGTTTTCAGAGTTAAACTCGAAGTTGGATAACACAAACTCGAAGATGGACGATTCTCGTGCCGAATTACGTCAACAAATTGAACAGACACAACAACAGATGGACAGGTCGATTTCGAAGGCTGTGTGTGATTTAAAATCAGAAATAAATTCAAATACAGAACAGATTGCTCACACTAATCAGGTTCTCGAAGAATGGCGAATTACTTTTGAGTCAAACCAAAAAGAACTTAGTTGTCGTGTGGACACGGTTGAGAGCAAAATTTCTGTCCTTGAAACTGATTTAAGTAACGAAATTTCAAATAACCAGTCAAAACGTAAAAAAGTTGTTGATTTTGTAAATGAGGAAAATTCTCAATTGAGAAATGAATTTGACCAGACAAAACGATTTTTTGAAAGCGAAATTGAATCTTTCAAATCTGATTCTGACAAAAAGGTCACAGAAATTTGCAGTAGAGTAGGTAATGTCGAAAAAAACTGTAGACAGAAAATTTGTAGAAATACAAGAAACTATGTTGCAAAAAGGTTTTAGTAATAGTTGTAATAGGGTATGGAGAAATTTTCCCATTAAAACTTATCCCGGTGACAAGAATATACACCCAAAAGACTTCATGCAATTCTGCAAGGAGCAGATCATGTCCATAATGACAGATAGTGTTAAGATAAAATTTGTAAAGAAATTACTTGATGGTGAGGCGCTTTTGTGGGCCAATCAGAATTGTTCCGCAGAAATGTTCTTTGAAGATTTCGAAAAATGTTTTCTAACCAAAACTGAGCAAGCTCGAATCAAAAGTGAATTCTTGAATGGTCCTAGTTACAGAGAATCTGATGGGTCAATGAAAACCTATTGTGAGAAACAGTTGCAAAAATTAGTGCATCTGGATAAGTCATTTGATGAGCTAACTCAAATTGATGCACTAAAACGGAGACTTCCGAAAAGAGTACAATGTGGTTTAGTATATTGTCCAGATGAGTCCATAGAACAATTCTTGAAATATGTGGACAAACTTGATAGAGCCTTTGAACAAAACAACAGATTTAACGACTTTGTAGGTTCATCACACAGAGGGTGGGAACCAAACCGCGGAAATAATAACAATAATAGTGAACGAAGAGACTTTAACAACAACAGGGATAATTATAATAGCAATGACAGAAGAAATTTTGGTAGGAATGATCAGCACTTTAATTCAAACAGAGAATGGGAAAATCGAAACAGGTCCTGGGGTAATGACATGAGAGAAGGTAACCCGAGGCAGGGAAATGACAGACATAGGCCTTTAAACGACTAAATGCTCCACTGGGAGTCAGTCAGTTTGGGGCAAGGAATTTTCAAAATCGGGCTAATTTCACCCGGAACAGACAGCACTATAATCAGAGACCTAACCAGTATAGACAGTATGCTTATGATCGATCTGTAGATAGAGGTAATGAAAAAATGAAATTTGACAGGAAATTTTGGAATGTCATCAGAGAAAATACTAGAAACAACTGTAATAGGAACCAGGCTACCTTTGATGAAGTAGGCTTAGAATATGATATAATTGCAAATTTATATAATCAAGAAGAAGCACCTAATGCTGAAATGAAAGGTAAGGATAACTTTGATAATTTTGGATTGTACAAACTTATGTGTGGTGATGTTTTAGATGTAAGTTGTCATAATGATGTTCGTACTGAAGTTTTTGGAAAGTCTGATATTCATGTGGATGTGGTTGGTGAAGATGGTGTTGTGAGTAATGTTGGTGATACTAGTAGTGTTTGTAGTGTAACCTCAGGCAATGATGATGATAATGTTGATGTTAAGGCTAATGGTGATTATGTACTAGAAGATTTTGATGGTGAATTGGATGGAATAGTTTATGTTGAAGTTAAGGAGGATGTTATAAGCAATAGTGTTGAGAATAGTTGTGCCAAGATCTCTAACTACATTCCACATGAGAATCAGATTGTGCCAGTTCAGATTAGTAATACATCAGGAGACAGGGGGGTTGATTGTGCTGATGCATCTGAGATTATTTTGAAATCTGTTTGGGACAAATTTAAAGATTACAGTGATGACAATGATGTTAAGATCAAATTAAGGGAAATTTGTGAACCAGTTTCTGCTTTTAAGCCTAATGAAATCATCAAACGGGGTACTAGTCAGGATGTGTGTGAGGTAAATAGTAATCCAGACATTCCAGTAAATTCCAGTAGACCTAGAAGTTTGAAGAAAGTATTGCCTAATAAAGAAAACCTAAATATGGAACAGAGGTATGATGAGATAGCAGAAGATCTTTTGTATGAAGAACAGGAAGAAAGGGGAAACACCACTATTGGTAGTCCATACATAAAAATTAAAGCTGCAGGTTGGGAAGGGTATTGTTTGATTGACACAGGGAGTCCAATTAGTGCCATTTCAAGCAAATTAAGAGATATAATTAAGCATGATCCTGACTTTGTTGAATTACCAGTTGTTGGAATAAAAATTAGAGGCATTACCGGCAAACTGAGCAAAATTGTTAATAGACAGGTGTTGTTGTCCTTCAGTATAAATGATGTACAGTTTACTCAAGGATGGCTTGTAATAAGTGACCTAAATGAGAATGTACTGTTGGGTATGGACTGGATATTAAAAGCTAATGCAGCATTTGATTGGGAAAAGAGTTTGTTTACCTTTATTGATCCTAAGACGAGAGTATGTTCCAGTACTGACATGTCGGTTCAAAACTGTGCTGATAAGGGAATTGAAATTAGGGACGTTACATTTTCCAAAGACAGTGGTTATTGTGTAGAGGAAATTACTGAGGATTATGATGATGGAGAATATGGGGATATGGTTCAAGAAAAATTACGGGAATCAGATAATTTGAACCAAGAACAGAAGGTAGAGTTAGAAAGATTATTGTGGAATTACTGAGATGTTTTTGATGATAGACCTGGCAGAGTAAAGAATTATCAATGTAAACTCAGATTAAAACCACATGAGCCATTCTTTATAAAACCTTATAGTGTACCCATTGCAAAAAGAAAAGATGTAGAAAAGGAACTTCAAAAGATGGAAGAGTGGGGCATCATTGAGAGAAGTAAGAGCCAATACAATAATCCTTTGGTAGTGGTTGCAAAACGTGATGGCAGTGTCAGGCTTGTACTAGATTCAAGACACCTAAATAAGTATCTGGAAAGAGAGACCGATCATCCCGAGAATATAGACGAATTACTTCATAAATTTGAAAGAATGAAATACATGACCAGTTTAGATTTCACATTAGGATTTCACCAAGTAGAATTAGAAAATGATTCCAGAAAGTATACTGCCTTTTTGTATGGGAGAAGATGTTACCAGTATTGTGTGGTACCATTTGGGCTGAATGTCTCAGTAGCCGAATGCATTGGAGCACTTGACTTTGTTTTGGGAAAAGATCTTTTATCAAAATTAACTGTATATGTAGACATGACAAAAGATTGAAGCCTACTCAATTTAAAATTGAAGACTTGGTCCTTGTTAAAACACAAGAGAAGTCTAAAGCCATCAGTGGTGAATTAAAAAAGTTTTTTGACATATACATTGGACCTTTCAAGATTCAGGACAGTCCTCATCCGAATGCTTACCGTCTAGTCTACCCAAATTCTGGCAGACTGTTTGGCCTACGAAACGTGACCGAACTGAAATTGTATAAAAAAAAATGTAAAAACGTATTTTAGATAATAGATGTTTATAGACTTTTATATGTAATCTTACCAGGATATTTTTGTATACTTTGTTATGTTGTATTTATCTGATTCCTCAGGGGAGCATACATTCTTTGTGTGCTAAGTGTTTGGCGAGTAGTCTATCCTCTCTTAGCTTTAAGAAATTATTTAGAGTAAATTTTCTTGAGTAATTAGACTTTAGAGAATTCAAATTTCTGTGTCCTTTCTGTGTCCACCGACTATTAAATGCTTTTGCTAATGTTTAACTGGGTTTGACCACTGTATGCTGTATATTCATAGCGGACTGTGCTATTGCAGCCTGTGATAGCCTGCAGTGTATATGGAAACCATACGGACTGTGAAGATGAGACTGAAATACAGTGTGTGGCATTGAGGTATACCGACCTTGAAGGAAGAAGATCACCGGTCTTCAAGAAAGAAGACACCAAAGATATGTGTAATACTTTTCTGTTTTGTAATGTAAGGACATCAACCCTTCCGTGTTTCACGTGGAAGTGCTGATGGGGGGGTTGTGTAACATTACAGGACATATTGGGACATATTGAAGTATTCGATAATGTAGACTTTTAGGGGATGTTGATACAGATATGCAAAATGTAAAGGGAAACTTTGGTGATGTTTAAATATTGTACTGTGTCAATATTAGGACATTTTGCACAGAAAGAACAAAAATAGAATTAATATAAATATATATTAGTGTTAGTAACCTATTTTCATTCAATTTTGTAATTATATTTCATTTTGTAAAAGAAAGACTCACTGTTTGCTGTAGCTCTGATTAATTGTATAAATTATCAGTTTTGAGCTAAATTATTTCGTATAATATGGACAAGATACTTTTAAAAACTCACCAGCTAAAGCGAAAGTCTGTAAATGAACTTTTAATGCACACTTCTGGAACTTTCTATGGAGAAATTCTATATTATGATCGCAAAAATACGAAAACTTGTGAAAACTGTTTCATAACCTAATTTCGAAAGACGATTTGTACCAAGAAATATTGCTAAAAAGATTTATTTACGTTTTGAAACACGATTTAAATCATTTTACATATAAATAGTTGTTGTAAATCACTCAAGAAATATCCAGAATCAAATGTCAAGATATTTCTGGAAACATCGGTACAAATCTGGTGAAGGTTATCCAGAAGCTGGTAGAAAAATGTTATAAAATCTATTTGGAAATCATGCTTGTAAGAATTTATATGTACTGATCCTTTTACTTACTTTAATCTGTACTAAAATTCTGTAATGTCTAATTTAGTTTTGGGTCGTGAATTGCTATCGTATTGTAAACAAAACATTGTCAAAGACTCTCATTGTTTGGAAAGATATTAATACACCTAGGAGTTGTCAGTTGCCAGTTCAGTTCGGATGTGCAGTGCGGTTAGCTCGGAGAGTCAGTTGTTGAGTCTGTGAAGTCTGTCAGTTCTGTTTTGTAAATAAACGTCTGTAATGAAGAATTACTTGTTGTCGTCAATATGAACTCAAGACCTTTTGCACGAAGCAGACACCTCCTAATGCAACGTTTTAATTTGGTGTTGAGGAGCTGAAATGTTATAATTTGGTGCAGAAAGTCCTGGGACGTTATAATTTGGTTGAGGAAGCTGGGATGTTATAAGGTATACATGCCGACATTGCAAGCTGAAGATGAACAGATAGAGAAAGTGTATGAGGATATTGAAAGGGTAATGCAGTATGTAAAGGGGGACGAAAATCTAATAGTCATGGGCGACTGGAATGCAGTTGTAGGGGAAGGAGTAGTAGTAGTAGTAGAGGGGTTTTGGGCGCACGACAGCAAGGTCTTCAGCGCCCGTTCAGTAACTTAGTGAGACGGATGTCAAGAAAAATCCCAGAACAGGAATATAAAACGGAACAGAAAACATCAGTTATAATCGTCGAAAAACATGTGCTCACCCACAACAAAGCGTGGGATGAAGCAGAGTGTCAGCCAAATTATAAAATTCCAAAAAATCGTTTTGTCTGGTCAAATTCATTTCTCAATTGAGAATTTTCCTCATTTACAAAATCAACAACTTTTTTAAGTTTTGACTGGTTATTTGAATTTCCGTTACTTAAATCAGTTTCAAGGACAGAAATTTTGCTCTCAATCGTGTCCACACGACAACTAAGTTCTTTTTGGTTTGACTCAAAAGTAATTCGCCATTCTTCGAGAACCTGATTAGTGTTAGCAATCTGTTATGTATTTGAATTTATTTCTGATTTTAAATCACACACAGCCTTCGAAATTGACCTGTCCATCTGTTGTTGTGTCTGTTCAATTTGTTGACGTAATTCGGCACGAGAATCGTCCATCTTCGAGTTTAACTCTGAAAACATTTGTTTTAACATTTCCAACATTCCTACACTGTCAGAAGCACTTTCCCTAATAGGTGTACTTGCTACACCGCTGTCAATACTGAAATCTGCGTCTTTGTACATTATTTTAGAAAGCAGGTACTTATCATAGTGTCCGTCGGCGGTCGTTGGTGTCCGTGTTTTGTGACATTTCTTCAATTCCAGGATGGTTTCGCTCGGTTGATACACTCCTCTTCTTGTGACCCCAGAATCGACGTATTTACTTCTGAAGAATGACTGGTCCGTCGTATATCCTCTTCTTGTGGTCCCAAAACAGACGTATTTTCTTCTTGTGATCCCAGAAGAGACGTATTTTATTTTGAAGAATCACTGGGTGGTCGTCAAATCCTCTGCTTCCTCCGCCAAATTATAAAATCCCAGCTTCCTCAACCAAATTATAACGTCCCAGGACTTTCTGCACCAAATTATAACATTTCAGCTCCTCAACACCAAATTAAAACGTTGCATTAGGAGGTGTCTGCTTCGTGCAAAAGGTCTTGAGTTCATATTGACGACAACAAGTAATTCTTCATTACAGACGTTTATTTACAAAACAGAACTGACAGACTTCACAGACTCAACAACTGACTCTCCGAGCTAACCGCACTGCACATCCGAACTGAACTGGCAACTGACAACTCCTAGGTGTATTAATATCTTTCCAAACAATGAGAGTCTTTGACAATGTTTTGTTTACAATACGATAGCAATTCACGACCCAAAACTAAATTAGACATTACAGAATTTTAGTACAGATTAAAGTAAGTAAAAGGATCAGTACATATAAATTCTTACAAGCATAATTTCCAAATAGATTTTATAACATTTTTCTACCAGCTTCTGGATAACCTTCACCAGATTTGTACCGATGTTTCCAGAAATATCTTGACATTTGATTCTGGATATTTCTTGAGTGATTTACAACAACTATTTATATGTAAAATGATTTAAATCGTGTTTCAAAACGCAAACAAATCTTTTTAGCAATATTTCTTGATACAAATCGTCTTTCGAAATTAGATTATGAAACAGTATTCACAAGTTTTCGTATTTTTGCGATCATAATATAGAATTTCTCCATAGAATGTTCCAGAAGTGTGCATTAAACGATCATTCACAGACTTTCTGTTTAGCTGGTGAGTTTTTAAAAGTATCTTGTCCATATTATACGAAATAATTTAGCTCAAAACTGATAATTTATACAATTAATCAGAGCTACAGCAAACAGTGAGTCTTGATTTTACAAAATGAAATATAATTACAAAATTGAATGAAAATAGTTTACTAACACTAATATATATTTACATTAATTCTATTTTTGTTCTTTCTGTGCAAAATGTCCTAATATTGACACAGTACAATATTTAAACATCACCAAAGTTTCCCTTTACATTTTGCATATCTGTATCGACATCCCCTAAAAGTCTACAGTATCGAATACTTCAATATGTCCCAATATCTCCTGTAATGTTACAACCTGAACTATCGTTGTCGGTGTTGGTCTACTGTCGATTCTGATTAGAACCCGGTCACTGAACTGTTCACAGTAACACACCCTCTGCCCTACCTTCCTATTCATATCGAATCCTACAACTGTTATACTATTTTCTGCTGCTGTTGATATTAACCGATACTCATCTGACCAGAAATCCTTGTTTTCCTTCCGCTTCACTTCACTGACCCCTACTATATCTAGATTGAGCCTTTGCATTTCCCTTTTCAGATTTTGTAGTTTCCCTACCACGTTCAAGCTTCTGAAATTCCACGCCCCGACTCGTAGAACATTATCCTTTTGTTGATTATTCAATTTTTCTCATGGTAACCTCCCCCTTGGCAGTCCCCTCCCGGAGATCCGAATGGGGGACTATTCCGGAATCTTTTGCCAATGGAGAGATCATCATGACACTTCTTCAACTACAGGACACATGTCCTGTGGATACACGTTACGTGTCTTTAATGCAGTGGTTGCCATTGCCTTCTGCATCCTCATGTCGTTGATCATTGCTGATTCTTCCGCCTTTAGGGGCAATTTCCCACCCCTAGGACAAGAGAGTGCCCTGAACCTCTATCCGCTCCTCCGCCCTCTTTGACAAGGCCGTTGGTAGCATGAGGCTGACTTCTTATGCCAGAAGTCTTCAGCCGCCAATGCTGATTATTTATCAAAATATAGGCAGTGGCGGGGATCAAACCCGGGATCGAAGACGTTTTGATTATGAATCAAAGACGCTACCCCTAGACCACGGGTAACCCTCATTAAAAAAACCTACCAGTCCTTTTCAGTAAGTTGGGATTAGCGACCTGTGGCACGACTCCCCTCTTGAGATGAATGGGGGCAACAGTTTCAAGTGCTTGCTGGGACACCACAGTTTATGGCGGAAATGTACAACTCTTGAAACATCGGGGCAAATCGCTATGAGAACAGAGACCTTAGGAAATTTAGAAATGTCAAACAGCGCTCCGATTCGCCCATCGCCGACTGACGCCAGAAGGGCGTTTCTGTGGAAAACTAGCAAGGAAGCTGAGCTCTGATTGGCCCATAAATGACGAGATTCCAGGGTGGAAATATGTAAAACGTGGCATTGACAAACTGTTGGCGGAAAACGTTTTTCCTTGAATGACATTTGCGGCTTTATTGGCTCAAACTACCGAGTTGGGAGTTGGTGGAAGAGAGAGGGACAGTCTTGGGTTATTGGTGGATTCCCCACTAAGACCACAGCCCCCCCCCCCCCCCCCAACTTATCGCCACAAAAAAAGCACTCCGTCTTCAGGCCACAAGTGGCCCATCGGTACCATCCTCAGTTGAGGATGCGAATAGGAGGGGCATGTGGTCAGCATACCACTCTCCCGGTCGTCATGATGGCTTTCTAACTCATCGCCACAGCGGATAGGTAAATATATAAAGCAACACAGCTCACTACATTGGGGTTTACCGTTGTGTAGGAAGCGTACCCTTTCCACAGCTCTGCTAAACCCAATTCATGCGTTAGTATTGTTTGTAGTGGTATTCAGTCGACCACTGGAGTTTCTAAATTAATCGTTTAGTTGTATCGGATTAATGATTAAGTTTGCAGCTAGAACACAGTAGCCATCCCTCCACTTGGCTGTCTTGTTAGTTGTCATCAGCAATTAAGTTTTTTTTCATAGAATGTAGATGCAAATCCGTTGTAATTGGTTAATATAGTAAACAATTGGTTTATGGTTCATTTGCATTTTTATTTGAAGGAGCACGTAGTACTCTTCAATCAATGACTTATTCAGGCCGGCCGTTGTGGCCGAGCGGTTCTAGGCGTTTCAGTCAGGAATCGCGCGACTGCTACGGTCTCAGGTTTGAATCCTGCCTCGGTCATGGATGTGTGTGATGTCCTTAGGTTTAAGTAATTCTAAGTTCTAAGGGACTGATGACCTTAGATGTTAAGTCCCATAGTGCTCAGAGTCATTTTTTTGACTTATTCAGTTGATTGAAAGAATAGTTACATGGAAGGATTTCTGCAATTCCCCACCTTATGATTCTATGTTGGGGCATTTCGAGATAGCGATCGTAATCGTCAATTACCATGGAGTCTTACGGGGAGTGTGATCGAGAATGGGTAGGTTCATTATTTTGATACCTTTTACAGTCTCACAGACCACACGATATTACAGCTTTGTTAAAAATAAGTGACTGTACGCTAGCCCCTATTTATGTTGTACAATAAGTGGGATTCTTCCTACAAGTAGGTCAGAGGGCCTAAAGATGGCGTAATGAAACGCTGAAACTGGTTGCCCAAATAAAATGCAACTGGAAATTTAGACAGCTCAAGGTGTTTTGATTTGATGTTTTATATTGAACAGCCAATGTCCCACAACCATCTAGTATAAATATGAGCTTGCAGAGACTTTATATTATTTCGGTCAATGAATTTATGCAGTTATGAAAGGCACACTTCTTCAATAATTTTAGAAAACTCTGACAGTAGTGACATAGGTTTATAAACTTATATTCATCCTTACAATATCCTTACAATGCTGATCGTCTTTTTGCACAGGGATACTACTTTTGCTGTGTTTTTGCTGCTTTGAAAAGACACCACTTGAATAAGACGAATTTCAGAAATATAACAAAAGAGGTTCTATGTGTCTTGCTGATATTTTGTGTGATATAATCTGGGAAATCATCTATACTAGCTGAAAATTTACTCTTCGGTGAATTAAAGATATTTTTTAATTTTGCCTCTTTTATGAAGCCTCTCAGGACTAAATTGTATTTTTTTGAAATAACTTAGAAATTCTAGGATGCAATTAGTGTTTGAGAGCAAAAAACGTTCCCACTTGCTTTTACAAGAAACCCTAATGCCTTATGCATTCCAATTTTTGAATCTGTTCCAGGAAATAATTTCCTTTTCAGAAAAACTATATCAAGGCAATGTTTGAAAATGTTCAAAATATTTTTCATTTTTCATTAGTATCAAAGGTAAGATATACTTTTGTCCAAGATTGTTCAGTAATTACATATGGGAAATATTCAGTATTTTTCTGACTATAACTCTTTTTATGGGTAACACTTAGCACATTGGTCGAAATGTGGTTTACAGGTATGCTTAGAACTGCAAGAAGTGGTCGCTGTAGCCAGTATCATATTTTTCTGATACACTTGCTCCATGTTTACACATATCTGGCTAAGGAGAGTGGCACTAGTTTTTGTAATTGTGTTAGATAACTAACAGTCACACACAGACTGCAGGCTTTTATTATATTTAAGAATTTTTCTCCGTGTGGGATCTTACTCAGAAAATCTGTGATAAAATCTCTATCAAGTACCACTGTTTTCCCAGTGTCCTTGAGGTTGCCTAAATAAAAGTCTAGTTATTTAAAAATTACACTTATATTACTACCAGGAGACCTGTACACACATAAAATAATAGTTTTTTACTGGCCCTAACTCAACAGCTGAGATTTCAAAATGTCTTTTGTGTAACTTAATTTGCATACAAAGGTTACACTCTCATAATCTAAATTTTCTTTTATGTAAATACAAGTTCCTCCATAATTTAGCTTTGTTCTACAAAAAGAGTTGGGAAGGCTTATGTCTAATATTTTAAGTGAAGAAAATACTCATTTTGTACTGAATGTTCACAAAAAAGAAAACTGAAATCTCCTTCTATTTACTGCTAAGAAGTAACTTAATGACTGACATTCTGAGAACGATCTTTACAGCGTAACTACCTTAAAGATCTGCATCACATTCTTTTGTGATACTGTATACTTCCCTAAGAAATACTGTTTACCTTTTAATAAAAGTTATAGTTTAAGGCCAATTTGTCCAAAAGGCCTTGAACTGCTTTCACGGTGTGCTTTTTGTAACTCAATGCAACTAAATGACAAAGTTCTCTAGGCAAGAACTGTTCACCATTGCAATTTAAATGAAGACTGTGGCTGGTAAGTATGGATCGGTCTAATATGCTTACGTCTATGAAGTTCACATAACGTAATTCATTTATGTGTTTCTATTAACTAATTAATGCATTACCAAGGAGGTAGAACATACTTGTGTGCTTGATTTGCAACAGCTACATTTCTGTTATATATCTGAGCTTCTTAATGTCAAGCCACTTATTATGAGAAGTAATACTGTGAGGAGAGACGTTCTAAGCTGTATGGAGAGGTTGTTAGCTACATTCAGATTTCTAACTGTTGCCAGAAGCTATGAAAAGAAATGAAATGATTGTATGGCATTGTTGGCCGGGAGGCCCCATGCTTAGAAGTTCGGCCACCGAATTGCAAGTCCTTATTAGTTGACGCCACTTCGGCGACTTGCGAGTCAATGATGATGAAATGATGATGAAGAACACACAACACCCAGTCATCACGAGGCAGAGAAAATCCCTGACCCCGCCGGGAATCGAACCCGGGACCCGGTGCGCGGAAGACCTCTGAAGTCGGGTCTCCAAAGGAATCAATTTTTTTTCATGGGTCCCTGTTACCACGCTCTTAGTCAGCTTAAATGTGGAAATACCCTACCTGCACGCTGTTATGCCAACTTATCCGTAAGCTACGGAAGTTAAAAGGCATTTTCCTTTCTTGCATGAAGTTGCTTCCTCCACCATCGCCTACAGCGTCAACAATTGACACTAGGTGATTCTTCTCTATTTCATTGGGCAGCACAATTCTGAAATCATTTGTTTGTGTATATGAATAATTAGTGTCATGAGAAAATAAAGAGTTTAGTCTTTAGCCAAATAAATGATTTGTAAAATGGCAAAACGTCCTTAACCTATCACATAGGAAAGTCGTACTAACATTGAGAAGTTTCTTATTATCAATTATTTGTAACATTGTAACACCGTATTGTTTGAAGTGACATATAGTTTCGAAAAATGTTGTAACTGTAAGCGTGAACTTGCTGAGGTTCATATTACTGCAGAACTGCCAATATTGCTAAGGTATTTTTTATTTTGCTATAATAATAAAATTTTTTGCTTTAGTTGTTGAGTGTAAAAATCACAGTGAAGTGAAAATACGAAATTTATTTGTGCCATGAGAAATTTAAAACTACTTTTGACCTAATTAAAACCCTATGTGAAAACAAAGTAGTTGTACTGGTGTATTCAGTGAGTTATGACTGCCTGCACGGTAGTAACATGTTTGGTTACAAAATTAAACATCACATCATTAAAGGAAACATTAGTTTTACAGCGCCTGTGACTATCAGAATCTAAATAACTCTAAAAATGAAAAAGAAAGCAGACTATTGAGACTAAAACCATACTTTCCAATGTACTTTCAGTGTATTTTGTAGAGCATACAGGTACTAAACATAAAAATTTAGAAATAGTGCTCATAGGAATGTGATAGCCTTTGTGTACTGCAGTGATGAAAGACTGTCCCAGTTGCCAGATATCACAATGTCATTTGTAATTTAATGGAAACTAGCATGTAATGTTGTGTAGATGTATCAGATTTTTGTATAGAGCCAGAAAAATGACTGAAAGAGGAATTCACTCGAAAATAATTTTTGTGCCTTAATAGCACGTTGGATGTCTCCAAACGATTTCTACGAGATGCCCATTTCTGTACCCAACATTTGCGTGTGCATTTGTCTTCGCAGATGTCATTATAAGCCCCTCACCAAAAACCTGCACAACCATTAAACTCCTGTATGAATACTGCTACCACACCTGTTGGAGGTGCAAAGCGCGACTTCGTTTTTAGTTTCTTCGGACATCATTGTTGGCACCAAGTGCTCCTGAAGACAGAAAAAAATTTGCGCTTGTATCGTTGTTCACCATAAGCTTTAATAATTGCAGCAATGTACGCACATTTCTGAAAATCTGAGGTAACCAATCAATTAAGAGTAAAAATTACGTATCGCTTTCTTAACTACGAATTTGCTCATTCGTTGTATATCGCACTTAGTTTTGTTATTTACATGACAAGAGCTACAGCTTATGTCTTGCAAGGAGATTCGTAGCTTTTTGTAAAGGTGAAGATTAAGTGCAGTTAGGTTGACCATATTTGTCTCGTGTGTTTTTTTAAAAAAAATTGCATTTTGTCCCGATTTTCAAAGGATTAATTTCACATATTTGCAAACCGTTTAAAATGTTTTCTGGCTATCTATTTTATAAACTAACAATCGAAACTGACATTGCTTATGTTGGTACCTCCGCTAAGTGTTATAGATTAAGTGCTATAATCTTTGTGTACTCGATTTTCTTTGTTTTTTCTTGGTATTGGTGGCAGCATCACTTTCGTGAAGTGCTACCACATGGTGATAGGACATTACATCAACAATGTCGAAAGGAAAATAAATTTTTTCGGAAGAGCTTCAGATCAAATTACCTTGCTTCAATGCCACAGACCATGATTGTCCAGGAAAATGAAAGATATGTAACGGTGCGGCATCTGTGCAGCACTTCTCTAACATCAGATGGATTCCGAGAAACACAGGAAGGATCTTCATCGCTGAAAGTGATTAGATATTTTGGTGCTTGAGTGGACTACACTCCTGGAAATTGAAATAAGAACACCGTGAATTCATTGTCCCAGGAAGGGGAAACTTTATTGACACATTCCTGGGGTCAGATACATCACATGATCACACTGACAGAACCACAGGCACATAGACACAGGCAACAGAGCATGCACAATGTCGGCACTAGTACAGTGTATATCCACCTTTCGCAGCAATGCAGGCTGCTATTCTCCCATGGAGACGATCGTAGAGATGCTGGATGTAGTCCTGTGGAACGGCTTGCCATGCCATTTCCACCTGGCGCCTCAGTTGGACCAGCGTTCGTGCTGGACGTGCAGACCGCGTGAGACGACGCTTCATCCAGTCCGAAACATGCTCAATGGGGGACAGATCCGGAGATCTTGCTGGCCAGGGTAGTTGACTTCCACCTTCTAGAGCACGTTGGGTGGCACGGGATACATGCGGACGTGCATTGTCCTGTTGGAACAGCAAGTTCCCTTGCCGGTCTAGGAATGGTAGAACGATGGGTTCGATGAGGGTTTGGATGTACCGTGCACTATTCAGTGTCCCCTCGACGATCACCAGAGGTGTACGGCCAGTGTAGGAGATCGCTCTCCACACCATGATGCCGAGTGTTGGCCCTGTGTGCCTCGGTCGTATGCAGTCCTGATTGTGGCGCTCACCTGCACGGCGCAAAAGACGCATACGACCATCATTGGCACCAAGGCAGAAGCGACTCTCATCGCTGAAGACGACACGTCTCCATTCGTCCCTCCATTTACGCCTGTTGCGACACCACTGGAGGCGGGCTGCACGATGTTGGGGCGTGAGCGGAAGACGGTGTGCGGGACCGTAGCCCAGCTTCATGGAGACGGTTGCGAATGGTCCTCGCCGATACCCCAGGAGCAAGTGTCCCTAATTTGCTGGGAAGTGGCGGTGCGGTCCCCTACGGCACTGCGTAGGATCCTACGTTCTTGGCGTGCATCCGTGCGTCGCTGCAGTCCGGTCCCAGGTCGACGGGCACGTGCACCTTCCGCCGACCACTGGCGACAACATCGATGTACTGTGGAGACCTCACGCCCCACGTGTTGAGCAATTCGGCGGTACGTCCACCCGGCCTCCCGCATGCCCACTATACGCCCTCGCTCAAAGTCCGTCAACTGCACATACGGTTCACGTCCACGCTGTCGCGGCGTGCTACCAGTGTTAAAGACTGCGATGGAGCTCCGTATGCCACGGCATACTGGCTGACACTGACGGCGGCGGTGCACAAATGCTGCGCAGCTAGCGCCATTCGACGGTCAACACCGCGGTTCCTGGTGTGTCCGCTGTGCCGTGCGTGTGATCATTGCTTGTACAGCCCTCTCGCAGTGTCCGGAGCAAGTATGGTAGGTATGACACACCGGTGGTGTCAATGTGTTCTTTTTTCTATTTCCAGGAGTGTATGTTAAGGGTCAGTTGCCACTCCCTGCATCAAGTGTCTATCCGCTGCAGATCTTGCATTTCGCTGCAATTTTCTAATGTTGCAACTTCTCTGTATACTACATATGGACAAATAATAAAAATAAAAAAACATCTGAAAAACATTAGTCGTTCTTGGGGAGTCGTCGAATACCGGCTCATGCAGTAACCAAGTGTGGGTGAATTTATTTCCTTGAGGAAGTCATTTCTCTACCCACAGCTTTCACTTACTTTTCTGGCCGTGCGAGCTCTGAAACATCAAGGTAAATCCTACGTTTTACGCTTTTGTAATACGAAATGACATCTCGAGCAACACAATCTCAATGAATGTAACATTAGGAAGCAGCCAGCGTTAGGAATGGGGCGGTGCAGTGTCACTGGTCGATAAGCGTGGAGCCTGCCACCAAGCTGGTCGGTTGTTCAGTCAACCAGTAAATCGAAAATCCTTGTAGGCCACTCGACCGTTTTGTCCAAGTGGCTTGAGAATCGTTGTCCGCCATTTTATGTCGGAGCGAATATTTAAACCGTTGAGATGGTTTACGATGTTTTGTCTATTGATTTTTCATAGTTTGCGCTGAGAAAAATTTGTGTTTCTGAAAGTGTCTACCATAGAACAGTTCCCCGCTTTAATGACCAACTTATGGGGCGCGAGCGAAAAATTCTCGAAGAAATGGTCACAGCAGCGGATGCAGTTACAGCCGTGCAAGCAGAATTAGCATAAAAAAGGAAGACTCGTCCGCCAATTTAGTAAAGGGGAAAGGCTCTGGCAAAAGCTTGTCAAATGGAGCGATCTACAAGACAAATAAATTGCATGCTTTCCATAAAAGGAGTTCGACGAGTGAGGAAAATTTGATGAATAGCGTGAAAATCAGTCAGCATAATTACAGAAGAGTCTTATTGATGCGTTCTCTAAACAGCTTAGCAATTAGAGAATTCCACTGAAGAGAAGTTAATTGTCACATTGTCAAATGTCTACCTGACAAAAGCTGGTGATGTAAAAGAACACGTCAGTAACGTTTCAAAGGCCCAATGACAGGTACAAAGCGAGTAAAAGACATTCAGCTTGACGCTAAACCAATCACGTACATAGTTGAGACACCTACGGGGCAGCGCTGGTGAAGTTGATAATTTACAAACCGAGTTTGCAGAATTGTATGACCAAGTAAAGTGTACTGTTTCCGAGTGGAACAATTGAATGCCAGTGTAGAATCAACCCATCAAATCCTCAATGTAGCGAACATTATTCTCCGACAATGGAAGTTTTCCATTTTCACACCAGGCAAGAAAAGTATGTACTCTGTAGGCTTTGTAAAATCATTACGTGGCGTACTACCAAATAACTGTAACGACGAACAACGCATTCTGTTTGTGTAGCCGATCACTTGCTGTGTGAGGAGCAGATACCGCTGAAAGATTGAGCAAAGCTTCTTCATGAAATACTGGTCCACGGGCATTCAAATGCCTAATTTAACTGGCGTTCTCACTTGCTACCTTTTATTTTCCTGATACGTTCTTTCTTGATCTGGTTGGCCAGATTAATAGCAGTATTCTCAACAGTATGCTGAAAAAAAAAAAAAAACTGCAGCGTCAAGGAGTTACGAGGTATAAACGAAAGTTGGTAAGCGTTTTACTACATCCGACGAATGATGCTTTGCCACTAAGAGGATGCAAATCTGGGCAGTTTTCAAAATTCACACTCTAAAGGGAATGAGCGTTAGTTCAAATGGCTCCGAGCACTATGGGACTCAACTGCTGCGGTGAGGCCGCGGTGGTCTCGCGGTTGTAGGCGCGCAGTCCGGAACCGTGCGACTGCTACGGTCGCAGGTTCGAATCCTGCCTCGGGCATGGATGTGAGTGATGGCCTTAGGTTAGTTAGGTTGAAGTAGTTCTAAGTTATAGGGGACTGATGACTACAGCAGTTGAGTCCCATAGTGCTCAGAGCCATTTTGTTTTTGCTGCGGTCATTAGTCCCCTAGAACTTAGAACTACTTAAACCTAACTAACCTAAGGACATCACACACATCCATGCCCGAGGCAGGATTCGAACCTGCGACCGTAGCAGTCGCACGGTCCCGGACTGCGCGCCTAGAACCGCGAGACCACCGCGGCCGGCCAGTGAGCGTTAGTCACATTCAACATTGATCGCGGTGAATTGATGTTAGTCAAGAATGTTGCGATGGTACCTATTGGTTGGTGCTGTTGAGTTGCTCCTTTAGACACCTTCCCATCGAGCAAACCGGCTGCTTCTTTATTTCCAGTGACTAGTACTTTATGTACTTGGACTATGCATGGTTCTGTTTAAATGAATAAGTCAATGCATCACATTGCTGCTTCCACGCCCCGCAGCTGACTCGCTGCAAATAGCAATCTCTAGCTGTGATCCTGCATTCAGACAGTCTATAAATTGGTTAGAATTGCGAATTTATAAAATACACAGAAATAAAAAATAAAAGATTAATGAATAATTTTATAAAAGGGTTCTATTCTCAGGTCGATAATTGATATAGACGACAGAGAATTATACTAATTACGTTTATTCAATGACATCTCAAATAAATGGGAAGTGGTCCTACAACATTCAGTTTAAGTACACAAAGAAAATATCCTGACCAAATGCAGGAAAATTACGTTGAGGGCGTTACGAGAATGGTAGCAAAATCGGAAAACTAAACTGTCAGCAATGACTCGTGAAAACTAAGGCCATTTCGTGATCACAATACACGAAATATTCACCAGCTCAAAACAATTCAGAGTTCAACATGATGATTCATAAAGTAACATACGCGACAGGCAGAACAGTAACTGTGTGTGTGTGAAATGTTACGGGACTTAACTGCGAAGGTCATTAGTCCCTAAGCTTACACACTACTTAACATAAATTATCCTATGGACAAACACACACACCCATGCCAGAAGGAGGACTCGAACCTCCGCCGGGACCAGCCGTACAATCCATTACTGCAGCGCCCCAAGACAGCTCGGCTAATCCCGCGCGGCAGAATAGTAACTCATACTCTATTTATCCTTTGTTCTGTAATACGAATTAGAAGCAGAAAAAAGGAATCTTACTCTGAAGCGCGTTCAGACCTCTCGAAATATAGAAGTCCCTCGAAAAGTTAGAGTTTTCTAGCGGCCATTCACTACCCAGAATCAATCACCTATATGACTTAATCACTGTAGAGGTAGTTCGCCATTGCCTTCCTCCGACCGTAATGGGATGAATGATGATGATGAAGACGACACAACAACACCCAGTTATCTGGGGGCTAGGAAAATGCCTGACCCCGCCGGGAATCGAACCCGGGACCCCGCGCTCGGGAAGCGAGAACGCTACCGCGTGACCACGAGCGGCGGACTACACGAATATAATACAAGTATATTTTGAAAAAGGAAATATTATAAACATTCGGCCCCATGCAGGCCATGTACAGTAATTACAAATAAAGGTTTGTTCACAAATTAATAAGCTAGTGTTCTTGTGCCAGTGGAAGCACATTAAATACCAATGAATTGTCGTTAAACATTATTTGAACAATTATTTATGTCCTCTTGACAAAACTGCCTTTTGGTTCTTTTTTCAGTTGTGGTGTCCGCTATGATATGTGACTAAGTATTTTTAAACTGAGATAGTTTTTAATAGCACTTGCAATCACCATTTAAATAAATGTTACTGACATAATAGTAAATCGTTCATTCAATAACTGCACAAGTAAGACAATATGCGACGTATTCATACTGCATTCATTAGCTGTGCAAATGTGGAGAATACGATGTTCTAACGAACATTGGTATAATGAAGAAAATATAAAAGATGTCTTAAATCAATAAATAAAATAGATGATAGCTATGTGCAATGCTATCATCTGACATACCGTTGGTTGAAATCGCATGAAATGATTAAAAGTTGTTAATTAGGTGGTTTATTGTGTAAATGTTTACTATCGTCTACAAAATCCTTTCTATGGCTATAACAAGGAGAATAAGTAGAAGAGCAGGAAAAATTCTAGGAGGGTACCAGGCAGGTTTTAGATCTAGGAAGTCTACAGCTGACCATATCTGATGATGCTGGAGAAGACTTGCGAATATAATATAAGGTTGGAACATCTCTTTGTAGCCTTCAAACAGCCCTACGGCAGTCTTAAAAGATCAGCATTGTGGGAAACAATGGAGACATTCAAATTTACTAAGACGCTAATAAAATTAACTAAGATGACCCTGCAAAACAGCAAAAGCCAGGTTAAAGTTCAGGGATGTCTGTCGAGATCGTTCACAACGGAAGAAGGCCTAAGACAGGGAGACTCATTATCCCGAGTACTACTCAACCTGGTTTGAGAGAATACCGTAAGGTCAGTAGCCACAAATCCAGGAAGCAATAGACTTCTGCAAATCTTAGCCTTTGCAGATGATATAGTAATAAGTGCTAGGAGTACGGAGGGGCTCACGTCAGCCTTTGAAGGGTTTGAAGCCGCTCCCAAGAACCTTCGTTTAGAAATCAGTGAGACAAAATCTAAGTATATGGTAAATGAGAGAGTTAGAAGAAACATCGATGATATACAGTTAGAAGGTTTCAACTTTGAAAGAGTAAATACCTTTATTTATCTTGGCTCACTAATACCATCAGAAAACAAAGTGGAGGCACATATAACAATCTGAATTAAGGCTGCCAACAGATCATATAGGGCACTATATACCATGCTCAAAAGTAAGAACCTAAGTGTTAAACTAAAGCTGACACTTTACAAAACAGTGGCCAAACCAGTTCTTATGTATGGCAATGAGGCATGGGTACTGGCAGAGGCTTTGGAGAATATATGAGAATGGGAAGTAGTGAGGAAGATTTTTGGTCTTGTAAAAGAAGGTAAGATATGGAGAATTAGGACTAATGGAGAAATAAGGGCTCTGTACAAAGAATCTGATCTGGTGACCCCAATCAAAATGGGAAGGCTAAGATGGTTAGGGCATGTACAGAGGATGGCAGAAGAAAGTCTCCCGAAGAAGATGATGATGGGACATCCTGGTGGTGGGAGAAGGAGACGAAAACCGTGTGTGAGATGGCTGGAAGATGTGGAAGCCAACCTGAGAGTAGTGGGAGTGAGGAGGTGGCGCAGGCGTGCTAAAGACCATAAAATTTTAACTTTTGCAGTTTTAAAGACGCTGAAACACTGCTGTGTTGTTGGATATGCCTTTATTATTTGAGACTGCCAATGTATTCCGATTTGCTTTAGTACTTCATGTGAATTACTATAGATTCTCTCAAAGAGCTTTAAGAAGCTATCCTTCAGCTTGTCTGTCACTCCAGAATGTCTTGGAGCCTTTTCTCCTACACGAAGACCATCGAGCGACAGCCGTCAAAATTCCCTGTACTGGTATTTTCCCTACTTCCAGCGACATTGCCAGTCTCTGTACCAGTCACCTAGCCCAGTCCCAGAACTGCCGTGGCCTTTAAGTGTTCAGCCATACAACAAATTCACCTTACCTCCGTACCAATACTGGGTGGCTGATTAGCTTGCCTAGAGGCACATAACGTCACAATGCCTTTAAGGCGACGAAGACGCCATCAACAACTCCTCACCAAGTTTAAATGAGCTCATGTAGTAGGGCTGCGAGAAACTGGAAGTTGCTTCTGTGGTACTGTAGAAAGACTTTGCAGGAATGTAGCCACCGCACATGGTTGCTGACAGCGGTGGTTACGAGAATGTACGGTCGCAGGGAGACTAGACTTTGGGCAGCCACGTGGCACTGCTGAGAGGGAAGACCACTGTGTTTGGCGTACGGCTTTGGCGCATCGTACTGCATCTGCAGCAGCAATCTGAGAAGCATTTGGCACCACAGTGGTACAACAAACAGTTATCAAATCAGTTACTTCAAAGAAAGCTCCAAGCCAGACTCCCTGCTTATACATTACACTGATCCCAAACCACTGCCATTTCGAACTTCACTGGCGCCAAGCGTGAGCTCATTGGAGGGCAGGATGGAGGTCTGTTGTGTTTTCTGATGAAAGTTCGTTCTGCCTGAGTGCCAATGATGGTCGTATGTTGATTAGAAGGATACCAGTTGAGAGCCTCCAACAAGCTGTCTATGTGCTAGTCACACTGGACCTACATCAGGAGTTGTGATCCAAGGTGCGATTTCATGTGACAGTAGGAGCGCTTTCGTGGTTATCCCACGCACCCTGAATACAAATTTGTGTCAATCTGGTGATTCTACCTACTGTACAAGCATTCCAAGGAATATTTTTCAACAGGATAAAGCTCGTCCACATACCTGTGTTGTAACCAAACATGCTCTACAGCGAGTCGACATGTTCCCTTTTCCTGCTTGATCACCAGATCTGTTTCCAGTCGAGCACCTATGGGTCATCATTGGACGACAACTCCAGTGTCATCCTCAACCAGCATTAACCGTCCCTGAGGAAGTGCAACTGGCGTAGAACTTCATCCCACAAACTGACATCCAAACTTGTACAATATTATCTTGTACAATTCAACATCCTGGCGGTTATACCAGTTATTAATGTACAAGCATTTCACATTTGCAATGGCTTACCTCACGCTTACGTTAACCATTGATCTTGCAATGTTAATCGCTTAAATATGTCACTGGACAAATGTATTTCTGAAATTTTATAACTCTACATTAATTATTCTTTGGTGTTTCGATTTTTTCCGTCAGTGTATTTAAGCAAAGAAAGATGTCTTCGACTGTTATATTGTTTATGCTCTGGAATAAACTACCAAAAAAAAAAAATCCATGGAAACCTCTTCACTGTATCCTACTATGAAGTCAAGGAATTTCTTGCTGTGACCGACAACCTGGGCTTGTTCCCGGGAAGAGACAGTCGACGGAGAACCTAAATACACATGTTTATGACAGGAAGAGAAGGGAGGATGCTGAGGGAGCCAAGAGGACTGTGGCCTCATAAATGAAAGACATAGTGGTAATGAGCTCACATGCAAACACCAAAATAGGTGCAGAGAGCAGAGATGGCACAACCGTTATGTGCCAAGGTGCGGGTGACGACACATGTGTCAATAACCAGGATTGGCCTTCACAAACAGACTAACACGAATGTAATGCAAATAGGTCACAATCCAACTGAGAAAGAAAGTGTCAGGAAAACGAACGGTGGTCAGTAAGCACCCTAAACAATTGCCCACTTGTGTTACAGGAGGCAGTACATAACGTTTACAGTGCATGCATAACACAGGGATGAACTGTATGAACAACTAACTCATAAATTTGAGGGTGGAGCTGATGCAGTATTATGTCGATTGTCACTTCTTATAGGTATCAGAAAGATTCTTGCTGGAGCAGTAACTGACCGTTTCAGACCTTAGTGTCCAGATCTGTGTGACATAATAATGGAATATCTGAATATTTTGATGTCGCCGTCTGCACGCTAAGTAGATGGAATATTTTGGAGCGCGTAGCAAGACTATAAATGAGTAGGTTTGTTTGGATATAGAGATAGACAGTCTTAAGCCCAGTACGATTTTCTTGTAGTAACAGGATTGGTGGATGAATTTTCAGGATGGATATTTTTGTGGGAGAAACATGTTGCGCACAACTTCTCCACAGTCAAGTTTTGTAGTGTATTAAGCAGGCCTGCTTTATTGAGCTCCAACAGGTCACAATATTTGTAAGCAAGTCCCAAAATCTGAGAAATAAGTGTGTCATGATACTGCTGTTAAGAATTATAATAACAACAGATTATCACAATTTCGATAACGGCATAATGTACTCAACATAACAGCGAAGTGTGAACACACAGTTACCAGTATTTCACCAAGCACTGCAACTTTGAACAACTGCAAACTATGGCTACTCGAGTATGTAAATGTGGTGGATACTAATTCTTTCACTTGTTTTTGCCTTTTTTTTGGGGGGGGGGGGGAACCAATTCTTTGGAGGAAAGTTTTATAAGCGAGGGGTGGGGGGAGGTGGGGGGGGGGGGGGGGGGGAGAGGCTTTCCCTTTCGGTCTCGCCTTACTCAACTGCCGTGGTTTGTCGATTCTGTCTGTGAACTCTTTGTTCAGATTTAGTTTCCATGCTTCTTTGTTCTTTGATAGAAATTGAAATTGAAAAATTTTTGTAAAGGGAGGTTCAAAAAGTAACCCAAATTTTGTAGTTTCACGTGTTTTAGTAGTCCGATTAGCGCGAGTTGTTAGTTCTTGTGTCAGTAAACATACCTGAAAAGTACCTGTACAGAACCACCCATATTAGAAATTTAGTTTGTGGTCAGTTATCAAAAAGGTCACAGTGCTTTAGTAGTAAGCAGTGATTTTTTCGTATAAAGAGGTCAGAGAATATTTATTGTATTTTTCTATAACTGCGGAATAAAGTGCAGTAAAGTATCAGAAAAGTGAATTATCACTTTTGGAGAGACAATTATGAGTAAATTAAGGGTTTGCGGGTGGTATAAGCGTTTCGAACACGGCCATAAAGACGCTGAAAATGACGGGCACCCTAGTTGTGCCAGCCCATCATAACCGGATGAAATCGTTGAAAAAGTGAGAGTAATGATTGTTACGATCACCGCATCACAATCAGAAAAGTGTTAATGATGCTGGCATACCAGTTCCCTCATTATCTGATATTTCGTCAGGTGGTCCAAAATTGTTGAGTTTCGAAGAAAAACAGCGGCGAATGCAAGTTGTTCAGGACTTGCTAAATGAAGTCAACAACGAAGCAGAACTATAGCCTGATTAAAATTACTTTATAGTTGACACTTCACACGTCAAAGCGATCAACGTTATGCCCGAACCGTTCACCACAACAACTGGTCAGATCATTTCCAGTTCCTTGTTCGGATTTCTTTCTTGGGGATCATGAGTTTGGCACTTTTATTTCGTGTGCGAATACACATGATAACCGCACCAGAAATAACACACACATATGCGACGATGCTAATGAAATACACACGTCTCATGCGCCCACTAGCCAAACTCTACTGGATACTTCTGCACAAGTTGCGATTCAGCGTCGCAAGCAATATTTACATAAACACAGAGAGCTGTTCCTTGTACGGTAATCCCGTAATCAAGCAAGCTTTTGCATATTTCCGACCTCTATTGGCTGCTTTCTTTGCAGTTGTGGGTGCAGGGGAAATGCCAAAAGGGCTAACAAGATCCAAAGAGCCTGATTGTTCATTTGATGAAGAATGAATAAGCAGCGGGAATCTGAAAACTTTCCTGGCTGAGGAGAGGATAATTACGAATCTGTTGGTAGGTCTACCGTTGGAGGTTCTGTGTTATCCGTTCACGACGATGCTGCCTGAGTTTTGGATGAGGTAAGAAACATGTTAGCAGCATCTGGTAAGCACTTCAGTAAGGGCAATCGGTGATAGAGAGTTACATGATTTTTGAGCTTCTTGTTGAGCAGCCAGATAATCGGCGTCAGTGAAGAGGTGCTTGTTAAAAAGATAAATCACTGTCGCTTTAAAACCGCGTACTGCAATCTGACGAGTCTGACCTTGCAGATAAACTTTCCCAAACATATCCATTACATCATACGCTGTAATGGGTTTCTGAGCATATAACACATACTGTCTTGTCAGCTCAATGTAATAGGCCTTAAATGGTCCTGTGGAAGTTTAACGAGGGGCCGGAGCTTGTGTGTTAATGGGGTGGAAATGAAATGATGCAAATGTCGTTCATGCAGGCCTTACCAATCACTTTAAGGTTGCGAACATGGCTGTAGTGTCCATCTAGAACTAGGAGAAAATGTGACTCTTCCGTTGGCTTGACCGTTTTGATGAAGCAGTCGAACCACTACGTAAACAAATGAGTTTGTACCCAACTGGAAGGGTGGGCTCGGCAGACATTTCCTGGAAGAGCACCTTTCGTCAATTGGGTCGACATTCTCGTTCTGGGAAAAATAATATGAGGAAAAAAATGTCCTAATGCACTCATGTAAGCTATGAATGTTGTAGTCGAACCTCTTTCAGCGGAAGTAAGGGTTGCAGTTTGGATCATTCCCTTTCTGCCCGTTACTTGAGGTATTTTATTTTGCACAGTACTCAAACCTGTCTCATGAACGTTACATATATGAGATCCGGTGGCTAGTGGTGTTTATTGTAGGCCTCTTCTAATAGCTCGTAAAAATCTGTAACATTTTCTTTGTTGAATCGCAGTGCTCTTGAGAAATAAGTGCCACGGGAGTCACGAATCAACAGGAGAGATGCATGGCGATTCAGGGAAAGATCCGCTCTACTTCTACCAGCTGCATTAGTGGTGAAAGGTGTCTTAATGCCATTCCTCTCGTTTGAATTCGGCTAAAGTATAACCAAAAACCTATGGTTCAAATGGCTCTGAGCACTATGGGACTCAACTGCTGTGGTCATCAGTCCCCTAGAACTTAGAACTACTTAAACCTAACTAACCTAAGGACATCACACACATCCATGCCCTAGGCAGGATTCAAACCTGCGACCGTAGCAGTCGCACGGTTCCGGACTGCGCGCCTAGAACCGCGAGACCACCGCGGCCGGCACCAAAAACGTATGTTCCATAGTCAATAAGTATGAATAAAGCTCTTCGTCGAGATGTCTTAAAATAGATAGCCTAACTAGCTTAGCACAGGCAGTTGGGGTAAGATCTGTTTTCTAACTTAAAGTTTGCAGGCTAGAGCGAGGTATATCATAATACTTTTCTTCGCCCTCACAGCAGTGATGTTTTCGGTATCTTTAAAGGGCCCCACATCTTCCTTTGGCTCTTGGCTTGGTACTTAGACTTGTTACGTGGCATCTTGAAAAACAAATCTTGAGTATGATTATAAAGAATCCGGCTCGATTCCAAATAGAAACCGGATGTTGACCTAGGTTCCGGGGCGGATAACCACGCCTTCTTCGGAACACACTAAAACTACAAACTGCATAAAGAAGCATGGTGCAACATCAATACAGAACTCCCAAAAGGGCAAAGGACTCGCATAAAATGTAAAATAAACAGTACATGTGTACCATGTCAATAACTGTACTTAGCTCAAAGGTCAGAAGCGTACTTCCTCACCCCATCCAACGTTCGATGGACCGCGGGCTCTCAGGTAAACTGAGCCGGCACCGGCAGCTAGGCTGTGAGAATGTCGGAAAGGAACTCGCATGCGCAAATTGAGAAATCGTCTTCTTCCATGTGATTGACAAAAAATGTGTTACAAAAGTGGTCGTGCGTTGTCCAGAGCATCCGTCAACAACGCAATCCGTCGACCAATCGGAGCGCGTGGCGCCAAGTTTCCGTAATTAGAAAACGGTGTATTGTCGACCCACACAATATTAGTAATTTTGGTTCGTACTGGCATCAGGGTTAAAATTTCGTGAGACAGTTCTTCTCAACCCTGTATAAAACCGAATTAGGATACCATCCGCACATGGCTATTTATTTGTTTTTAACTGTTTCAGTTGTTTTTCTACGTATGGGATGCTTATTACTAAGTCATCCTTATGGAACTCTGTGCAGTGGTCAAAAGACGGTATGTTTGAACGATTCTCCTAATTGAAATTAAAACTTTGGCTTTCATTTTGCTGTCCTCAACTGACACATCAGACTGATCAATGAGAGACTGGCTAGAAGTCTTAGCGATTTCAAATGGGACCAGAACTTTCTCAAGTTCACTGCCAGATCTTTTGCAAAGATATGACTGTGGCTCTTCGCCTATGGATATTTCCACAGACACACGAATTTCTTCTAACCTTTGCCTGTAGTGATTTGTGTGTTCTTATGTGATCTGAGAGTGCAACAGTCTTTGCTTCATCAGTATTTCGAATTTCGTTGCTAGACCACAGTGGATCGTACCCGCCCTAACTTCATTTACTACGCATATGTTTGTCCAGAGCCCGATCTACAATCCATCTAAACTTTGCCCGTAATTCCTCTGTCTCCATACTCGAACTAAGTGGTTGCATTTCATTGTCTAAGTAAGATGATAACAACTACTTACCTGCTCTCTCTCCAGCAGAACCACTTCTTGACTGATTACCTCCTGTAACTATAGTCGCTATGTACACCTCTTCCAAGTCTTTTTCAATATATTTCATTCATTCTCACTGTTTGCACACAGTCTAAGATTACATCTTGAAATGTGGAGGGATCAGGATGGTTCGAGTGTCTTTTACCCTCTCTGCAGGTCCCGAATTCAATGCAGGATGTTTGCCATGGCAGCAGGCGCGAAGAACCAAGTGATCGCTCGTCACTGAATCATAGAGGAGGCGAGAGAATAATAACACAGTATAATAACACAATCATTAAAGCAGTCGAGAGCGTCGTCTCACTGCTGCCAGCACCCCATTGGCAGTCTTGGCCCTCAGACTGTATTGCATAGACAACGTTCCAGCATCGGCAGTAGGGCTGGTCGTGTGGCAGCCAGACTCGCTTTAGTTGTAAGGGCAGAGAATTTCGTCATATCACCTCGGCCCTTTCAGCTCCTGGTAACCTCGTTGAGAAACGCGCTGACAGCTTTCTGCTCACTTGGCACAGGTTATGGACGCCAGTTTGAAAGGCAGTGGCACAATGGCTATGTGCTACCGAGGTAACGTGACACATCATCGTTTTGCTACGCATTTGTTGCATCAGACTCCACATCGGTTGAAGGGAAGCTGTTAAGATGTTATTTCACCACAACGGGCCTAGAACACAGATCAAAGGGGAGTGGGGATGGCACGGAAGTCATGACACCCAAAAAATGTATGTAGAGCCGTTTACAATTTTACTGACGAGGTATTTTCCAAAAATAGGGGGAATTTTTGTTTTTTTGGAAAGAATTTTGTTTGTTCATCTGAACCAAAGTCATCCCCTTCAAAACAGCCCCTGTTTGTTATGTGCTAACGTTCTGTTTTCCAGTCCCTGAAAAACCTCTGGGATGTAGTCTTTGGGGTTGCTTGTAGCTCTTTCAGCAAAATGAAAGCCGAAGTTTTAAATTCAAGTAGGAGAATCGTTCAAACATACGGTCGTTTGACTACTGCACAGAGTTCCATAAAGATGACAGTAATAAGCATCCCAGGCGTAGAGAAACAACTGAAACAGTTAAAACCAAATAAATAGCCATGTGCGGATGGAATCTTAATTCAGTTTTATACAGGGTGGAGAAAGATTGTGTCACGAAATTTTAACCCTGATGCAAGTGGGAGCCCAAATTACTGATGTTGTGTAGGTCGATAATCCACCGTTTTAAACTACGGAAAGTTGACGCCACGCGCTCCGATTGCTCGCGGGATTGCTCATTTGCCAGATGCTCTGGACAATGCATGACTGCAAATGCTTTGTTAGCGTGCCAGCCTTCCACTTTGGGGGCCTGGGGATGAATCCGCTGAGGTCCCCACACATCCATTGTAGTTTCATGATAAAGCGTACTGGGAACAAACTCGTCACGACTGTTAGTTCGCGTACAGAAAGTGTTTTGCAAATTGTGTCAGCTCTGAGAAGGGCCTTTTTTGTAGCTAGGACATTGTTTACTTAAAGCACGCGCTGGAACTGGCGACCCTCTGACGTGACACAAGCATGGTAACATCGAATGGTGTTTTGCCGAACTCTTTCAAAGATTTCTGACATTGTCCAGATGTGACTGGTGGCATGTTGAATGCAAGCCATTAATTCCTCTTAATTTCTAGTTGGTTCGCGTTCGGATGAGTGAACTAGAACCTTGAAGAATCTCCACAGGAAAAAGTCCGTTGGCGTGAGGTCTGGTGGTCGCAGGAGCCATGTCCTATGAGCACCTCTGCCAATTACCCAGTCGTCGAAGAATTCATTTAAATATCTGCGCACAACACGACTGTTATGTGCAGGCACTCCATCATCCTGCAATCATATGTGTAGCCATATGTCCCGGGGAACATCTTCCAGCAGGCTGGGTAGGGTAGAGATTCTTGCAAAACATGGAGGTAATTTGCCCCGGTTAGTTGAGGAGGTAGACGGATCAGCCCAGTCAGATGGTCACCCACAATGCCTGCCCAAATGTTGAGCGAAAATCGTTCCTGCTGTCCGTGGACGGACTTGACGTGAGTATTTCCCCTTGCCCGGTAATGAACGTTTCGAGTGTTGTAAAGACCATACCGATGGAAGATGCACTCGTCGGTAAACAACAGCAAGAATGTTTGCTGCCAAGATGACGTAGCTGCGTTTTCAGCGAATCGTCGGACTGCAACGAGGCAGCCAGTTGGAATACGAAGCAAATCCCCTGAGTTCTGCGTGTTATCCAATAAAAATTCTTGCCTGTCGTGATTACGTCAATACCCTTCGACGAATCACTTTACTTCAGCGAGTCAGCCAATAAAAGTTTTTCGCTCCAAGACGACGTCACTGCAAGTGCAGCACATCGCTTGTCAGCAATAAAATCAACCCATCACTGCGGTTCGCGGCATTGTGATGTCACAGTGAATACAGCCAGTCACAACGCTATTTTTAATGCAAAAATAGTAATAATTCAGATATTTCCTATAAAACCGATTTCAGCATACATAAATCAATGCACTGTTTCTGCAACCAAGCTGCAAGATGTTAATCAAAATATTAAGCACGATTTTCGATAAAAAGCACAAAAAAGACTTACCGTTAGTAGACGCAGTGTTCTAGAGGCTATAATTGCTACAGTCAGCTTAAAAGTCTAACAACACCCATCTAGGACCAATATTCTGAAATTTTTTGCAGTATTTTCAGTTCGGAATATAATACCTTCTGTTTAAAATCACCCACAGCACTTTCGTAAATAATATATCATAAAAATCACTAAACCACAGCCGAATACGGACAGCACTCTGACAGAGATGTTGACAACAGGGACTATGTTGGAATCATATAGGTACTACAGGTAGTGCGTTAAGTGAAAGTGCTCTATTCAAATACGACGGACATTCATTTCGTAAAGAGGTATACATGGTTTTTATGGTGGTGGTGGTTGTTGGGATGTTTAAGGGGGACTAAACATCGAAGGTCATATGTCCCCATTTTATATACGGCTGTGGGCATAGTGATAGACACGAGGCTCCATGGCTGTCTCAGAGCGAGTTTTCAAACTGAAGACAGACGAGTGATGCAACTTTTGCAGCCGTTTATCACCGCTGTGCCGACACAGGGTGCACACCGTCACTGACTGCTGATCAAGGAGTACCATATATTTCTCATACTCGAATCCATAAAGATCACAGTCTGTGGGCTGTCGAAGGAGAGCCAGGTACCAGCGCAGAACAAGTGGCCGTGGCATGTTGTGTGCCTAAATCTCTGAGTTTCGCATGGAGGACACTTCACGAGCATCTCATGCATCCGTATCATCTCCAACGTGTTTAGGATCTTATTACTGCCGAGCACTCACCATGGGGTGTCGCATATTTAAAAAAATGCGACGCCTGGAAGGTAACAGAACAGCAGCCTGAGGGAATAAGTTTTCTAGCAAGTACTCAGAGTGCAAAGGAGACGCCGCAGGAGGAGTGTTGATTTGGGTGTTAGCCAGAAACGTTACATACTCTCGCGAGGTATCACTGAGTGCCTTTGATGTAAATGAATTGTATCTCCAGAGCTCTCAGTGTCTCTCTGTGCCAGGATGGCCTCCAGGCCACCACCACCAGCTGTTTCCCTGGTAGAAATGTGATGATACATGCCATGGTAAGAGGGCCTGCTTCCATGTCTTGAATGCCCAGACACACATCTCTGACCATACCAAAGGCATGCCTTTCTTCCACACGTTTTTTAGTGAGTGCATAATTGATGCCTTACCTGGAATAAATTTTCCATAATACGTTACCTTCCCCAAGAAGGACTGAATCTCCTTTAGATCTCTGGTGTGAGGAAGCACAACAATATCTTCATCCAGCTTCAGCATGGGCTTAATACAGTCACAGGAGATAACATGCCCCAGGTATTCCATGAACAGCTGAAGAAAAGAGATTTGTCAAGATTGCATTTGCGGCCTATAGACTGGAGGACATCAAACAGTCACCACAAGTTTGCCAAGTGTTCTTTTGTCATGTCCGCTATCACAACAATATTACCTAAGTAATTTATGCAGCATCGATAATGCTGCAGCAGCTCCTCAAGGAACCTTTGAAAAATAGCTGGGGCACTGTTTATCCCAAAAACTAGACATTTGAAGCTATGTAATCCATGCGGTATATTGACTACTAGAAGTTTCTGTGATTCCTCCTCCAGGGGTAGTTGTAAAAAAGCTTAAGAGAGATCTACTTTCAAAAAATGATAGTCTCCAACATGTGCAGACAAAAGCTCATCTAGTTTTGGAATGGGATACATGTCGATCTCAGGAAATTGACTGTAGTCTTAAAGTCACCACACAAGGCAGTTTCCTTTGATGGCACCAGTGTCAGCCTGTAGCAGAAATGATTCATTACACAGTGTGAATGTGACGAACAGTTTCTGAAGGACACCATCGGATGTGAGATTCTGATGAAATCATGTTAACGTCCAGTTGGTCTTGTCAATGAGAGTGCTGTTGTTCAGAGCACAGCAGATGGATGTGAGATGTTCTTCCTTCTGAGATGCCTCACACTGTGCCCAACAGTCAGGGCAGTCTTATCTGACACAGTCCAGGCATGATATAAGGAACTGTCGGTCAGGTGAGACAAGACATCTTTCTTTGTTGATGGGATGGAGTCAGAGTGCAGCAGTGTTTGCACACTATGGTTACTTCATTTACTGTGTTAGCCAAGTCAGATCCCTCCCCAAGGTCAGACACGATGGCTGTCATCTTGCCCCCAGCATCTAATCACTGGCCCACACCCCATGAAACTTTGAAGGATTGGGCCCATTTTAAAACATTCCCCAAAGAAAGCTACTCAAGCTGAAGAGCTTTCTAATGTCCTTCCTTATCTGGAGCCCACCAAATAATCATGTACCTAATCATCACTTCCGCATACTATTACTTATGTACAAGAGTCATAAACTGGTATTTCCTACTGATGTTTGGCAGTTCAGCTGTCCATGTGTGGCATAATTGATTATGCTGTTTGTGACACTGATAAGACCCCACAAGTGATGCAATGACATGGCAGGAGTGGTAAAGGAGGTAATTAACAAAGAAAATGTTTCATTGATGGTAAGGTGTGATGGTTCTGTGAGAGGAGCCACTGTGCATAAAAGCTTGTATGTACTGGATGTGATCCATGACATGTAAAGTGATTTTACTATGGCTGAATCTGTTATCCAGAACATGATGGAATGCTGCCATAGGCACTTCTTGTATGCCTCTGACTCTTCCTCCATCTCATTGTAAGGCAGAACAGTGGTGGAGCCACAGTATACTGACAGAAGAGCAACTCGACAACAAGGCTTCCTGACATTTGTATCTGTCTAAGTATTGTTGTAGAAATTGGGGTAACATGATCTCCATTGACACATATAGTAAGGCAACCTGTGGTGGTGGGTTCATGGATACAAAATGAACATAAAAAATGCCCAAGAACTTTGCCACTCACAATGTAAACACATGAGATGCCACTTACAGAAACAAATACATTTTACATTGACAAAGTACAATGTTAACAATGGACACAGTCTTCAGTATGCTGTGGGGAAGACAGATGCAGTAACATTTAGCTGTGTAGTAAATAGTACACCAAAAGAATGTGAGATTTGCAGCTATTTTATTGGTAAGATTGTTAAAAATACAAACAAGTACAAAAAATTCTCATACTAACTTGATATACACTCCTGGAAATGGAAAAAAGAACACATTGACACCGGTGTGTCAGACCCACCATACTTGCTCCGGACACTGCGAGAGGGCTGTACAAGCAATGATCACACGCACGGCACAGCGGACACACCAGGAACCGCGGTGTTGGCCGTCGAATGGCGCTAGCTGCGCAGCATTTGTGCTCCGCCGCCGTCAGTGTCAGCCAGTTTGCCGTGGCATACGGAGCTCCATGGCAGTCTTTAACACTGCTAGCATGCCGCGACAGCGTGGACGTGAACCGTATGTGCAGTTGACGGACTTTGAGCGAGGGCGTATAGTGGGCATGCGGGAGGCCGGGTGGACGTACCGCCGAATTGCTCAACACGTGGGGCGTGAGGTCTCCACAGTACATCGATGTTGTCGCCAGTGGTCGGCGGAAGGTGCACGTGCCTGTCGACCTGGGACCGGACCGCAGCGACGCACGGATGGACGCCAAGACCGTAGGATCCTACGCAGTGCCGTAGGGGACCGCACCGCCACTTCCCAGCAAATTAGGGACACTGTTGCTCCTGGGGTATCGGCGAGGACCATTCGCAACCGTCTCCCTGAAGCTGGGCTACGGTCCCGCACACCGTTAGGCCGTCTTCCGCTCACGCCCCAACATCGTGCAGCCCGCCTCCAGTGGTGTCGCGACAGGCGTGAATGAAGGGACGAATGGAGTCGTGTCGTCTTCAGCGATGAGAGTCGCTTCTGCCTTGGTGCCAATGATGGTCGTATGCGTGTTTGGCGCCGTGCAGGTGAGCGCCACAATCAGGACTGCATATGACCGAGGTACACAGGGCCAACACCCGGCATCATGGTGTGGGGAGCGATCTCCTACACTGGCCGTACACCTCTGGTGATCGTCGAGGGGACAGTGAATAGTGCACGGTACATCCAAACCGTCATCGAACCCATCGTTCTACCATTCCTAGACCGGCAAGGGAACTTGCTGTTCCAACAGGACAATGCACGTCCGCATGTATCCCGTGCCACCCAACGTGCTCTAGAAGGTGTAAGTCAACTACCCTGGCCAACAAGATCTCCGGATCTGTCCTCCATTGAGCATGTTTGGGACTGGATGAAGCGTCGTCTCACGTGGTCTGCACGTCCAGCACGAACGCTGGTCCAACTGAGGCGCCAGGTGGAAATGGCATGGCAAGCCGTTCCACAGGACTACATCCTGCAACTCTACGATCGTCTCCATGGGAGAATAGCAGCCTGCATTGCTGCGAAAGGTGGATATACACTGTACTAGTGCCGACATTGTGCATGCTCTGTTGCCTGTGTCTATGTGCCTGTGGTTCTGTGAGTGTGATCATGTGATGTATCTGACACCAGGAATGTGTCAATAAAGTTTCCCCTTCCCGGGACAATGAATTCACAGTGTTCTTATTTCAATTTCCAGGAGTGTATAAATGAACAAGCATACATAGTTTGGCATTTTGGTAAAGTTGAGAAGAAACATCATTTTGAGATTTAGAACTATACCTTTTATGTATGCTTATTATTCCTAAATGATATTCGTTTGTTATTGCAAATGTGTGCATTCTTGGTTTGGAAGACATCGAGCAATAGGCACTGATAGTTCGTTTTTATACTTAACTACCTTCTGTGATTTAGAGTTTAAAGCAATAATTGGTGGTTTCTCTGACCAAGAAGGACATATTTTAACAATAAAATATGCTGGTCATTTAGGCTTAGATTAAAAATGTTAAAGTCTTTGGCACAAGCCCATGACTAAGCTATTGATCTGACTGTGGGCAGAGTGCAGCCTTCCTTCGTCGTGGCACCAGGAGAGGAAGGGTGGTGGGTTCATTGTCCCAGATGTCTTTTACCTCTGGGAGAGAAACCTGGCAACCATTTCATAACAGGTTGAGTGGACCTGAGGTCATCCCAGAGGGAATGGAATGACAATAGATCCCCATGCCTACCTGGGACCTCCAGGGTTGGAGGCGAGTGCTCAAACTGCCAGACCATCTCAGCCAAAGGCTCATATACTGGAAATAAAGTGTTCTGTCTTATAATCATTATCAATGTTAGTTCATTGTGTTCCAATAAAAATTATGCACAGAAAGTTAGGAATAAATTTATAAAGTTGACCATGTAGATAGAAAATATAGCTCTTTCTTAAAAACATTCCAACAGAATTTTGAGCCTCACTTTCCTGTAAAACAAACAAGGGTAAAATTAAACAACAACATAAGCAAGAGATGGGTAATTCCTGGGATTAGAGTATCATGTGATAGGAATAGAGAGCTCTATGTGATTCATAGGATAAGACAAAGTCAACAGTTTAAAAAGTTGTTCTGTACTTCCAGTGATGCTGGTGATCACATTAGTTGAATTGATGATGCGAGTCCCAAAACATTTTGGACGTTCACATTGTTGAGGATGCCAGGTTGACTCACTGTGCAGAATATCTTTAACATCTGGTGTTCCAATTGTGAGTCAGTTGTTATCACCTATCAGCACCCATTCCTGCTTTCAGACGTACCACAATTTTTGTTTCTGTGCTTGTGATGTGAAGCCCACCAGAAAGTGGGCCAACTATTTTTATGGATTCAGTTTGTCCATTATTTGCCAAAATTCTTCTGGATCTGAAATTAACAAAACAATGGCATCTACAAATAGAATCTGTTTCTTCATATTCCTGCTTCAACCTAGTTTAATAATGTTGAGACATCTTCAAGGCTGCAGAACACATTTTTCATAAAATGGAATCACCTTCCATAACTTCCTTCTCAATTCTGAGCTTCCAACTCTCTCAATGTAATTGAATGGAATGCTGGTGACTTCATCGCTGAGTGCTCATAAACCACATGTCAAATGGAAGCTGTAGCCCTATTGTATGCAGTCTTCAATGAGTTTATGTAAGTAGATTCTTTTCCTTGGTTGTCAAGTACTGCAATCATTATAACAGACTCCACCACTTTCTCGTAGTTCATAAGGCATGTACAGTATGATATATGGTACTCATTGTTCCTTTCTATGACTTATATAACTACCTGTAGATATGCTACAGCCACTTTTAAGCCACACTTGCTATTTTCCCTGTGTAATGTCTAAAATACACTCCTGGAAATGGAAAAAAGAACACATTGACACCGGTGTGTCAGACCCACCATACTTGCTCCAGACACTGCGAGAGAGCTGTACAAGCAATGATCAAAAGCACGGCACAGCGGACACACCAGGAACCGCGGTGTTGGCCATCGAATGGCGCTAGCTGCGCAGGATTTGTGCACCGCCGCTGTCAGTGTCAGCCAGTTTGCCGTGGCATACGGAGCTCCATCGCAGTCTTTAACACTGGTAGCATGCCGCGACATCGTGGACGTGAACCGTATGTGCAGTTGACGGACTTTGAGCGAGGGCGTATAGTGGGCATGCGGGAGGCCGGGTGGACGTACCGCCGAATTGCTCAACACGTGGGGCGTGAGGTTTCCACAGTACATTGATGTTGTCGCCAGTGGTCGGCGGAAGGTGCACGTGCCCATCGACCTGGGACCGGACTGCAGCGACGCACGGATGCACGCCAAGACCGTAGGATCCTACGCAGTGCCGTAGGGGACCGCACCGCCACTTCCCAGCGAATCAGGGACACTGTTGCTCCTGGGGTATCGGCGAGGACCATTCGCAACCGTCTCCATGAAACTGGGCTACTGTCGCGCACACCGTTAGGCCGTCTTCCGCTCACACCCCAACATCGTGCAGCCCGCCTCCAGTGGTGTCGCGACAGGCGTGAATGGAGGGACGAATGGAGATGTGTCATCTTCAACAATGAGAGTCGCTTCTGCCTTGGTGCCAATGATGGTCATATGCGTGTTTGGCGCCGTGCAGGTGAACGCCACAATCAGGACTGCATACGACCGAGGCACACAGGGCCAACACCCAGCATCATGGTGTGGGGAGCGATCTCCTACACTGGCCGCACACCTCTGGTGATCGTCGAGGGGACACTGAATAGTGCACAGTACATCCAAACCCTCATCGAACCCATCGTTCTACCATTCCTAGACCGGCAAGGGAACTTGCTGTTCCAACAGGACAATGCACGTCCGCATGTATTCTGTGCCACCCAACGTGCTCTAGAAGGTGTAAGTCAACTACCCTGGCCAGCAAGATCTCCGGATCTGTCCCCCATTGAGCATGTTTGGGACTGGATGAAGTGTCGTCTCACGCGGTCTGCACGTCCAGCACGAACGCTGGTCCAACTGAGGCGCCAGGTGGAAATGGCATGGCAAGCCGTTCCACAGGACTACATCCAGCATCTCTACGATCGTCTCCATGGGAGAATAGCAGCCTGCATTACTGCGAAAGGTGATATACACTGTACTAGTGCCGACATTGTGCATGCTCTGTTGCCTGTGTCTATGTGCCTGTTGTTCTGTCAGTGTGATCATGTGACGTATCTGACCCCAGGAATGTGTCAATAAAGTTTCCCCTTCCTGGGACAATGAATTCACGGTGTTCTTATTTCAATTTCCAGGAGTGTATTTTTCTGGATGATTGATGAAATCTTGTATACAACAGACAAAAGACTGTTGGGTCTACAGCTCTTCTCATCTGCCCAATTTGTTTTATTGTGGATTTCAAAAATTGCAGTGTTGTTCTAACTATTTATTATCTATCATCTTGTGCTAACATTCCATGAATAATTGTACAGGTATTATTTTCAACATCTTTTCCCCTGCTCTTATCACTTCTACTGTTATCTCATCATTCATAAGTGTTTTTCTGATTTTGGTCAGCACATTGTTTTCCCTACTTCTTCTTGTAGTACTTCCAATATGTGCCCATTCTTACAGTATTTTATCTGATCATTCTTCATTAAGTGCACAACATAGACTTTTGAATAAATCTTCAAACACTTTTAGAGTGAAACTTCCTGCCGGATTAAAACTGAGTACCAAACTGAGACTTGAACCCAGCACATAACCTTTCATGCACTATGCCCTTACTGAATGAGTTATCCAGGCATGGCACATGCAGGATAACTTCTGTGTGAAAGGCATTATTCTGAGTTTGAGTCCCAGTCAGCATGTAGTTTTAATCTGCCAGGAAATATGAAGCACATGCTCTACTGAAAGTTGAAAGATTCATTTTGGAAACTGTATGATCTCCCAGTTCAACATAATAGTGTCATCTGCTATCGTGACTGATGTGGCATGATGTCTACCCAGTGTAAGTAACTGTTTTTGTCTATTCATACTTGGGTTGTTCTCCAATATCCATTATTATTTTCTCATTACACTTTGTGATGCCTCCCCTAACACATCTCAACAGTTTTGCTTAGCTCAGTTAATTAAAAGTGACGTATCATTTTCCTTTAATTCTTTTCCCTTCCTCATCTCTATCTTTTGTCCCCTGCAGTTTTGTTGTTTGTCCCTCTTTGCTCCTGAAACATCTCACATCTGTGTCTGCAATTTATTCATTTTACAGAACCTTAAATGGATTTATTAATTTCGATTGTTAGTCTTCCTCCTTTATACCTACTTTTTTTAATAAGTGAAACTGGCCTTCTACTTAATGATCTTAATTCATTGAAATGTAGTATCCAGCTTTATTTGGTATCTTATTAGCCTGTCTAATATTTAGAAAGAAATTAGCAACCCTTGCCAGTTATAAAGAAAATCAATGCCACACCTCACCTGCAACTTCCAAAAATTATAAAAATTATCTGACTACCTAAATTCAGTTATTACATTACATTTATTGTTTCCCATGGATCCCTTGGAGAGGAGTTTCTGGGATGAGGAAAAAGTCAAAGTTACCTTTTTTAAATTTTTTTATTGGGTCTTTTGCTGTACTCCCTCACTGACTGCTGACAGGGTTCCCATCCCAGGCAGCTATTATGAAAGCAACTTGCCCCAGATGACTAAGGTGGTGAAGATTAACAGGCCACCAGAATTTCAGAATTGATTATGTATTCAGTCTCTGATTGTGGCAGGCATTGGCCATGTTCCTATTTTGATTGTGACCATGATTAGTTTGGTGCCTGAGGAAACTGGGAGTGTGTTAAAGAATGATGAATGATTTTGAAATTAGAGGTATACAATATTTAGCCAAGAGCAGCCTGCCCTGGTGTCAAGCAATAATACTGTATGAAAGGACATAGTATACATGTATGGAAACCACACCTAAGGTGCACTGACACTACACAAACTAATACAAAGTTATTTCGACAATACAAATATCAGTACTATGCTAGATCAAGAATGTTTGGTGTTTGGAGGAATTCAACTAAGCCAGAGAGAGTACTGAACTACAAGATACCAATACTGGTGACACCTGGGACGGTCAATGTGAATTCTTACCGCATGACTGGCACTGTCAGTTTGAAGCCATAGCACGAGATGTTTGCACCCACAGAGCAAATTTTTATGTTCTGTTCAATGTGATGAACAGTTGAGGAATTATTAACTGCAAGGTGGCAAGTGCCTATTGCAAAACACATCCAAAATGGGGACAAAGAGCTACATCAGTTGAACTGTATCAGAACTAAAACTGAGTGAGTTGGAGGCAGCATCTTTGGAGATGCCACCCTCCAATGAGTTTCACACTACAGAAAACATGGCTGTTGGCAACTATGTGAAGACCTAGGACCAAAGTCAACTTGCATGTACACAAGGAATTTACCACATCTTTTGCCAATAAATATTTCATGCTCTAACTATCAGAAAGCTGGTTCTCACTCTATTTCTACACAATATAGCTCCACTGGCTTTGTGGTTACTGAGTGGCAACTACAGGGTGCTATCCACAGGGCATAGTCTTGCACCGTCATGCAAGGCTTCCAGTTCTCAGCCATCAGGACTTGCATCATGCATTTTTGCTGGTGCCACACTATTCACCCTGAGCCACTGCTTTATCTTGATGGCAAACCTCTGGCCATGGTGGTTGGATGCCTGGTTGACTTGTCTGCCTAATATTTAGCAGCTTAAACAAAGGTTCTGGCGCCATTTTAATGCTTTTTGTTGCTTGAGTCACTACAGCTGGGATGCTGATTGGTCTACCTTTCTCTGACTGTATCACACGTTGATTCAGTCCAGTCTTGATTATGGGAGCCTGGCTTGTGGTTCAGCATTGCCTTCCACATTGCAAATGCTTGACCCCATCCTTCACTGTGGAATCTGAGTCACCATTGGAGCTTTCTGCATGAGCCCTGTCGCGAGTCTACTTGTGGAGGCTGGTGACCCTCTGTTGCAGATCTGGTTCCCACAACTGCTGGCCACTTATGCTGCACATGTTTGCAGCTGCCCAGGCATCCAAATTACCATTTCCTGTTCCCCAACTCAGTCATCCATCTTCCAGAATGGCGGCCCTGATCAGGATGTCCAGTTGCAGTTCACATCCGGACTCTTCTCTCTGAGCTTAAGTTTTTACCTCTCTCTGGAGTTTTTAGTGTAACTCATGGTGTGCTTTTCATTATTCTTTTGTGGTCTTTGTCTATGTCTTTGTTGTTCTGTGTCATCCCTTGTCTCCATTGCTTGTTTTTGTTCCTTGTGGGGGTTTCATGGCCATGAAATAAGTGACCGATGGCCTTAGTAATCTGGTGCCTTCGACCCCCACAAACCAACCAACCATTTCATGCCCCTACTAGTACATCCAAGTATTTGTATGAATTTGTCAATCCAACTGCGATTTACTGATATTTTATTTGTACGATTCTATGGTTTTTTCATTTTGTGAAGTGCACAAGTTTACACTTCTGAACATTTGAAGCAAGTTGCCAAAGTTTACACCACTTGGAACTCTCACCAAAATTTGACTGAATATTTGTGCAGGACTTTACTTCATTGTAGGTAACTGCACCGTTTGCAAAAAGTCTGAGGTTACTAAAATATTGTCCACAAGGTTATTACTATACAGCATCTTCTGCTGTCCTTCTTGTAGACATGTGTGACCTGTGCTTTCTTCCAAGTACTTATCATACTTATCATGATGTTTTGTTCGAAGGATCTATAGCACATTATAATTGGAAGAGGGTGTAACTCAGCCACAAATTCAGTACAGAATCTAATAGGAATTCCATCAGACCCTGGAATTTTGTTCAATTATAATGATTTCAGTTGTTTCTTAACACCACTGACACCAACACTAATTTCACTAATTGTTTCAATGTTATGAAGTTTAAATTGGAGCAATTTTTCTGAGCTTTCCTTCAGAAAGGAACTGTTGGAAACAGTGTTCAGCACTTCTTCTTTTGCTTTGCTACTCTCAAATTGAGTTCCTGTCTTGTCCAAGAGTGACTGGACACTAGCTTTTATCCCACTAATGGCCTTTACATGCAACCAGTATTTCTTTGGGTTTAGTGGAAGACCTTTTGACAGTATTCTGCAAGGGTAATCACTGAAGGTTTCACATTGCTCTCTAGCCTGACATACATGTTTCATTCAGCACCTCTTTATCTGTAGCCCTATAATTTATTTTACACCTATTTTGCAGTAGTATCTGTTTCCTTAGAAGTTTCTTTACAGTGACTGTATACCATGGAGGATTTCTCCCATCAAGGACTATTGTACTGGGTACATACCTATCCAGTACATGGTCAACTATTCTTCTAACTTGGGCCACAGTTCCTCCACACTCCCCCAGTCAATAGTAGAATCCTATTATAATTTTATATCCACTCTTATTCCTGAGACTTGTGCAAGTAATTTCACATGCACCTTCAATTTCTGTCTCAGTTGATCTTTCTATGGTGACGAAAATGCTAACTCCATTTCCCTACTCTTTTGGTCTACATTTAAAATTTTCCCTAAGCTCTCACATTTGTCAAATTCATGATTTAACCTGCTTTTTGAGCCCACTATTATGTGATATTCAGTGCTTTTTAGGAGTGCTTCAAACTCAGGCAATGTATGCCAAATGCTTTGGCAGTTAACTACTTGGACTTTAATACACTCACCTGCATGGGATTGGGCAGGAGGGAGGCACACCTCGAGGTTTGGAGATTCATTGAAACATAAGCAAGGCTGATATTCTCAACCATCTCTGCTGAACAATGGAATGATCTAAGTATAACCTTGGAGTCCACATGATGGATATTGTTTCTTCCAAAGTGCACCACAGTTGATTACGCCCTGTTGATTACGCCCTGTTGATTACACTCTCAATGACTGCCAGAACAGCCTCTTCAACAAGCTGAATGAGGCCTGAGGCATACACGATGACTGCTCCTGGTATTTCTTCCCATCTCTTGCTGCCATTGCCCTATGGGGTACCACTACCCACCATACTTTTGAACTGCCAATGATTAATAGGCTCCTACTGCTTATGTTCGTTGCCCCTTGGTACAGGACACAACTAGTATCTCAATAGGTGAAGTTTGTCCCACTGGCTCAGTGTTGGTCCACTGAAATCAGAGCACTTCAAACCAGCTGGTCTGGTGGCTGGGTGCAACATCATGAGTTCTCTCTGATCTCAGTCTCCGCTGTATAGGATGCCTAGATCCATCACTGACATGCCAGTCACAGTCAAGTGGATGAGTAATGATGGGCTCTGTATTTCCAGCAGGAGAGGCAGTATCCACAAGAGAGGCTAGTATTTGAGGTACCTTTGGTATCTCTTGTATGCATCCCTCAATAGCTTTCCCAACACATCTATTCACAGCGGCTTGTGATTGCTTGACAGTAGTCAAGGTGGTGTCCAACTGTTTATGAATTGCAACTAACTATTCCTCAACCTATGAAAAGTGGGATATTTTACAGAACAGTAAACAAATAACTTAAAGCCTGGTGTAATATTTACAGAATAGTAAACAAACAACTTTATATTAAGCCTGGTAATGCCCATTTAATTTAAGAGTCTGAGATGCTAAAAGCATTACGAGTAGCCTATTGGAATTAAAGAGATTTATAGCAAAAAATGAGAAATCTACTGCAACAGAAAATTAGGTATGCATGTACATTCCTATTAAAAGAGAAAACTGATGTGACACAATAAGTTACTTATTAACAGTAACTGCAAATGACTAATAGTGATTTATAACAAAATAGGTTATGCAAAATGCTTGTAATTTACAAAAGTCTTTGCAAGTATCCAAAACTTCTAAAAAATGTACATTTTCCACATAAATAATTAGAGCTGTGTTGGTTGTCAAAGAGAATACTGTGGCCATAGTTTCTGAAAAGCACAGATTGTGTTTACAGTTGATGACTAAAAAATACACAAGGTATCATGACACCCACAAAATATCTGATAAAATCAACATTGACAACATATTCAAATTTTATGTTAAGTTCTTATACCTAATTTTTTTGAAAAAAAAAAAATAAAATAATGTGAGGCACATGATTTTACTCCAAGATAAACGAAATAATGGGAATTGGCTCAAATACATAATCATTAAAAAGTAAAGATTTTGTGACTTACTGATGAATGCTGCAGCTTCATATCTCACAAATATGATGTGAAATATGGAGCACAAGAAATGCACATCCACTTGGGGCAGCTGACATATCAGAAGCTAAAAGATGGTTTTAATACACATAATTGTTTCTCAATGTTGTCCTTAGAATTTTATGAGACTGAGAAGTGACAAATAGTAAATTTTGCCAACTGTTGTAAAACATAAAGAGTAAAGCAAAAAGAGCAAATGATTATGAAATTTCAACTTCATTTGGCTGTCGCACATGAAGAGTTTTCACAGTTGTGAGTTGAAAATGGTGACAGTAGCAGGTCCCCTTCCTGTTGACATCAGAGTCACTTGTCTTCCCTTTTAACCTATCCCTCTCTTCTTCAAAAGAAAGGTACTAATGGTTCCTACAGCTAGGATAATGTGTTTTTATTTGACATGTGTCAATCAGCACTACTAAATATTTCACCTTGTGAAGATATGCACTGGTCAGCATTTCTATTTCATAATTATTTAGTTTCCTCAAGTGAATTTTTCTTTTCTTAAAATATAATCCTAATCTCATGGGTCCGCTGGTGTGGTGTAATAGGGGCTGCATAATCGTGGTTCTTATTTACTTATTTATTTTTTAGCAAAAACTGATTCTTGCAGTTTGTTACCTGAAATTTTTTGTTATCAATGTACTCCTTCAAATATCTCCCAATAGTGGGTTTCCAATATTTCTGTGGTCACTTTCAGTATTTTAAGGAAGCATAAATGGCTGTATTAACTTTTTACATTCACACCAAATATCCAATGTTTCAGAATAGATACACAAAACACAAAATCATTATGTTTCAAGACGTCTAAAATGTCGTGCCTACACACAATCAGTTTAACTTTTCATATAATGTGTATTGCTGATAAAATTTTTCCCTTCTTATGTAACTCTCAAGTGGGCATTATGTTAGTGAGCACACAGCATACTTTATATTCCATACCAATTTATCAACTATCTATCACTCAAATGGAGCTGCATTTAAATAATACCTCATTTATAGGTATTATGTAATCATTTCAAGTTGTTTGATTGAAAATCTTTGTAACAGATGGCTTGCCTGTAGTAGAATTATGTATAGGGGTCCACAAACTGCAAACAATACAGAGTCTGCTAACTTTATGAGATAAGGCATTTTTTTCTTTTATTACTTAAATTAAATGGTTTCTTTTGTTAAGACTTTATTATCAAAACAAAATTGTTTTAATGATGTACTTCCATTTTGTTTTACTTTTACAAACATTGCAGGTTTTCTTCCATGTGCTCTGCTTGTCTCTGTCCATGTAATACATGTCATTTGCTGGCCCACTACTACCTTCCCTACACTCATCTTTATGATCATAATCCTGCCCACTTTATTAATAATGCTCATTGCTTTCAATGGCTTCATCTTCTGCCCCAGTACTGTCATCCATCCCGATCTGAATACTCTATTTCAGCATCAGAATTGGTATTTGACAGCCCATAAAGTTTGTCAGTTGTGGTGGGGAAATTGTACTTTATAGACCACTTTCATTCAAAACCATACACAAATAAATAGCTATGTTAGTGAAAGTAGGAAAATTAGACAGGAGAAATTTTACTCAAACTCTCCTTTAAATGCCTCACAGGCACACTATAGGTTTAAGATGCTTCTTATGTCCAAGTGAAAAATATAAATCTTGACCATCTATAAGATGCAGCAATTTTATTTACTAGTATCTGTACTAATTTTGTGTCTGTTATTCTGCATATGTATCACGTAGATTAAATGTATAGGAAAAACATTAAAATCTGTTAATGGTCAAATGAGAATTATAGTGAATACTTTTGGGATTTAGCTTTGTAAAGTAATCCCTTGCAAGGAGCACTGAGTTGCAAGCCATGCCATATGTAAACTGCTAAATTATGGGGTGGCAGATAAATTGGACATACAAGTGAGTGTGTGACATTTCTGATTGGTTACCCAGCATTTTTAGCTACTTGTCCAACAAATTATGTCAAATGAGAAAAGACCAAACACAATAAATGGTGAGAACAGTTACGGAAAATACTGATCTCATAATACTATAAGATTAGGAATCTATTAATTTTTTTAAATAAATGCTTTATTTAGGTCTACTTCTAAATACATTGTGTTTCTTGTAATGCTTAATCGATACTTTCAAATGATTATGGCATCACACTGTGCCAGAAATCCATTCGTTCCTTGTTGAGCCCAGTACTGACATAAAGAGGAGAGGCAAATTCTAAGTAATTTGTATCATCTGTCTTGTATACATTCCAGTCAACAGTAACCACATCATCAATGTTGGGAGTTGGATCACTGAAAGAATAAAATTACAGACAATTATATATAAAACATTTTAGTAATAAAATGTGCCTTATCTTTCCAATATTTTTTAAAAAGTAAACATTCACTCTCACTATGAGTGATATTCCATGTCTATAAAGATTTTATTGCTTTACCCATATTTGATGAAATTGGCCCACATTTCATTCATCTGAAGCCCAATTTTGTAAGAAGCAGAATCTGGATCTTGGCTTGCGTAATTTGACATGTACCGTGAATCATCCCCATGGCAAGCTCCTGGGAATCAATGTTTAGTGGTAAGGTGCTGTGAAATTGGCACTTGATATGAAGACATAGAATATGTAAATAAAATACATTGATAATTAAATCATTATATGAAATACAGGAGAAATTTGTGTATAATTATTAATTTTAGACACATGCAGCAGTTTACCTGGGAAATCTGGAAATGAACTCAGTGGTCCATTGAAAGAAAATTGATAATAGTAAACAGGATCTGCAGAACTCACACTCATGGTCCTCACAACTGTGTCGACTCCTTCAACAAACATTAAATCTGATGCTAGCTGTAACAAAATGGAGAGCTTTGTATACTGACCAGTTATTATGTATAGATACTTAAACATGGACACCAAATTAAACTGGTTAGCCAGTAAATAATGTGAGTTTTATTTTTACTTTAATGAATATGGAAGCATAATAATATATTGTGTCACAGTATGAAGAATGGTTTCTTAACAACATGTCACTAAGTTTTTATGAAGATAAAATTGCATGTACATATAATGTGGACATACAGTGTCACTAGGCAGTGTAAATGAATACCATGGTTTAATTTGATTTTCATGATCAGAAGGAGTGAAATCCTTTAAAATCTGCCGCAGAGTTGTGTTTAAGAAAAGGAAGACTATTTGAGTATGTGGAAATATTCTAAGGAACAGGACACAATTTCAGCAAAATTGAAGTGGACCAGTCAAAGTGCCATGGAATTCAATATGTGACACAGACCTGCATGCACCATCATGCATGGTCTGGCTGTATAATGAAGTGTGTGACCAGTAGATACTGAGACATCTGTCTGATAACTGTGAGTATATATGGGAAAAAGGTTTAAGATGCACAGAGTGTAAGAGACAGTTAATGAAATGGAAGAATCCATGTTTTTCAGTCAAGAAAAACTTCAATTTTTTTCTGAAGCTATTTTAATGATCTCTTTAGATACTATTGCTTTATACTAACAGCACAAGAGCCAAATTGTGACTCTTTACTCATTTCTCTCCTATGGCATAATCCTCTGAGGTAGTACAAGAAAGGAAAGGAAAGAAACCTAATTCTACAGAAGTGTACAATAAGAATATTGTGAGAAGTTGATAGTCAAACATCTTGCAGAAGCTTCTTCAGGGACTTAGCAGTTCTTACATTTATCTGCCAATAAATGTAATCCCTACTAGTATTTGTGGTTAGTAACAAGAATAAATTTAGGTTGAACTGTATAATTCACATCTACAGTACTAGAAGCAAAAATAATTTTCTCAAATGCATACCTGTCTAGAGTTGAAATTTTATAACAGACCATTAGTAGATATCAAGCAGGATATTTAGAATCCACAGATATTTAAAAATCAAGTAAAATAACACATCTTGTCCACTCTTTCTACAATTTTTATAATATTTGTAGCCAGGAATGCAAATTATCAATATCTCTAATGTTTTGTGTTAAGTAAATTTTGCATTTGGATATTTTTATCAATGCCTGATTGTGGTAAAGTTACTAGGATATAAGAAGCCTTTTAAATGAAAGGACAAAGTGGTAAAATTACATAAATCCTTTGTTTGATGTATAAAGCTGCAGTTGATAGCAGAAGATGAGGAATAGTGATTTTCCCCAAACTAGCTGGTTTTCTCCTAATGTACATAGTCATACATGAAAAAACTTGGTATTAATTATCAAAATGATCACTGTAGATACACTGGCACTAGTCATAATTTATTGTTAGTGTACCTTGCAGTAGTAACCTGCAGTGAGTGATTCTGTCAGCCTTACTCCCCATCTCTTAAGGCTCTTTTTCATGATGGAAATTGTGGAACATGATGAGTGAATAAATGAACAAATGAATGAAAATAATTATTGCAGCAACAGTTGTTGCAATTGTGGTCTGTCATTCATTTGTCATTCATTTATTGACTCATATTTGGATCCTGATCACAGGTCAAGAGCTAGGGTCCTTAGGCGAGGTGTGTGTTGTGGGTTTTTGATGAGCCCTGGTACTGGAGTTAGCTGGAGTGCACGTAGCTGGCAAATTGTTGGTTTGGGACTCCTGTTGTCTGGTATAGGCTTTGAAAAGCCATGAATGGTTACATCAGTCAGAGGCAAGCCTTGCCATCTGAATTAATGGTTGATTGCAGCTAGTTGCAGCAGGAGCAATGGATGTCACAAATGACGTTGTTGACAGGTTCCTGGCCTACACTTCAAGCTCAAATTTTATGACATCTCAAAGGTCACCTGTACAGATTGGAGGCAATAACTCCCTGGCTTGGAATCCTGGCAGTCCTGGCTGCTTCACACTCAAGTGGAGTTAAGTGTTGTTTTTTTGATTGGTACTTGGTATCATAAGGCCATGTCTGTGTTAATGTGGAATTGGACCTGTTATATTAACACTCCTTCAAGTGATTGTGTGTACGGTTATCAGTCAGTGTAACTGATGGTAATTTGTTGTTCCAGGCCATATTCCATGCAAGTGTAAGAGCATTCTCTGTTATAAACTGAGTTGATCAAATTCATATTGTAACATAGACTGCATCAAAGGCAAGTCACACTTTGAAGTCAAATACAGAATAGTCATTGCATTAGCAGGTGCTGATATTTCATCCTCTTAAGGAGTGTTTAGCTTGTAACACATAAGTGTACTTGCATCCACAAAAGCTTAATATTACATACATTCTAGGCAATCTTGCCTGTAGCCTTATTTGTATGGATTACCATTCCCTTACGACACATGACAGCTGGGAAGTTTTGTCAGTGGAAAATGTGTTCCTGTTTCCCTGACCCAGAACAGAAACATATTTTCTTTCTTCTGCATCGTCATACAATGCCCAGGTTTGCCCATAATCTGGTGCCTCTGCCAGCTGTATCATGTTATCTCACATTAAGTAAATTTGATTATTTGATAAGTGCCATGGCTGAGTGTCGCCAGCTGATCGGGAACTATTGTTCGGAATTCAGTAGGCACATAAACTTTGAAGCATGTTCTGCAAGTCCGAAGTTCTTTGTCACAATACTTGCTCTTTAACTACTCATTTGGACCTTGCTCTCTTATTGCTAAATCTGGAGCATGTTTAGTTTTAAAGCCTTTTACTAATCAATATGAACTGTTGAGTTTTCCTTTTATCCACAGTCATTAGTGAACTCCACTCATTGTAAAACTTGCCTGCTTGTTGCCTATTGGCTGTAATAGCTGTCATCTGTATTTGCCAGCTTACCTTGTATTTTGGGGATTGTATATTTATTTAATGGTCATTGTCAATGTTTCTGCTGCTGTGTACCAGATGGGAGTCACATTTTAAATTATATATCTTCCCAGTTTTGCTTGTATTTTGGGAGAGTGTGTGTTTTATTGCTTAAGGGATTTTTATTAAAGCTTATTAGTCGTTAAGGGCTTTCCAACAGACACAATCAGTGGCATGGTTCGTTATCTTTTCTGCATTTTGGGTGGGTGTTGTCTATTTGTTTAGCATGTTGTCAATTCTTGAGAATTATTAGTATATTTAGTGGCAGTCATCTGTAATTCATTTTACTGATAAAAAAGTCAGTTTTCTGAATCCATTTGCAACCACACCTACTTTGTGTGACTTCTTACTTGTATTTGGGAACTGTACATTCCTAGCTCCAAGTCCTGTTCTTAATGATATAAATTGTTAAAAAAATTTATTAGTGAATTGATCCAGTTCAGGTTCTTTAAATTATTGTGAGTGTTGTTATTCTTTTAATGAGGTTTTTAAATTGTAACTATAATAATTGTTGTTAAGCAAAAAGTATATTCCATGAAACAAAAATGATGAGATGTATGGGTTCACCTTCCACGTGTTCTTCCTTAAAATTATCCCAATGCTTGTTGTGAGTTATCATGTAGTACTTTGTGAAATACATTCATCTAAAAGCCAGTGAATGATTTGCAGTAATTTTGTATATGATGATGATGATGTATATACAGGATTTTGTATATACAGGATGTTAATTTAAACTGAAGACATCAAAACATCTTGAAAACCTCACATCAGATAAAAAAAATTATAGTTCCAGTTCATTTCTCTTGGTGGGGGACATCAAACAATACCACACTCGATCCGCCACTCCATGGTGTGCATGGGTAGTGGGGGGTAACTTTGAAATCTTCAGTGGGCACACCTGTTTTTTTATTGCAGATTGCAATTCTACAGAAAAATCTACATACATTTTGTCTGAAGTAATGTCTTCCTTCTGCAACAGATAGCACTGTAGTTGGAGGAACAGAAATGGGTACACAGTCATAATTTATGATGAGCTACTCAATGGCCCTTGAATATCTAATGGCACATGGGACCCCACCCCCATGCTGTGAGGGTAGGACAGGCCAGTATTTCATAACTTATAATTGGAAACACCATTTACAATGTCGTATTCCTCCAACATATGAAACAGGGGACTACTTGACATGCCTCCATGGCCATGTAGTGAACTACTACATATCATGACAGGCAGTACACTGTGACTGAAGCTCATGTTTTGTGCAGATGTGCTCTAAGCATTTGTGCATGTTTATTTACTGTCTGCACACCTACCTATTATCTGGAGAACAGATGTGAAAGTGCATGATGAATGTTGCAATCATAGAAGAGAAAATGATCCTGATTTGCGCATAATGTAGATAAAATATTGAGGCTGCTGTTGCCTTGCATGCATAGCATTTTCCAGAGAAAGCTTACTGTCATTCATTCTTTTGCAAGGTTGTGAATGCCTTTATATCTGACAGTAGCATGCAGGCCAACAAAAGGAAATGAAGCAAATGTTTTACAGAAGAATCTAATGAAGTAGTTGTACTATATGTAGTGCACCACAGCCCACAGATAAACATCCAGCAATTACACTGCAATTCTGGTAAGTCTGTGGGTAGTATTTTCACAATACTGCATCGTTATAAGTATCATCAATACCACATGTCACTGCATTAAGAACTTCATGGAATTGATTTCCTCAACCTGTAGTGCTTTGTGAATGAGTACATCAACAAATGCAAATGACCCTCACATTCTTTTCTGAGGTATTACTTTACAATGGGTCTATTTCCACAAACCATTGTAGCGTTAACCAACAGAACATGTCATACTGGAGTGCAGACAATCCCCACTGGTTATCACAGGCTGACCATCAATGTCCTTCATCAGTTAATGTATGGTGTGGCATCATGGGGAACAAACTCATTGGTCCATATTTTAGTGATGGCACATTGAATTTACACAAATACCAAATGTTTTTGGAACAGCATTTTGCAATTGGAGTATGGGAGGTATTGGACCATGTTTACAATTGTGGATGGATTGGCAGAGGGAGCCAATTAATCAGCCTGGTAGTTCACTGGATTTGATGTTGCCAGATATTTAAAAGAAAGGTGTACCAGCATGTGCCAGCAGGCTGTCAAGACATGGTCAACTGCATCAGAAATGCCTATGCTGACATTCCCGCAGACATGCTTCTGTCCTGTGTACGGTCATTAGTAAAGTGTATCACTATGTGTATTGAAGTTGGTGGTACAGTGCAACGTGTGAATGCTTACACTAATTGGAGAAGTAGAGTAGCATTCGCCTCAAGCCACAGCCACTGTGGTGCATCGAGTAGTCCCCTGTTGCAGAAATATGACATTTTAAATGGCGCTTCCAATTAGGAACTATGTAATATTGGCCTGTTGTATCCTTGCACCATGGAGGTGGGGTCCCAAATGCAATTAGATAAGAAAAGCGATGTTCCCATTTATGATTTAGAGTGCCCCCCCCCCCCCCCCCCCACCATTCACGCATGGAGTGGGGTGACAGGTTGAGTGCGATATTATGAGATGCCCTCCTCCAAGACAAATAAATTGGAATTATAACTGTTTTGATTTGATGTGTAGTTTTTGAGATACTTGAATGTTTCAATGTCTTCAATTAGAATGAACTCCCTAATGTCTGAGTTATTTAGCTCAAGTTTTGCTTCTGTTCATGAAATGTAATCAAACCAGTTGTGTGTAAAGCTGTAAATTCGATAACAATTAAGCTTTTCTAAGACTGTAACATGAGCTACACAACTAAATGTCTTGGAAGTATCACAAAAAAATCAGCTGATAATATTTTACTGTTTAAGGCTTTTAATATTTGGAGGTTGAATATGTAACTAGCATCCCTTCTAGAATCCAAACTTTTATATGCCAAGTAAATTGTTTCTGTTTACATGTGAGACTAGTCTAGAGTACATTATTTTTTTAAAACATTTGCTAGAAAGACACCATTAGGAAAACTTCATGATATTTTATGTAAGTCTTTCTTGTCACCTCTCTTATAAAGAAACTTAACATTGTATATTTTAACCTGCGACAAAAAATTCCCTCTGTTAGTGATGCATTACATATGTTACTAAGTACATTACTCATTAAGTTAGAATAACTTTTCACAATTCTGTTCAAAATTTCATCAACACCATATGGGCCTTAATTTTTTTAGAATTTTTATAATTATATTAATTTCATTGGTACTACTTCCACTTGCTTAAAATTTTGTGGAATTACATTTCTAGTGTATATCCTTGGTACCTCAACTGAACCATTTAATCCTATTTTTATTGCTACATTTGGAAAGTGATACTAAAAACAAGTTGCAATATGTGAATTATCTGTCACAAAACTGGCACTTAGTTTAATTGTTATGGTATCTTGTTCACTGACTGATTGTCTTATAGCTTTAATTTTACTATATACATGATTAATTTCTGTCAGAATGCATACTTCTGGACATTTTAACGATTTTCCCTCTTCCTCTTAAATGAGATTTTAATTTCCTTCACTATCCTTGGCTTTTTTCAAGGATTTTGTGGATAACTTTTTAGAAAGATACTTTCAAATATTGACAGAAATTTACTACAGAATAAATTGAATCTGTCATTAGCATCTCTTTCTATATATACCTCCTGACATATGCCATCTCTTTTAACTTGTTCTTAAAACATTGTATTCACTTCACATTAATAATCCTCACTGCTTTATATGAATCTGCCTGAGGGTTGTAAGCTGTATTGTTTATCTCCATTAATTGTGCATCATGCTTAAATAGTTCATTAATCACAGGGTACGCATTAATTTCTTCTGCCTCAGAACTGTCTATAAAAAGTTATCAGTCAGGTTACTACTGTCTTACTGCACACAATTTGAGAAATTAATCACCAAAATTAGATTGAAAGACGCAAATAAGCATTCTAGTTCATTTTTCCTCCCAGTGCAATTGAAAATGTCTACACTTAAATCTCCACAAACTACTAACAGTTCCTTCTTGCCTGACAAGTAGCCCAATAAAGCCTCTACACTCCTCATAAATAGCTGAATGTTTCCTAGAAGGGACCTAAATCTGCATCTGCATCTATACACCACAAACCACCATGAAGTACATGACAAATGGTACATTCCATTGCCCCACTATAAGGTTTCTTACCATTCCATTCATGTATGGAGCACAGGAAGAATGAATGTTCAAATGCCTCTGCATGTGCAGTAATTATTCTAATATTATCTTCACAATCCCTATGTGAGTGATACATAGGATGTTGTAGTATATTCTTAGAGTCATCATTTAAAGCCAGTTACTAACATTTTAATAGAATTTCTTGGGATGGTTTATGTCTATCTTCAAGATGCCTTCCTGTTCAGACTCTTCAGTATGTCTGGGACACTCTCGCATGGATCAAACAAACCTGTGACCATTCACAGTGCCCTTCTCTGTATGTGTTAATATACCCCTGTAAATCCTATTTGGTAAGGGTCCCTTCACTTGAATAATATCCTAGAACTGGTTGTTTGTAGATTGATTGCACTTGCCTAATTGTTTTGCTGTGACCTGCAGTCCAAGAACTGGTTTGATGCAGATCTCCATGCTACTCTATCCTGTGCAAGCATCTTCATCTCTGAGTAACTGTCACAAACTACATGCTTCTGAATCTGCTTAGTGTATTCATCTCTTGGTCTCCCTCTATGATTTTTACCCTCCATGCTTCCCTTCAGTATTAAATTGGAGATTCCTTGATGCCTCAGAATGTTTCCTAGCAACTGATCCCTTTTCTAGTCAAGTTGTGCCACAAATTTTTCTTCTCCCCAGTTCTGTTCCGTACCTCTTCATTAGTCACTTGATCTATGCATCTAATCTTCAGCATTCTTCTGTAGCACCACATTTCAAAAGCTTCTATTCTCTTCTTGCTTAAACTATTTACTGTCCATGTTTCACTTACATACATGGCTACACTCCATACAAATACTTCCAGAAAAGACCTCCTGACATCTGATGATAATTCTCCATCCAAGATAACACGGTGTGTCCTCCCTACCAAATAGTCCTGAATTCAGTTCAAATTTCATTTGATACCCCATATGAACATTCTTTTGACAATAAGCATATATGAGGTATTGAGTCAAATGTTTTTCAGAAATCAAGAAATATTCCTCCACCTGACTGCTTTGATCCTTGGCTTTCAGTATATCATGTGAAAAAAATGCAAGTTGTGCTTCACGTGGTACATGTTTTTCGAATCCATTCTGGTTGGTGTTGAGGAGATCATTCTGTACAAGATACATCATTCTGTTTGGGCTCGGAATACATTACAAGATTCTACAACAAATCAGTGTCAAGGAGATTGGATGGTGGTTTTGTGGATCACTTCTACTACCCTTCTTGTAGATGGGTGTGACCTGCATTTTCCCATAATTGGGCATGGTTTTTTATTCAATGGATCTACAATGCAATATAGTTACAAGAGGGGCTAAATCAGCTAAAAAATTCAACGTAGAATCTTCAATCTTAGGGATTCAATTGGATCCTGGAGCTTTGCCCAGTTTTAATGATTTCAGCTGTCTCGTAGCACCACTGACACCAATACTTATGTCATTCATCTTTTTAGTGGTATGAGGATTAAATTGGTGAGAATTAAATTGGGAAAATTCTCCTAGGTTTTTCTTTGTAAAGAAACATTTGGAAACCAAGTTAAGCATTTCAGCTTTTGCTTTTCTACCCTAAACTTCATTTCCTGTCTCATTTTCTAGGGACTGAACACTAACTTTGAAGCCATTAACAACCTTTACATACAACCAGAACTTCTTTGGGTTTTGTGAAATATCATTTGACAGTACAGCTCACAAGCCAGCAGAGAAATGCTCTTATCAGAGCACAAAGGATGTGAAACTCCCAGTTTATTTAAAAGACTGTGACTGAAAAGTGGGGTATCATCCATTTCATTATACCTTCATCAGCACCTTTAAAATTTTTCCCAAAACTTTTGGCATGAAGACATATTTGAGCTCCTTTTAACATGCACCTCACCTCTAACCTCCATAAACTTCCTTATCTGTAACTCACTAACACCCAGTCGTCCATTGCTGCAAGTCACTCACAACCATCCGCTCCCACTTCCCCATTCTCACCCACTGATTCAGCCCAACTCATTGTCATTACATTTCTGTATCTCTCTGTCACTGTCTCCCACGTCATAGTCACAGTTTCTGTCATTCTGTCCTACTACTCCTACCATCTTCTGTCACCCTCATTGTCTCCTCTTGCTCTCACTTACTACTACTATCTCATTCAATCCTTCCCATTGCTGCTGTCTCATCTCACTGTAATTCTCTCTCTCTCATCCTCATTGTCATTGTCATAGTCTCTGTGCCTCATTACTACTGGCTCTCAACAATAACCACTGTCCCTTTCTCTTTGTTGTTTCCCATTTGAAATGTCCCCTTCACTCTTGTCATTGCACTGTTCTGTCACTGTCAAGTATGTTACACTGCCACGGTTATCCTCTCTTTCTCTCTCTCTCCCATTGTCTATTTCACTGTTTCTGCACCACAACCTCTCTCTACTGTATTCCAGTATTTATTATTTTTCCATCTATTTCCCACTGCCACTGTCTCCATCTCTTTCAACCTAAAAAAGTGTGAATATTTTCACATACCAAAAGTTTTGAGAAAATTTGTATAGGTGCTGAAGAAGGTATAATGAGGTAGCTGGTACCATAGTTTTCAGTAAACATTAACATATTGTAACAGGACAAAACAATAAGAGAGCTTGTAGAAGAACTGCAGTGAGGCCACATCCAGGAGATGCTGGCCATTGAACTGAAAGATCAGATCGTGTGTCTTCGGACCACAAGCACCAAAATCATACCACAACACATGGACATCAGCCTCAACCACCCATCACTCCTGCTTTTCAGTACCCCTCAGCAGCAGCAAGACTTCAGTGACATAGACCTGGGTGTCAATGTGCTGGGGTCAGTCTTGAAGAAGCCTCTCCTACTAGATTGACTTCCAAGTAATTGATGATTACACCAGATCCTGGTCATCGCCCTGTTCCAGATGGCCCAAAAATGCAGCCCTACCTTGAAGTCAGTGCTGGAAACCAGCATTTAAATGCTGGCCCAGCTGAGTATGTAATGTTCATGGATGACAGGGCCACATCAAGTGCCTGCTGTATGTCAGCTGGGAGTCCTCACTGTGAAGTCTGCCACTACTGGACCACAAAGAAGGGACTTCTGCCAGTCTGCCCAGCCAATAGTAGCAGCTTTCTGAAAGGAAAGGGAGTTCAATAGATAGAAGACAGAGATCTCAGAATGTGTGACAGCAAGATATGTAAGTAGCAGCACAGAACTTTTTACTTTCACTCGTGGGATTCCCTGCACCTCTGGTTTGACCTCTCCTTACTTTTTCCCATAATGTCAGAATTAGATGCCACTGTGGTGTTTGATGAGAGACTAAGAGCCAAACTGTTACCTCCAGTAATATGCACCCAGTGCAGTTTACCTAAGCACTCCATCCTGCACACTGAGTCACAACCTGTAGTATGTTGGGTTTGCCACAAAAAGGGTATTATGCCAGCTAGTGCAAAGAGTGTGCCTGGCTGTGACATGGTAAACCTGGGTACCCTGCAAATATTGGTGATTTCTTATGATAAAGCCAGAAGACACATAAGGATTTTTGCAGTAAATAAAGAATTGTGTAGAGAAAATGTTGTGGTTGGCAGGAGAGCCAACCGTATTGCTAAAGGAGGCCGAAATGCACGCGTTTTAGGTCACGTAGGCAGGCGTGAGGTCTGGAACATGACAAGGGAATTAGAATTGAGAAAAACGGACATAGCTGTTGGAATACTTAACTTTAATCCATTAATGGAGAACGTCGCTCTTTATGGTACGTGATTCACAATATCAATGGTACGGATACTGGCGCCTTGCTACGTCATAGCAAATAACGTAGCTGAACGCTATGCTAACTATCGTCTCCGCAAATGAGAGCGTAGAAGTCAGCGAACCATCACTAGGAAAGCCAGCTGTACAACTGTGGTGAGTGCTAGGAAGTCTCTCTAGACCTGCCGTGTGGCGGCGCTCGGTCTGCAATCACTGATAGTGGCGACACGCGGGCCCGACGTATACTACCGGACCGCGGCCGATTTAAAGGCTAGCACCTAGCAAGTGTGGTGTCTGGCAGTGACACCACAGAAAATGTTTTAGGATGAAAAAGGATGATAGGAGTAACACATGTACTAGAAATTAGAGATAGGTGTAATGCAGGATTCAAGGTCATGGCTAAGCCAAGAATATTACAAGATATAAACTGGTGAATGTAATGCCCAAAGAAAACATTTGGCAGGTACTACGTAGTTCTTTCAGGAACTACTTAGTTCTTTAAGATAGGTTTAAGCCATGGAACAGCGCCAATGCATTAGAAATAGATTAAAGAGATGCAATGGTATTGTTAGGTTAGGTTTCACTGAGTCACATCATGAAGCATTATCTCAAAACAGCCAAAACACTGAGATACCACATGGATGCGAGATGTGCCATTGGCCATGAAGTCATCAGTTAAACCACTCCTGGTGTCTTGAGAAGCAAAGGTCATGATAATGGTAAAACCACTAGCAATAGCTGATCATTTGGAAGAAGTGATATAGCGGGAAAATCTGTCAGATGTTAGAAGAGATGTGGATGTAAAGGAAAGGGAGTTTTTACTGTATGACATAGGTAGAGTTGATATAGCACCTTTGGTGGAGGTGAATTAAGAACAGCACAGGTGAGGCTGTTGTAGCACCTGTGGCTGGGAAGTTGGAGGATTACTGTACAGCACAGGTGGGGCTGATTAGCACCTATAGCTAGGAAAATTGTAAGATTTTTTACACCATAGGTGCACCTGTTATACCACCTGTAGCTGGATCATTGATATCGGAGCACTCTTGAATGAGGCCACTGGATTATTTGTTTTCTTTCAGAATGAGAGGTATCGTTTGTGGAGCTATTGAGGATTATTGTGAAGTACTGGAGATTTATTGTGAAAATTAGGAGTCAGAATTATAAATATCATGGAGTACTATGTACATTTATTGATGTATCATGAGGGAGTTAAGTTCAGATAGATTCCCAAATCATGACATTTTGAAGCCATGACCAAAGAAATGTTACCATTGATCCCCTGCTGCTGTAAATAAAATTTTATGAATTGATAAGGTCTAAGAATGTGGAGCAAATGGACAGTGTGCAAACCACAGAGTTCACACAGGCCAGTATTGCTAAGCCATATGGCATTGCACAGGTCATTGTGTTTGCATAGTTGTTTCAGTTCCACTTAGGTTGGATTTCATTATTTGCTAGGTCACAGTGATAAAGTAACAGAATAGCTTAATGGAAAGAGAAGTGTACAGGTCATGAAATGTGTGTGTGTTTTTTAAATGTTAGCATTGGATACTGAGTCATATTGTTTGTATGCTTTGTTGCCTAGCTGAATGTGATGAAACTAATAGGCAAATGTAGGACACATGTATTTAGCATGCAGAAAGTAAGACAGTTAGAATGCGTTCCTGATTCTCACTATCCACCACAACAGGAATGACATAGTTGCTAACAGGGCTGAAAGTGAACTGATGTAATCAATGTGCAAAAGAGAAAGTGTAGGTGGTTGTGAGAAAGTGTAGGTGGTTGCTAGTGAAGGCAGACAAATGATGTAACCTGTGACACCAATAGCGAAGGAACAAATATGAAGTCTAAAAGGACAAATTATCTAGTATTTTTATTTCAGTAAAATTCAAGGGTGATTTTCTTCACAGGGGGGAGGAGATTGTAACAGGAAAAAGCTATGGGAGACCTTGGAGATAAAATCAGAGCCTAAACTGCAATGAGGCTGCAGCCAGACAGGAGATCACTGAAATGTGCGATCAGCTCCCATGTTGTCATGCCAAGAGCACCAAAATCAGGCCACAAGACATGGGCACTGACCACACCCAACCATCACTCCTACTTGATCAGCACCCTCAGCAGCAGCAAGACTTCTGTGACACTGTTCTGTATGTCAATGCCCTGGGGCCAGTCATTGAGAAGCCACTCCCACTTGACTGAATTCTGTGTCATCAAGGATTATACAAGACCCCAGTCATTGCCCTGTTCCAGATGGGTTGCAAATGCAGCCATACTGCAAATTCAGTGCTAGGAACCAGCATTTAAATTTTGGTCCAGCTGAATAGGTCAAGTTCATGCATGTCAAGATGATACCCAGCCCAGGCAGATAACACTGCACCATCTAACCATCCCAGAACCTCAGTTTCAATCCAGACTTTGACTCTGGGCAATGCCACCACCCAGCCATTGGAACAACATGACCTTCCACTTTAGAGAAGACTTGGTGACCACCTGTGACTGCAGAATGGCCACATTCTGCTGCCAGCTCACCTTGCATGCAAGAGAAACCAGCACAGCATTCTGTGTGCACCATACATCAACATCTGCATCTATGACACCTGAATATTATGAGGGAACTCTGGACTGTACCAGAGAATGGGGCACAATCAGAAGAATGTTTGAACTGTATGAATTAGTAAAGAATTAATAAAGAGTTGTTGTATCTTCATCAGTACTCACATCCCTCATCTTCAACAGAGAACCCAGCTCACTCCCAGACTACCTCTCTCTCCTTTACAATGTTCACATTTTTTGTCCTCTGATGGGGCTATTTTTGCCCTGGTTTCCTTTTTTTCCCTGCTGTAGCAGGGCGTGTTACTCATTTGAAAAGAAACATACTGATCAATAAAGTTTTGTTAGTTTATTTAAGTGAAACTGAAATAAAGCAAAGCTAATCTATACCTCAGACCAGATTTTAAGTGCAAAATAAATTTGCCTGTGCTTTAGTATTACAACACGGGGTTCGCAGAAACCTTCTGATGATAATAGAGACACTTAACAGCATAGTTCTCAATGCTATATCACTTTATAAAGCACATTTTTGTCTTACATTGGACTTCATATACACACTTACTGTGTACAAGAAGGATAACTTTGAACCTCTACATCTCAGAAATGGATAGATATCAAGAAAATTTTCAGTCTTGTTCAAGATCAGGATTTTATGAATATGTTGTAAAAGGTACAGCCATGGTTGTACATATTCATCTTGGAACCACTGGTTTGGTTTATTGATAATAACTGATAGTAAATAAACTTCAAATGACTGTCTTGGAAAAGGATAAAGATATCAAGAAAATTTTCAAAGTTATTCAAGACCAGGATTTTAGGAATATATCATAAGAATTTGAGACATTTGGTGTGAATTTGTGGCTTGGTGTTGGTATGAAAAAATGGTAAAAAACTCTTTTTTAAGGTTTACTGAGTAAATAACCATTAACTAATAGCACCTCTATAAGCCCCATAAGGCCCACTGTAGACTGCATCAAATGTGAAAAGAACCAACAAGTTTGTTCCATTTGCCTAAACTGGAGGAAGTGTGAAATATTCATACTTTGGCCCTGTACTGTAGGATAGTGACAGTAAGACTATTCTTCTATTGGGTACACAAATGGTTCCTAGCACAAGGTTTATGCAAAACACTTGCCCTATATTTCTATCACCAAATTAGCCTGAGATATGATTAAAAAAAATTATATGCAGTGATTTGGAACATACTGCAGGTCTAGCTGTTATGTGTATTTTGTTTACAAAGTAAAATCTTTTACCAATTCGTTGTGATACTCATTCAACAAACAGCTTGATTCTATACAATATATTTAATTTCCCCCAGTCTGCAAGAGTTAATATACCAGTCATTTTCAGTGTCTTTTTTTTTGCGTCACCTATTTGTAAAACCTCACTGTTCATGATGCTAGTGTTGTCTTAGCCTCACAGAATTTTTTCCCAGATGCTAATCCATGCAAGAGCTATGTCTGGTCAAAATTTCGCCAGCGTTCTAGAGTGATTTCTTTATGTCAGCTCATTTCCACTCCTAACCATATTCTCATTTTTTAGCAGTATTAGGGGTTTCCTAAGCCAACAATGTTCTGTTCCAGATAGTAAGTCATAAATGTATCAGGTTTAGGTGAAATAACTCCAAGTTTTTTGGGTCATGTTTTACATGTCACCCATTTTTACTGTCATCTACATTCCTAGGAATTAAATGTTATTGAGGCTACTGTCAGTCAATCAATCAACCATGAAAGCTTTGAATTCAACACTAATATAGTTTGTTTTTGATTATTTCTACATGTCACCTTCTTCAAACTGCCACCCACATCTACAGACCAGATTGTATGGGTGTCTTACAACAACAGTATATTTTTCTGTACAGTAATAACAATGTGAAATAATTTGCTATACAACAAATCAAATAAATCATGGCCTGTATTGAGTATGGTTGGAAATACTACAGGTCTTTTGAAGTCTTGTGGAAACACACACACACACACACACACACACACACACACACACACACACACAGAGAGAGAGAGAGAGAGAGAGAGAGAGAGACAGAATTAACAAAAATAATCAATTTTTTAAAATACAATGTAATTGGATAGATAAAAAATCTACTCAACAAGCGGCAGCAGAAGAACACACATACAGAAGGTATATTTGCCAGCTTTCAGAGCCAATGGCTCCTTATTCTGGCAGAAGGTTTGAAGGGAAATGAAGAGGGGTGCAGGAAAAGAACTGATGGGGTTTTGGGAAAGGGATGGAGTTCAGAAAAGTCATTCAGGACCCCAGGCCAGGGGAGACTTACACATTTGAGGCGTTGAAATACAAACAGAGCAGGGGAACAGCCATGGGAACTAGGATTGCTCCTTCCAGTGCTAATCTTTTCATGGGTCACTTGGAAGGGGCTTTCCTGGGATCTATAAGCCTTAAGGCCCTGGTTTGGACTGGATACATTGATTACATCTTTGTCAATTGGATTCATGGTGAAGCAGACCTGTTAAAATTCCTGGAATATCTAAATACACTCCCCAGATTAAATATCATGTGCTGCTATTGTGAATCCCATGCCACTTTCTTTGATGTTGATCTCTTCCTCACCAAAGGTCAGCTACAAACTTCTGTTACCATTAAACCTGCTAACAAACAACAGTGCTTACATTTTGATAGTTGCCATCATTTCCATGTCAAATGTTCCCTCCCATACAGCCTTGGCATTCAAAGCAAATGTATTTGCTCAGATGCAGACTCTTCACAACAACACACGACCATTCTCACCACAGCCTAGCTCAAAACCAGATTTTTCTGTGATCACATCAAATCCTGCTACTGCTGATCCCTCCAAAATATAACTTTGTAATATATCACTTGTCACTCATTATTATCCTGATAGTGAATTTATTAATCAGATACTTCAACAAGGCTATGGCTTCTTGAAATCATGCCCTGAAATGAGGTCCATTCTGTCTGAGGTTTCGTCCACCACACCTAGAATAGATTTTCATCACCCTCCCAATCTCTGAAACATCCTTGTCAGACCCTTGCTCCTTGTACACCCATCTCCCTTATGGCTTCTAACCCTATGATGGTCCCCTTTGGAAAACTTAGCCTATGCTCCCTCCTACCACCACATATATCAGCTCTGTAACTGGCAAAACATATAGCAGCAAAGGGAGAGTCACCTGTGAAATGATGCATGTTATATGCCAGGTGTTATGTAAAGACTGTTTGGCCCATTACATTCAGGTTATCAGTTAGGATGAAAGGGCTTATGCAGAGGGCTTATGTTTAACCTCCCAGATTTTCAAATCTTGTCCAAGCATCTCCAACAACTGATCTTTTCTTCTTATCTCATATGGTATGCCTCCCCTGATCTGGGGTTTTGGGCCATTGTTTTAAACCCTACCCCTTTTCCTATAACTCGCCAATCCTTTTTTCCCCTTCAACCCTTCTTACTGGCTTTGAAAGCTTTCAAACTGTAATATATAAATATAGCTATCATTTTCATATATATCACTACTGATGACAAAAATAAATGGAAGTAATGAAGGAAAGGATTTCATTAACATCATCCAAGTACAATGTGCACCTGAAATGTACTGTTTTACTTGTTGATCGCCAAACATTTCTCATTCATTAATGGTGATTAATACCCTCATTAGCAAGGATATTGTGTTTTCATTAAAAATAAATGAAAACTATCTCTTACAGTTGCAATTGTATCATTATCTTCCATTGTAATCTCATCATCCCCAAAGTAAAACTGTCGAATCTGTGCTGAAACTTCCAACTGTTCTTCTTTATCTGAGATTCGAAGATCATGAGCAACATATGCATCAAAATTATCATTCAGATTCTTTACACCATCTTCAGATGCAAACGCTCCATTTTCTGCAAACAGTAGATTAATTTGTTAGTACAGTAATGGGTATCTCAAGATGACTTCTGCAATCTGTACAGAACAAGCACATAAAAGCTATGATTGAATTAAACATTATGTGAAACAAAATTAGTCCCACTGACTGTAAGTACATGTAACATATATAGTAGAAGATTTTTATATGATCTCATACTTTAAATATTCTAAACATATTATGCACTTCAAAAATGTAAATGGTAGTCACTGCATTAGTGTTTAGAGTTGGCAGCATTCAGCATTGGTGACTACACATCTAACTGGAACACTCCCACCTCAGAATTAAAGAAGCCGTTAGAGGTGCAGATGATTACAGCTGTAAGTGGTTTAACCCTCAACATCCCAGGTGCACTCTCATTGACTACTAGCTTTTATTGTTACTCCATTGTTAATGAATAAGGGTGAGGTAGAAGATTACAGCCATGTCTTGTTGTTATCCCCCAAAGATGACATAGTTTCCTTTGTCAGTAGTCAATTGAGTATGAAGTAGACCTGTAATATTATTGCTTCTTTTGTGCTAGTGGTTTCTGAGACCATGCCTGGGACTTTCCATTATGGATTCAGTAACCAGGGCTTTGTCTGCTGGCCAAAATTGAGGATACTGTTTTAAAATGGCTTGAGGAAAGTTTAGGTAGTGATGTTGGATCAGATAGTGACAATGAAAATGGAAGTGAACATAACTCAGAATAGGAACACTGTGAAAGTGAAGATGAATTTGCTTTGCTACCTGTGAATTCCTTGAAAGAAACAGGTGACTAAAGTGATAAAGATAGAAGTGTACAGACTGAATCCTTAGCTAAACATTCTGCTACAGATGTATTTAGTTGAAAAAATTGTCACTGAGCATCAAAGCGTCTTCCAACAATGGCCAATGGCATTATTTTTCAACCAGCTGGACACAAGTGGGGTGAATGCATTTGCCTTCATAATTCCTAAAAAGACAGTACTCAGGTGAACCACTTGAATTTTTTTGATGAAGCTTGCAAACTCATTGGTGACACCATGTACCATGTGAACTTTGAGCAACCATTCACCATGTTATGGGTGTAGCAGAACTGAGAGTAAAAGTCATTGTAAAAAGATTGGCAAAAAGAAAAATGAACATATGAAACTCCTTTTTGTGGGCTATATTAATGACAAAATGTATAACAATAACCCTGAAACCACTGCTGATCTGAAAACAGCCATTCAGGAAATCATTGAAGGCACTTATGTTCTGATACTTCAGCAGATCATGCACAAATTAGCTATTTGTCTGTGCCACATCATTGCCAATGATGGTAGGCATATCAAACACATTATAACCTAAATATGAATATGTGTAGTGACATTTAAATGTTGAAAAAGTGTGTGTGTGCCATAGTTTGTAAATAATTTGCATTTTTTGTTTTGTTTTCATATAGCTCTGATTGACACCCTGTAGAAGGAATCAATAGATTTGTTGACTCTTCTAGCAGCATATGCTGTTGGAATTTTAACAGTAAACTACACCATGATGCACAGTGCCCCTCTTCTAGTGGGTCTTTGTGATACTTTTTGCATTTACTAAATGAGTCTGTAATGACAGACACTTATCTTCTTTGGATGTTCTCTGTTTCCTCTATCAGCAATATCTAGTAAGACTCACAAATAATACTCAAGTATCAGTCAAGTAAGGGTTTCTCAAGTTACATCATTCAAAAGTGGACGCACTTTCTGAGGATTCTTACAGTGAATCTGTTTGGCATATACTTTTCCTATGAACAGTTTTATGTGGTCATTCCATTTTAAGTCACTCCATATGCATATTTTCAGATATTTAATGCACATGGTCATTTCCAGTGATTATTGAGCAGTTGTGTAATCAAACCATAATGGCTCTTACCACTTATTTATAAATAATAAGTTACAGCTAATAGTCGTGGTCCTATGTAACTCTCTTGGGGCTCATTGACAGTTATTTCTATGTCTGAAGATTTATCACCATTATGAATGATATGATGTGTTTCATTTTGAAGGAATTCTTCAAGCAAATTGCAGAGCTGGTCTTAGACTCATTTGAGTGGGTTGTAGCTTAACTGAATTCCTTCAAGAAGACTCAAGAATGTTCCTGATTAGTATGTTTTGTTCAACTTTAACACTTGACGCTAGGAAAATTATTTTGCATTCAGGGTCTGCACTAACATCACTAGATATTAACATTTAATATACAGCAATAAGCTTGCCTCCATCACCAGCAGCCAACCCACCTTTCCAACAGCATTCCAATTAGAATTTACAATTTCATTGAATTTAGGTTTCTGCCAGTGTTTTGTTTCTTGCACCATATGGATATCAAAGTGAAACTTTCCACAAATCTCTTGTAGTTAAATAACACTGTACTAATATTTGATAGCTGTGATGCTATTGTCCCAAATACTACTGCATCCTATTAGTGGGGCTGATATTCTTCCCTCTTCAAAATCAGAACGTAATTTATTGGACCTATGAAGAGGTTTTCTGTCCTAAAACACCCATATGTGCCCACCACATGTGCTCTGCTTCCCGAGTAGCCACTACCAAATTGTCATTGATGGTGTCCTACAATTCTCTGAAAAATGGAACTCAAGAAATCTGCATCCAAGAGCATCACAGTCTTGAATGAACATTTGGATTTTGCTTTCCCTTCAGTTAAAACCAAGTAATCAGTTCTGAGATCAATACTACAAAATTCTAGCTCAATTTGTATGCTGTGTGCAAGGCTATCTGCCTTCATCAATTCAGCCAGTCACCTGTATCAGTCGATTATGGCTTCTGAACACAGGCAGTGGGTATCATTTGTGCTCAAGTGGGCCACACTTTGAAAATTTGTAACCAGCTGCACCAAGTACATTAAACGGCCACTGGCTGAGCAGCCTCCACATCTTGGAAGAGATCCTCAGCAAGCTTACTGGGTGGAAACTGGCTTTGCTGAACTGAGTGCCTCAAACACCCATATAGTACTGCTGATCCCAATGATCCACCTGCCCAGAACTTTAGGAAGATAATCCCAGTGCTCATCATATAAAGTGTTCCATGCTGGCTTAAATGAATTCTGAGCAGTGTGTAATATAGAACCACTTGAGTGTGATGTCGCAAGATCGATCTTTAGTAAGGCTCATTTGAAAGTGTTGTGTTAACACTAGTGGCAAGAAAAATATTATCTACTAATGACTCACCATGTGCATCAGGAGGATGGCAGAAAATAAGTGTCTGGAAGGTGCAGAGATCTACCTCTTATGGGGTCTACGTATTATACTTCAGAAAATGAACATCGTCAGCATTCAATAAATGTTCAAAACCAACCATTAACTTGCACCATGAACACCAAATAAAAAATGGCACACCACAGTGACCAAAAAGTTTTCACCATCAAGATCAAAGGTGAACTCCTTGAGAATTACAAACTGTACAGAATGTTCAGCTAGGGATTCACTCTTTAAAACTGCATACAGAATTGTATTGGTGTATGGCATGATAAGAAATGATGGAATGTGATGGCATGAAACTGTATACAAAACAATCTTATCAAGCTTATCATCAAACTGGCTGTTCTTTAAGGCATAGCTGCAGATAATGTGACAATATGTTTTATTGGCAGAGAAAAAAAAAAAAAAAAAAAACAAACATCAAGAGGCTGAATTTTTCCATGGTTCCAAGTGGTATGAATTGCAATATCACACTTTCAAGAGGGATAGTTTACTCTAAAGGAATATGATTTTTATACATAGACCAGGAATTAAGCAAGTTATTTTGACCAGATATAGTCCAAAATGAGTGCTCATACTATAGTTGTAGTTCTATTATGCCTATTTTACCACTCTTACTTGCTGTAATGTAAATATTCCCTGTTGTCCTTGCAGGGTAATGCACATGAGAAACACTCTCATAGGTGCAGAGCACCTACAACTTCTCTTAACAAAATAAATAATTTTTCAACCAATTTACCAACCAGACTCCTGGCTGTGTGTCTGCACTTTATGCCTTTTTTTAAAAAAATAATAATAAACAAACAGAGAGAAAGAGAGGGGGGGGGGGGGGGGGGGGCTGAGGTCCTACATGGAATGCCTTGAGTGTGAGGTCAGAAAAGGTCACAGATGTTCAAAGCATTTAGTAGCCCACATATTGTCTACCATGCTACCACAATATTGGCTGCTAATGGCAACAGAGGGCAGGACTGGAGGTAAATATATTTTAAGGTCATACCTTGTGTTCTGCCAAGTAACTCATAACTTGTGATACCTGTTAGATAAGGTACTTGGTTATAATGCCCTTCAGACAATATAGTCCATGGTTCCTCTGTCAGAAATGCACCTTCATTTGCAAGTTCCACGTGAGGCACCCACACACACATCATGAAAATTGTACGGTCCTGCAATATATAATATATTTCTTAAAACCTTGAACTGTGAGAAAACCACCATCCTGACACCTGCTTCAGTATCACCTTGCCTTTCTTGAAGGAAACTAATATTTCATATGCCACCTCTTTCTCACTCTGCAAAATTCCTCAAATTCTTTTCTGGTAGGGTGTCAATTTTGGCAACTGTTGTAGTAGATATATTGTAATGCTTGTTTTGTTTATCACTGACATTGCTCTGCTTTTTATCAACATCACCAGCACTGTAGCTCTGTTTTACTTGTTGAATAAACAGCTCCATAGCTTCACACTGTGTTCACCATTGGTTACCTCCAGTCCTGCCCTCTGTTGCCATTAGCAGCCAATATTGTGGTAGCATGGTAGACAATATGTGGGCTACTAAATGCTTTGAACATCCCTGACCTTTTGTGACCTCACACTCAAGGCATTCCTTGTAGGACCTCATTCCCCCCTCCCCCCCTCTCTCTCTGTTTTTTTATTATTATTTTTTTTAAAAAAAGGCATAAAGTGCAGACACACAGCCATTACCACTTTCAGCTTCAGCCCACGGGCTTGTGATCCAACCACTGTTTCTTGTTAACTCTCAGGTGAATGTGGGATCCCCAGAAGATGATATGAAACCAGGGACCTCAGGTAATCTTATGTGCCACAGCTTTCATAGCAGGTGCCTCAGTGACACCACAAAAGCTGCCTGCAGCCTGTCAACCATAGCTAACACAGTTTCTAACTATCACCAGGTGGTGTTCAGTTCCGCCTTTATCCTGTTTTGTTTATGCCTCATGCTACACCACTATCCATCTTAGTATATATAACTGTGGCATATGCTGCATATGTAGCTGTGTAATGAGTAATGTGCTACTATGTAGAGCGGCTGCTAAATATAATCTAAATACTGCTGCTATGTTACTGTTAGTCATTGTTCCACAACACTCATTCAACACTAATACTTGTAAAGTCTACAAACATTTCATTATATTTCACTTTAATAAAATGTACGTCACTGAAAACATTCTACACCCCAGTGATCCTCTCTGTAGCATTCATGGGTGCTATAATGGAGAGCATACCGATAATAGTACATTGTGCTTGCTATTGAAACAACACTGGAACTGTGCAAGGATAAATATATTTTAAGGTCATACCTTGTGTTCTGCCGAGTAACTCATAACTTGTGATACCTGTTAGATAAGGTACTTGGTTATAACGCCCTTCAGACAATATAGTCCATGGTTCCTCTGTCAGAAATGCACCTTCATTTGCAGGTTCCACATGTGGCACCCACACACACATCATGAAACTTGTACGGTCCTGCAATATATAATATATTTCTTAAAACCTTGAACTGGGAGAAAATTTTTATGGATGTGCACAACTGGGTAACCAATACTGATTGTATGAGTCACATAAGGGTGACAGTTATTGAACAATATGAAATAAAATTGTCATAACTTCTGAACAGGGTGTGTTAGGATGTTCAGATTGCATGGCTGGCTGTGGAGCATGATGGGAATTAGAGTGCACTGTGTGTTTTGGGTTAGCAACACATGATTTGGGAGGTGTTAATCAATAAACAATTTGGGGGACTGAGAATCCACATTCTGTGATCAAGGAGTCTCTTCAACCTCAACGCATGACTGTGTGGTGTGCAATGTCCAGTCATGGAATAATAACCGTGATATTCCTTGATGGCATGGTGACTACCAAATGGTATGTGAAGGGTTTGGAAGATGATTTGATTCCCATTATCAAAAGTGACCCTGATTTTGACAAGATGTGGCTCATACAAGATGGAGCTCAACCTCATCAAAGCAGGAGAGTGTATGTGGTCCAGAAGAAGCACTTTGGGGACCACATTGACATGGGCTTCAATTGACAACCATATTCTTTGGATCTGAAAACATGTGACTCATTTTTGTGGGGCTATATTTAAAGAAAATATGTACAGCACTAACCCCCAAAAACATTGCTGAGCTGAAAACAGCCATTGAGGAGGTCGTTGACAGCATCAGTGTTCCTACACTGCAGCAGATCATACATAATTTCACTATTTGTCTGCTTCACATCATTGCCAGTGATGGCAGACATATTGAACATGTCAATCTAAATCCGAATATCTGTGGTGATGTTTACATGTTGAATAAAGTGTGTGCACACTGTAGTTTGTGACTAATTTTTTTTTTTTTTTCATTTGGGTTCAATAACTGTCACACTGTAATTTTCAACTATATAAACCATAATAACTGGGTGACCACACAGAGTTCAGCCAAGAACTTCATTGCTTTACTAAGCTTCACGCAAGGGGCCTCCAAAAAGTAAGTTACACATTATTATGACATGCGAGAACTTTCATTGAATGCTGAATTACACTTAAAAATGGCACAGATACATGACACTATTTTGCAACTTAGTCACCAAGTCTCTGAAACCAACGGTCAAAACATTTGATCAATTGTTAAATTCCTCAATGACAGAATCTGCTCCTTGGCCATAGAGCCATTTCATAATTACTGTGTGAGAGTGCTCATCATTGGAAAATCTCTTTCCCCCAGATGTACTTTCAGCTTGCCACGAAGATGGAAACAACATGGTACAAGATCTGAACTTCTGTATCAGCATTACCCGCATCTATTCTGTCTTGGTCAATCCGTTGGCACCATTTCACTATAGATAGAATTTCATGGAGAATTTGTGTCCCATTTAGATATTTTGCCCACTAGAACTGTGCTGTCCCACATACTTTAACATTGAAGTACATTTCCAGTTGCTATGGCATTTCATTCTCACACTGTGATAAACATGTTACATGTACTGCACCAGAATTATGTCTGCAGGAAATGTGGAATGTTCACTCTCACCTCACAGTGCACCACATCTTGGTGTACAATATCCTTAGTGTAGGATGAGATTTGTAGCTTACTTTCTGATGTTACTACATATAAAAACATTAAAGTTCTTGAAACTGAAATCTACATGAAGGGATTTATTTTCCTTTCTTTGAAATTTTCATCCTGTGAGAACAATGTATTTCAGAACTTGTAACTACATAATCATGAATCTGTGAGAAATTAATATAAAGAATAAGGGTTAGTTTAAATTATGTTTTTGTGCCATAAACCTCCCAGAGATAGTGATATTAAATGTTGTGTTTAAACAGTAGGTTTACATAGTAGCTTATATACTTAACCTCTCAGAATCAGTGGTATGGTAATAAAGAATGTTGATTTTATTATCACTAAAAATAATAAAATGAGCATTAATAGTAGCTGTGGCAGAAGCAGTGCACCTTGTCCCAAATGTTGAAAAAGATGGGAGTGGCTCCCAGTACAGAGTTAAACAATTTAATATTTTAAATGGATTTGTAATGTTGGTAGCATGATACAACTCACACATGACATAGATTAAATTCTGTAGATTAAGAAAGTAATTATTTTGAAAAATAGATTTTTTTGGACCCAAATCCACTATATCTATGTATCTCATGATCCTATGTGCTAAGTAAGTACTACAACAACAACCATTAAATATTATGCATAATTAGTATCAAGCTTGGTCAGAATAAAAGAGACATATTTATTTAATATTCTGAACTCAAATGTGACAGAATTTTTACAGTTTTCTGTGAGCTTTAACCCTTTCACTACAGTTACAGAGAATGCAGTACATCTGCCAATCATTGTGTCAGTGATGCAGTGTGTAACTGAGACACTGATTGTTATGTATGAAGCACTTCACTAAAAAAAAAACATGTCTGGATACAGTCAGCAGATTACTGTCAAGAATATAATTAAATGTACCATTACGTCCCTAAGTGTAGCTGCTGTGAATATAGAATTGGCATTTATGTTAGTAAGACATCAAAAGAAAGGAATGCCTGATGCATTTTCATTCATTTGCTATGGATTTATTTGCTAATTAAATAATGGGTCTTTCCCCTTGTATTTCAATCAGACTGATAGTGTCACCAGATTTTCTGCACACCCCATCTAAATCTATGCTGCTGAGTTCATAATATTTGATTTTACTCTTCATTATGTATTGATATTTGTGTGACTTAACAGTTCTTCCTCTTGTCACAGTTATCAATTACCCTATGGAAGGAAAATCAGTGCCTGTGAACTGTACAAACTTTATTATGTTTGTTTTCATACTTTAACTATTTATGTATCATATTTTGTGCAGCAGAAATTTATAATCATCTAAGCATTTGCCTAGAAGAGCATGGAAAAAAACCTAATAACCAAACTGAGGCTGGCCAGCATATCATATCAGTGGTTATTAATCTGCTGTGCAAATTGAATGCAGGACTGTGTCACAAGTTAGCATGCTGTATTTTTAAGTCTAAGAGCAGGTCTAGAATTATCACTGGTATTTATATTTTCGATTCAAGAATGATGATTCAAGACTTCTGGTATGAGGAGTCACCCTCATTCAGCCAATGAACTTGTCAAAGGAGATGGAGGAGTGGAATGCATTTCTATGGCAGCCTCTTGCCCTTTTGGTTGGGAACTGTGACTAAAATGTGGAATAATCAGCAATGGTCAGTGGAATAAAAATGGTGAAGGCAGTGGAAACTGTTGCATTAAAGACTCGCAGTGTGTCCACAGGTCATATGGGGCTGAGGATCCCCAGTTCAAAATTTTTACACAGGCTGTACCATAATTAGCAGTGACAACAACTGATTTGAGTAATCAGTAGATGTATATGAGCCCAAGTAATGGCAACTAATGTATGAGGGAGGGAGGAAAAAGTAGAAAATGGAGCCAAAGGACAGATTGCTTGTTTGGAAAAGTGAGGGCCGGGTGGTGCCAATTTATACATCACTTCTGTGGAAAAATGTTCTCAAACTGTCATACTATTGTTTATGAAATTTGCAAGAGTCATCCATTGTGATAGCTTCACGCAAAGAAAGCATAAATAAATAAAATAAAGAAATCAACAGAACGTGTCACCAACATCCTGCTAAATTTAATAGTTTCTTTAAACTTTTTAAAGTTGAAATATCAAATATTATAAAAACCTTCTTTTCAGTGTACATAGAGGTTTTTGCTGAGCACAAGCATTCAGTTTATTCCCCTTTGCTTCACTAATGGCCTCCAACCTCATTCCAAAGCATGCACATATATGATGTAATGTATCTGAGTGCACCTTGGCAGTTGCTGCCTCAACAGTGATCCTTAATGACATTACATTGGAATGTCAAAATCTGTTGAAGACTTACTCAACTATGTTTCATATGTAGTAACCAAGAGTATTTAAATCATAACTGTTGGGAAGCAAAAGCTGCATGGGCCAAAACACATCAAAATTGTCTGACATGCAGTTTTGCACCAAATGGTTTTTGAGGCCCAGTAAACTGTCTTCCTGAAGCATATGGAGCTCCAGAGGACAATATTTCCATTCATGACTTTTAAAGAGGTGGCCTTTGTTGGGCATGTCAGGAGTGGCAGGAAATCACATTATGACAACAGTAGGGACATTTTCTCGATTGCGTGCAAGCCAGTGGTCATTTCTGTGGTTGGTTGTCTGCCTGCTTAGCTGAATGGTAACATGGTTGCCTACCATGCTGCGGGTCCAGATTCCCTTCCCAGCCAAGCTGGAGATTTTCTCTGCCTGCTACTGGGTGTTGTGTTGCCCTCATCATCATCTCATCATCACCAACGTGCAAATTACACAATAAGACTTGCACCTGGAAATCGAACTTTCCTACATGTGGCCTTCTGGCTGAAAATCTCACATGACCATTTAATTCTTTTTTTCCTGTTTGGTTAGATTTACCTTTAAAATATACTCATCAGAAATGATCTGTTTCACACTGTGCCATCATTTCTCAATGAATGTAGAAGAAAATTTCAACAGTTGCCTCACTTAGCCCTAGCACTCTCAGAGGTGTACAATTTATATCACAGATCCTCCTTGGTAGTTTAATGCATTGTTGGTTTCCTTACATTGATAATTTTCACCAATGATTGCATTGGCTACTCTGACTTAGTGTTTGAGCTCTTTTGATGGCTTCATAGGTCCTCATGATACAGTCTTTCGAGTTCAGAACATACAATGGAATTTTTCTTGCCCATTCTCAAGTTAAATACTTCACCACAACATCATAAAAAGTGAATTTCAGGAATTTACAGAAGTAGGTTATGTTTGCTGCTAAATGCCTAGAGCAAAAGCCTTCAACCAGTTGAGTTCTTTTATCACACTTGTAATTTGTTTCAATATTTTGATAATTTTAAGAGTGTGACTGTTTATTACAAACAGTTATGGCTTGGTTCAAATGACTCTGAGCACTATGAGACTTAATTTCTGAGGTCATCAGTCACCTAGAATTTAGAGCTACTTAAACCTAACCAACCTAAGGGCATCACACATATCCATGCCCGAGGCAGGATTCGAACTTGCAACCGTAGCAGTGGTGCACAAACAGTTATTATTGCAGAGCAGCAACTGTAACCCTTTCTGGAAGAATAATTTGTAGTCAATTTAAATTTGTCTGAATTTTGGTGATATATTCCTTATGTACAATCTTAATCTTTGAAGATTGCAATGTAGTCATTACAATGTACTGTTTCATAGTCATGCATAACATGAAGTTATTTTTTTATGGTTCTGAGTGTTCTAATATATGGATGGTAAAATGAAAAATTATAACTATGAGACTTTTGATGAACTGTTTTCATGACACTAAAAGTGCAGAAATCTGACAATATCCATTTTAATAATATTATCAGTATTGTATTTTCTTCACATTTTAGGTAGAAATCAATATTTATCCAAATGGAATTCATAACAATGATTTCCCATTCATACTTAAAGTTATCTGCATAATTTTTCCTCATTATGCTGTTGTTGATATGGTAGATTATACTTCTATATATACTTGTTCATAATTGCATTTAAATGTCAAAATCAGTGAATACTTTTTTGTTTTTCAGAAACGATTATATTATTTTTAGCTGCAAAGTGTTTTGTTCTCATTTATAAAAAGCTTGAGGAAGACATGGATGTATACGACAAGTGGCAGAGATAGGCATATACAAATTCATAAAAAATGATTGAATGAAAACTTGCATAAATTAGCAAAGTCTCTGTAGTACCTCAAGAATCCAATCCACTTGTTTCTATGTGCAGGTCAGAAGTTTGTTATTAGAAGACTGTAAGAAGGGTGAGTCACTGACAGCAACAGGTGTTTGGCACCAGCGCCACAGAAGACATGATGAAAACTCATGAAATAATTATGTAGTATTCATTGATGTGTTAGTGTCTGCTGTGATTGTAAAAAAGAGTAATGAACAACTGAATATATATTTCTATGCACATTCATGTATTGGACTCGCTGGAGACTAGAGAATTTTATCTTACTTTATATCTTAGCCCTGCATGAGACAGGACTCATGTGATGTCCATTAATTATTGGATTGTCACAACATATGATATTGTACTTGTGTTTATTGAGTCTGATGTTTACAGATACCAGTTGACTTGCAAGGGTTTACTTACTTATGTGAAAAAGAGTAAATGTTACTTTGTGTTGAGAGTTGAAATTTGCCGTGAATGATCTGAAAGTGTTCCACAAGTACACAAATTATTTCAAGGACAGAGAAGTAGCTTAATAAATTCATGTAAACCACTATAATCTTTGGAGAAGAAGCTTTTGGGAGATTGACATAGCTGATTACCCAGAGAACAGGATTGGCAGCACACAATATGTAGGTCAAATGCAAGAGACATGTGAGTCTTCCACCTCAGTACAACACTGTCTCATGTCGTCCAAAAAACATTAGATCCCATATGAGCTTAGGTCAAGGAACATCCACCATCTGTTCAAGAAGTTCCAAGACTGATTTTATCCCTGATGTCTGTGCAGTAGCCACAGTGATGACTTGAACTAATAGCTGTACACAGCAGATGGGATTTCAGTCAGTGAGATGTGAGGAGGCAGTGTTAAGCAGTGGGCACCGGCCATGGTGTGTCTACTCTGTTGAATTGAAATTGCAGTGTGGCAACATCTCTAAGCCTAATGTTCAAGACATCCTCCAGAATGTTTTGATAAAGAGAAAACTGTGTGCAAAGTATGTCCCATGCATCTTGACATCAGTACAACACACACCCACACTCACTCTTTAAGTCATCAGAACATTAGAATAGCAGCCGGCAAGTCCACATGAACATAATTGGGCACATCACATGTGACTGTCTGTTAGATATAGAACACAATAACTTGACAATGAAATGAGATATCATTCTGCACTCAGTTTTAACTAAAACTTGACATCTGATCTACATTATATTCACTGCAGTGTGTAAGCTAAAATAAACCACATGCATAGTTTATGCAATGCTTTTTTAACGTTGTGAATACTTTTTTTGTGCAGTGTTTTACTTAATTTGATGTAGCATAACATGTATGATGGATAACAAAAATAAATTCAGTTCTTTATTTAGTGAAGATATCAGACTGTAAGATATGCAAAAATTAAATTATTTTACTTAACAATTTTCGAAAAATCAGATTATAAGCACTCCATATCAGCTGTAATGCCATCTCTCAGCACAGGCAATGTTTTACTTAATCTGAAGCAGCATAGTATGACGGATAATAAAAAAATAGTTCTTTTTCAAGTAAAGATACCACACTGTAAGGTGTGCAAAGATCTATTTTTGCACCTAACAGTTTTCCAAAAATCAAATGACAGGTATTTCATATTCGCCAGAGCATCATCTCCCAGCAGAATTTGGTGAGCAGCACAGCAATAACAAAAGCAGCCTCAGCATTGAATGCAAAGAGCTCATCTCTTACAGCAAAAGGTCTGTACTATTTTTTGCATAGTTACCACCATTGTTCAGATATAAGTCATAGCAGAAAACCAACTTTTCTGTGCCCTCTTCACAGAAAGATGCTGGCAGTAGTGACAGCCACAGCTGAACACTGTTTTCTGTGTTGTTGCCAGGTTGTTAAGTTCCTCTTTAGACATGAAACTGTCAGTGTGATACAATGCTGTGCAACATCAAAAAAACTTCATTGTGCAGTTCAAAACAAAAGGTGTTTCTTCATGACTTGTCCCCATTCTGCTGGTGTCAGTCAAAACCTTATTCAAAAATTAACTTGCAAGCAGTTCAGTCACCCACTGTACAGCACCAATCTTGCACCTTCTGACACCCTTTTCTTCAACTTCAGCTTGATTTTGGAGGAATGCATTTTGACAGTGATCATCACACAAAAAAAGGTGTTCATCAGTGGCTGTCTTCACTGGTGGCAACTTTCTATGAAGAGGGCATACAAAAGTTGGTTTGCCACTATCAAAAATGTCTGAACAATGATGGCAACTATGTGGAAAAAATAATTTAAGAACTTCTCTTTCTTGTGAGAAGAAATTTTGGATCAAAATCTTTTATGAGTTTTTTTCCAAATTGTACTTACTTTCTGGACATGTAAGTAAGTTTCAAAACTTTTGGACTCATGGGTAGCTTGGCATGACAAGAGAAAACTTAGACATGAAGCAGTAAGAGATGCAATCCAGAAAACTGAGAAGCAGCAGGTGATAAAGAGAAAAAAAAGCCATACAAGTGTTAAAGGGAAATTGTGATGATAGATTAAGAAATGCAGAGTATCACTTTAAAAACAGGGGATTATACAGTCCTGAATGTGGTTGTGACACACTGGAGTAAGCAGTATGCCACACCATTAGTGAACGCCCAACGAGAAATTTTCTTACACTGAAATGGCTTTATTAAGGCTTTTCCAAAATCTATTACATGATTAAGTTCCATGGACATACACCTCTGTTGGAACTGAGAAAATGACTCTAAATGTTTGCTTGCAATAACTGAGGTCTAGTTTTTTAATGTTTCTGCATGTTTATTTTATATCTCTTTCTCTATTATACATGGGTTATTCTTTTGTACAGTTATTCTGTGCACAAAATAACGGAAAATATAAATGATAGTTTGAAAAATGGGAGTTAATGTATGTTCGGTTGAACTGATTTTATGTTCACATTTATGAAGATTTGAGTATACACATGCACATTACTCATTCTGGCATTCTTGTTATAATTAGTACAAATGATAGTTTACAGGTTGATACACAGCTGATAAATGCTTCTTCTTCTGACAGAATGACACTGAAATGCATTAACACACATTCATTTCATTACATGGGAAGAACTTTGCTTTAGACAGGAAAGAGTGTTTTATGTGAATGGAACTCACCTGTTTTGCAAATACAAAAAAAGCTCTTTAACTTTGAGCTGTTGAATGTGATTTATTTGTTAACAAAATAGAAAAAATAACATATCAATAAGGGATGTTTCCCATGACAATATATATATGAGTTTTTCTGTTAAAAAAAGTTGGGATCCTACCTCATCAGAGAGTGCTGGAGACTTGACTTTCACCAGCTCAGTTGCTTCTACGTTCATAAGAAAGTCCATGAGATCTGAAGTACTTTGTGCATTATATCCCAAATATGAAACATAACGAAAAGTTCTATCAGTTGCATTTTTATCAAATGCCCATGGATTAAGGGCTGCTCCACTTGATGCTATTGCCCGATGGAAAAGACCTGTGGGTGGACAAAGTAGAAATTATAACCCCAAAATAGCATTTGTAATAGAATATTATGAGTGTATTATTTTAATTTTATCTCATGCATCCATGCTCTAAGTAGTATTTTTGATCTCTCATGCTGTATTTTTAAGTCCAGATGAAATCAGTATTGTTTTGTTACCAGCTTTGGTTCCTGTTTAGAACTATTGAGTTGGTTATTGGCAGTCTTTCTATAACTCCTTAACTAATGTTTCAAAGGACTAAATCATTCATGGTGTATATAGTGAAAAACAGGTATATGTGGTTGTTGATGAGCTTGTTTAGAAAAAGGGATTTACATAAATGACTTTTAACTGAGTAAGAGTTACTTCACACAGATTTATTGTAAAGGTAACATGTGTCATAAAACATTCTTATCATTGATGTCATGGCTTTGCTTCTATAATGATAGTACTAAAGAAAATCTCTGTGTAAAAATTTTGGTGTTCATTATATGAAAAGAAAAATTCGATCAAGAAAGCTATTATATTATGATACAGAATTTCTGTCCAGCACTTCCCAATATGAAGGAAGGAGAGAGTGGATTAAAAACTACTGTGTAACAAAAAGATTGATTTTTGTGATAAACAAGTTTAGTTATTGCTAGAAGTTG